>NC_090934.1:1465938552-1466657552 GCF_040938575.1 Ambystoma mexicanum | reverse complement strand
GCCCAGGGACTATACTGGGAGTAGGGTGCGGTGACGGCGCGCAATAGTTCATAGCCATTTGTACATTCTGCATCCTGTACATTTGGCATTTTGGGGGGGAGGGGGCGGCCTGCACAAAATTTGCTCAGGGGTGCCCAGGCCCAAAACGTTGGAAGACCACTGCTTTAAAGGTAGCGTTGATAATTTTCCTGCAGCTAAATGCTTATGCTCTTACACTTCACCGCTGTTCTCAGAATTTGGAGTTGTGGTAATGTGGCAGTAATAGAATTACCACCACTTGACAGCTGTTTTTACCCGCAAGAGGGGCAGAAGGGGTCACGTTAGAAATCAAATTGAGCAGGAGGTAATTTGGGTTAGCAGGATATTGCAAGACTAGTGGAAAGATTGAAAGGACAGGGAGGCACCGTGGTGGGAGCTAACCAATGATCTGGTTTGGTGAAGAAAAGAGAAGCGAGGAATATCACTGAGAACTAAATGTTGGGTTGCAACAGATTTTGCTAGTAGAAGGAATTTGGGAATTCACAATGTAGTCCAGGTGCCTGGCTGTGGAAGCACACTAGTAGGGCAGCAAAGGATGATGTGAAGGAAACGGGATGAGCAGTTCCAGCAAAGAGTTGTGTGCTTGGGAAGAAATGCAACAAACAGTCCCAGGCCCTCCATCCCATAAGAGTCGAGACCTCTGATGATACAAAGAAATGAAACAGCATTTTATTCAACATGCCTGTTTTTTTCTTTTGAAATCCCACAATACGTTTTCTGTATTTTTTCATTTTTAATAATGATTTGTGTATCCCAGGACAAATTCTGATTCGGCTCTTCACACCAGCACTTTAAGTACGAAATCCCAGGAACCATTTGCAGACGGCAACCAATCGACGTTACGAGGTTCTCGACCGGCACAACGGAATGGTAAGATCCACCACGTAGCCTTCTTCTCAAGAGTTGTCCTCTTCTACTTTAAATGTCGATGATGTTTTTACTCAGTAAATGCGCAGGGGATCGTTCTTCATGGTTTCGATCATAAGCAATTCTACATTTGTGGTTTAAAAAAAAATGTTTTTTTGAAAAATCAAACCGCGGGCATGGCGCTCTTATCGCAGAAATATGTTCATACAGACTATCAAAGAATAAAGAGCTTTTGATCAATTGCAACAACACTTAAAAACAGTTTGAAAATCCTATTTGGAAAAATTAGTTTAAAAAAACAAAGCACACATGGGTGGTGATGTCGGTGGAGCGACAAGCAAAGCACACATGGGTGGTGATGTCGGTGGAGCGACAAGCAAAGCTAATCACGAATAATAATCATAAAAGGTGGCCCAGAACGTACTGAAGTTCTCTAGTTTTTCAAGATTGTGATCTACTTTTTCCCTGAGAAGGTGATTACGTCTTCGTTCACACCTCAGGATTTGGATAGAGAAGTGAGTGATTGCTGGTGAGTCCTAGAAAGAAGTGGCGTGGCAGCCACTTTTTCATTGTCTACACTGGAAAATAGTCGGAGTCCTCAGACACATACAGTGCTGGCCTGCTTCCCCTCAAACCGCTCCACAGGGTGCTTGGGTTCAGTAGGACCGGAAGAGGGGTGTCCCAGGATGGAAGCCCTAATATTACACTTAGACCGCTCCACAAGGAGCTTCGGTTCAGTAGGACCGCAGAGGGGTGTCCCAGGCTGGATGCCCTAATATTACTGTTTATTTGAATGAGCTGCTTGGTGCAAATGAGCATCCCGTGCTAGACAGTAACATTTATTTCCAATCTCCTGAAAAATATCCCAGCAACTACAAAAATATGGGAGTAAAATTACCCAGACTTGAAAATCTGATTTGAAGCAGTGACTAGTGTATCAACTTGTTTCTATGCAACAGTTAAACCTCTGGAACAGCAACCGAAGATCATCGCTGAAGTTCGTAGAATTTTTGGTAAAGTTGTTTTAAATACCATTTCAAACCTTAACTAGATAGCCTCCCAAAATCCTTTCCCATTCCCAATACGTGCAGTCGTTCCTTTACCTTTGTTGCGCATCCAACGCAAACCAGAGGGTAGTCATTTGCACTTGTCCATTTTTAGGAGGGGCGATTTTAAATTCCTCAAATCTCACCTTTCTCCTACTTCCTGCTTGGAGTGAAATCACTGCTGGATGAGAGGGATGGAAGCCAAAACATTGCCTGGGCCACCAGGCCCAATATCCGCAGTTCCTGCTGAGGATCCAAAGCGCATACTCAACGCTGATGACCTTGTACCGAGCGTACTCAACGCTGATGACCTTGTACCGAGCGTACTCAATGCTGATGACCTTGTACCGAGCGTACTCGACGCTGATGACCTTGTACCGAGCGTACTCAACGCTGATGACGACATACAGAGCGTACTCAACGCTGATGACGACATACCGAGCGTACTCAACGCTGATGACGACGTACTAAGTGTACTCAACGCTGACGACGTACCGCGCGCACTTAATGCTGATGACGACGTACCGCGCGCACTCAATGCTGATGACATTGTACCATGCATACTCGACGCTGATGACATTGTACCACGCATACTTGACGCTGATGACATTGTACCAAGCATACTCGAAGGCTGATGACATTGTACTGCCCGTACTCAAATGCTGATGACCTTGTACCGAGCATACTCAACGCTGATGATGACGTACCGAGCGTACTCAACGCTGATGACGACGTACCACGCGTACTCAATGCTGATGGCATTGTACCATGCGTACTCGACGCTGATGACATTGTAACACGCATACTTGACACTAATGAAATTGTACCGAGCGTACTCGAAGGCTGATGACATTGTACCGCGCAAACTCAACGCTGATGACATTGTACCACCAGTTCAACTATATCTGTCCAGGCAGGAAGCTCAACCTTCAAAACAGAGCCCCCTTACTCTGGTGTTGTTCCAGGGAGACCACAGCGGTCAGAGCAGAAACCTGCAAAGGGCTCCAGGCAGAGCAGGCCATCATCAGTGTGGCTTGTTTCAGGCAGCGCGTTATTGTAAAATGTGGCCCAACTTGTTCACACGCACAACAGGCGAGAAAGAACGACTTGCTTATCAGAAATGTTTCTAAGTAAAGTTCTCAGTATCTTAAACAAAGCTTACAAAATCCACTAACAATCTATTAGATAAGAGAGCCGAGATCCAGAAGATGGCCGAGGCCAAGTTCACAACCATAAGAATGCTTATTTTCTCTAAGTCGGGCTTACCACAGGCACTTGGCTTTTGTTTTATCTCAAGAAGGTGTCGGGGTGAGTGAAGGTTCTGCACAGGCATACTTTATTTTTATAAAATGTTGAAGAACTCACCAGTCGGTCCCTAGAGAACAGCAACAGACTTGTGCAAATATCTTCATTAGTTCCAGAAACGGGCCCTGCATTTGGCGCCTTTGGGAAGATGTTTTACAATTGTTCTTCCAAACCCCTTCTTAGTTTTGGCAATTAGGGGGCACTAAAGCCCCACCCAATTGGTGGCGATACCTCCGGGTTGGGTGCGCCATACAAATAAACAAACCTACTAGCTGAGACTATGGGATTAGACTAAGCTAGGGAGAAATGGCATCTGAGGAGGGACACAAACCTTGTGGGTGTTGCTTGGTTATGACTGCCCATGCTTATCCCTATGGCTATTCCTACCAATCTTCTGAGAGTTAATGACTTAATTGGAGCTGTAAACACTATACTGGTGTAATACAAATCTCTATACCAGGTCTGCCTTAAATCGCTCGATTTATAAACACTGTGTGTGCCCTTCACTGAAGTCCTGTTAAAAAACAAGCACCGGCAAAGCCAACAGTTTTGGCTTGTGGCACTGCTATTATATGCCCAGGCACTTGTACGTAGCCAGTTAGCAGGAAATAAGTATAGATGAATAAGCCAGTTAGCAGGAAATAAGTATAGATGACTAAGCCAGTTAGCAGGAAATAAGTATACATGACTAAGCCAGTTAGCAGGAAATAAGCATACATGAATAAACCAGTTAGCAGGAAATGTATACATGAATAAGACAGTTAGCAGGAAATAAGCATACCTGAAAAAGCCAGTTAGCAGGAAATGTATACATGAATAAGCCGGTTAGCAGGAAATATATACATGAATAAGGCGGTTAGCAGGAAATGCGTAGTTGCTCTCCATGGATCCTTGCAGCTCCCCACTTTTGTATCCTGCTTTGGGTGGTGTACAGTGCTGCCAGGTGTTAAGATAGATTGGTGATATGCAATTTCATCCAGTGCTGCTAGTTATTTCTTTAGAAGTTGCTAAACAATGTGCCCTGAAAAAGCACTTGTCAAACGGTTTCACCAGTGACTTTATTTTTCACTACTACAGTACTGACTTCAGTGACTTCTACCAAAAGCTTTTTTCTCTTTAACGTGTTGCCGAAATAAATCTGTAATCAAAAAAGTACTTCTTTAGTTCAAACATTCAAAAGGTGGAAATACTTTAACGGGTTTTCTTTTTCATTGCAGCAGGCTTCCATGATGGCGAAGGGGACCGTTATGGTGAAGGTATGATTTAATTTAGGACTTTACCTCTTTTGCCTTGTGCCCTTCTCTTTGTGTTAAACTAAGTTTCGAGGGGATTGGGTCCTCCGACGTATTCCATATCTATGACATGTAATCACCACAGCTGTGCTGCTTCGGAAACTTTTTTCGGCGTCTGCGTCCTGCGTCGATGAAGTCGATGCGCCGTCGTCGAGGACCTCCTCTGACGTCTGACGTCATCCGATGTGATAAGTAGGACGCACGACGCCCGTAGCCTCAGTTCCGTTTTTTCCGCGAACGTGTTGTTTCGTGATTCTCGGTTCACGCCTCGACTCTTTAGAGTTCCGTTTTTCTCGGTTCTTCGAACCTGTTCGTTTTGTGAAAATCCTTCGTGTGAAGATGTCTTCTACTTCGTCTTCGACCCCGCGTCCGTGTTTCAAGAAGTGCCGGGAGTGTGGGTCCAAGATGTCGGTGACGGACTCGCACAACGCCTGCCTCTGGTGCCTCGGGGAGGCCCACGACACGGATGACTGTATCGACTGCCAGTCGCTCACGTCCAAAGCCTTACGCGAACGTAAGAAGAAGTTGTCGGTAGGTCGGGTGTCCAAGCCCAGGAAGTCGAAGTCTGCGGGGCTTTCGACGGATGATTCGAGGGGTGACTCTCCGCGTCATCGTCGGAAGTCTCGTGGGTCTCCTTCTAGGAGTCGGTCTCGCTACTCCTCAGCCTCTTCGAGGCATTCTCGGAAGCGCTGACACCGGTCGTCTTCCAGGTCCTCTTCGGAGGACTCTGCCCGGCACGTCGCTTACCCCACCAGCAGTGCGACGCCGGAGGAATGGGCTTCCTTCGGGAAGAAAATGCTGGCGATTCTTGAGTCGCAGGGTACTAAGCCGTCCGCGCCCCGGAGTGGGGTCGGCCGTGAGAGGTCGAGAGTCATCGCTCGCAAGAGTGGTCGGCACGAGTCACGGGAGAGGTCCCGTTCGGACAAGGAGACTCGTTCTCGCTGTACCCGTTCCAGGCCCCGGTCCTCGACGCGTTCGAGACCGTGTGCACTTGTGAGGTCTTCGAGGAAGACATTGACGTCTGAGGCGTCGAGGGCGTCGACAGGCTTTCTCGAGGCTCCGGCTCCGAGGAAGTCGTCGAAGCCGTTGACGCTCAGGTCGTCGAGGGACACGCTCGGAGCTTCGGCCTCGAGGGCTGTGTCGACGCCGCCGTTGCTGGAGGCGCTGCATCTGACATTGACGCCGATTTCCTCGACGCCGATCCTCTCGGCACCGATGCCGGTTCTCTCGACGCCGGCGCCGATTCGCTCGACGCCATCAACGCCTTTCCTGTCGGAGGTACCCCGTGGCACGGGAGAACCCCCTAGGAAGACTCTGGTTAAGAGCAAGCACTCTCGGGTGCCTTCTTTTCGCCACCTGGACTATATTTCAGAGGCGGATGAGGATTCTGATGGCCTGGTTCCTAGTCAGGTTCCAGATGAAATGGTCTCGGGCCATAGTGAGTTTGACGATTTGAGACAGTCACTGCATGATGCCAGTGGACTGGACACCTCTCCGGAGGTGGAGTTTTGTAGGCCTGAGCCTGGCTCTCATGCCGATTCCTCGTACCGGCGCCTTATGGCTAGGGTTTCTGAGTACTTGAGATGGTCTGCTCCCCCAGGGGAGTTTGTGCAGGATGATCTGACGGACATCCTTGATGTTGGTCCCCCAACTGATCCGGTACTGCCGTTCCATATGGCTTTACAGAGAAGGGTGGCGGCGGCTTGGACTGCTCCGGAGAGTCTCCCGGCGGTGGGCAGATCCTTGTCGCGTAAATACCGTCCAGCCAGTAGCGACCCCTGCTACTTGACCAGGCACCCTACTCCGGAGAGTTTGGTGCTGCAGGCGGCCACGGCCCCGGCAAAGCAGGCGTCGTACCCTACCATCCCTCCTGATAGGGACGACAAACGTTTTGATGGCTGGGCGAAGAAAGTGTTTTCTTCTGGTGGTATGGCGCTTCAGGCGGCCAACTCCATTTGTGCCTTGTCTCGTTTCACACACACTCTGTGGAACTGTGTTGCGTTAGTGGCTGAACATATTCCCGAAGGGGACGAACGGGATGGTTTCCTTGCTATGGTCCAGGATGGTAAGGATGCCATGTGTGAGTCCGTTCAGTCGGGTTTGGATTTAGCTGAATGCGTCAGTAGGTGCATGGCGGCGAGCACCGTGATACGCAGGTTTGCGTGGTTGCGGAAGTCGGGGTTTGCTCCTGATGTGCAGTCTCGGCTCCTCAACATGCCCTTTGACGGTGAACACCTTTTTGGCAGCAAGGCTGACGAGAGCCTTGAGAGGTTGCAGACCTCGAAAGCTGCAGCAAAGTCGTTGGGCGCTGCAGTTCGCCAACCTCCGCCTTTTCGTCCTAGGGGACAGCAGTGGAGGGGTGGTTCCTTTCGCTATTACTCGTCCTTCAGTAAAGCGAGAGGAGCTGGCAGTCAAAGAGGCCAACGCAGGGGTACCAGAGGTGGACGACAGGGTACCCGTGGTGACAAGGCCGCTCGGGCAGTTGCCTCTTTGCCCTCAGGTAACGCCGCGGCCGCTCCCACTCAGTCATGAGGCCATGTCCCATGGTTCGCCGGTTAGGGGAAGGCTGGCGCAGCATCTTGTAGAGTGGCAAGCCATTACTTCAGATGTGTGGCTTCTGGAGATCATAACCCACGGCTACTGTCTTCCCTTTCGGCACAGGCCTCGCGACAATCCACCGGGGAACCTCTCTTTGCAGAGTCCGGATCCGCTCCTTGCGCAGGAAATTCAAGCCCTGCTGGAGAAAGGCGCCATAGAACTGGTGCCTGTAGCGGAGAGGAACATGGGATGGTATTCCCCTTATTTTTTGATTTCGAAGATAGACGGGGGATTGAGACCCGTCATGGACTTGCGCGGTTTGAACAAACTCCTCAGGAAGGACAAGTTCAAGATGGTTACTCTCTCTCAAGTCCTCCAGGCCCTTCAGCTTCAGGACTGGTTGGTGTCACTCGACCTCAAGGATGCTTACTTCCATGTGCCGATCCATCCCAAGCACAAGAAGTACCTGAGGTTCGCGGTTGGCGACTCGCACTTTCAGTTTCGGGTCCTGCCGTTCGGATTGACCTCCGCCCCGAGGGTTTTCACCAAGCTCATGGTGGTGGTGGCAGCGCATCTCAGGCAAGGGGGGATTCACGTCTACCCCTACCTGGACGATTGGTTGATCAGGGGGAGCTCTCCCGAGCAAGTCCTGGATCATCTGTCTGTCACCTGCCACTCCCTTCACAGGCTGGGCTTCTCCCTCAATTTAAAGAAGACCCATTTGACGCCAACACAGTGGCTCCAGTACATCGGAGCAGTGCTCGACACTTCCCTGGGGCAGTGTTTTCCTCCCCAGGTGAGGGCTCTTCACATTCGGCAGATGGTGCACAAGTTTCAGCATGCCCAGACGCTCCCAGCGTTTGAGTTCTTGAGGCTGCTCGGCCACATGGCATCCTGCAT
Source organism: Ambystoma mexicanum (assembly GCF_040938575.1). Lineage (NCBI taxonomy): Eukaryota > Metazoa > Chordata > Amphibia > Caudata > Ambystomatidae > Ambystoma > Ambystoma mexicanum. Next base: position 1,466,649,565 of record NC_090934.1, on the reverse strand, counting down.
TCTTCTGGTGCCAGAGGCTCGCCTGCAGATGAGATCTTTGCAGTGGGCGCTCAAGACGCAATGGTCGCAGTCCTCCGGCAGGATGTCGGACCCTGTTCAGGTGCCGCCCTCGGTCGCCCGGGACCTTCTGTGGTGGGCCGTCGAAGGCAACTTGATGAAGGGGGCTCCTTTTCGGCTTCCCTGGCCGGAGGTGACGATCGTACGGATGCATCCCTCACGGGTTGGGGAGCTCATGCCAACGGGCTGACAGTCAGCGGTCGTTGGTCTCCGTCGGAGTCCAGACTCCATATCAATCTATTGGAGCTGAGGGCCGTCAGGCTAGCCCTGAAGGCTTTTCTGCCGACTGTGCGAGGAAAGAGTGTCCTGATCCTGACGGACAACACAGTGGCCATGCACTACCTCAACAAAAGGGGGGGGGGGGCAGGGTCACTTCCTCTGTGCAGGGAGGCGATGCAGCTCGAGTTCTGGGCCATCCAGCAGGAAGTTTCGATCTCGGCAGTTCATCTGGCCGGAGACGAAAACGTGACGGCGGACGCTCTGAGCAGGCAGAGCACGATCTCTCACGAGTGGGAGTTGGCTCGGGAGATTCTCCTGGAGATCTTCGCCCTTTGGGGGACCCCTCAAGTGGATCTCTTCGCCTCCAGTGTCAACCGGAAGTGCGAAAGGTTTTGCTCGCGGGAATTTCCTCCAGAAGGAGCCTTGGGAGACGATTTCGTGGTGGAGTGGTCGTTCCCGCTGCTGTACGCGTTTCCTCCAGTCCCCGTCATCCCGCAAGTGCTGCTGAGGTTACGGAAGTTCGGTTCCCGGATGATCCTCATTGCTCCGGCGTGGGCTCGGAGGACGTGGTACCCGGACCTTCTCGACTTGTCCATCTGCCCTCCGCGTCGTCTTCCCTACCGAGACGATCTGCTCTCACGGGAGGGGGGTCAGGTTCTCCATCCAGAGGTCAGATCCCTCAACCTTCACGCTTGGCTTCTGAAAAGTTGAGGTATATGGATTGGGACCTCCCTGAAGACGTGATGGAGGTGTTGCTTTCGGCCCGAAGGCCAGCAACAAAGTCTCTGTACCGTTGCCGTTGGCGTAAGTTCTGCGACTGGTGCCGAGTTCAGAATGTGGATCCTTTTGCATGTGACATCCCCATGGTTCTGTCCTTTTTACTTTCTTTGGCCCACAGGGGCTTGCAAGTGGGTACCATTAAAGGTTACCTGGCGGCGCTGTCCATCTTTAAGCGCTCGTCTGAAGAGTGTTCTTACTTTAAAATCCCTTTAATTTCACAGTTTCTGAAAGGGCTCACTAATGTGTTCCCTCCGTCACCTTTCCTGGTGCCCGGGTGGGATTTAAACCTTGTTCTTAAGTTTCTTATGGGTGCTCCGTTTGAGCCTTTACATTCTTGCCCTTTGAGGCTGTTAACTCTGAAAACTGTGTTTTTAGTTGCGGTTACTTCCGCTCGCAGAGTGAGTGAGTTACAGGCACTTTCAGTTAAGCCACCCTTCACTGTATTTCACAAGGACAGGGTTGTCCTTGGAGTTCGTCCTTCTTTTCTTCCGAAGGTAGTGACGGAATTTCATTTGGCCCAGAAGGTTGTTCTTCCGACATTCTATCCTCCTCCGCATCCTGGTAAGGAAGAGGAGAGGCTCCATAGGCTTGATCCTAGGAGAGCTTTAAGCTTTTATGTTTCACGCATGTCCCGGGTCAGAGTGGACGATCAACTCTTTATTGGTTACGCTGGAAAGCGTTTAGGGCAAGCTGTGACGTAACAGACTTTGTCTCGCTGGATTATTTTGGCCATCTCGGAGTGCTACCGCTTGGCGGGTAAGGACCCAACGGCTGGCTTGCGGGCCCATTCTACCAGGGGTATGGCTGCATCTACTGCCCTGCAGAGGGGTGTTCCTATTCTCAACATCTGTGATGCAGCCACCTGGGCTTCAGTACATACATTTGTACGTCACTATTCCCTTGATTCCATCCGAGCACAGGATCTGGCCTTTGGCAAGGCGGTCCTTTGCTCTGCTATTTGATTGGCTATTCTAAATTTTGATTCTAAATTCTTTCCCTCCTCCTTGCTCTGGTACTGCTTTGGGAGTCTGTCATAGATATGGAATATGTCGGAGGACCCAATCCCCTCGAAGAACAAGTTACTTTCTTACCTGGTAATGTTCTTTCGATGGGATGGTCCGACGACGTATTCCATATCGCTCCCGCCCTGCCTTCCCCGCTGCAGAATTTCTTTTGCGATTGCAGCTTACGTTCCGCAAGGCTTTGTGTCTGACTGGCAGTTGACTAATGTCACACGTTCTGGGGGAAAAAACTACAACTGAGGCTACGGGCGTCGTGCGTCCTACTTATCACATCGGATGACGTCAGACGTCGGAGGAGGACCTCGACGACGGCGCATCGACGTCATCGACGCAGGACGCAGACGCCGAAAAAAGTTTCCGAAGCAGCACAGCTGTGGTGATTACATGTCATAGATATGGAATATGTCGTCGGACCATCCCATCGAAAGAACGTTACCAGGTAAGAAAGTAACTTGTTCTTTTTTTTTAAAGTACGATTTGCACAGCTTGTTACATAGGTGCTAAACACCCTTAAGCACGCATGATTTTTGGTGTGGGGCGTAGTGCAAAAGTAGTTGTACATTTTCAGGACTCCTGACTTCAAATCTAATATATTCGTTGTTACTTTGACAGAGTGGAACGTCTGTCAAGCCAAGTTTAATTCCTGCCGTATTGGTGGGAGTAAAAGTATATACCTTCAGCCCTGCCTTCTGCAGTGAACAGGGCCTGTCACGGCCCGCCACTCTGATCCTAAGGACTCACCAGCACTGTCTGCCCCCTTGTGTGACCACCCGGGCATTTATCCACAAACTAAGTGGGTATTTTTCTTGAGGGAAGCTGGTCAGCACCACTGGTGCATGCTGAATCCACATGAAAAGAAACTTCAAATAAGATGGCCACAAAGGAAATGGCAATGGACTTTGTCCCGTAATTTCCAAGGGCCATAACCATACTTCAAAGAGGGTGGCCCAGAAATCCTGGTGGGCAGCCTGGCCATTCCATCATCAGAGAGTTGTGGCTTCTTTCATTGGCTTAATCTTATCTGTCTTCTGAGATTGTTGTTTTTGTCCGTAATTCGTTTAATATGTGAGCAGCGTGTGAGTGGCTACAGGAAAGTAGCACACGCTTTTACAGATGAATTATTCGGCATCAGTAAAACATAGGATTGGACCCACTCCAACAAGGATAAACCACTTGGGATGGGTAGAGGTAGCAGAACTGCTCGGCCGTTATTTTGTTGAAATGGCTGGAAGTGGAGGTTAGTACAGTTGAGGCCCTAATAAGAACCATTGGCCTGTAAAGAAGAGCCAAATGATAACAAAATGTGTGCTCTTATGTATTATTTGATTACATCTAATGCTATTCATTTAATATTACACTGACATTACTTGTGATAAGTGTTAAAATAACAACACCAGATGCTTTATTGAAAAGATTAGCTAGTGCAAAGGAGCTTCTGTTTTTATCCTGCCATGTGACAGGGGAATGAATATAATGAACTGTACATTGCATTTCATTATTGTGCAAGGAAATGGACAGAATGTTAATTGCAAAGCACGAGAAGTCAAGTATATGTATAAACAGAATGAACATTCTGTCAAATTGTCGTCATTATTAAAAAGAGTTTTAATAGCAAATGTGGGCTGCATGGCACAATACACCTCACGTAGCTTTTCTATACTGTCAACCTAAGCTCTCAACTTTTGTTAGCCTAAACTAGTTTTTGTGCAAGTATCACCTTTCTTAAAAACAGGAATTTCCTGACCCAATTACTCCTTCACTTTGATAAATGCTTAAAAGGCTAATGGACACGTCTGTGTTTACCAAAGAAAAAGACCTGTTTTAAGAATACGAAAAACAATTCTAAATGAATTCCAATATCAGGGTTAACAATCTTATTTTTGTAGACCTATCTAAAAGCCCACCCTGTTAAGAGGTTGATGAATGCTTTGTAAATCAGTAGTTACACCTCCAAATATAGACCCTAACCTCTGACCTGGTAGACAAGAAGCCTCTTGTTTTATGTTTATACCGCGCACCGCTAACACCCAGGGGCAGTCTCCAGGCGCTCGCGTGGCTCTGCGAGAGAGGGGGGGTGCAGAGGTTAGTGGGTATAGGGTTAGAAGATAGGTTCAGAACCAGGAGGAACTGGCGTCCATGAGTGTAGTTTTGCATGAGGCCCCGTGCATTGTAACCGTATGGGCAATATTCAGTACCTCGGGTGTGTGGTAGTGTGTGTGTTGGTGTGCTGTTTGGGTTATGGTGGGTTTGGTCTTGCGTACTGGCTGGATCGTGTCCATGACGGATCTAGATTCAGCGGTGGCTGTAGCTGTAAAATCATCCGGTATCTTGATGCGTATTTGCGTTGTTGATGGTTTTATGGAGTATGTGGGTGGTTCACGCCAGTGTGCTTCAGCATCTCTAGATGCTGGGTGTGCACTTAGTATTGATTCTCTGTTAGTTTATGTGAAGTGTGGCTTGCCCAAGGTCTGGTGTAGTGGCCTCAGTTATGTTGGAGGAACAGGAAGAGAAAATGGGTTAGTTGGTCCGTTTGTTGGAGCCTCTGGCGTGGCACTTTGGTTGCCGCTTGGCAGTATCTAGCCAGGTTCTTGTTTGTGGTTCTTTGGCCCATCTCGTCTCCTCTCTAGTTTGTTTGTGGTGGTGGTGTTGTTGCTGATGTGCCTTTGAGGTTGCCATCTGCTGAATAGCCAGGGTTTGAGTAGTTTCCTGAAGGTGATGTGGTCTTCTGTGGCTCTAATTTCTTTGGGCATGTTGCGCCAGATTTTAGCAATTTGCCTCTATTTGTAGGTCGTTGCTGGATCTTAGTTCCCTTCCGGACGATATCGGCTGATCTTGTCTTGGAGGAATTCCACTCCTGGTCTGTGCAAGGCTTTGTGGACGATGCACAGTGCTTTGAATTTGATGGGCTATTTTACAGGTAACCAGTGTAGACTGGACCGATGTGGTCTCTTCTGTTTAGCCTTAATAGAATTCTGGCTGCTGTATTTTGCGCCCTTTGGAGTTTCATGGTAAGTCTTTCCTGCATTCCTAGGTAGAGGCTGTTTGCTTAGTCACATTCTTGTGAGCATCAGGGATATGATTGCGAGGGTTCTGTGGGGGAAGGTGAGGTAGGGGAGAAATCCTCTGAGCAGTCGCAGGAGGAAGAAGCATTTTTTGGCGATTGCGTTGACTTGCGGTTTCAGTGGTAGTCTGTTGTCCATGAGTATTCTGAGGTTATTTACTACATCGGTAGTCTCTGGTGGCATTCCCAGGCCAATCGGTCAGTCCAGTTGTGGGTTCCTTCCATCGAATCCTGTAGGTGTGAGCATTATTTCCGGTTTTGCCAGGTTCAGTTTAAGGTTGTTTGTTGTCATCCAATTGTAGAGGTCCGTGAGGCAGTTGTTGACGCTGTTATTTTGTTCCTGGCTTCTGTTTTTCAAAATCAGTTGTGTCATGTGCATAGTTGTAGACGGTAAGTCTGTGGGTTCTAATGATTTTCATCAGTGGGCACAGGTAGATTTTGAAAAGCAGTGGGGAGAGGCTGGGTCCCTGTGGGACTCCGCAGAATATATTTTTGGTGTTTGAGGTGAACGGTGCTCGGTAGGTTCTTTCGTTTGTTAGGAATGAGGAAAGCCACTTTAGTGCGAATTCCCGTATGCCACATTCCATCAATCTTTTTATTAGTGTTGCGTGGCTGATTGTGTCAAAAGCTGCTGATATGTCCAATAGTATAAAGGCTGATTGTGCATCATTGTCTGCGTTTATTTTTAGGTTGTCCCATATCAATAGAAGTGCTGATTCTGTTCCTCTCATTGGTCTGAAGCCACCTTGTGACCGGTCCAGTACGCTATATGTTTTGATATATTTAAAAAGGATTTTGTACACTTGGTTCTCTAGGATCTTTGGTGGGTAAGGCAGGCTGGGTATCAGTCTGTAGTTACTTGGGTTTTCTGGGCTTTCTGATTCCTTTTGTATCAGTGGTTTAATGTATGCTGATTTGAAGGAGGGCGGTATTATTCCTCTTTTGAGTGATGGATTCATTAGGTTCGGGAAGTGTGTCACCGGGGGTCTGCGGTTGAGGATTCCTTTGAAGATGTCCCGGGGCAGAGGTCCCTTGGGGATCCTGTAAGGTTGGTGTCCTTGATCAATGTGGCGAAGGTCTCTTCTGTGATTGGTTCTAGGCAGGTGAGTTTTGCTGTAATCAGTGTTTCGCCGATGTCTGTGGTCCGGCAGCATTGGTTTTTATTGGCCCAAGCTAGTTTGATGGTCTCCTGGATTGTGTCTATTTTTGCTCTCAGGTGGTTGGTGATGTTCACGCAAAGTGCTTGTGTCTGGTGATGTAATTCTTGCAGGAAGAAGGTTTTTTTAATCTCTTTGATGATTTTGAAGAGTTCTTTCTGTGGATTGTTTGCAGATTTATTCTTTTCGCATAGTAGCACTTTTTTGCTTTGAAGACTGTTGATTTGTATAGTGTAAGGTGTCTTTAGTATTTTATTTTGTCTCGTCGGGTGTATTGTTCTCTCCATTTTGCAGTAGATTATATTTAGTTCTTTCAGTTCTTCTGTGAACCATTTTGTTGGCAGGTGGTTTTTTTTTTTTTTGGTGTTGCTTAGAATGTTTGTTTGTGCCAGTTGGTCAAGGGCCCTGGTGATCTAATTGTTGAGTGCGTCTTCTGCCTGCTGTGTCTATGGTTGTTTCGGTGGGTTCTGTTTTGCTTGGGAGGGTTGAGTTTAGAAGTTTTCTTACGGCCTCTAGGTCCAGGTTCTTCCAGTTTCTTTTCTTGTTGGCATGAACTACTTCCTTCCTGTCTGGTAGGCGGGTTTGGGTTGTGATGTAGAATGATATTAAGTAGAGGTTGATCCATACCATTGGTGTAGGTGGCGTGGATGTTCATAGTGTTTCGCTGCATAAAATTTCATCCAGGGTGTGCCTGGTGTTGTGGGTGGATCCATTTACTATTTGCTTGAAATGCAAAGTTTCCAGGAGTTCGGAGAGTGAGTTTGCTGTGGACTCGTTTTCTTTTTTCCAAACCATATGTTGAAGTCTCCAGTATAACTATAGTTGTTGTGGTGGTTTGATAGCATGGTGGCTGTGTCTGCTAGTTTCTTTGCAAAGTTGGGGTTGTAAGAAGGTGGTCTGTGGATCAGGGAGGAATACTATGTTGGTTTGGTTGTTGAGTTCTGTCTTCAAGAGGAGGGATTCATAGAATTCTGAATTGGTTGTGATGAGTTAAGATGCTCAGATGTGTTCTTTGTGTATGATTGCAATTCCGTCTCCTCTTCGGTCTTCTCTGTTGGGGTGTATTAATGTATAATTGTGTGGTATCGCTTAGTTCATGATGGCTTTAAGTTGTCTGATAACCAGGTTTCTGTGAGAGAGAGCACGCCTGTGCCTCCTTCACTTAGAAGGGCATGGATTTCTATTGAGTGTTTTGCTATGGATCTAACGTTGAGAAGGCTGCAATGTAGTTTTTGATTTTCCTTTTGAGTTGTTTGTTTTGTTTGTTCAGCCCGGTGTGTTGTCGGTTGGGTTTCTGTTGCTGTTGAGTTTTTCCTGGTTGAACCTGTTGGGCGGTGTGGTTCTTTGGTGATCAGTCTCTTCGTCGAGTAGACTGATGAGGTTTATGGCTGGGTTGGTTTGTTTCGGCTCGTTCCGGGTGGTGAATTGTGGAGGTATCCATTTGTTCCACTCTTTGGTGATGTACGGTGTGTAGAGGGTGATGGATTCCAACTTGTCCCTGATTTTGGTTGTGGTATTGTCCATGGTGTAGACCGTGTTGGGGTGGTTTATTAGTTGTCATGCTGCGTTTTGTGTCCTGGTGCGGTCTGTATTTGTAGTGCTGGTTGTCTGTTGGTTTGTTGTTGCTGGGCCGTTTTTGCTTGCCACACAGTTGTATGTGGAGAGGTAGCATGCAATGTAGTCTCTTTTCTCTGTTCTTTGTATGTCTACTTGGGCCGTTTGAGGTGTTTGTTGTCCAGTTTTTCAGAGTTGTGGGATCATGCTGGTCGGTACCTTCCCGAGTGGTTTAGGTTTTCTTATTTCTGTTTTCTGCTTTGGCTTTTTTGTCTTTCTTGTGTCCACTCTTTGGATTAGTGTGTTTCCTAGTCCTTCGGGTTTAGTCTTTGCTGCTTGTGGCTTGTTGTTGCTTGTCATTGGTGAGGTTGTGGATAGTTGAGACCTCGGTTGAAAGACCGTCATGGTTTGTTTTGTTTATTGCTCCTTCCTTTTTGGTTTCTATGTGGTTTTTTTATTTATCTTGGGGGTCCTTTTGGTTATGGTTGTTGAACCGCGGGTTGTAGAATGTATCCATTTAATTAAATCGGCCTATTAAAAGGGCCTTTAGTGTTAGACAGCAGATGGTTCTGTTGGTAACATAGGTGAGTAGCACATGTAATTCAAGCTAAATTGTAACCAGATATAGATTTAGGTTCCCTGGGAAATAAACCGATCACAAGCAAATAGAATTGATATATTGAAAAGTATGATTCATTGATGCATTTTCTTAGCTGTGTAATTCTTGTAGTCCTAAAACATATAGGGTGTCTGTCGAGTCACAATATTACAAATCTGAATAAAATTAAATATCTAAAATGAAAACCCTGAGTAGTTTAATCATAATAAGGCTTTTCTCTAGCAATTTGGGATCGCTGGAGACCTTGAGCATACAGAGCTGAAATGTGAAATGACAAGCCTTTGGGATGGTGCCTGCCGTAATTGCAATCTATTGCTTCATGAACACATTGAACTGGGGGGGGTGCTGAGAAGGGGAACCGGATTCCTAGAGTACAGTGAGGAGGTTAGGTGCCACTATCCCAGTATTACAAAAATAAACCACATTCCTGAGCTCAAGCCAAGTTAATTGTAACAAAGTCAACCCCACAAAAACCGTGTTGCATCTATGCCCACGCAGTTTATATTTTAATTAGGCCAATATTAAAAGAACTAAATGTTGAGCCGATATTTGTTTCTGATGCCAACACTTGTTGCTTTTAAACTTAATTTGAAAAACTGTTTCTTTTCTTAATGAAACACCCAATTGTACCGTGTTGGTCTAGATTGTGGAGTATTGTATTCTGTTGCTCAGAATAGTCCTTCGTATTTGTAGTTCTCTGTGTGGATGTTTGCCAATTGGAATGAAAACATGTGTGAGGGCACTATGGGCTATCCTTACGCTCCAGGGAAATGGAACGCTGCAGCATGTTATACTTGCACTGCAGTGAAATGGAATGTTGCAGCACATTATCCTAGCACTCCAGGGAAATGGAACACTGCAGCACGTTATCCTTGCACTCCAGTGAAATGGAACGCTCCAGCACGTTATCCTTACACTCCAGTGAAATGGAATGCTGCAGCACGTTATCCTTGCACTCCAGGGAACTGGTACGCTGCAGCACGTTATCCTTACACTCCAGGGAACTGGAACGCTGCAGCACTTTATCCTTGCACTGCAGTGAAATGGAACACTGCAGCACATTATCCTTGCACTGCAGTGAAATGGAACACTGCAGCACATTATCCTTGCATTGCAGTAAAATGGAACGTTGCAGCACGTTATCCTTGCACTCCAGTGAAATGGAATGCCACAGCACGTTATCCTTGCACTTCAGTGAAATGGAAAGCTGGAGCACGTTATCCTTGCATTCCAGTGAAATGGAACGCTGCAGAACTTTATCCTTGCACTGCAGTGAAATGGAACACTGCAGCACATTATCCTTGCATTGCAGTAAAATGGAACGTTGCAGCACGTTATCCTTGCACCGATATTGAGGATGATTTGGCCATCTGATATTGCTGCCCTCTGTGTTAACAAAGTAATCAAGCAGGAATTATTAAACATGTTTATAAGTGCTTTGAAACACATTGTGTATAGGCGCTATATAAATAAACTAGCATATCATACTGCAAACATAAAGCAACCATTTTAATAACCTCTCAGAGAGTTCACTTGAAAAGCTGCAATGAGAACAGGTTTCTGTCTAATGAGCCTTTCTAATAGTGAACACAAATTCTTCATGCTTCTGCAGTGTTTCAAGTTGGTCTCGGCCTTGCGTGTTGCCGTGAGACCCCTCCCGCCACAGACTCACACAGAGATCAGTGCGTGCTGTTCGGGCTCCCCAGTCGCTCTGCGCTTGTTCTTCTTCTTGCTGATAGATTTTTATCCATCAGCTGTGATTTTTGGATACCGAGGCTTGAGCCTCATTACTCCATCTTCTCAGGTTGAGTGTTGAGCCTCATTACTCCATCTTCTCGGGTTGAGTGTGTAGTCGTGGGTTAGGTTTCTTCTTGGTCTGTGTGGTCTTGTCACAGTAGGGCTGGTTTCACAGGGTCTTCGCAGTGATGGGCCGCGGGTAGCGGTCGAAGGAGTTTGCAGTGGTGGCAGTGAGTCTTCTGATCAGAGGGTTCGGGTTCTGATCCAGTTCTTGGCAGAAGTTCTTACTCAGCTTCGCTAGATGTTCATCCAACATCTCGATGTCCAGGTCTCTGTGAAGGTCAGCTATCCTTGTGAAGAGTGGAGCTCCAGACGATATCCGCAGGGCCTTGTTCTGGACTATCTGAAGACTCTTCCGGTGTCGCTCATGGCAGGTCATCCATGCTGGGGAGGCATAAGTCAGGGTTGGTCTGATGATCGCCTTGTAGACGTTGATCTTTGTCCGGAGGGGCATGGACTTGTCCTTCAGGAGTGAACGCCCCGTTTATTTAAAGGCATGAGGCGGAGTGCAACGCAATTCCGCCGCGTGCTGATCCCTTAAAGGGGCAGCACCACATGCGGTATTGCAGCCTAGTCCATTGAAAAACACATGTATGTCTATGCGTCAACATTCCAGGTGTTCTGCATTTCCCATTCTGTGCTCTTTATGGACATGCATGTTTCAATCCGAGTCGCCTGCGTGTATCCTCTTCGGGCCCACACCCCCGTCTGCCATACTAAAGCCTAGGCCCCATCACGATTCTCCCGTGGTCCCCCTTGCTAAGTCATAGCGTGTCTGTAAAGCCTAGTTGTTCATGTTACTCGCCACGAAAGAACACATCAACACGTGGTGTCTCCTTGTTGCTGCAGAACCACGAATGCCTTTCTATTCAAGCATTTTGCAGTAAAGTTTGAGAAAGCCATGTGCAACTTTGCTTTTTTTGGAATTCATTGCATGACAAGAGTGTTACTTTAATTGTTTTCGTATCACAAAAGGGGTCTGACAAACACATGCGCCTAGTTTCAGTCTGTCCAGTTTTCTGATTATCAGATGGTATTTGTTTGCTAATCATACGCGTTGTAGTGGGCAAAGCACGTGCATTGACTTTCTGCTCTTCTCCTCTTGCAGTTTTTTCTTTCCCGAACTCGCTCAACGAGGAGAACATGCTGAACGTTGCCAAGCCTCTGCCGAAGCAGCTCTGGGAAGCCAAAAACGTAAGTTCCACCGAGAGAGAATGCCGCCGCCTGTCTCCACGATGACGTCATCACACAAACAATATTACCAAGGCGTAAAGGGAAACCAAGACCCACGCTGACCCTCAGAGGTGGACTAAGAACCCAAAGAGGCTCTGGAAATAATTTTCAAAGACGGCCCATATGACACATTTTGAGCAAGCCAAACCCTTTTACTATGAGCACATTTGTAAATAAAATAGGCAATTACACAAAAGAGGCCCAGGGTGCAGAGGCCCACTGGGAAATCTCCAGAGTTCCCTGTAGGCCAGTCCACCCCGGCCCAGGGTGCAGAGGCCCACCGGGAAGTCTCCAGAGTTCCCTGTAGGCCAGTCCACCCCTGCCCAGGGTATAGGGGCCCACCGGGAAATCTCCAGAGTTCCCTGTAGGCCAGTGCACCCCTGTTGACCCTTCTGCCGAAACAGCTGGGTATTCGCCTGCGTGCTCTGTCCTCATACAACCCAAGCACCAGACTTGTCGAAATATCAAACTTAACAGCAAACCCACATGATGTGCATCCGTGTGAATCAGAGATGCACTACCATATATGCAGTGCACGTCCCAGTGCACACTGTATGTATCCAACACCAGCTTATCACGAGATGAAATGCACATTTATGCACAATGAAAGGCTCTAAGTAAATTGCGTCAAGTGCAACAGTTTCTCCTACGTTTTTAGTCAGCTGGTAGCAGAACAGGAACAAATTCAATGTAAATGCGCTCTCTGATATCCCGAAAATCTGTTAGCTCGCTGATAATCAAAAGCTCCAAGCGCTATACAAAATGCACATAATATAACCAAGTGTAGCAAGAACAATAATCCTGAGACTAAGGGCCTGATTCAGAGCGCAATATAAAATAAGTGTCATTTTGTGCTGAAACGACACTTGTCTTAAGTGCTCAATTTTCTCTATCTTTATAAATATAAGCACAGAATATACAGGAAAAAATGTCCTTCCATCACAAAAGTACACTTTTCTTATTTTACATGGCGCTCGGAATCGGGCCCTCAATGAGTTAGAATTCATCATTCACTAGGTAATAGTCAATATATAAAAAAAGGGCTCCCCGCTATTTCCTCTAGCTAGCGCCAGAGAACGTCTTTGCTTGGGGGCTCCCAGTAATCCCCTAACTGTGTCCAGGTGCAGACGAGACAATTGTTCTCTGTCTCTTGAGTCATGCATTTTAGTCCGTTTGCTGTACCCCATGGGCAACTATAAGAGCCCGTAATCTTGAAGACGTGTTTGTATTCTTGGGAGGTGCAGGTTAAATCACTTGGGTACTTGCCAGATGTTTGGGTCCTCAAACGATGGCAGGCGCCCTCTCCATGAGGGCTGAGGGTGATCAATTTTCTCCTCCTCCAACTTCCAAAGTATCTTAAAACAAGCCGGGGTCTCCTCGTTGGAAATATTGGCGTTAGTCTTTTGATGATCTGTAGATGGATCCGTTTTTGGAGGAATTAAACCGAGATATTTGCAGATTCTTATATTTTTACTAATATATGTAATCCTTGTATGATCCATGATATCTTAAGCCATGACATTCATCTGTGCCCAACCTGCAAGTCCACTTTGACCAAGTTGTTGACATTCTGGAAGGAAGGAGTACCTTCAGCGTGCCTCAAAAGGGGATCCTGGGAATAATACTGGAAACCGATCCTTATTTTTTCATGTCATACCAAAGTTTCATTATCCGTACAATATTTGAATGTTCCCAAACAGTATAGGTGGCGTCTACGCTTGAGCAAATGACTAAACTGGTGGTTAGATTTGTATACATTCGGGCAACGAGGGGGGGGGGGGTGGGAGGTGGCTCTATTTTACAGTCCCTGAAGCCAGACTTGAATTGGATATTTCAGTTATCCAATTATGAGTCAGCTAGTGTTTGCCCCCCATGCCAGTGTCCTTTCAAGACCTTAGCAGCGTCATTTCTTATTGATTCAAAAGAGATCTATAGTTTTTATCACCATTGAGTGCATTTTTTCAAAATTAATGATAGGTATCTGCGGTAAAATGCCTTTGGAAAAGTTGGTTTCATCCGGTGACATTCACCTCCGTATGATCAAGCGAACGCGTTTACTTCCCTGTAGATCACACACGGTGCCCATGCATAGCAGCTCTGCACAGCGCCTTCATTTATCTGCATTGCTTGTGAGTTACTGGTTTATCTGGATAGTTCCCAAAATGTTGTAAAGCATTCCACAAGACATTACACCCAAAAAACTATCAACAGATCAAAGGTTTTTTGCTGTGGTCATCGTTTTCACAATCCAGTCGTCCTGCTACCGATGCCGCCTCTATAGCAACAGACTGGGCGTTCGTTACTTTGGGTAAATATCTTTTGGGAGTAAGATTATTCTGCCTGAATGGCTTAGTTGCTCCGCGCTCTTATGGAACCGCTTTGCGTCCTGATTTAGCACAGGCGTGGGTGTGTAGCGGTTTCCACCATTTTAGGATTAGAGAAATAACGGCCTCTCCCCAAGTTCCCCGGCTTTTCCCTTCGTACACCATTTTGGGAGTCCATTGGGAGTCCAGCATTGTTCCAGAAAGGGTCCAATGTCTGAATTAGCTGTCACTAATTCTTCTCTCTGCAAACGATCGAAGACACAGACGGTTTCTTTTTCAGTTTGGGAAAATCGAAGGGCATCAGTTTTTTTTTTTTTACAGTTGAACTATAATACAAACTTCGATTTGCTGTGTTTTTGCTATTATGGGCCCACTTTTTCCTCCATATTAAATTAAATGCCATGTTAATACTTAAAATAGTTTAAACTGCATAGTTTGATCTGCTTCCTTAGCCTAATGGGCTAGTTAAAACGAGCATTTTTTTCTAAAGTGGATATTTGTGTTTCTATATCAAGTCGAACTTGCTTGATCACGCTGGCCGTACAGACAGAAATTTCCAAAAGACATGTAGGAAAGTACCATACTCTGGAAATTATTACCAACTCCTACTCCCTTGGTGGCTGGTCCCCACTGTCGTCTCCTCCTCCTGGTTGCTGGTTCCCACTATCTCCTCCTCCTGTTGGCTGGTTCCCACCATCTCCTCCTCCTGGTGGCTGGTTCCCACTATCTCCTCCTCCTGGTGGCTGGTTCCCACTATCTCCTCCTCCTGGTGGCTGGTTCCCACTATCTCCTCCTCCTGGTTGCTGGTTGTCATCCGCAGAAGTCCTGACTGGCGGATTCTTCCGCGTTGGGGATGGATGCGCAGAGGTAGAACGTTTTAGTCCCTTCTTTGTGTCCTTGTCGCCCTAAGTAGCGCAGTGCCACTGGGAGTATAAATTCCCTCCTGTCCCAGTGGACTTCGCGTTGCATCCCTGTCATATGCTCTCTGCTTCCGGGTTCCCTCGCTCCTTTCTGCTGTCGCTCTTGTTCCTCGGATTGTCAGCAGTGTTTCCTGGGTTCGCCTTCCTTAGCGAAGCTCTCTCTCCTCTCCCTCTTGCCGCCTCTGGGGTGGTTCTATATCCTTTGCTATATAGAACCCGTTCTATATAGCAAAGGATATAGATCAGTTCCGTCCCCGCGGACTTGGCTCCGCCCACTTTCTCTCGCTTCTTGCTTCTTTGGACTCCTTGTCCCTCTCACCTTCCTTCGACTTGGCTTGCTGGGCTCTCTTGTGTTCCGTCCAACCCTTGGACTCTACACACCATAACCGGCAGAGCTCTCAAACCTCCGACATCATTCAGCGGATCTTCATTTCTGTTCCTTCGGATCCACGTTTCAGCAAAGCATCTTCCGACTTACCTGCTACCTCGCATTCCAGTCTGTGCTCCATCTTCCCTGCAAAGAAATAGAGGAGTCTACTAGTCATCAAGGGTTTTTCCCCACTGGGGTTTTCCCTTATTCCTGCTTGGTTCCGGAAGGGAGGTCCCGGGACAGCTGTCTATCAGTGGTCACTGTGGTCTCCCTCCGTGACAAGCATGCTCACCGGAAGAAGGAGAGAGACTACCTAGCCCGAAGACACCTACAAGACACAGACAACGATTTCTGCAGTTCAGGTGAGGAGAGTGTGAAGGAAGGGGGCGAGAAAGGAGTCCGGGTACGGAACTTATCACACTGGTCCCCACTGTCTCCTGCCCCTAGTGGCTGGTCCCCACTGTAGTTTCCTCCTCCTGGTGGCTAGTCCCCACTGCCGTCTCCTCCTCCTGATTGCTGTTCCCCACTGTCTCCTTCTCCTGGTTGCTGTTCCCCACTGTCTCCTCCTCCTGGTTGCTGTTCCCCACTGTCTCCTCCTCCTGGTTGCTAGTCCCCAATGTCTCCTCCCCTTGTTGTTTGTCCCCAATGTCTCCTCCCCTTGTTGTTTGTCCCCAATGTCTCCTCCCCTTGTTGTTTGTCCCCAATGTCTCCTCCCCTTGTTGTTTGTCCCCAATGTCTCCTCCCCTTGTTGTTTGTCCCCAATGTCTCCTCCCCTTGTTGTTTGTCCCCACTGTCTCCTCCCCTTGTTGGCTTGGCCCCGCTGCCGCCTCCTCCTGGTGGCTGGTCCCTGCTGTCTCCTCCTCCTGGTTGGTGGGCCGCACTGTCACCTCTCCTGGTGTCTGTCCCCCACTGTCTCCTCTTCTTGTTGCTGGTCCCCACTGTCCCCTCTTCTTGTTGCTGGTCCCCACTGTCTCCTGTCCTGGTGGCTGGTCCCCACTGTCTCCTGCCCTGGTGGCTGGCCCCTACTGTCTCCTCTCCTGGTGA
Organism: Ambystoma mexicanum; assembly: GCF_040938575.1. Taxonomy (NCBI): domain Eukaryota; kingdom Metazoa; phylum Chordata; class Amphibia; order Caudata; family Ambystomatidae; genus Ambystoma; species Ambystoma mexicanum. Next base: position 1,466,633,408 of record NC_090934.1, on the reverse strand, counting down.
CTGGCCCCTACTGTCTCCTCTCCTGGTTGCTCTCCTCCACTGTCTCCTCTCCTGGTTGCTCTCCTCCACTGTCTCCTATCCTGGTTTCTGGCCCCCACTGTCTCCTCTGGTGGCTGGTCCCCACTGTCTCCTCCTCTGGTGGCTGGTCCCTACTGTCTCCTCCCCTTGTTGGCTTGTCCCCGCTGTCTCCTCCCCTTGTTGGCTTGTCCCCGCTGCCTCATCCTCTGGTGGCTAGTCCCCACTGTCTCCTCCCCTTGTTGGCTTGTCACTGCTGTCTCTTCCTCCTGGTGGCGGATCTCCTTGGTCTCCTCTTCCTCATGGCTGGTCCCCCACTGTCTCCTCTTCCTCGTGGCTGGTCCCCCACTGTCTCCTCTTCCTCGTGGCTGGTCCCCCACTGTCTCCTCCTCCTGGTGGCTGGTCCCCCACTGTCTCCTCCTCCTGGTGGCTGGTCCCCCACTGTCTCCTCCTCCTGGTGGCTGGTCCCCCACTGTCTCCTCCTCCTGGTGGCTGGTCCCCCACTGTCTCCTCCTCCTGGTGGCTGGTCCCCCACTGTCTCCTCCTCCTGGTGGCTGGTCCCCCACTGTCTCCTCCTCCTGGTGGCTGGTCCCCCACTGTCTCCTCCTCCTGGTGGCTGGTCCCCTACTGTCTCCTCCTCCTCCTGGTAGCTGGTCCCCCACTGTCTTCTCCCCTTGTTGGCCTGTCCCCACTGTCTGCTCCTCCTGATGGCTGGTCCCCACTGTCTTCTCCTGGTGGCTGGTCCCCCATTGTCTCCTCTTCCTGGTGTCTGGTCGCCTACTGTCTCCTCCCCGTGGTGGCTGGTCCCCACTGTCTACTCCCCTGGTGGCTGGTCCCCACTGTGATGGCCAATATAAGGCCCCCGTGGCCAGCCTCAGTTTGCAGCAAATCGGGAGATCCGACAGACGGGTGGTAAATCAAGCTTCATGTACCTATATCGCAAATACACAGCATACAGGTTCATCACCGGGGAAAAACAGCATTCAATAGGCAAGTGTTTGGGCAGCGGCTCTCCAGCACCCCCCACCCTACTGCAGATTTATAGAGCATATCATAGGCAAACGCTAATATGTTTCTGTACTATCACAATGGGGGTGTTACTTGGCACGACATTACAGACAGTTGGCAAGAGCCATCTACATCTTCCTTGTGATGCAATCCTGCTGGGACATCGTGTTGTATTATGAATCAGTGGCATTTGCAGAAACCCCTTCTGTTATCTCCCATGTATGGGGCTAATGCTAAACTTGTAGAGTGTAAGTGTAAGCGGAAGGGAAGGTCTGACGTGGCCTCTGCCCTAGGAGGGGTTTGGGCCTGTCTGGGGTGTCATGTAGAGCAGACCCAGGGAGGCCGGGGGAGGTGACATGGAGGGTCTGAGGCCTTACTGTATGGGAGAGCCTAATAGCATTGCAGAATATAGCATAGAAATCCTGCATAGCATAGTGTAGCAATCCTGCATATCATAGCATAGAAATCCTGCCACATCACCACAGGCTCCTCCCCTGGTTGCTGGTCCCCACTTTCTCCTCCCCTGGTTGCTGGTCCCCACTTTCTCCTCCCCTGTTTGCTGGTCCCCACTGTCCCCTCCCCTGGTTGCTGGTCCCCACTGTCCCCTCCCCTAGTGGCCGGGCCCCACTGTCCCCTCCCCTGGTCGATGGTCCCCACTGCCTCCTCCCATGATTGCTGATCCCCACTGTCTCCTCCTCCTGGTGGCTGATCCCCACTGTCTCCTCCTCCTGGTGGCTGATCCCCACTGTCTCCTCCTCCTGGTGGCTGATCCCCACTGTCTCCTCCTCCTGGTGGCTGATCCCCACTGTCTCCTCCTCCTGGTGGCTGATCCCCACTGTCTCCTCCTCCTGGTGGCTGATCCCCACTGTCTTCTCCTCCTGGTGGCGGGTCCCCACTGTCTCCTCCTCCTGGTGGCTGGTCCCCACTGACTCCTCCCCCTGGTGGCTGGTACCCGTGGTCTCCACTCCTGGTGGCTGGTCCCCACTGTCACCTCTACCCTGGTGGCTGGTCCCCACTGTCACCTCTACCCTGATGGCTGGTCCCCACTGTCTCCTCCCCCCTGGTGACTGGTCCCCACTGTCTCCTCCCCCCTGGTGACTGGTCCCCACTGTCTCCTCTCCTGGTGCCAGATCTCCACTGTCTCCTCTCCTGGTGCTGGATCTCCACTGTCTCCTCTCCTGGTGCTGGATCTCCACTGTCTCCTCTCCTGGTGCTGGATCTCCACTATCTCCTCTCCTGGTGCTGGATCTCCACTGTCTCCTCTCCTGGTGCTGGATCTCCACTGTCTCCTCTCCTGGTGCTGGATCTCCACTGTCTCCTCTCCTGGTGCTGGATCTCCACTGCCTCCTCTCCTGGTGCTGGATCTCCACTGTCTCCTCACCTGGTGGCTGGTCCCCACTGTCTCCTCCTCTGGGGACATGCTTCCCTATAATGAGTCTGAGGAAGGATACTAATGCTAGAGTTATGCACTGGTTTTTAGATTTGCAGCCCTATTGTTTTTTAGTAGAACATCATAAAGAAAGGGAACAAGGTACTGTTGATTTTGTTTCACGGCTCCCAATAGAGGCTGTGAAAACCAGTGGCATTAGGGGGAAGGGTATTTGTTAATTGTACATGTATACATCAAGTAAATTGTGTTTCAAAGCGGCCACAGGGCAACCGGGAGGGAACATGGGACCTAAAGGCAAATATAACAATGAAAGGAGAGGCGGTCCTACTCGGCCTTGTGAGCATTCAGAACGTGCAAGTGCAGAGAGAGAAGGGACGAGAGGGGGGTGGGGTGAGGAGTAAGTGCTAGGAGTACCAAGGAGGGAAGTGCTAGGGAGCAAGTTGCAAGCAACCGTTAATTGCCTGGTGAGAGTGGTCATCTGCCAATAGATAAGTGCAGGCCAGTGACATAACACAGGCTAGTGGGCGCACCAAGCTGAGTGCAGGAGTCAGCAGAGGCTGAAGGCGATTGATGGGTGGGAAGCCAGAACCCAGAAGGACACATAAGGCTCCTGGTCACCAATCTCAGCTACTGTGGAGTGTTTAGCAAAGGAGGGAGAGGGCGAAGCAGGAGGTGAAAAGGAAAGTCTTGAGGGGCTTCTGAAATTTGAGGAGATCTGGCTCAAGACGGAGTGGAAGTAGAGGCTATTCCAGAGGAGGGAGCCAGCTGAGGAAAGAGATCGGCCACTTGCTCACTGTTTAGTTGGTGCCGGAGGAACGTAAAGATCTGGAGGGAGCGTATTTAGTGAGAGCAAGTTGTAGATTGCGAGGTCCCAGGCCCCATACAGCCTTGTAGAGGATGCAGAGGGATTTGAATTTTATCCTTGCAGCAACCGGCAGTCAGTGGAGAGATTTTAGGGCTGGAGAGATGCAGTTCCTGGGCTTGCAGCCAAGGATAAGACTTGCAACCCTATTCTGGATAGGTCGGAGGGGACGTAGAGAGGAAGAGGGTAGATTAAGGAAGAGGCTCTTGTAGCAGTCCAGCCTAGATAGTACCAGAGCTCTAGCGGCATTGAGCTTCTGGGGAAAGTGAGCAAAGGAAGTATTCCTTTGAGGAGGTGGAGTTGAAAGGGGGCCTTCTTGGCAAGGACCTGGATGTGATGGAGGAAGGAAAGAGAGGAGTCAAAGATGACTCCCTGGTTTTTGGCTTTAGATGAAGGAACAGGGGCAGAGCCCATAGAGGGTGGCCAGAGTGAGGGGCAGAAAGAGGGAGCAGAAGATGAATCGGAGATGATTTCCCTGGGGATGATTCTGCTAGAAAACCTGGCCTGGGGCCCTTCCCATGTGGCCAAGGAAAGGCAGACGTTTCCTGATCCTGACCCTGGTGGGGGGTGTTCTGCAGGAGGATCACATTGGGGGGGTAGGGGGGAGTTTCAGGTCAGGAGGAATGGGAAACTCCCCTTAATAACTTCCCCAGAGACCTGACAATATTAATGGCCTATTGTAAAGTTGAAATCGTAGAAGAAAAAGTTAATTTGAACATTGGGGACTTCAAGTCCCACAATGCCCAAAGTAATGGGACGAGAAAGACGGATTTGGAGGCACTAGACTTCATGGCGCATTCTAGTGACCCACGCCGGAGAGGGACTGGTGAGTATAAAGGGCCCCTCATGTGCAGGACATAAGAAGAATTAGAAGGTGGGGTACTTGTCAACACTGCACGTTGCAGTAGCAGCAGAAGTTGAACAGAAGCTGAGATGCCGGAGCCACTGCTGTTTGTGAAGCGGATGTTGGTTTCGTGAGGGTCTCTACCCTTTATGACCCTAATTGCAGAGGCTTGTAGTCCGGTGTCAGGTGAGCACCGAAGTGCTCGTGGAGCGAGGAACGGTCCTCTAGGACAATATTAAAGTAGGTAACAAAAACTACCATTGCCAAAGCCAAGAAAAGGCAAACCTAACACAAGTAAATAAGAATCAATATTGCCAAGAGAGGGCAATTAAGAAGCAAACCAATTGTAACCCCTATTGCCAGAGAGAGGAGGAGGCAATCATTGTTCAAGATACAAATAAGCTATAATCAAGGCCAAAGGAGAACAAATGTGATAAAAAGCCATTTTCAGTATTTGGTTGATGCAAGTAATGGGAAAGCAGGATTGGCAGAGGAGCTAACCCTACTGATAGAAAAGTTGGTGCAGACAGCACCAAAAAGTTTCAGGTTTTAGAAGTAGTCCACACGGAAATTGTTGATACTGATATTGTTGACAACGAAAAAAAGACTTTGTTGTGGCAGGAGAGCAGCCCTCCTGATGGAAAGCATTCAGGAGGAGAGCAGCATAACCAGCACCAATGTGTTTCATGTCCTTCATTCCTTGCTGATGTTGTTGAAGGTCAAACGACTTACAAAGTTGTTTGAAGCATACTTTACCACAGAAGTACTTGTAGTGTTGGGGTTTTCTTTAGTCCTGGCAGGCGAGTATACCAGGGCAAGGTCCTTGTAGTGCTAGGCCTGGCAGGTGAGTGGACCAGGTAAAAGTTATTGAAGTACTGTGTTATGGCAAAAGACTGAAGAAGAAGGGTCAAGGCCACTACAAAATCTTTTGAATCATTGTAAAATCATCCTGACAAAAACATTGCTGTTGCTAAAGATGAACTGTGGAAGTGCTTTGTTTCCTAAGAAGGAGTTGCTTTGAACTCTTTGCTGCAAGTGGAGTGACAAAGAGTTAATACTTTTGAACTGTGGACAGTCTACGTGAGAGACTTTTGGAGCAAGAAAAATCTCGTCCCCAGAACTTTGTGTAAAATTGAACTTTCCTAATTTTTGAACTGTTGATATAAAGTCCTGCTTTGAATCTGGGGAAGGGAACATTACTAAGATTACAAGAAGAAACAGTTATTAAGCTTATGTTGGACAGAACTGTGATTTTATTATATTTGAATTGCTATCTATTGACTTCATATTGTCGCAACCTCCACTCTTGTGCTATTCTAGTGCTTTTGTGGAAAGTTAAATCTAGGCGTGTTTTTTAAATTGCCCACTACCCCAGTCTACTAGGCTGCCTGGTGAGCTGTCTCGTGCCTCCTGACTCCTGTCCCACTTTCCCCTCTACTTCCCTCTATGGCTCTCTGCATCTCTTCTATCTACTCTAGCTGCTGTGCTATCACCTTCCCCTCTCTCTCACTAAGTCCGGAAGGAAAACATTAAAAAAAGATCTCCTTTCTTGTAATCCTGGATTACTTATCACTGACATCTACCTCAGTGCCACGCCCACACAAATTGTCACTGACATCCTCATTTCTATCCCCTCACATAACCTATGGACTCTGCATCTGATTTCCACACTCTCCCCTTCCTCTCTCACCCATTAATGGTGGCACTAGATGGGAAGGTCTCTTGGCTGGCTTCTCATCCTCGAGGTGCATCATTAATGTCTCGCAATGGCACTATCATGGCCCAATGACCGCAACCCAATCTCCTCCTCTTTCACCTGCACCTGCCATCGCTCATCAACTTCCTTCCTGCTCCTGCTACTCCCCCTTCCTCTCTCGCAGCATCACCTTCACCACCTCTGACAGGTGTACCACCCCCCTGCATCCCTCCTTGGAAATCATTTAAGGGCGGTGACCGGCTTCACTTAGCCACAATTAATGCTTGGTCTGCTATCAAACATTCTTCCAACATCTGCCTCCTCCTTAAAGACATTGACCTGGACATTCTCGTTCTCACAGATACCGGGTTCAATTTCCAGCTCAGTCGCTGCTTTTGACTCCCTTCTCCCTGACGACTACAAGATCATCTCAAAGCCGCATCCCAACCGGACAGGCAGTGGTGTAGCTTTGATCTTCCCTGAGTGGGTGCCTTCTTCCCTCACACCCACCTGGCCCTACTCCTCCCTTGAAAGCCTGGTCTGCCAGCTTGACACCTCTCCCACTTCCTCTTTGACCATTGGTACTATCTACAGGCCCCTGGACTCTATCTCCTCTTTTCTCTCAGAATGCAACCATTTCTCCTCCTCTCTCCTGACCGCCAGCTCCAATCTCCTTCTCTTGGGTGACTTCAACATACGTTTATACTCCTCAGTCAAAGCCTCCACTCTCTTCCGTGACCTCTGCCCCTCTCTCTCCCTCTCCTCCCATCTGGCCCTACCCACTCATCTGGACACACTCTCAATGCCTTCATCCATTCTGATATCTTACTCTCTACCCCAATCTCCACCCCACTATCCTGGTCTGACCACACTCTTCTTTCCTCCCACCTTCCAGCCTAGTTGTGCAGCCAGGATTGTCTAGCAAGTGGAGCCTGAAGCTAATGTGGTTGGGCCCATCGCAGTAATTTTAACATCTGTAAATGCCCACACAGAACTGCTGAGTGGGCATTTACAGATTTTGGGTGGGCCTTGCCCACTCAGAATCTGTAAATGCCCACACAGAACTGCTGAGTGGGCATTTACAGATTTTGGGTGGGCCTTGCCCACTCAGGCCCTACCCTGTCTACGCCTCTGGTTTACAGAGATCTGTCCAATGAAGCAAGTGTCAGTTACTGGTTTCTCTTTCACCCCCCCCTCCTCCTACCTCCAACAGAACTAATGGCTCTGCTCTCAACAACCTAACTCTCGCCATCAAACTCACTCTTGACATTCTTGCCCCGGTCATGAAGATCTGCCTGAAACCTGCCTCCAAACAACACCTGGTACAACTCTGAACTAGCAGCCTTGAAACGCAAGTGCAGAGCTGCTGAACGGAAGTGGCAGGCCCCACGTGCATTCTCTGATAAACTGGCCTGTCCCCTTCTCCAAAGGCAATTTTGTGTCTCCATTTTCTCCAAGCAGAGAACCCACATCCAGGCTTGCGTCTCTGGAGCTCCTAACAATACGGCTGAACTCTTTAAAAGCTGCAAAGAACTAGTCAATACATCTGCAGTCTCTACCTCACCTCTTCCCCCCCCCCCCGGCCCTGTGCACTGCACTGGCCACCCACTTCACTGCTAAAACTCAGGACATCCCAAGTTCTCTCTCACCCTCTCCTGCCGCCTTTGGCCCCTCTTACTCCTTCATCCACACTTTGATCCTTTTCACCTTTCTCAGTGGACGAGGTCACTAGAGTTTTCCGCTCTATGAAGGTTTCTTCCAAACAGGTCCCCCCACCCCTATTCTTCCAGAACTATTCAGGACAATATCGGCTCCGTTGCCCCTGCACTTGGTGATTTCTGAAATCACTCAGTTGCAACTGGGTCTTTCCCCTCTTCTCTCAAGCACTCTCTTGTGCGCCCCCTCCTGAAAAAGCCTTTGGCCAACCCCTCATGTGCGGCTAACTTCCACCCCATCTCTCTCACTCCCTTCCATGGGAAACTCCTGGACAAGTTTGTCTAACCCCAACTGACCCAGCAAACTGAGTTTGTTGGTTGCCTGCATGACCATCAATCTGGATTCCGAGCATCCAGAGGTACAGAAATTGCTGAACACCTGTGAAGAATAGCTTGCATCTTTTGACTCCAACTCACCTACTGTTTCTACTCGATATCTCCTCTGCTTTTGTTAACCACTCCATCCTCATAAAAGGCTCCTTGATAACCTTGGTATCTAGGAGCGGCTACTGGACTGACTGAGTTCCTTCCTCATTGACCAACCCTCCAAGGTTATACTGGGTTCTTTCTCCTCTTCCATTTCTATATCCACCTTTGGCATTCCCCAGGGCTCTAACCTTTCGTCCTGGCTCTTTAACATGCATCTCACGCCTCTTGATCACCTTATCTCCACTTTCTCACCACACTTCCAGTGTTCTACAGACAACACCCAATTCTTCTTCAGACCTCCCTCTGCATCTCTTCTGACCTCCTCTGTCATTCCTGACTGCCTGTCTGCTATCCAGCCGTGCTGTACCTCCAATGATCTCTATCTCAATGCCAGCAAGATTGAGCTTCTTCCCATCAGGACTCCTGTTCCTTCTTTTCTCCCCTCACTCTGGCCACTCTCAATGGGCTTTCCCCCCTCTCCTTCCTCTGAGACCAGAAACCTGGGAGTTATCTTCGACTCCTCCCTGCCCTTCACTCCTCACATCATAGAACTTGCCAAGAAGGCCCATTTCCAACTCTACCTCCCCAGGGGCATCCTCCCTGTCCTCGCTTTCCCCCAGAAGCTCAATGTCACCAGAGCTTGTGTACTTCCAGGTTGGACTACTGCAACAGCATCTTCCTAATCTACCTTCTTACTCTATCCGCCCCTCCAGCTAATCCAGAATAGGGTTGCAAGACTTATCCTTGGCATTAAGCCCAGGGGCAGTCTATCCCCAGCCCTAAAATCTCTCCACTGGTTCCTGTTTGCTGCAAGGATCAAATTTAAATCCCTCTGCTTCATCCATAAGGCTGTCTGTTGCCCTGTGACCATGCTATCTGCAACTTGCTATCACCAAATACTCTCCTTCCAGATCCCTCCTGCTCCAACTCTCTGCTTGCCAAGCGCTTCTCCAAGCAGAGAGTGGGCGGTCGTTCTCTCTCCTCGGCTTGCTCCCAGAGAACAGCCCCCCCTTTTCTTTGTCTTGAGCCGGATCGCCTCAAGTTCTGCAAACACCTCAAGACTTTCCTCTTTTCCTCTTCCTTCCCTCTCTCCCTCCCGTGCTTAATCCCACAGTAGCTGTGATTGGTTGCCTAAGTCCTTATGTGTCTCTCTGGGTCCTGGCCTTCTGTCCGATCACCCTCAGCTTCCGCCCTCCCCCTGCACTTGCCTTCGAGCACCACTCTGCCTGTGCTGTCTTACAGAGCTGCACTTATTGATGGGCTTGCCACCCCTGGAACTTACCTGTTGCCTTAGCAACCAGCTCTCGAACTTGCCTGTTGCCTCGCAACTACCACCCTGGCACTTCACTCCTCTGTGTATCCTCTAGCAGTTACGCCTTTCCTCCTTATTCCCTTCTCTCTCTCTCCACTTGCACGATCCAAATGTTCACAAGGCCTAGTAGGACCACTTTTTTCTGTATTTGGAGTAGTCCATTGTCTTATGTTTCCCTTGTTCCATTCCCTTTGCCCTGTGGGCACTTTGAAACACAATTTTCTTGATGTATAAGTGCCTTAAAAATGCCCAATAAATAAATAAAAATATGTTTTGCTATATGTAAGTGTGAGGGACAGATTCCTTTTGCTGGAGTGTGTCCTTTAGTTTATTTTGATAGACCGGGAAATCCTCTAAAGGGTAGGCCTAGTGAGCCGTTTATCAAACCCTTTTCAGTTAATAAAATGGAATCTTATGAAAATCCTTTACAAAGTTGTCAGCCTCACATTTGTTACCCCTCACACTACCTTTGCTGGAACGAGATTTGTCATTTTATTAGGTTTCAAGGGGTTTACTAAATCCATGGAAGATATGACATGGGTCAACTCTTTATCGGGTTGCTTGCATCCCACTCCTGACACCACATGTAAGGGTGCAGAAGGAGGAGACTGACAAAGGTGGCATATTTGTGGGCAAAGACTTTTATTCAGTGAAAAAGAGAAAAAAAAACGTACCTTACTCTAGGACAGGGGTTCCCCGTCTCTACTAAGCGATCTAAGATGTCTCAAAATGTCCACCGTTTTGTATCATGAAAATCTTCTGACCCTCACACTAGGAACTATAACTAAAGTGCTATTGGTCTGGCCGATCCCAGGAGAATGACCGCCTTCTCCTTGGTTCATGTTACTGGTTTGCTGTAACAGTTTTATTTCGTTCAGAACAGTCTTGTAACTTCCTCGTTGTCCGGGGGAGTAGCTCCCATCACCTGCTAGTAATGTTAGAAACATTACTTCTCTCGTGTTACCATGGGGAATGGCTCCCTTCCCTTGATAGAAGAATCTCAAACAATCTGGTACTTCCTCTTGGTGGGTCAGGAACATGTCACCCTTTTCCTGACGTACGCTTTTCAAATAGCCTGATGGAATGACTCCCTTCGCCAGGCATTATTAGACTTTGTTGCCGATTACGGATACCAGGTGAATGACTCCCTTCCCCTGGTCTTCTTTCCACACAGGCTTCACGCCTTTAACACCCAATTCTAGTTTCACCCCTTCTTTGACGTGGCCCACTTCCATGGCTAGTGCTGTCATGGAGAAGATGACTCGTATGTCTTTCTGATATTGGGTGCCAGACTCTGGTTTCTCTTTCGCTTCTTCTTTGAATTGGCCCACTTGGTCCACTACCCTGCCAAGTACTGCCACGAGGAAGATGCCTCTTATCTTTGTTGTTCTCTGCCGTTGGAGTCCTTGACATGTTTCTAGTGGTTAGTGGCCTTGGGGTTACCACCTAGAGGAGGATATCCTCGGATGCAAATGTCCCACTCCCTCATACGGGGGCCCAAATTAGCCTTATCCGTTGCTCTCTTCCCTCAGTCAGTGAATTTTCAGACAAAATCTGTATGGACGTGTGATTAGAGGCCGTTTAGGAGCTCTGCTTCCAGAAAATGTACCTAGAAAGATCTGGGGGTGCGTTTAATGGGTATCGCTACATATGATCCCCACCAAAAATATTGCTGTATATATGGTTGTCTGGAACGGCCATAGGCGTTTTTTTTGGGGGGATACTTTTTTGGGTTTCTTGGTAGCAGGGTTTGCGGGGTGGCCCGCTCCTTTAAAAATAATGCATAGGTTGCAGGGGTGTCCCCCGCAGGTTCGATGCCTTAATGTCGCCGCAAAAATATGGCAATATTTTTGTATGGCGATATTTTTGCGGGGATATTAACACATGGAACCATTTAATAACATAGGTTAGTACCTTTCCCCCTTCATCCCTTCTGCCCGGCTCACCGCAATTAGCAGGCTGCTCACACGTCGCGTGTGCACAGATCACGACGGTGTCTTTGCAAGAGAGATGTCCACTCACTGATTGAGCGTTTTTTTAATCGGTCTTCTTTCTGTCATTAGGCAAATCTGCAGGTGCTTTTCTTCTTGGCCCGTTTCCTCCGCTTCTGCCTTTGTCAATATCGTGCCTTGGGTGGAGCTTCCGCATCAGCGGCCCCTGCTTCCATCTCATGGTGTTCCAGCCTTTCCCCTGCTTAATGTTATGCTCCCTTCTCCGGCTTCCTCTGAAGTTGCCTTGATCTGCTTCCTGGGATGCGGAGTGCTGAGCATTACCCCATTCACCTTGCCTATTCCCTAGCCTACTGGAGACGTGGGTCTGAGACCTCTGGCCACGCAGCAGCATTTGCCTGGCCAGTCCCTGCTAAGCGAGTATTGATAATACAGTGGATGCTTAGTCTTTTCTGCACCGAGGCGTAGCTCCGCTAGAGCGCAAATGCTATGAGAATGACCACTGAGGAGAACAATCACTGAGGAGAACGACTTCCGACTCTCAATATCTGGATTATCGCAGACCCCAAGTCTTCCTATGGCTTCTCCCACTGCATTTGTCCAGCTGAGCTCCCTTTCAATGTTGGAGATCTCGCTCCCCTGGTGACCGCATACTAAACTTGGCATCTAACATGATTTGGCAGGGAGCCGGGGTGAAAAGAGGCGATCCAGGCAAGGTTGTGTTGCATGGATTCCCTTTTTATTGCTTTAGGCATCGGAAGATATTAACACAATTAGGGATATATTGAAATGGCTCCTATGAAGTCCCAGCAGTTCACGTCTCATCATTTTCTCCACTGTACAATAGAAAACTTGACCAAATTGAATTTTGGAGACTTCACTAAGATTTCTGCTCTTAAGTAATTGTAAAATGGACTTAATTCTTTTACATTTTCGAAAATGTTTATCTAAAAACAGTACGGGAGAGCCAGCGCGTAAAGGGTGGCTCACCTCAGCAACAGGCACAAAGTCATGAAATACTTTACATTATTCAAACTTTTAAATTAGGTAGTGCAAATACCGAACTCAAGACCTCTTTGCAAATTCTTTTCTCTTTCAGAAGTTTGCACCTTAACCTCCTGAGCAGGATTGCAAGCTTGTAAAGTAGGTGCTTGCCGAGCCGCAGTGAACACCCAGGACCTGTCCTGCTGGCTTTTCAGAGGCAGTTTACAACTCTCCCTGTCGAAGCAACGAGCTGCCTATCTACCCCAGGGCAAATAACTGACATGCGACTGTAGTTTCCCTTCCAAACTATTTCAACTATTTAGCATGGCTGCTTTTGGCATTCTTCATCGGGCAGAGCTGCCTGCCCTGCACTTCATCTCGTCGGTATCTCTTCTGCATCGAATATCCTTGGCCCAGTAATTGGTTAATTTTGCAATTGGTGGACAAGCCACCAAACTTGCAGGATTGCTCGAGCACGTGCTCAAGCCCTTTAATGCATCCAACACTTATTCGCGTGGTAACTGAAAACTTTCCAACTATGCCCTTAAAACATAACCCAATTATCAAGACACTTTAGCCCATAGTCGGCTCCTCCCTTTCTACGGAACTACGGTCTACCAAACAGGACGGGCGAGCACGTGTGCTATAACTGCTCACAATGGATTGCCACTGGCTTTTCAGATATTTTCAGGGGACAGACGTGTACTCATTCCCCCACAATCTCACCAACGCAAAGCCCTCATTCGTTTATGGCCTGTGCAGAGGAGAGAAATGCCGGTCAGGGGGGGGACCTCCTAGTCAATCAAGAGGCCCAGAACATGGGCCCTGCGAAGCCGGGAGGCCGCCATCTTCACTGCCGGAAATCGGGTAAGTGCACCCACACTCACTTTTCCCTCCTTTCCCCCGCCAGCACCAACCTCAATTTCCACATACCCCACCCAGTCCCCACTTTCCTGGTGCTCCTCCATCCCTCGCCGGTGCCGGGAGCACTCACCGGGGAGAGGTATTATCGGTGTAGGCAATGCCCCAGGGCTAACGTTCCGCAAGGGCTTCTAACTTATGCCCAGGGGCATAATCTGATCCGATAATGCCCTGGGAGGCGGGTTTTGTATTCCCCCTCTGCCCCCCAGCTCGGGATATATTGCTTAATTGCAAGAAATTGTTGTCATTGGCCAGAAGCCTTGACAAAGAACCAGTTCTCCAGATTTTATTGAACTAACTGCCCAGATCGCATCCCCTTGGGCTGCAGCACGGCTGGCTTTTATCCCATTAACACGGGGCAAAACAGGAGTTGAATGCGTCTCCACTCCGTTCCGCTCCACACGGCCGGTGGGTAGAGGACTGCTGTCTTTCATTCTGCATCTGCTATGGAAAGGTACTCAAAAAGGGAATGTGCAAGAAAATCCCAAATCTCTTCCTCCAGTCAATTTCCGTATTCGACCCAGTTGAGAAAGGGTTCCAAGGTCAACTAAACAACCAGGAGGAGATGATTACATGTAAACCTTATTTAAGTACCACCCCTAAGGTTTATCTTGCATATTATAGCAGGCCTATCTTCATTACTGACCTAATCTGACGCGGTAAGTGAATGGTTTCGTTTTCCGCTCCCCTCTCTGGCTTCTCTGGCCCTTAATCTCAGGGAATGGACACTAACTACATACTCTCTTGCCTTATCCCTGGAAGATAAGTGCTTTCACTGCAGGTCACAATTGAGTTGTGGCATTTTGTCTGTTCACTTTTCATAGCCGTAACCTGCTTGGGCCACACAAAGGCATTGAGAGTGTCCTTGGTGCAGTTTGGAGTTAGTAGATTCTGGAAGTAGTAGAATGCCCTGCAGTTGGACCTTCCCTTGTCGTCTCAGTTGCTTTTAATGCAGTCGTCCATTGCCTTGCCCTATCTCGCCTGGCTTTGGTATAGAGAATGGCCAAGGAAGGGCGGCTTTGCGTAACCAGTCACATTCCGTTTAGTCGAACTCCTTTTGCTCCTGCATAATGCTCCTCGCTTGTCGACTCACTCGTGGATCCTCTCCCGTTACTATTCGATGTTCGTTTCCTTGTTGTACATCTGCCTGCTTTCTTGGCTGCCTAGAATGCATTAGATTCTGTACGGTGGAGACCCTCAGACTTCTATGTCCGTTTTAAAGCACGCTTCTTTTGATTGAAGGCTCAAGCGCCATTGGGGGGAGCCTCTCTCCCGCCAACCTTTTCACCAGATACTACTTAGTTAGGCACATGGAGGTACACACTGATCGGCAACTTATCTCGACGCATCACATCCAGGCATTCATCAAAGCTGGACTTTATTTTTCTAACTGTGAAGATCTGTTCTTGGCAATCCTTGGACTTCCCTGAGAGCTACTGGTTGCAGGTGGTGCTTTTTTGTTTGTAGAGCGCACCTAACCCATAGGTATCTGGGCACATTACTTAAGGTTGCACAATAAAGTTACATGACCGGTGGGTACAGTACAGTGTAATAGAGGGTGTCGCAAATGCAACGCAGACAAGTCCAATACACAATAAGGCTACATGACCGGTGGGTACAGTACAGTGTAATAGAGGGTGCCGCAAATGCAACACAGACAAATCCAATACACAATAAGGCTACATGACCGGTGGGTACAGTACAGTGTAATAGAGGGTGTTGCAAATGCAACGCAGACAAGTCCAATACACAATAAGGCTACATGACCGGTGGGTACAGTACAGTGTAATAGAGGGTGTCGCAAATGCAACGCAGACAAGTCCAATACACAATAAGGCTACATGACAGGCGGGTATAGTACAGTGTAATAGAGGGTGTCGCAAATGCAACGCAGACAAGTCCAATACACAATAAGGCTACATGACCGGTGGGTACAGTACAGTGTAATAGAGGGTGTCGCAAATGCAACGCAGACAAGTCCAATACACAATAAGGCTACATGACCGGTGGGTACAGTACAGTGTAATAGAGGGTGTCGCAAATGCAACGCAGACAAGTCCAATACACAATAAGGCTACATGACAGGCGGGTATAGTACAGTGTAATAGAGGGTGTCGCAAATGCAACACAGGCAAGTCCAATACACAATAAGGCTACATGACAGGCGGGTATAGTGCAGTGCAATAAAGGATGTTACAACTGCATCGCAGACAAATCCCGAATTAACGAGGAACGTATTATTTTGTCTCCTGTGTGAAGAGCCAGGTTTTCACATTTTTCCTGAAACACCAGTATGATGATTCTGCTCTTAAAGCTACAGGAAGGGAGTTCCATAATTTAGCATCTAGTACAGGAAAGCTGTGGCCCCTGCTCTCTGTAACTTGAATCTCGGAACCTTAAGGCAATTTGTGTGTATAGACCTAGTTGGTCAGTCAGATTGGTTTCTTGTGAATTTTCATGCAAGGCGTTTAGGAGCCGAGTTGGAAAGGAATTTAAGAGTGAGTGCTAAGGTTTTGAATGCAATTCTGTCTTTGACTGATAGCCAGTGGGAATTGCGTCTTACTGTCGAGAGATGGTGTGTTCTTGGGATATTGAGTGCTGTTCATAGCGCATTGTTTTGGAGTATTTGCAGTTTTTTTACATTACGCTTGTTAGTTCCTAGGTACAAGGCAGTACAATAATCCAGTTTAGAAAGTATAAGTGCTCAGGCCAAGGAGATACAGCTTGCTGCTGACAAGAATGGTCTACACGCATTGATTAATTTACAAGTGTAGGCTGCTTTGGTATGTTCAATGTTAATCTACTCTCTTTTACGCCAGTCAACTGCTGAAATATTTGGACCTTTTCCAAGAAGTACCAAATATGTCTTCACGTCCCATGTGCACTAAAAAGAAGGCAGGCAGAGCGCTGCAGCAGGGCGTTCTGCGCATTCTCTGAATGGGACAGACATGACATATGAATGTACCGTGTATCCCTACACCCGAAGCTACCCGCTTATCTCTCAAACACCACAAAGCTTTATCCCCTGTCATAGGGACCTGAGCTGCTGCACAAACAATCTCCCAGTTCCCACTCCATTTCTTCATAAATCCGTGCTTTGGAACATCCGAGGAAGCTGACCTCCACCAAGAGACGGGTTTGTTATCACCACTCTATCAATTCCCTTATTCACTCGAGGGCTTCACAATATCACCCTGGATCCGCGACACCTTCTGACATTCTGAGACACAAGCAACTGCTGCTGGTCCTACACTAAGACCAGACCTAGGAAACATCCTCATTGTAAAGTTACAACTTGACGCCCCCCAAAATACATACATATGATATACCCTCAATGGCTTATCGAAGTCTACAACCTGAAGCCTTCATGACCATGAGAAAGTCATAAGAATAGCCCGGCTCTTCCATGAATGTGAATAGAAGCTCTGTGCCTTTTGCAAGTATGTTTTGGAATTAAATATGGTTTGTAAAACCCGAGTCTTACTCTGCCGAGTTCCGCGATTCCGATCCATGGTAGCGATGAAGTAGAGCCATTGTCCCCTGGGGTTTGAAGGCTGTTCTAATTTGGGCTCTTTCTCTCGCCTTTAGGTCCAGTCTCTCTCTGCTCGCCCAAGGTCCTGTGAGGTTCCAGGAATCACGTATGTAACTTGCTGTTTGCTGTCTGATTTTCCTGCTCCTCGCCTTTCCTGGGAGACTTGCGCGTCTGCAAGATGTGCGCCAATAAGATTGACGGCCATCTCTTCAATAAGCGCTGACCTTTAGATCATGACTTTGCTACTTAATTTAAATGTAGGATTTACTATTTTAAGGAATCCAATAAAGAAACTGCTTCGTAAAAAGTTCAAATTAATTTTTCCTCTCGCCTTTTAAATGTATCGCTACATGCCATCTTTGCTAGAATTGTTTAAATGAAATGAACCTGTGGTTTTTGGGCATTTTCCAATCGGATCTCACGCCTGTGCACTCTGGTAACAGAGCTGGTGTTCTGGCACACCAACGGCCCTAAATCCATAGCCTTCCCTGTATAGAGGTTGTGCACCTGCGGGGTATGGCGGGTCTATATCCTTCCCTGTATAGAGGTTGTGCACCTGCGGGGTATGGCGGGTCCATATCCTTCCCTGTGTAGAGGTTGTGCACCTCTGGGGTTTGGCGTGTCCATGTCCCTGTATAGAAGTTGTGCACCTGCTGTGTATGGCGGGTCCATATCCTTCCCTGTATAGAGGTTGTGCACCTGCGGGGTTTGACGGGTCTATATCCTTCCCTGTGTAGAGGTTGTGCACCTGCGGGGTTTGGCGGGTCCATATCCTTCCCTGTATAGAGATTGTGTACCTGCGGGGTATCGCGGGGTCCCTATCCTTCCCTGTATAGAGGTTGTGCACCTGCGGGGTTTGGCGAGTCCATATCCTTCCCTGTATAGAGGTTGTGCACCTGCGTGGTTTGGAGGGTCCATAGCCTTCCCTGTGTAGAGGTTGTGCATCTGCGGGTTTTGGCGGGTCCATATACTTCCCTGTATAGAGGTTGTGCACCTGCGTGGTTCGGAGGGTCCATATCCTTCCCTGTATAGAGGTTGTGCACCTGCGTGGTTTGGAAGGTCCATATCCTTCCCTGTATAGAGGTCGTGCACCTGCGTGGTTTGGAGG
This sequence comes from Ambystoma mexicanum, assembly GCF_040938575.1. NCBI lineage: Eukaryota > Metazoa > Chordata > Amphibia > Caudata > Ambystomatidae > Ambystoma > Ambystoma mexicanum. The sequence goes on along the minus strand of NC_090934.1, from coordinate 1,466,615,643 downwards.
GTCCATAGCCTTCCCTGTGTAGAGGTTGTGCACCTGCGGGGTTTGGCAGGTCCATAGCCTTCCCTGTATAGGGGTTGTGCACCTGCAGGGTTTGGTGGGTCCATATCCTTCCCTGAATAGAGGTTGTGCACCTGCAGGGTTTGGCGGGTCCATATCCTTCCCTGTGTAGAGGTTGTGCACCTGCTGGGTATGGCGGGTCCATATCCTTCCCTGTATAGAGGTTGTGCAGCTGCAGGGTTTGGCGGATCCATATCCTTCCCTGTATAGAGGTTGTGCACCTGCGGGGTATGGCGGGTCCATATCCTTCCCTGTATAGAGGATGTGCACCTGCGGGGAGCTGTGCACTGATGTCCTTTCTCTGGATCCTGGGCCCCCAGTAGCTTGGTTTCTTGTAATGTCACATTTATTGTAGTGTTATATGGCACTAAGGAGGAGGGCGGGGGAGGGGTTTAGTCGCATGCTACAGAAGAGGCACCCAGAATCTTGAGGATAAGTGTGGGTGGGACAGAAGGGAGAACTTGGGGTTTTAGGAGTCTGCCTATTTTTATGCTGTGCCAAAGATCTCCTATTGATGGAAAATTAAAATTCAAAGTAATTAAATATCTCGTTTGTGTTCTTCTTTTCAGAGTTTGTCCCTCCCCTGAGCAGAGTCCAGGACTGTCCCATTTCCAGGGAAATCTGAACACTGGGGGGTCACTGCCAGACTTAACAAACCTGCATTTTCCTTCTCCGCTGCCAACCCCGTTGGATCCTGAGGACACTTCGTACTCGAGTATCAGTGGGGAGAACAGCACGGGCAACTTGCCAGCCGCCATGACTCACCTGGGCATTAGCAATTCTCCAGGTCAGAACATGTACACGTGTGAGGTGAATGTATATATCCAGGCTACCGACTTGGACATTACTTGTGAAACATACTCCGTGGCTTATAGTTCTGCTGTGGATACTGTTAATAGGTGTCAAGCAGTGGGTGTGGATTTCAGGGTCATTGGGAGTTTGACAGAGGTGTTAAATCATTAGCTACTTTCATACGTGCCACTCTGCTAAATACAGACTTGGTACATACACCGCCAGAGGCATTCCGGGAATACCACTGGTGGTATTCCAGGTGGACTTTCAGCAGAGAGTTTACCTCCACTCAAAGATGGAGGTAAACATTCTAAAGTGACCCTAACATGTAAAGTGCTGGTGCTGCCCCTCACCATAGCAAGGAAAATATGTTGCCCTGGGCCATGGTGGCCCTTTTCTGCATGAAAAGTATCGTCCAGTAGTGGCGTGTCCCACTCCTGGATGATATCCACTTCCCCTTCATATTCAAGGTGGTCATGGAGAGAGTAAAAGGTTGAACAAAATTCCTTATAAGGTGTGGTGGTGTTTCTGGAATACCACCGCAAGTCTTGCCAAAATACCAGTCTCACCAAAGGTAACTCTGAATGGAGCGAATTGGGGGAACACCATCGTCCTAAAGAAAATGTGTACCCCTCGAAATGAGGCCTGTAAGAAGGAGAAACTTACAAATGAGTAAGAAATACCACTTCACAAACTCACTTGCGCATCACAAATGATCTCACCCCAGCGGAGCAGGCATACGCTTGGCATGAAGTATCGCTTAACCTTACCCATTCATGACTACTGCTGGCTCAGAAAAAGTAGGAGTTTCCAAGGCTGTTTTCAACTTGTGGTTGTGCCAATGTGGAGGAGATGGAGTACACACCAACACAACGTAACACACATTACACGCGGCCTATGACACATTTGTGAACACCCTTAACATGTACCTGTCAGTTTTAAAGTGACGTGTTGTATGTGAGGCATGAGGCTGAATGAAAATCTATGTAGGTAAGTGGTGTCTGTCACAACCCAGAGGTGGTTTTCTGGTTGTATGCAGTATTTCCTTTTGCTCAAGTAATCCTGGGCTTTTATGGAGATGCGCCCAAGACTTCCCTCCCAAGAGCTCAGCCTTCAGGGATAAATAAACCTGACAGGTTGGGGGCTTGAGCGAAAAGGCCGGAGCAGAATCGTCAGAGCTAGAGGGACAAAGAACAAAACAAAGAAAACAGTTGTTCAGAAAAATGCAGCCAAGTAGTGTTGGAATAACAAACAGCCAACACCACCCCCAATCCCCACTCTTAACTGCACCGTAGAAATAATATACCAGTAACCTACTAGTATCAAATTGTAGGGAGGGAGGAGTGGAAGTTTGCCAGTATCTTAGGATCACCAGGGCGAAGACCGCAGAGCGTCCCAAGTAGGTTCAAGGCAATCCAAAGTATAAACAGCAGAGCGTCCCAAATAAAAGGTTCAAAGCAATCCAAAAGGTAAACAGCAAAGCGTCCCAAATAAAGGTTCAAAGCAATCCAAAAGGTAAACAGCAAAGCGTCCCAAATAAAGGTTCAAAAGCAATCCAAACGGTAAACAGCAAAGCGTCCCAAAATATAGTTCGAAGCAACAGAAGTAAAAGGAAAATTGAATTGGGAAGTGAGCGTTCACTTCACGCTAATTTCCTTACGGAGATTTTTGAGGTATCGGGTCACCAAAGTTTAAGGATTTAGAATTAGGGGGTCGAGAATGAGTAAGCTGGGTTCAGAATATCCAAGGGGAACAATCGAGGGAGGCTGGCGTCAGGAAGCAGGTACGGACAAGGCGAAGGCAATAAGTTGATTCAGGCGCTGGTTAGTCGAGGATTCAAGAAACGGGTCCGGGAGCTCGCAACTAACGACAGTTTAGGAGCACTCGATCTCCGGGTAGATGGGAGTTATATATCGTTCCCAACAAATGAAATCATCACAACGTCACGCGTACTTCACGCGGCTATGACAGCAGGCGTTGTGGGAGTTGTAGTCTCAGGGACTTTTACTTGCCGAATAGCGCTCGGATAATCGCCAAGGCAATTTCCAACCTGGCCGGGTCGTGACAGTGTCAGACTTGACTAGTGGCCGTGTAGTTATGGTTAAATTGCTGTTTCCATAGGAAGAGCACTTTTTGGGCAGCTTATAGCTTCGCTTCCCCTGGACGAATCCTCACCAAACTTTGCAAAAAAAGTATATGGGCCACTCTGATTTTTTTTTGCAAAGTTTGGTGAGGTTTGGTGCAGGGGGGTAAAGTTATAGGGGTGGTCCCAAAACTTCTGTTTTTCCCATAGACTGAATGGGGGAAAAAATTTGCGCACAGCTACAGGCCAAATCGCTGGATGGATCTTCACCAAATTTGTGGCAGGGGCTTGGTTCCAAAAGCGTGCTTTTGTAAATTTGGTGACTTTCCGTGTAGTACTTTTCATAAAAATGACCCAAAAGTAGGTCTGAAAAAATTAGTGATATCTATGTGCGCTTCGCGGTCACACTTCCCTGTTCAGTCCACGGACAAGATACCGATTGGTTAAGGGGCTGACGTTATGACCGCGGACACGCGACGTCTCTGCCCATTGGCTGCTGCGAGACGTTTTCTGCGCCAGATTGTTTGGATGCGCCCGACATCTTGGATCTGCCGAAAGCGGAGCAACAACCAGCATACACATGCTCTATTTATAAAACTCTTTTGCTGTGTCACAGAGCGTTGGGAAAGGTTCAGACAGTAAGACATGGGTGATCAATGCATTTGTTCTGGGGGTCGTCTTCATGATGTACTTTCCATGGACAGCTTGTACGCACAGAAAATGTGGGGTGTAATACCGATAGCACTTCAGTCCATGCAGTGGACAGGAAACTTCTAACTGTTGAAAGCACACGCGTAGTGGTAGCCAACATTCAAATTGACATGCCGTGATTGCATTACTTTTTCCGATGTCTATTATTATATTCATTAGTACGCCGCCATGGGTGTCACATGCTACAGTGGTTGTGGCCAGGGCCTAGAATCTTGGATGAATGGCCGTCGGCCGAAGGCCTTCCTTCCAAGACTGTAGGCCCTGGCCACAACCACCGCAGCATGTCACACCCATGGATACACCCATAGTATTGCGTTTCGATTGGCAAGTTGTGGGGAGTGCGTGCATTCTTGGGTGCATGGCCAAAGGCCATGCACCCAAGACCAAAGTTATAAGTACTAGACGTGGAAGCCACTGCACACCCATCGCATGTAAGATCTATGGACATACAGCTAGGAGTGAAGCCTCTTGCCAGAAGCAGTGAAGGATATCACACCTATAGAAAACCCCCCACTACCACACATCACTGAGGTGGTTGTGGAGACACTGCACTCTTGGGTGCATGGCCGTCGGCCATGCACCCAATAACACAGTTATAATCTCTCTTTATGATGTATTTCCTATGGCCACCTTGTACGCACAGAAAATGAGGGGTCCAATAAGGGCAGTATTTCAGTCCGTCCAGTGCACAGGGAACTTGTAACTGTTGTAAGGACCTGCGTACAACATGCTGTGATTGCATTACTTTTTCCTATGGCTATTATTATATTCATTAGTACGCCACCATGGGTGTCACATGCTACGGTGGTTGTGGCCAGGGCCTAGAGTCTTGGATGCATGGCCGTCGGCCGAAGGCCTAAGGCCTTGCTTCCAAAACTCTAGGCCCTGGCCACAAATACTTCAGCATATCACACCCATGGATACCCTCTTACTAATGCGTATCGATTGCCTGGTTGTGGGGAGTGTGTGCACTCTTGGGTGCAAGGCTGAAGGCCATGCCCCCAACAACAAAGCTATAACCTTTTCACTTCCAAGCCCACATGGGTTTCATGTAGTGCGGTGGTTGTGGACAAGATGTGTACTTTTGGGTGCATGGTTGTAGGCTGTATGCCATACACCCAAGCATGCACCCAACATGAAACTGGTAAGCACTGGAGTTATAAGCCACTTTTCAACCATATATTGAAATGTATGGCCATACACCTAAAATTTTAGGCCCTGCCCACAAACAGTGCAGCATTTCAGACCTACAGAGACACCCCTAGTATTGAACATCAGTCAGGTGGCTATGGGGAGAGTCTGCAGTCATGAGTGCATGGCCGCAGGTCATGCACCCAGCAGCACAGTTATATGTAGTGTACTTACAAGGTACAGTGTGTACGATATGGTGTGGTAGTTCATCACTTTGGCGGCTGTGGGGAGGGGCTGCAATCATGGGTGCATGGCCAAAGGCCATGCCCCCAAAAGTACATTTGTTTGTAGTGTACTTATATGCCACAATGGATGTCATATGGTGTGGTAGTAGTGGCCAGGATGCAGAGTACTTAAGTAATAAGCACTGCAGTTTTAAGTAACTATGCATTTTAAATACTGTATACCCATAAATTCATAATGCTATGGCCTCAAACTCACCTCTGTAGCCAGTGGCTACAAACTACTGCACCATATCACAGCTATTGGTACACTTGTACTATGCAACATCATTAAGATGGTTTTGGGGAGGGCTTAGCGTTTTGGGAGCATGGTCAAAGGCCATGCTCCCAAAACCAAGTGTGTACATAGTAAAATGGCAAGGCACCATGGTTCCGATGTGCTGTGGTGTTTCTGGCCAGGACCCAGACTCTTGACTGCATGCCCAAAGGCCATGCACCCAAGACTGAAGTCATATTCAGTGGAGTTACAAGTGAATATGGGTGTGGTGTAATGCGCTTGTTGTGTGGACGCCCTAGTGTCTTGCCTGCATGGCTACAGACGATGGTCCGAAAAGTAAATTTATAAGTAGCTACTTTACAAGGACCATGGTTTTGATATGCAGCGATGGTTGTGGATAGGAACTATACTCCTTGTACCTTGGTCGTAAGGCGTAGGTGGTAGGTAAGTGGCTATCGTACTTGGCGGAAGTATCCCTTTTTCCATTTCTGTGATAAAAGAAAAAGTAATGTTAGTGTTTGCATTTTTTGAACATTTACTGCATTGCATAATAGAGTTTACCTTTTTTTTACCCTCATATTTAGTTTACAAACCAGTGAACTGTGCACTAAGCAGTGAATTGCGCTCAGTTTCTGTGTTTGCTTTTCTAATCCTTGGGTCTGGGGAAAAAAAATCCTTGTTGGATTAAAAAAACACCTTCATTAACTATGGTACTAACTACTTCCTTGTTTCCTTTGAGTGTTTCCTTCATCTTTCTGATCAATGTTATGTTTTTTGCCTTTCTGCCGATTTTTAACAGTTAGATACCTGTAGGCGTATTCTAACTGTGCATTTGTTTCCAACGATCTGTGATAATCATTTATTGGTGTCATTCTTACATCCTCTTGGGTAGTTAGATACCTGTGGGCGTATTCTAACTGTAGTCTTTCACATAATTTGTTGACAATCTTGAAGTACACATTATTTTGTAAATTATGGCTTTAAGAACATTAAATGCACATTTGTTAGATTAGCTGGCAATCTCTGCTTTATAGTAATGGTGCTATCATTACATTCAAACCATCCACAATTCTTTTTAATGTATGCAGTGTAGTGACCTGCATTGTTTGTAGCTCCTGCATGATGGAAAGAAAACCTTTACAACAGTAGGTATAATCTAAGTGACACTTGACCGTGTGTGAATCCAGTCAGTTTGCAGTTGTTTTTGGTGCCATCTGCATTATAACGTAGAAGCATAAGTATTATGTAGGCACTATGTGATTGTATCAGTAAGGTGGAGCGATTGTCTGAATTGCAAAAAGTACATCTGCCATGGTTTGCATTTTGTACAAGTTGCTGAAATGGAATGCTCTCACAATTTGGTATGGAAACATACACAAATTGCTCATTTGGGATTTATTCCTGTATCACTTTGCTACAGAGTGTGCATGTATGTTTCCACAATTACGAAATTTGGAAGATTTCATTTACAGGTATGCTTTTGTTTTCCAATACTAATAGTATGTACATTAGACATTTTTGTGGATCTTCTTGTGAGTTCATAGTGAATCTCACCATTCTAGCACAGTCGTCCAATTGTTGCCTTACTCCATGAACGCTGTATGTGTTGTCGGTATTGCTTGTTGCATTTCTATGCAGCACTAACATTTGCAAACACAATTGGTCTGTACTGTGCAGGTAAATATTCTTAACAATTGGTGGCAATTGAAATAGAATATTCATTGATACATTTGCATAGCAATTTACCCCACTTTCATTTGCAAATTTGAATGGACCAGCAAGTTCTGTATCTGAGTATATTTTTCGTTTTTTCTGTTGCTTCTTTGCCGACGTCCCTGGTTTACATTCCCTAATAGGTTCTCTATGTTTGTGGTAATTGATGAAACTTTAGCTTCTTTTCTTTGCAGAATTTGCTGTTGAATTCTGTTGCATTTCTGTTTGATTTACTTTTCTTTTACCATGTTTTACTTTATCTGGAACAGGGTATTGCTTCAGATGAGGGGTCTACAGTGAACGCAATCTATTGTATTCTAGAATGCAAGGAATATCAGCTTTGACTTTACTTGAATCAAAGTTAATTAGCAATAGACCGTCAAGTGTACGTAAGCGTGATAATGCTACGTAGCTCATTCCTTCCTTAAAGACTGTGTTTCCTATATCTATCAATGCTTTGTCTAGGGTAAGACCTTGGGATTTATGAATGGTAACTGTATATGCAAGAGTTAGAGAAAATTGCTCTCTACGTACATACATGTCTTTGAAGAGAAGGAATTGAGCGCCCTATCCTTTTCACTTCTGAAACTTTATCAAAGCGAATATTTACAAACTGAATGTTGCTATCACGTGGGTATGATTGAAAGCCAACAACTGTGCCCAGTGCTCCAATAACTAGCCCTTGCTCTACGTCATAATTACGTTTAAGCATTACTCTACAATTTAAGGATAATTTCAATATTTTTTCCAACCCAGCTGTGTTGGAGATTGAATTTTCTAAACTATTTAGTCTTGTTGTGGCTTGCTCACACATGTGTACTGTCATACCATGTACGTCTAGTTTGTCTGTGGCACTAATTTCTATTATTGGTTGCATTTCTTTATTTAACATTGTTTCATAACAGCTTGCAAGAGTTGGCATTATGGCCATACAATTGACATTTCTGTGCGCTATTTGTTGCATAACATCAGTTGCACATGCATTATCTCCATAAAGTGCATGTATATGCCGGTTTTTCAATACAACTTGTGCTTCTTGCGATAATACACCAACTCTAATACTTTTTAAGATGTTGGCATAAGTGAGATCTGCAGATTGCCGCATGTTCCGTTAATTCTCTGTATTGGAAATGTTGCCAAAGGTTAACATTACCTATGCTACCAACAGTTTTCCGGCAGAGTTTGTGGCCTAAGGTTTTAAAAATTGGTTCACCTTTCACTGGTGTCAATTGTAGAAGATCTCCGAAAATGATAATGTGTTTCCCTGCAAAGAGTTCTTTGTTGTTATTTTTAAGTACTTCTGGCAATCTGAGATGAATCAAAGCAAACATTAGGTTGGAGACCATGCTCACTTCATCTATTAGTAGCATTTTCATTTGTTTCAGTACTCTGCGTAATTCCATTGCAGCTTCTGCAGAAAGTTTGTAGTCTAATTTATTTTGATGCTCTACTGGAAGCAGTCGTAATCGGTGTAAAGTGACACCGCCTATGTTGTAGGCAGCTAAACCTGTGGGGGCCGTTACAACAGCTGACCGTTTGTTGTTTGTCAATTGTTGAAAGAACTTGCTGATGATTTTCATTAAGAATGTTTTCCCTGATCCAGCTTCACCACTGACGTACAGCAGTATAGGTTTGTAATTTTGGCAGGTACATTCTTTATTTTCGTGTTGTACACCATGTACAATTTGTTTTGTTACATCTTCAAAAATGGTGCGCTGATCGTTGTTAAATTTTGCTTGTTGTACAGTTAAGTCTTCTGTATCTTCTTGATACTGATACATGGTATTTTCTACTTCTGTCATAGCTACTTCAGCCTCATTTGCTATTAGTGGTTGTCCTAGTGGTTCTTGACTTCCTGTTACAGAAGGTTGACTACTGTCGGAGAGTCCTTATCTAGTTGGGCCTGAAGTTCTTCTTCCTGTTGCTGCTTATTGTGTAACATTGTTTTGTACTGTGTAAAGTTCACATCGGTGATAGTGCTTTCATTTGCTTTGAAAGCATCTTCATAGCAGTCATAGTTATCTAGTATGTCTTCCTCTTTTCTCCATGGTTTGAAAAGTTGTAACAGAGACATGTAATATAGTTCTTTCTGTTGAGGAGTTTTTAATGACAATTTTACATGATTAATTAAGCTTCGTTTGGTAAGTTTCCCTAAGCTCCCTTCACAATCGGTCACTCTATATCTACGTTTGCTTTCATCGGGTTTTACATTATTTTTGTATGAAAAGTTTTGAGCTATGTGGTATATACACATGCTTTCCAGAGTGCTACTCCTGTTCAGATAGTATGTGTCCAGTAAATTGTTTTTTTGAATGTCTTGGCTGTTGGGATAATTTCTGGCAATTGTTTCTATGTCCTCATATGATTTTAGCACTCTATTTCTAGATTTTGCAGGACCAAGTCTGAGCCATACTATGTTGTCTGATTTTCCATACAAAGCAGTGCCGGTTAAACGATCTGCTGCTTCATAGGCGCCACATTCTCTATGAGAGAGCATTTTTATGCCTAGGCTGTACAATTTCTGTGATAATGTTTTGTCTGATGCTAGGTCATCCCAGAGGTTTTGAAGCTCTGTTTTTTCAGTTTTTGTTAAGTAGGCTGTAACATATTGTGCAACAGCAGTTTAATTGTCTGCAATGTACTGCACATCTATGTTTGCATTCCATAAGAGGGCAATGATTGCAATCATATATATATTTTGATTCTTCCCTTCTTTTTATGTAATACATGTTCTTAGGTGATTTACCTTTAACACTATGTCGAACTGAAGACATGAAGTTGTTTACTTCACCTGTTTCTGTAACTTGTCTAGGGAAACCAAAGCGGCATTTAGTGTAGTATTTACCTTTGTTTTTGTATTTGCTGTGACAATATTTGCCACATTTGTGTCTTTGAAATTGTAAAATCTGCCCATGCAGCTCACTGTGTCTGTTGTGAAGGGATTTCACAAGTGACATATTTTTGGATAAACTGCAAAACAGTGCTATCACTGTCGTGCTCTTTGATCCAGAACAGCATGTGAATATGTGGTGCTCCTCTCGCTTGATATTCTTTTCACCAAAAGAAGTGCTGCACTTCTCCAAGGGAAGGAACAGTTTTATTGCAAATAAAGTGTAGCATGGAAATGAAACGATGATGGAAATATCTTGAGACATTAACTGGATCTAGAGAGCAAAGTTCTCCAGGTGTTAATATATCTCTGTTTTTGTTGCTGTTTGCTATGCGTAGGAACTCATGTAAATCTTCCTATGCATATTTTGCACAATTTAGCGTAACAAAACAAGTCGGTGGTCCAAGGTTTCTGATCATGCAACGCACGTCTCTGTGCCGTCTGAACCAGTATTCCTTTGTACCACGCATGTTTGCAAACAAATTTGTTATATTTGATTGTAAAACCTCATCTTTTTCCTGTACTTTTTGTATTAACTGCGTAGCTGACATATTTTGAAAGTGGGTTCCAGATTTAAGAATGTGTGCAACTCCGTAACATAGTGTTGCTAATTCACTTTCATAGAGTAAGTGGAATATGTATTCCACATTTTGTGTAAATCTGGGATTTTGCGAATACATTCGTAATGAGCGGTATTCTGATGCCCCAATCTGAGTGGGTCTATCATCGCATCTTCCACCTTTGCCAGTAGGAAATAGCAGTGGAAAAGCACGTGCTTCTATACTTTTATCCCAAATACTCATTGGTGACCCTTTGGTTTGTCGCATGTGGTAAGTTTCTAGTGCATCATCTATACTTTCATTGGAATGCAATGGATGAATTTTGTAATGGTCCAAAAGAGTGGCTACTGTAGCAGGATCCAGAAGTTTGAATTGTCCAGTTTCTGATGGCTCTTGAATTATTTCAGTTGTTTCCCTTAAGCTTTCATCAATATTTATTTCCTTGTAGTACTCATTATTGTCTTTTAGATATTGCAATGCTTGTCTAACTTTGTGGTAGTCCACTAATTGTTGCCAAATTATTTTGTCCTTTGTTGGTACTCCATTTACCAAGACTCTTAAAGAATGCTCTATTGAACGTTCCACTCCTAGAGTATCTACAATTTCCGTTAGATCTAATGGCAAATAAACTACTTTGCCACAAATGCCTTTCACCAATTCAGAGGAAGGTAAGTTTGCTGTTTTTGGATGAAGGCGTATAATTGCTTGAAATGGGTGGACTGTTTGAATTATTATGCTCTCATACAAATTGAGCTGTTGCAGGACTTTTGGTAATGGAAACAATTCCAAATGATTTGTAATAGCACGTGAAGGAGTGTGGTTGTCTAATTTTGTAGTACAGTAACTGCAAAATATTAGGCGTTCATGTCCTTTTAGTCCTGTGTATTTCTGCACTGGACTAATATCCATATTTTGCAGCACTTTCATTTTACTTTTGTCTTTACCTTTTACATATTGATTGAGGAACTGACGTATAGATTTGAAAGCTTTGTTTGGAATGGCACACATTGATGTGCACAGCCATTTATATACTGGACGGTGTGGTTCTGCTGAATCAAGAGGTAATTCTGATTTTCAGGGGATACTTTTGTAAGCAGTGTTTCTTGTTCCATGATGGTAGTATTGATTTTCTCATACCCCGTCCACTGCTATGGATGGCAATTGTGTTTGTTTGATTTTGTTTGTATGCTTCTTCATTAAAATAGGGTTCTGTGGTTGTTGTGTGACTCCATTCACCACCACAAACATGCAAGAAATTATTTTTGTTCACATTCCGTTTCTTTTGTAGTTTGGTACTTCGTTTTGGTAGTGCTTTCATCATATTTAACACTAATATAAACAACTTCCTTTTGAGAAGGATTGCACTGTCCACGAGAGCTTGTAGGATTAACTTTCTATGGTAGGTTTTAAGGGGTGAGGATTTCGGTCCTCATCTTAGTAGATTCTGAAGGACTCTGTGACGAAACGTTTTTGATAAAATACTTTTTTTACTATGGGTTCTTGTTACACCGTCAGGATTATTAGGAGCATTGTTAGCTGTACTGGTAGCCGTTTTTTTTACGACATTTTTGTGTTTTGTGACACATTTTGATGGAGGAGGTAAAGTTTCGGTAGCTGAGACTTCCTTTGTTTTGCTAACCAACTGCATTAGCTGGTTTGTTCCAAGATTCTCTACAAACTGTACAACAGGTGGATGCTTACATTGGGCACTTTTATTTTTATTTGCTCTACTTCTACGTACCTTTCTACAGAGTTGCTTTTTGGTAGGCATTCTTTGGTGTCTATTGAAAAAAAATGCATACTTTGGTCTGTTGTCTAATGTATGTGTGCAGTGTGCATGTGTGCGTGCGTCTGATGGGGAAGCTCTTTGTCATGGTGTGTCAATGTACATTGAACTCTTGCAATGATTTGGTAAGGCTACTTTACTGTTTGTAAACTTCTACAATGTGCTTCAGATGAGAGTACAAAGTGGCCTACTTGTGACGAGAACCATTATTAATAAACAAAATGGCATAAACTTGCAACAGCAACTTCTTTTCTAAATCTAACCTTCTAAGGATTACGTATGTTATTTGAGTTCCAAACACACAGGGATTTGTGAGCCATTCTGCCTGTTATTCTTTGTTCAATAAATGGATATTTGTAGGTAGAAGGGTTTAGAAATCAATGTTTGGTTTGGTCCCCAAAATAACCAAATAACCCACGCAGCCTCTTTGAGGAGTAGTTACAATATAAAGGTACTGTGCTTACTTTTTTTTTTGCAAAATGACCAGGTTTCTTCGGATATGTCGTCTGCAGTGTAGATGCTGTGGATTCTCAGGAGAGTAGTCTTCACTGCGATTGAAAAAAACAAAATCATTTACTTTGTGTGTTTACAGCAGTGATGATACTGCACACATTAATTGTGCTTCTTTCGTCAGAGCATTTTACTTTCATATTTCAACCCAGTGCTTGTGTGCACTTCACTCTGTGCAGTCTTTGCATGGTATTTGCAATATGGTACTTGAAAGTCCTTCAAAATTGCTAATAATTTTAAGGTTATGGAAATGCCTTGTTTTTTTACAAGGTGCACTATGCATAGGAGAGAGGTTTGTAAGCGATAGGGCACAGTAGTAGATGGGGGAAGAATGTTCTACTAAAAGCACAATGCCGACACATCGGGAGACCCTCAGAGGGAGATGTCACCACAGCAAACGGGAGCGCTTACTTTTCTCATACGATTACTTTGCAAGTAGCATTACTGTAGGCCGACCACAGTACACAACTCCGACATTTCCACATACACAATTGAGTTCCGCCCTAAATAGGCATGCTTGCAACGTATGTACAGGTTATGCGGAAGACAGTAAGCAGTCGTGCGGTTTGTCAATGACAAATTGGACATCCTGCACTTAAAACGGGGAGCATTCGTATGTATTGCCTATGCACATTTAGCAGCATTATTTTGTCTAAATTAAATCATAAGGGTTGCACATGTTCTCTGATTAAAATATACATACCTGTACTCTATACTCATGCATGTGCTCATGCATGGAGCTGTACGTAGAAAATCGCAGTACTTAAACAGTACCTTGTGAAGTAGGTGCTTTGCAGTGATATGCGACTTCCATTCAGAATCATCGACAGTAATTTTGAAGTGCGCAATGTTGATGACGGAGTTAGAATTAGCAATGTTTAATGTGATTGGTGGATGGTTGTGTAACTGCTTAGTTGTGGCCAATGAGGGACTCGATTTGTTACCACAGTGGAAAGAGTGGAAGGACTGGGTAAGAGTTACGTGCCGCACATAGGCAACGCTTGTCCGCAGGTAGGGCGTGTCACATACGGGGTTCTACAGCAAATCCTGCATGGAAAGGGGACTGTAGGCATCAGCCAATCTGATGTTCACGTTACTCTCTTGTGTCGAAAGACGGTGCGCACACTGAAGATGGCAGAGGTGGAGAGGGTCAGGGTTTTGGTGCTTGGAGACATTTTTGTGCATGGCTTACAACACTATTCCGAGAGTAGGCATGTGGCACACCATTTCGATGTCAGAGGAGTGGAGGTCGTGTGGAGCGCTGACACTGATGCCAATTCTGCGGCAATTCTGCAAGCTTGCAGAGACATGCGTACAATGACCACTCCTCATGTGGTAATTTTGCACTACAGTGCTTGCCATTTGGGATATGTGATTTCACATACTTTGTTGGCAGATTTGGCACAGTTGGTTGAAGCACTCATTATCATCTTCCCAACAACGAAAGTCATTTTTTCTGCTTTACTCCCGAGAGTAAAATGGGACACCAATTCTGTTTTCTGTCCAGATCAAACTATTGGGAGGTGTATCATAAATCGCGGCATGCGTGCTTTCATGCTACTAGTTGGTATGTTTTTCTGCAGCCACGATAACATTGCTCCAAGCAATGCAGATTATTTTGAAGCAGATGGTGTTGCGCTATCTTCTTTGGGAAATGCGATGTTCTTTTGGAACGTAAGGCTTGCTTTAGAGAAGGTTCTGTAATGGTTGTAGGAGTAAAGCAAGGACAAAAAATAAAAATAAATAAAATAACAGATGTCTGTACGGTATCTGGCCAAAAACAAAAAAAAAAACTGTTCCTTTCAGAGCCCACCTTAAAGGGGAAAAAGGGGACTATTACTTAATGTACCGTCGTCACGCTCTGATCCTATACATGTCCGCGAACATAGCGGTAGGTAGCAGCCAGCGCATATCACCAACGGGGATTCAGGGGTGGAGACACATGCAAATGACAATGAGCGGAGCTAGGGATTGGTCCATAAAGTTTAGTAGGTTTGTTCTGACCGGAGCATTTTAGTAAGACCGTCTTCTCCCTGACAGAAGCCACACAGCCATGGCTTTCCATGCTCGAAAACAGATTATCTGGATTTTGGGAAACTCATGTATACATTGGTTGAAGGTGCATGCAGAATGCTGCCATTTATCTGCAGATCTCGGATTTCCTCATGTGGAAGTGCACTGGCATGGCGTGCGTGGCATGAGGTGGCTGGACTTGGAACCTCTCTGTGTTACTTTACTGACAGAGCATCCTCCAGATATACTGATCATTCATTGCGGAGGAAACAGTTTAGGCCATGTCTCTGGAATTTCTTTGCAATTTGCAATGAAGAAAGGACTTGCGAAGCTCATGGACATGTTTCCAAATTGTCAAATACTTTTTTCCCGTATTGCACAAAGACAAATAATGCTGCGTTCTTTTGCTTTTGGTCCACAAATGGAGAAAGCAAGACGCAATGTGAATAAGGCTGTTTGTGCCTTTTTAAGAGATGTTGGCATGTCCTCTTTCCACAATAAAAACATTTTGTTTCGCAGCTCTTTCATTTTCCGCAGAGATTTAGTCCACCTCACATATGCTGGCAATCAGATTTTTCTTCGCAATGTACAAAATGCATTGCAACCTCTTTTGAAATCACACTAACCTATCTGACAATCCGTTTTCTCTAATCCAGTTTTTGACCCACAAATCACACAACCAAAAGGCTCTTTTCAGAGCCACCACTTACTCCCAGCGTACAATTCATTGTGTTTGCTCCGCTTGCACCCTCCTTTTTTTCCCCTACGACTGTCCGCACACTTTTCCACAACTCTGCGGGGGTCTACGACCGTCACTTCATAGTTCTATTGTTAAACTGAGAAATGCGGCTCTGAAAAGAGCCTTTTCTGTAATTTTCGTTTTCACGTTTATTGCTTCACAGCACACGACACACTAGGAAAAGAGGCCAAAGGAGGGTAAGGAAGGGACACCAGCCACGGGGATAAGAAAGGGCAAGTGAACAGAGAAAGATCTAGGGTGAGCTTTATTTAGGTAAGGAGCAGATCTTCTGGTGCTCTGTGACTGCAGCCTCAAAAGCACTTCGAAAACTCTCCCCCCTGCAGAGTTCTATGTCACAATACGTACACACTATTATAGTCACCTTTGAAAGGTAAGGGTCAACAGCATTGTGAATGGCTTGTGAGGCAGCTGGAGGGAGGCGCCCCCCCACAGGATTGTCTCTTGTGGTGGGAGGATCGGACACAGAGGATGCTGTGGAGGAACTCAATAGACTACGCTCTTCACATGGCACCACCTTGCGAATGTCCGCAGTGTGGAACGAAGTGAGGTGTCGCTTCATGGTTGTCGTACCAAAGCTGTACGAACCAAGTCTCCCGCGACTCAGCACCACCTCACACCGGTTATACTTCACCAGGTTCGCACGTGCTTTTGGTACGTTCCCATAAACGGAAAACAACCGCCACACCCACGACTCCCGGGGAGTGCTCCTAGTGCGGAGTTCCTCCACTTCATTCTCTTCCTCCTCTTCTTCCTCGCTCTCTACATCCTCACCCATATATCTCACTGCAGGCCCTTGGGGAGGTGGTGGTGGGTTTGGGGGTGGTGCAGAGGCTAATGACCCCACAGCAGCCATGGAAGCCATACAGATTAGTTTCCTTTTGGTCACTACAGCAGTAAAGGCTGGACA
This sequence comes from Ambystoma mexicanum, assembly GCF_040938575.1. Taxonomy (NCBI): domain Eukaryota; kingdom Metazoa; phylum Chordata; class Amphibia; order Caudata; family Ambystomatidae; genus Ambystoma; species Ambystoma mexicanum. Next base: position 1,466,599,211 of record NC_090934.1, on the reverse strand, counting down.
CCTCAATCTGCTATAGCTAGAAAGACAATGAAGATGCGCTCGGGGGTGTGGCCATTTGTAGGGGTGGAGGGGGGTGTGCCTCGTGACTGTCTTCTTCCCTGCAAAGCGGTACAAAAATGTTACACACCAAGTCCTCAGGTCTGCTATTGTCTGGGATATGTGAAATTACATTTTTACACTCTACAATACTTTGCCTTGTGTCTACAAGTTCTTTTGTACTGCTGCGGAAGCACACAAACTGCGCAAATTAGTTCACACGCTCAGCGTGGGTGCGGTCACATGATGACATCCTCAACACATCCGCGCCAGAAATGGGACTCCGCTGGACAGCAAATGCAGATCATCCAACGTGCGCATGTGAGCAAGTGTCCTACGAACAGTGTTCGGGTTCTCCAACAAATTCAAAGTGTGACACAAGTGAGACGGACAGTTAGCGACAGGCACGATTTTTACTATACTTACGGTTGTACTGCGCATGTGCACACATGATATGTTCACTGTACGGACAGTTCCACTGTCCTTAGGACAACTCCATTTTGTTTGCCTAGAAATTTGCCGGCCACCGCGCCTGTTCTACGGACGGCACCATTTTGGCTGCGCCCGATATGGACAGGTATACTGTCCTTCACATACTCCCATTTTGCTCATTTACACCCATTCCGGACATCTGGTGTGTTCTACGAACATGTTTCATCTCGTTTGCAAGCGGTATGGCGAGGTATAATGTCCTTAGGATGCCCCTTTCTGTTTATGTACGCACACCTTCAACAGATGGTGCAGTCAACAATCAAATCCATCTTCCTTGACATTAGTAAGGGTAGGTGTACTGCCTTCACAGCACCCACATTCCATTCCTTGCGGATAGGTCGAACAAGCGCGCTGTTCGCGAACATTTTACGTCTTTTTAAAAAAAATATTTTACTCAAACTCTTTCACTGCAACTACTGTACAAAAAGATTCCAAACACACACACACACACACTTCAGTCCAAAGAAATAGCGGAGGAAGCGGAGACTGACACAAATATGGGGGAATTAGGATTCAACACGGGCTGGTTGTGAGGAGAAGATTTGTGAGGGGAAGAAGGGATGGATATTTCGTCAAAACGTCTATTTTCCTCTTGAAGGTTTGGGGAAGGTTCACTAGGGAATGGAGAAGCAGGGCAGATACAGGTGGGGCAATGGTAACAAACTTTTCCTCTCACACAGTCCTCCACAAACTCCCGTAAACTTTTAAAATTTTCGTTCAGTATGTCCATTTTTTGCTCAATCCTTTTTATCCTGTCTTCTTCTATCTCGTTTGTTGCCCTTTCTTCTTTTCTTTCCTGGTCTGTTCAAAAAAATATACATATGTTAAATGCCTATAAAATACTGGTCATTATTTTGCATAAGCAGAGCAATGTGTACCATTATTGTTGCTGTCTTCAGACATTTCCCCAGTGGAAAGTTCTCCTCCAGCCACTCTAAAGTACTAGCCATTTCTGAGTCAAAACAACAAAGAAATTATTATTTCTGCAACACATACCAAAAAAAAAACACACATCCAAAAAAATGACCTCCAATCACTCTTTTGATGTAATCTCCCTTCGTCCTACTGCCTCCGTCCACTATCGTTCCAGGTTGCCGAGTGTCTGTAAAGTGTTTACGCTGGAGGCATCTTTTTTTTTGTTACCATCCACTTCATTCTACATGGTTATTAAATGTGGTGTTTTCTTTTCACATCTTCAGGTTTCCATATTTACTTATTACTACTTATAATATCTTTATGCCCTTCTTCTACGTTGCACACTTTTTGTGTAAGACAATAGTACATTTTCAGCTACCCCTCGCCTCTTTGGGTAATGTTGATCCTGTCCACCCCTGTCCGCAAACAGGCGCTCAGTCTGTCCCTTTCTAATATCAATAGGGAGGGGGTTTTGTATTTTCTATGTTAAATGTATATCAAGTACGTAGATTACACTACATATCTCCCAAAATCACATATTGACAATGCATGTTCTGCACAACTACTTCATTGCTACAATGTCATGATTAAGTTCCCCTTCCAAAAACCTGTACAATTCACTACAAAGAAACTGATAATGGGACGTTATGGTTAAGTTCCCAGACTAAAAACCTGTAAAATTCACTACAAGAAAATCTTTGTTGAGGGGACATTATGGTTAAGTTTCCCTACCAAAAACCTCTGCACTTAACTAAAAAAATAATTTCACCCTCCCCTTTATGCTTCAACTTAAAACCGAAAAACCCCTGAAATTCGCCAGTTATGGTAAACTAAGCCCCCAAACCTGCCACCGCCCCTGTGCACTGCTAACACTAACACCCAGACCATGAAAGATGTCCTCTCAAATGTCACTGATGACATCACTGACGACATCACATGTTTAGCCCCTTTGTTTTCGTTCCCTGCCATACATATATATGTACATTCAGTAAAAAAAACTTTGTTAAAGGAATGTTATACTTCACAGTGAAACCAAACACCACTGCACATTCCCCCATTATGATAAGCTAAGCAACCATAACTCCCACCATCTACGTGCATTGCTAACACTAACACCCAGGACATCAAAGATGACATCACAAATGCCATTGATGACATCACATGTAAAAATAATGTTGATGAAAAGTCCCTACCTACAAGGGTTCTTTCTATTATGTTGGTAGCAAGATGTCAGGGGTGATTGTGTAATGTTTAACATGTTTAACATGTAATAACTAGTGAACAATTCAAGACTTAATACACACTTCTGCTACTACAAACAATACATATGAAGAGCCAATGCATATAAATGAGAGGCACATACAGGGAAACTGAAGAAAGGCAGAAACCGCATCATCAGAAAGTTTATCTTCCTGTAGACCAATTAATTGTGTGTTTGAGGCCTGCTATTGCCCCATGCATGTGCATCATGAGCTGAGACCAGACCCTAAGGAAAGTACTTTAAGAACACACGACAAGGGTAACGTTTTGATATACAGCAACTTTTCAATTTTCATATTGTGATGGTCAGTGAATGAAACCACCAGGCCTACATTTTTCAATGCACCAAAATAAGTGAGGCAGACATGTGATGTCATCAGTGATGTCGTCAATGATATTTGTGATGTCATCTTTGATGTCCTGGGTGTTAGTCTTAGCAATGCACGTAGATGGTGGGAGTTATGGTTGCTTAACTTACCATAATGGGGGAATGCACAGTGGTGTTTGGTTTCACTGTGAAGTATGACATTCCTTTAACAACATTTTTTTACTGAATATATATTTCTGATGTTTGTTAATCTGCTTAGAATCACATGCTGTGCATAGGTCCGACATCCAGTGGTCACTGCGGAGTATTGCATTTTGATTTTCGTAGTCGAAAAGGGGACGTCGACAAGGCGTGTCTGTAACACTATCCCTATAGTGACGTGCGTTGTACCCACAATCCCTCACGCGTCGAGGTCCCTCAGATTGTTTTTTTCCGCCCAGCTTCTGGTCGCCTTATGCGGAGCTCCTAGAGAGACATTGCAAAATACTTACTACGGACCTCGGTCCTTAATTATACTTATTACATTGTTAAAGATCCCTCCACTCGACGTTAGCTGTGAAGCTGTTTTCTCCGCCCAGCAAGTTTTCGACGGAGGGGAAGAGACGGAGGGGATCCTTCGGCGCTGCCGAACACGTGGCCTGGCCTCGCCGGCCAACATACAGTAGGGAGAGTGGGGGTTCGAACTTTTATCTTCTCTTTGAGAATGTCTTTCTTTCTCCCCTATCTTTCCCTTGGGGTTGTTATCACCAGTTATTATTGCCTCAGCTATGGAGAGGACACCTTTTGAGTTTTGCCCACGCTGTAGGGGCAAATACACTTGGAAGGATAAACACAAGCTCTGTAATCGTTGCTTGCCCCTCGATCATAAGGAGGACAGCTGCGCGGCCTGTAAGCTCTTGAAACCAAGAACTCTTAAAGAACGAAAAGTTAAGAGGTGGGCGGACTACGCTATGTCGAAGTCAGTTTCCTCACCCGCCGCCGCTGTTACAGAAAGTGACGAGGAGGGTGATAACTCGACGTCCGTTACGGAAGTCATTAACCCCCAGAAGGAGCGCTTGCGCTCCTCGACGTCCGTCCCCGGCCCCGACGGGCTCGGCTCACGCCCTGCTTATGGGGATGAACACCCCGGCGACAAGGACGCACACAGACCCCATAGGCCTAAGCACACAACCCACGGCTCTTCTTCGTCGAAGACGAAGGATCCATCAGCGCCGAAGGGGACGCAGGGCACTCCGGCGCCTACCTCAGACCGTAAGGGTCTCAAGCCCCACCCGCAAACGCAGCCGCGACCAGCGATTGGGCTTTCATCAAACACGGCGCTACCTCAAAATCATCCGACGTAACGCTCCATAGAGCGGCCGTCGAGGAACAACGCGTAACGCAGGCAACGTCGACACCAGAGCCCTCTACTGACGAACTCGTTGTCGAGAGCCTGGCGAGAATTGTTTCCAAAGACAAACGTAAGCGGACGACGAAACAAACGTCGAATACCGCACAAAAAGCTATAGAAACGCCGAAAAAGCACAAGAGTAGCCAGGAACTGCCCCCTTCATCTAAGGGCACTTCTGAACTACCGGAGGGCTTTTCTGAGGGCGGCGGAAACCTTTCTCCGACGTTGTGGGAGCGTTCTAAGCGTTTTGAAGGTGAAAACACTGATTTCCCCCCTCTAGACTATTCAGGGGTCCCCCATGAGACCCTTGAAAGACTCCATTATTGTATGGAGGAAATGGAAAGGTTTTTGGGAAGCCAAAACCCACCCACACACAAAAGACCAAGAGAATGGCCCCAGGATGACCCTAGGGTCAAGATTCCTAGGCTGTTTCCCCCTTCTACAGACGTATATGACCTCACTGAAGAGGAGTAATACCTCCAGGAAGATGAGGAGTGTTTGGGTGGAGAGGAAGAACATGAGGAAGAGGGGTTTGAAGAAGATCCTTACACTAGTGCAGGAGTTTTTGAAGAAGATACAGCTACCTCGCAGCCCTGGCAATCCCCATCAGTGCAGCCTTGGCAATCCCCATCAGTGCACTCAGACCCTGATGCCTTTCACCCTTCTCCTCCCAAGGATTCGCCTATTGGAAACACCTCTCCCATAGATGACCAACCTTCACTTAATGCACTATTGCGCAAGGCAGCAGCGCATTTTGAAATAGGCACAGGGGAAACTCTTCCTGACATAGACTTTGTAGAGAAAGTTATTAAAGAAAAAGCCCCTGTTAGTCAGTCTATTCCGCTCCTGGCTTCTATAAAGAGAAGAATAACTCCTTCCCTTTCCAATCCTGCCTTAGTCAGAGGGGTCAACCCTCGGATAGAAAAGCTCTTCAGCCCTTCGTCCTCTGACCCTTTGTACATCAGAGGACATTCTATTCTGGACTCCCTCGTAGTTACTAATACAAGAAAAAGAGCGGGGGTACTACTATCCACAAGTGAGGCACCACCTGACAAAGAGCTCTATGCACTTGGGAAGAGAATCACGACCTCCGCCGCCTTCTCAACTAGGATTGCAAATAACAATTCCCTACTAGCTAGCTACGCAGATGCACAGTGGAGCAAGCTGCGCAGCGAAGCAGAGGACGCACCAGAACCCCTGCGTTCACGCCTGTTAGCTATAATCTCAGAGGGAACTCTTGTAAACCAGGGCATCGTAAAGAACTCCTTAGATGCCGCAGAGACGGCTGGCCGTTCCCTGGTTCAGGGAATACTACTCAAGCGCCATGTCTGGCTGCGCAATTCGGGATTTAAGCCGGAAACCCAGGCATCCCTGATAAATAAGCCCATAGAACAAACACATCTGTTTGGGAAAGCAGTTGATGAGGCCCTAGAACATGCGAAGAAAGAGTTTGATACCATCAAGACTCTTGACCAAATTTCTAGGCCCCCTAACAGACGCGGCTATGGCAATAGACGCTCCTTTCGTGGCCAACGCCAGCAGCAAAACCAACAGCAATTTTACTCTGCTACCAACTGGCCCTCTAACCAGGGTAACAACACCCAGTTCAGTCAAAGAGGCCAACGCCGTGGCAAAGGAAGAGGTCGCGGCTCCAGCCCCAAAGGTTCCACGCCCAATACCAACAAATGACCCAAAGATTCGGGTCCCCTCCCATGCATCACCGGTCGGGGGCCGGCTAACATCGTTCCTATCAGCATGGGAGGGAATATCGTCAGACCGCTGGGTTTTATCCACCATAGCCCACGGATACTGCATCGAATTCAACGGTTCCCCGAAGTACAGACCCCCACGGAACCGACGCATGACACCGGAACACCTCACCATTCTTCTTCAAGAAGTAGAAGAGCTACTGAAAAAAGAAGCTATAGAGGCTGTCCCCCTATCTCAGGTAACAGAAGGTATTTATTCAGTGTACTTCCTTGTACCCAAAAAGGACTTAACCATGCGCCCTGTATTAGATCTGCGCCCAGCGAACAAGTTTGTCAAACCCCAAAAGTTTCGTATGGTGATCTTGCAGGAAGTAATCCCACTGTTATCACAAGGGGATTACATGACAACACTAGACATGAAAGATGCATACTTTCATATTTTAATGTTGCCAGCGCACAGAAAATACCTCAGGTTCAAGATAGAGAACAAACGCTACCAGTTCAGAGTACTACCCTTCGGGATAGCATCTGCACCAAGGGTATTCACGAAACTACTGGCAGTGGCCCACCTGTGCAGGTTATCCATCCCGGTATACCCTTACCTCGACGACTGGCTCATAACAGGGGATTCTTACGAAACATGCTTCTCCAATACCCAAAAGACCGTAGACCTTTTGTCCCAACTGGGCTTCTCCATCAACGAAAAGAAGTCCAGCTTAGACCCCAGCCAAATCAAACAATTCCTATGGGCTCTAATTCGAACAAAGGACGGCCTCGTCTTCCACTCCAACGAGAGGGTCCAAAACATGCTGTTTCAGATCCCCCATTATATGGCAGGCCGAGAGGTGACGGTACGCAAAGCAATGCGCTTGCTAGGGATGATGGCGTCATGTATTCATTTGGTACCTCACGCGCGCCTGCGCATGCGTCCAATGCAAGAGTGGCTCTACAGCCAGTGGTGTCAGGCCAGCGGACAATGGGACGATCTAGTGGTGGTCTCGCAGGCCTTGGTTCTCTCGCTACGGTGGTGGACAAAAGAAAACCTGTTATTAGGGAAAACTTTTGCCACACCCGCAGTGGAAGCCACCGTAATCACAGACGCATCCCTCACAGGATGGGGGGCTCACCTATCCTATCAGACTGCTCACGGAGCATGGACTCCGAGCTTAGCATCCAAGCATATAAACCTGCTGGAACTACTAGCGGTGTTCAAAGCACTGAAGGCCTTTCAGGAACACCTACAAGGAAAGACAGTGATGGTCCTCACAGACAGCACCACAGCCATGTACTACCTCAACAAGCAAGGGGGCACTCACTCTCCAGGACTGTCCAAGCTGTCCCAGAATATATGGAAGTGGGCTCTCAAACACAACATGTTCCTAGTATCACAACATGTACCAGGGGAACTCAATCTGCTAGCAGACAAACTCAGCAGAGACTTCCCCCTGCCCGAATAGTACGAATGGCAATTGCACAAAGACATCGTCTTAGACATCTTCACGCAATGGGGATTCCCGGAAATAGACCTGTTCGCAACTATGGAGAACTCACAATGCCAAAGTTACGCCTCCAGGTACCCCCAGAACCAGTCCAAGGGGAACGGTCTGTCAATTCAATGGTCAGGGAAATTTGTTTACGCCTTTCCCCCGACTCCCCTTCTCAACAAAGTGGTGCACAAGATGCACCAGGAGCAGGTTACCATGATACTAGTGGCCCCAATGTGGGCCCGGCAGCCATGGTTCGCTCACTTGGAGATGTCCCTATCTCCCCCAGTGAAACTTCCCTGCCCGTACAACATGCTGTCACAGGACAAGGGCAGGACACTGCATCCATGCCCTCAGACCATGAACTTAGCAGCCTGGCTCCTGAGATCATAGAATTTGGACATTTACAACTCCCGCAGAGATGTATGGACATCCTCAGGGAAGCCAGAAAACCAAATACTCGCCACTGCTATTCTAGCAAGTGGAAAAGATTTGTCATCTGGTGTAAAGGTAAGAGCATCAACCCGGTTGACTGCTCTCCCACTAACATTGTTCTGTACTTGACCCATTTACTGGATTCAGGTCTAGTGTTCAATTCCATTAAAGTCCACCTAGCGGCACTTTCTGCATACACCACTTCCCAACTTAGTGTCGTGGTGGAAGATACCAGTTATCAAGGCCTTCATGGAGGGGGTAAAGAGAATACACCCTCCGATAGCTAACCCAGCTCCCGGATGGGACTTAAATGTGGTACTTTCTAGACTCATGGGCCCTCCTTTCGAACCCATGCACAAGGCAACTCTTAAAGACCTCACTCTTAAGACTGCTTTCCTAATAGCCATCACCTCCATTAGGAGAGTAAGTGAACTACAGGCTCTTTCTGTACTAGACCCCTTCGTAACAGTTCACAAGGATAAGGTGGTTCTACGCACACACCCAAGGTTTGCACCAAAATTCATCTCGAAATTTCATGTAAACCAGTCAATAGAACTACCAACATTCTTTCAAAACCCTTCCAGCTTGGGAGAAAAGAGTCTGCATACACTAGATGTACGCAGAGCTGTCATGTTCTACATGGAAAGAACCAGACCACTGAGAAAGACTAATCAGTTCTTTGTCTCTGTGGCAGCAGGAAGAGAAGGAGATGCAGTCTCAAAGTCCACTATATCTAGATGGATTATTCAATGCATCACTCTCTGTTTCTCTCTTGCTAAGAGAGAACTACCCTTCAAGCCAAGAGCACATTCCACTCGAGGCACTGGGGCTTCCATAGCGTTCATTGCAAATGTTCCCCTTGAGTCCATCTGCAAAGCGGCTACCTGGAGTTCTGTGCACACCTTTACAAAACACTGTCTAGATGCACACTCTAGATCTGACTCCCAGATGGGACAGGCAGTATTAAGACATCTTTTCTCTACTGTTCCTTCTCATAACCCACCGCCAACTCCGGGTACTGCTCGCTAGTCTATGCACAGCATGTGAGTCTAAGCAGATTAACAAACATCAGAAGACAATGCATTACTTGCCGTAAAAGCATTTCTGATGGTTTTATCTGTTTAGATTCACATGTGCCCACCCTTCCTCCCCGCTCGGATGGAAGGAACATAGACATCCTTTTCTATATTTCTCTCTTTTCTGTACTCGCTCACGTCTAGAAGGCTCCCTCAGGGCAGAAAAATACAAACAGAGGGACCTCGACGCGTGAGGGATTGTGGGTACAACGCACGTCACTATAGGGATAGTGTTACAGACACGCCTTGTCGACGTCCCCTTTTCGACTACGAAAAACAAAATGCAATACTCCGCAGTGACCACTGGATGTCGGACCTATGCACAGCATGTGAATCTAAGCAGATACAACCATCATAAATGCTTTTACGGTAAGTAATGCATTGTCATATGGCAGGGAACAAAAACAAAGGGGCTAAACATGTGATGTCGTCAGTGATGTCATCAGTGACATTTGAGATGACATCTTTCATGGTCTGGGTGCTAGTGTTAGCAGTGCACAGGGGTGGTGGCAGGGTTGGGGGCTTAGTTTACCATAACTGGCGAATTTCAGGGGTTTTTCGGTTTTAAGTTGAAGCATAAAGGGAAGGATGAAATTATTTTTTAGTGAAGTGCAGAGGTTTTCAGTAGGGCAACTTAACCATAACGTCCCCTCAACAAAGTTTTTTTTGTAGTGTTTTTATATATATATATATATATATATATGTGTGTGAGCTTGTTCCTTGCAAACCTGATGACTACAGATAACAGAGGTCCTTGCAGCAGAATCGTCATTGATTGTTAACAACTGCACTTGCTGTGAGCTGCAAGCTAAGACTGCCTCCCTGATGATGTGAAGAGCACAGAAACCGGTAGGAATAGAACACCAGTGACCTAGGAGGTTAACTGTGCAGGGAACTGGAGTGTGCCCCTCTCCTCTTTTTCATCATATATCATATATATATATATATTCGGTCAATTGTGAAAAGGTCAATTCGGACCCTTGAAATTCTAACGATTGTTTTCCAACAATTTGGGTAATACCTTTGTGAATATAGTTTGTGAACAGTAGTTCCAAACAATTGTAGTTGTAACCTACACCAGAAATTGGATTACTTTGTATCGGTCTGTCCCTGTACCATTTAGTACAGAAAGAAAGCAAATGAATGTGTGTGTTGATCGCTTGCATTGACAGAGCACAGCTTCAAGGCACTCTGTCTCCACCCACCCTCTAAAGTCCTAACACACATCTTTAAAACATAGAAAATGGATTTACTTTCGAAATTCTCCCGTTGATATTGGGTGCTCATTGATTTGTTTGCTGGGAGAAAGAAAGCTATTTAACAAATTTAGATCTACAGTAAAACCACATTCAGAGGAACATTTCATAAAGTTCTGTTTCGTTTAGAGAGGAGTTGTGTCCAGGGAGTGGTTTGAGCTGTATCTACTCCAGAGGCATAGTCAAGAAATTGTGCCCACCTGCCAAGGCAGGGCGGCATCTGCGGTGCTCTGATACTATGCTGTCAAGGGGGAAGAATAAATTACCTTGATTCCTTAGGGTAACCGACAGCCACAGAAGCTCCCTGTCAAGTGCTGAGAGCTCCAGGGTCCCTCAGCGGGCCTGTGACCTATTGAATGGGTCAAGCTCTGCACCAATGTCCAACGGAGAGAATAGCACTGTCCAGCAAGTGAACTATCCACTGTGAGAGGGAACAGTGGAAACAGGTCTCCTGGTTATTGGAAGAACCTTCCCAGGTCCTCATTCTAGGTTTCAGGAAGATGGATTCCCACCCAGGTTGCAGGATTCTCTGTACATGTCTAACTCTGAGGGTAAACATGGTAGGGCACTTGAGGCCTAACCTCAAGAGGGAAGCAAGGTGGTACATATTAAGTGGACCAGTCAAACTGGGGGCAGAGGCCGCACAAGTTGTGGTTGTGCTCCGCCTGCGTCCAATGTTTTCTTAGTGGTCAGTGTTGCTCAGTGCGACAAAGACCAACAGAGCAGTCAAAGCCACAGTCATCCCAGGAAAGTCCAGGGTGGCCTGGAAGAGGTCCTGGGATGCTGGGGTGTAGTGCAGCTACTCAAGATGAGGATGTTCCCTCACCAGTGGCTGCAAAGCTGCAGACTAGTACCAGGGGCTTCGAACAGGAAGGAGGAAGTCTTTTGCAATAGTAGATTGTAGACTTCATCCACTGCTGGTCCTTTGCAGGAGATTGGGGGTCCCAGGCACACACACTAAGCACATTGGAGCCTAGTGAGTGCTGTTCAGTTGAGCCCAGATGGTTATGCCCACTGAGTTAACGGAAGGGAGCAAAAGGTTTGGTTCACTCTGGTCGCGTGGAGTGAGGCCGGGAGTTTACAGAGGCCTGCAGTAATTAGAGAGCCGATGCAGAGCCCTCCTCTTCCTTCCATTAGTTCCTTTTCCAGCTACTTCAGGAGGAATTCCAGCAATTGATACAAATATGGTGCATGTACCCCTATTCTTATACAGTTATTAGGAGATGGATGCAGGTCGATCTTCTCTTCGGGCACAGGGAGAGTTGCCATATTCAGATGTTCCTAGGCATCTCCTTGGGCAAACCCTGAAGATGTGGATTCAGCAGTGATCGCCATTTTTAAATTTCTGTATTTATTTATTGTGCATTTGTAAGGCGCTTATAAAAAAAGAAATTGTGTTTCAAAGCGCCCACAGAGAAAGGGGGGAACAGGAGGGTATAAATTAAACTGATGGATAGGAAAGAGGCAGTCCTACTAGGCCTTGTGAGCATTCAGAACGTGCAAGTGCAGAGAGGGAGAAGGGGTAAGTGCTAGGAGAATCCACCAAGGGGGAAGTGCCAGGCTGTAAGCCAGTTGCATGCAACAGGTAAGTGCCTGGCAGAGATCACTTGGTAAGGAGTGGTCACCTTCAAATAAAGTGCAGGCCTGTTAGGCAGCACATGCCAATGGGTGCCAAAAGTCAAGTCCTGGTAGGCTGAAGGCGATTGGAAGGGAGCCCAGGACCCAGAAGGACACATAAGGGGCCTGGGCACCAATCTCAGCAACTGTGGGGTTTAGAACAGGAGGGAGAATAGGGAGGTGGAGGTGAAGAGGAAAGTCTTGAGGAGCTTGCCGAATTTGAGGAGATCCGGCTCAAGAGGAGAGGAAGGGGAAGGCTGTTCCAGAGGAGGGAACGAGCCGAGGAAAGAGAACGGCCACCAGCTCGCTGCTTAGAGAAACGCTTGATGCGCAAAGAGTTGAAGCCGGAGGAGTGTAAATATCTAGAGGGTGAGTAATTAGTGAGAACCAGTTGTAGATGGCATGGTCCCCAGCCCCAGACAGCCTTATGGATGATGCATAGGGATTTGAATTTAATCTTTGCAGCAAAAGGGAGCCAGTGGAGAGACTTAAGGGCTGGAGAGATACCGTGCCCGGGTTTAAGGCCAAGGGTAACTCTTGCAGCCCTATTCTGGATAAGCTGGAGTGGGCAGAGAGAGTAAGAAGGAAGAGGCTGTTGCAGTAGTTCAGCCTGGAGAGTACCAAAGCTCTAGAGATATTGAGCTTCTGGGGAAAAGTGAGGAAAGGAAGGATACTTGTAAGGAGGTGGAGTTGAAAGTAGGCCTTCTTGGCAAGGTCCAGGATGTGAGGGAGGAAAAGGAGAGAGGAGTCGAAGATGACTACACGGTTTTTGACTTCAGATGAAGGAGAAAGGGGAGAGCCCATAGCAGGTGGCCAGAGTGAGGGGGGAAAGGGAGCAGGAGTCCCAATAGGAAGGATCTCAGTCTTGCTGGCATTGAGGCAGAGGTCAATGGAGGCATACCAGGACTGGATCACAGATAAGCAGTCAGGAATGATGGAGGAGGGTCATCTGCATAACACTAGAAGTGGGGGGAGAAAGTGGAAATAAGGTGAGCGAGAGGAGCGAGATAGACGTTAAAGAGCCAGGGAGAGAGGTTGGAGCCCTGGGGGACTCCACAGGTGGCGATAGAGGTGGGAGAAGAGAAAGAGCCCAGGATAACCTGGGAGGGGCGGTCAGTGAGGAAAGAGGTCAGCCAGTCCAGTGCTCGCTCCGAGATACCAAGGGTGTCATGAAGTCGCTTTGAGGATGGAGTGGTTGACGGTATCGAATGCAGAGGAGAGATGAAGTAGAATGAGAACGGCATCAGAGTTAATCAAGAGATGCAAGCAATTCTTCACGGGTGTTCAGAAGAGCAGTTTCCGTGCCTCTGGATGCTCGGAAACCAGATTGATGGTCTTGAAGGCAACCAATGAGCTCAGTGTGCTGAGTCAGTTGTGGGAAGTTTCTCCAGGAGCTTCCCAAGGAAGGGAGTGATAGAGATGGGGCGATAGTTAGCCGGACATGAGGGCTCAGCAAATGGCTTTTTCACTAGAGGACGCACACGAGAATGATTGGGAGAGGTGGGAAAATCCCGGGTCGTAAGAGAGTGATTGCAGAAGTCAGCAAGTGCAGGGGTAAGGGAGACAATGTTGCCCTTAAAGGTTTTTGAAGAACAGGGGGCTGGGTGCCTGTTTGGATGAGAACTTCATAGAGCAGACAACCCTAGTGACCTTGTCCGATGTGACGGAGAAGAGAAAGGCTGATGGAGGATGGTAGGTGGAGGGTGACAAGGGGATGGGAGCGGGGAGGCAGAAGGGGGGGGGGAATAGTGCTCAGGATGTCCTGGGTTTTTGCAGTGAAGTGGGTGGCCAATGCAGTGCAGAGTGCCGAGATGCAAGAGGTGAGGTGGAGACTGCAGAAGGATTGGCTAGTTCCTTGCAGACTTTAAAGAGTTCAGACGTTTCAGCCCATACAAGCTTTCATCCAGCCAGATCAGACCATCGTAGCCTGAGCTCCCATCCTGGAGTCTCAGGAAGGCCATTACTCTGTGGTTAGCAAACAACATCAACATCGTGGTGAATTTAAGGTGCATACAAATAACCTCTACCTGAAATGTTATTTCAGCAACAAATGTCAATGCAAATTAGCTCAAAAGCATGCATATTGCTCTTAGAAATGATGCAAGGATGGCTACTGGGTAGTGCTGTGACGTGCGTGGATTGTTTGCTAAAACAGACTGTTTTACGCTCACATTTTCAGGGAGAAGTGTTTTATGCATTTTAAACCAACCATAACATTGCAGGTATTCGCGGAACATACCGCAATGCTCCAATCACAATGTTGTCTGCCTATTCCACGCTGGTGATGATTTACGAGTGTGAAACATATATGCACGTGACTTCATCCTTGAGAGCTGTCTGCTTTGGGTTGAAAAAGTTGTATATAAAATAGCACAGCACTGGAAGACAAAAACACATTTTTGGATCAAAATGAATGGATGCCTCTGAGCGAAGTTGCATGCCCCATAATGCATTGCTCCGTGGCTTTGGACCAGAGGTGAACTTCCAGGAATGGCTACTGGGTGGTTCTACGGCAAGTGTGGCTCGTTACCTGAAATGGCCCGTTCTAGTCTCTATGTGGGCCTGCATTTGTTCCCAAGCTCAGAGAATAAACACAGACTTGTTGTGGTGTCTAGCTGGACTCATCAACACAGGATGACATTTTAATAAGCACCTGCTTGGAACACATCTTTTGTTCTCTGAATGTGACATGTCTGCTCTTCCTTACAGCCATCTAAAATAAAACGGGAAGCTACTGTGAACCACTGAGGCACATAATAAGCTTAGCCTGGTTATCAGCTCGGTGAAGCAGGCTACAGAGTACCTTTGGGGCAACCTGACTTGGAAATTGTGACACCCCGGAACGCACGACACAATAATATATTGCCTGCAGGCTCCTGGATGGGACCTCACTAGAGAAAGCGGTCCATGACCCTCAAGAGTAAATCAGAGATGTCGAGGGACTCCTTTTGAGTGTCAGACTGCGACTTGCTTCCTAACACCGGGCTTGTAAGGAAATGCCCATCAAGCCAGGACCCCTTTATATGGGAATTAAATGGCCAATGGTGATGTCCTGTGGGCAGCGGTAGTGGCCTCTGACTCACAGAGGTGTACTCTTGCCTGTGGTGGCTTTCTCTGGCCTGCCATGGTGTCCAAAGGCCAACCGTTGTGTCCATTGGTCTTCTGTAGTGTCCATCTGTGTATTTTAGCTCGTGTTGGTGACCTCTGGCCCTCGGTAGTGCCTCCTACCAACTGTGATGTGTGTTGGCCAGCCTTGCTGTCCATCAACCATGGGTGGTGTCCGGTTACCCACTGTGGAGGCCCAGCAATATTGGTGTTAAGCCCAGTTTTGGCCCGATATGGGATTTGTTGACAACTCAGTGGCATCTGTTTGTGATGGCATCTATTCAGGTGCAGTGGCATCTGTTGACTTGGTGGGTCCACAGTTGTGTCTACTAGCCTGCAGCTATGTTGTAACCGGTTTTCTCCAGCCCCCTGTAGTCACAATGATACCATTAAATAACAGGGGAATGGTAGCCAAGGAATAAAGGTCTGTGGAGAAAACAAAACCTCACTGCAGCGTCACTTCTTCCGCGCACTATCTCATCTTCACAATGAAAAGTGACAGAAAAAGTCTTTGCCTTTCATGTCCAAACAGTAGGGAAAAAGGTCATAAATGCCCCATATGTGTCACTTCTGACTGTCCCCGTGTGAATTACCCTGTGGGCAGATAGTTATGGATGATGTATTCATGAGTTACATAGTGTTTCATGAGACTACTGTACAAAAATAAAACTTAGTACAAACACGGGACTGCAACATTAAATGGTGAGACCATCTAACAGACAAAACAATGGGCCGGAAAGGGATGGAAGAACTGGTTGGAGTGGAACAAATTAATGGTTTCAAGAGGATTTTGAAGAATTGAAGATTGGAGACGGGGGAAAATTAGAACATACAGGATTTAATAGTCCGGGTTTATTGAGCCAAAATGAGAGTCTTGGACAAGATGGAGAGACAAGAATATTTTGGGAGGACTGGAGAGAACTGTGTCGAGAAGCGTGCTGGGTGCTATACCCCTAAAACAGTACTTGGAGCAGGGATCCAGATAAAATAGCGTTCAGCTAAGTAGGGGCAAAGTATGAAAAGCGTGGAAGAGAAGGGATAAGTAGTTGAATTTCAGGTGATACGGGATAGGGATCCTGTGGAGAGAAGTGGTGGGGGGAGAGGTATGAAAAGATGGCAGGGGGTGCAGCTAGCAGAGATGAGAAGGCTGAAAATAACCGGAGCAGATTATAGAGACATTGTCGTTATTGCGAGTGTCGCGGTGCACGTAAAATGTGCCGGTGATAGATTTACTTTCCCTTTTACCGCCCTGCTATATGCCAGAATTAGGGGTGAAGATGAGGAAAACCCTCCAGCAGTTTGCTCAAGGTCTTTCCTCCAGCTTGGAATTGTAATTTGGTGGAGTTAGTAAGCACGTTTTGCAGTTTTTTCTCCAGGAATACTGCCATACCCGTAATGATTGTGATTGAGTGTAGAAATGTTTCGAGATGAGTTTGAGGCGATGCCAAGATAACGAAATGAAGGGGCAAGAAGGAATGTGGGAGTCAAACATAGGTGAAGGCGATCAAAGTGTTGGGAGAGGCATGGAAGAAAAATGGAGAGGGTTTTAGGTGGAATGAATAGGAGCACAAGACACTTTGAGGGCAGAAACAAAGAATTGAGAGTGCAAATCTGCCGACATAATTAAAGAACGAGAATTGTTCATGGAGAAGAGGGCCAAGCAGCGAACTCAGTGGTCCCTCATGATGGAGAAGAAGAAAGGTTGGAAAGAATAATCCTAACCATGCTCTGAAGCGTTCTCTGTGGTTTCATCAACTACAGTTACCCGTTGACATGTTCTTTGACTCTTGTTTGTCAAACAATCAAAATAGATAACGGGGGTTGTGTGTGTGTGTATGCACACGTGTGAGTGATTGTGTGTGTAGGAGATATGGCAGGGTCAGTGTGAGGAAGGGTTGAGAGAATGAGTTTTGGGGAACCCCCCCATTAAATGAACAAAAAAAAGGTGGTACGACCAACAAGAGTCGAACTAAAAGCCAGTGATTTAAGTGTAGTTGTTAGAACCCTACTGAACTGATACACATCAACACATTTGACTAATGCCACTGTAGAACATGCCCAGAAATTCCCAGTGGTGCAAGAGTATCAAGAAGGAGACAGTGATTTTGAACTCGCTTGTATGGCCATCCCCAGTCAACCAGCAGAAGCTCTATACGTTAAACGAATCTCTATAATCATTTGTCTTACAATCACTGCTTCATAGAATTTAAATTCGTTGAATAGTAACATTCCAATACTAATGATGGCCGATTTGTTTAAAATGAGGAGCTTTTGCTAGTTGGTTAAGGGACACATAACAGCAAGTACCAAGGAGTGGATAGAGCTAAAGGCAGATTGGGCAGGAGAGGCAAGTGTTGGTGAAGAGAAGATGAGAGCTAAAAGAAAGAGTTGAAAGGGCAGAAAGCTAAAGTCTACCACAGGTATATTCATCAGTGGAATTTAAAAAAAAGAAGCATGCTAAGGAGTGGAGGAAAACACCAGGGTATTTTTGTTTTTTATTTGTAATTTGTTTGTCTTTTATAGAGTGCCTTTAACTAAATGCTGAACATTTAAAATTAAAACATGGTACAATAAAATTGAATAGGCAGTTATATCCAGAAGACGATTGCTCAGGGGTGTTGAAGTAAGTATGTTGTTAGAGAGCCACGGAAAAGAGAATAGACTGTGATGGAATGAAGAGAAAGTGGGAGAGCATTCCAGTAGAGTGGAGCAAGGAGTTCAAATGATCAAAAACGAGACTGAGCACAACGGGGGGCGAGGAACCAGAAGTCTAAAGTGGGAAGAAGACCGAAGAGGGCTGCGAGGAATATAGAAGGATATAACTAAGAGCGAGACCATAGAGAGATTTGAAAACAAAGCAAAGAAAGTTAAATTTGATTTGAGAGTGGAAAGGCAACCAACCAAGTGTTTGGAGAGAAGAAGAAATAGAGTCCTGATAGGGAAGAAGACACAAACGGATAGAAGAGTTGAAGACTGATCTTAAAGGGGCAAGACGAGATCTGGGAAGACCAAACGGAGTGGTAGAACAATAGAAAAGACGAAAAAAGATCAGTGAAGAGATTGAGAGTTTGGATGCTTGGAAGGTAAGAAACGAACGAGCCATGCGGATATTGTGAAGATGAAAGCGACAGGAACGAGAGAATTACGGGAGATATTATATAGTGAAGACCAAGATTACAAGCTGTGGTTGAAATTGGGAGCTTAGAAGGTGGGAAAGATATAAAAGGAGGTGGAAGATGAGGGGGGAAGCGTGTTTGCAGGGAAGAACAGTACCTCAGTCTTCCCTGCATTAAGGGTGAGAAAATGAGGACATCTAGGATTTAATAGCGACAACACAGGCTGTGAGAGTGTGGTGGATATCCGGGGAGGAGGAGGAACAACGTAAGAATAGATGAGTGTCGTCTGCATAGAAGTGATGTGAGTGACCAAAGGAGGAGATGATAGCAGCGAGTTGTGATGTGTATAGAGAAAAAAGAAAAAGGCCTAGAACTGACCCTCGAGGCACCCTGTGATCGAGCGGGAAAGATTTAGAAGTCTTGTCCACCCAGGAAACGGTATCCCTACAAAATATCCCAACCAAAAATATCGCCGTACATATAGCCGTTTGTCTGCCACAGGCAATATTTCTTTGGGGGGGGGGGTCATTTTTGGGAGCTGGGGTTGCGGGGGTGTCCCCCGCACATTTTAAAATATTGCAAGGGTGTCCCCCACAGGGTCCATGGGTCAATATTGCTGCAAAAATATTGATATTTTTGTATCGTGATATTTTTGCGTGGATATTAACACAAAGAACCCAGGAAACAGAGAAAGTTTGTTGGTCAGATAGGAATTGAACCAGGACAGAACAGAACCCTTGAAGACCAAATGAGAAAGTGACGCCAGGAGTAGGGAGTGATCCACTGTGTCGAAAGTGGATAGAGCAAGAAGAATAAGAAGAGAAGAATGCTTAGAATAACGAGCTGAGTGAAGAGAGTTTAGCACAGAGATCAAAGCAATTTCTGTAGAGTGAAGTGGACGAAAATCCGATTGAAATTGAGGAAGACGAGAAGAACCGGTAAGAAATACGGATATCTGGGAATAAACAAGACATTCTAAAAGTTTAGAAAGATACCAGAGAAGACAAATAGGATGGAAATTATAAACAATCAAGGGGTTGGCAGTGGATTTCTTTAGAATAGGAATAATAGATGCGTGTTTGAAGGATGCAGGAAAAATAGATGTAGAAAGACAGATGTTAAAGAAAGAGACAAGATAAGGTACAAGAAGAGGATAGACATTGGGGATAAGTGCGGAAGGAATTGGGGCAGTGGGAGAGGCATTGGGGTAAGCTTTGGCTAGTAAAAGAAGAACATCTGCATTGGAAACTGGAGCAAAATGATAAATGGAGGCAAGAGGAGTAGATGTAGGAGGGGGTGGCATGCCTGTTGGCAGAGGAGATTCGATGTCCTGCAAAGAAGTCGTGCAAGGGTTTGAAAAAGACGGTGGGTGGATCGAGTGTGCAGGAGATCAGAGAAATGAGCACACTTAGCAGAAAGTAGACCTTTGTCATAGAGAACATGATAGGAGAAGTAGGAAGAATGATCATATTTAGATTTAAGCCAACGCCTTTCAAGTCAGCGAAGGAAACTGCGCATGGAGCGCAGGTGAGGGGATAGCCAAGGTTGCGATGGTTTCCGGGTAGGGTGAAAAGCAGACAGAGGATAGAGCTGATCTAAGGAGGAGGAAAGAAATTAGGAAATAACAGAATTCGCCACATCAGCATTGAGGAGAAGAGTGGGAAAAAAGGGAGGGCAGAAGTACAGGTAGTATTAAAAAGCATGGGATTGCAGCTTCGTAGACCACGCCGAAAGAATGTTTTGGGAGAGAATGAGCAGAAAAGTTCTGAGAGATTGAGGAAAGTAGGGACACTGCGAGTAGATAATGATCCAAGAGATACAGGTAAGGCTAGCACTGGAGAGGCAGTGAAAGTTGAAAGAAAAATGTAATCAAGAGAGGAACCAGATATGTGTGATGGGGGAGTCGCAAGAGGCGAAAGAACGTGAGAATCAAGAACAGAGAGAAAAGGGATAGCAGTGTGTGTGGAAGATAAATGAAGATTAAAGGCGCCTAGCAGCACGACCGGACTGGGGCTAGGCAAAATGTGAGATGGGAGATGGTCAATGTCCTCACAAAAAGAGCCAACTGTGCCAGGAGGACAGTAAACAATAGTAAATGAAACAGAAAGAGGTTTACGCCCACGCTTCCGATAATTAAGAAGAAGAAAGAGGTTTAGCAAAGATTTTATAAATAAATTCAAAGGAAGGATAGGATGGAATGGTAACAGGAGAAGGAATAGGAGATAAGCAGGAACGATAGAGTATGCCAGTACCCCCACCACGACTAGTGGCACCGGGGACATGGCCAAAGGAAGTCAAAGAGGCAGCAACAAATGTATTGTGAGGCAAAATCCAAGTTTCCGTGATACATAACAAATGAAAATGTAATCTTAGAAATATGTCCAGGACCGCAGTAGATTTGTTGCATAGAGACCTGGCATTCCAAAGACCTAGGTCAATAGCGGTGGTATTTATGGAAATCAAGGAATAAATGAGATTAGTTTTGACACAGTTACTTGTTGACCTGACATCTTTGTGAAAGCTTTCTGGAGATGTTAAGCTCGGTATAGTTAAAGTCATGTATAGTAAAGCCAGTACTTTGATGGGAACGAACCTGATACCGGGAGATGACTTGCCTGGATGTACTGAGGAAGCGGTTGGACGCAGGATGGCATTGCTACTGAGTGAAGTGTAGTGCGTTCACGCGGCGGACAGCTGCAGACAGCAGAGGCCAAATTGTTTCCCAACTTCGCCACGGCTTCGCCTAGCGGTGGAAGTTGTAGCTGAGACGAACACGAGGCAGGGGTGTGTCTGTGCATGTTGCCTGATGTCACTAGGCAATGCAACGCAAGCGCTGATGTTTCTGTGCACCGGAGGAGCGGGCTAACACTGATGGTAAAGACTGTACTCCTGTACAGTGAAGGTGCTTGTGCCCTCACAATCCGGGCCAGTAGAAGCAGGCAGAACCTCACTATTGTGGACTCCGCAGACAGCCGAGACCAACTTCGCCACTTTGCAAAGAGTTTAAGAAAATGAGTTAATGATGGTAGAGTGGGGCAGTAGACCAAGGCTAAGAGTTTTAGCAGACCAACACAAAACATGGCACAGAAGTAGGATTTACCCAATCTTTTTACTTGTTGGGATGCAGAATGGGATGAATGCCTTTTGGTACTAGGGTTTGTCCACTGCTAAAAGGTTCGTTTTTGGGGGGGAATTATCTAAAACAAATGTGAAAGAACGGATTAAACAATAGTGTATCTGTTGGATTATGTGTTATAGCAATTCTGGTCTCCCTCTTGAACTTTGAATTTGACCACCTGCATGTGGGCACTTTTCCCGTGCTCCATAAATTTAGACTCATTTGGTCCAGAAATTGGCAGACTCAAGACAAGCGGTTTAAATCTTTTTTATCTTAACAAATATCCAATATTTTATTGTATGTGTTTTATATTTTTTCATATGTCTACACGAAAATCCTGAGTAGCCAAAAGTATGAATACATGAATTAATTCATTACCCAGAGGTCAGCCTGATCATCGGTCCTTTGGTTGGGCTTTAGCTTTTCAGAACATTTAGGGAATCTTAAAATACAATCTCAGCAGTGGATCTGCTTGTCCGGTACGACTTGTTGTGAAGTTGCCTCATTCTTCATCACATGCGTAGGGAGGGTAGAGGATTCAATGTAAAGAACCTTCAGAAGGGTAGACTGGGAAAATGGAGAATCCCAAGTCAAACCTCTTTTGATAATTGTCTAGCTGCTTTGCTTTTTGATTTCATCACGCACTGATTGTGTCCAGCCTTCTTGCTAAAAGCAGACAGTTGCAGGCCTACATGGGTTTTTAAAGAATTGACGAGTCTTATTTTGGGTTGGCAGGTGAAGAAAGATGTCCATGATGGTTGTCAGGTTGAGATTATTTCAAAACCTTCCAGCCACTGCCTCTTTCGTTTTGCTTTAGTCACCCGAGTGGGATGAGTATGCGCAGTCGTCGGTCCCATGACTTCTAGGCCTAGAGACCCAAGCTTCTCCCCACTAATGACCCCAAATGAGGCCAAAACATGTCTGGGTTTCTTTGTGGTGTTGTGTAGAAGGGATGTGACCAAAATGTTTGAGTTGGGCTGCCCCTTTTCCTTTGGGCGATTAGCATTTGTTCTTTCCACCTTCTGTAATGGCTTAGCAGTCATCAAACAATGGTCTGGAGGGTTGCCCACAGCAATGCTTGTGGTTCAGATTAATTAAAAACCTTCCAGCCATCACCTCTTTTGTTTAACTTAAGTCTTTGTTTTCTGCTCCGTTTGGAAAGACTCAACATCATCTTAACTCTGTTTAAAATTCATGGTGAAATTTGTTGGAAAGTGGAAGAGAAAACTATTCAATACAGTGTGGAAACGTGATTTAAGTGTTTTTAGGGCAAAGCTTTCTAGTATATATTCTGTTGTAGTGGACAATGTACAGCTCGTAACTAGATTTGAGAAATGTAACCGCAAACGCTGCTTTTTTCCCTCAGGATTACAAACTACTTGTAGCAACTCCACTGTTCATATAGGGCGCAACAACGCATCGATGACCTCGCTTAACAGCCATTCCCAGTCGTCGCCTCACAGTAACCCTGCCTTTCACCCTTCGCTTCGCCTTGCTTCTCTCAGCAACCCATCCCTATCCACGTCAGCTGTGAGTGGCTCTCCGCGACGTAGACAGACGCCCGTCAGCCCCTTAACGCTCACACCTGGAATGGAATCGAATCGGGGAGTTCCGAGACAGTTGTCACCAACCAGCCCACAACAAATGCCCTCCAACTCACAGGTAAGATGCAGCCTGCTGTCTCAATACACCGATCTTGAATCCTTGTGTTAAAAGAAAAAAGTATTGTAAGAGGTGTACAATATTGACATGCCTCACCTGGATCCATAGTGGGTCACTTCATCTTTCTCTTGTTAATGAATTGTGAATATCGATATAAACTGGCAAACCACGTGGTCTTTAAAGCAGCAGATCAGTATGACCCTTTTAACCTTTTGTACCTTAATGTCACAAACGTCGGTAATGTCCTCTTCTTCAGATGATAAAGTAGACTCTCTCCCTTCCCCCAACTCCTCACCTTCCACCTTCTTCTTAGGTTTTCCTTCCTTGTGTCCTGAAGGTCTCTTTTTTTTTTATGAAGGTAAGGACGCCCTCAATAGGATGCCACCGTGCCACTAAAATAGGGGCAACGGGGGTAACCCCTCCGGGAGTGCCAACAAGGGGAAAAAGCCGGAGACACAAAAAACCCCTAAGAGACTTCCTTCAGATAGTTGAGGCGAGGTTGGCTGGTTACGTTGGAAATTGGTAAGTGATCGAAGAGTAGTCCAAAAAGCTCCCAAGAAGACTGGGTGGATAAGACTGTAAGGAGCAAACAACAAACTGCTACAGCGGAAAGGATTCTGACACGTGGCTGGTCAAGAAGGCACAAGGGCTGGACGAAAGTCACTCCAGGAGTTAGGCAGTAGAGGGTAACAACAAAGTCCAGGAGGTTAGAGGACAAGGCAAAGGCAGTCCAGGAAACAGCCAAGGGTCGGGGTACACAGCAGATCCAACAGGTAAGGAGGGAAGACGAAGGCAGTCTAAACAGCAGGCCAAGGTCGGGTACACAGCGGATCCAAATGAAAACAGGCAAGAAGAAATCAAGAGGGATAAGGGGAAGAAGACGAGAAGAGAAAAGGAGGGACCGAACGAGAAGAAAGAGGGAGGAAGGAGAAGAAGAGAGAAGAGGAATGGAAGCAGGGAAACGGGAGGAGAAGGAAAGGCAGCAAATACTAGGAGCTAGCGAGAGAAATAAATACAGAACACCCAAGAAAACTGGGTAGCAAACGAGCAACACAGAGAGGAAGCGAGAACACAGTGGGAGCGGCAGCAACACAGGAGGAAACCCGGAAACGTTGCAACGCATATGTAACCAGGAAGTGATGGAATTTATACTTCCGGCTACGTACGCATGCAACATCTAGAACGGTGCAGAGAGAAGCCGTGCCGGGAAACGCAATGGCGGACTGTAACGCCAGCGATTCCGCGCCAGCGATTCCACACCCGCCATCCCTGCTGCGATATGACACTTAATCATCTTGTCATCGACGGTGGGTACGCTTTGAGACAAATGTTCTGAGTTGATTACCGTATTATAATTGCCCCACAGTCATTAAATATACAGCTCTAATTGAAATAATTATTTGGAGTGGGCTGCCTGAGCAGTACTAGTACATGGTCAGTTCTTTAAAAAAAGGTTCCATTGATTCTTGCTCTACTTTTCAGTCACGCCTTCAGAGATCCCCCTTCCCCACCCCCAATACACCAACAAATTATCCATTCCATTTGGCAGACAGTAGTCAAGTTCTGGTTCTGACTTTGCATTCTGGAATTTGTAGTCCTAGACTTCCCCTTTTAAGCCCAGCAATACAAGTCCCAGAATACAAAGTGAACATCAGGATTGGATGAATGTCTCCTGAATGGCATGGATAATGTTGGCATGTATGCCAGCGCTTGCTTTTTGCAATGTCCTGCTACATTACTATTTTGCTTTGATTTGCCAATTTAAGTTATAGGTCAAAATTCTTCTTTTACAAGAAATTGTTTATGTACTATAGATGTTTCATTGCAGAATAAGTGTTAATTTATTTGCTTGATCTGTGTATATATGGTTCCCAATATACATCCAGTACCAAACATAGCATGAATTAATATGAACTGCAAGTTATTTTCATTTTATTAGGGTAATTTTCTCAAGAAAATGTAGAGTAGCCTTTTTATCCTTTTTATTTTTAGGTTTGACTTTTTCTTTTATTTGGGACTGTATAAAATGCATTTTTAAGCAGCATAAGTATAAGGGTTTATTGGCCAACGACTGTCCTAATAAAAAGCAAAGCATTTTGTGTTCATTTATAGGTTGAATTTCAGTGTCACCTACCATGGAAAAAAGATATTTCTAATGCTGTTTTTGGTGTGGTTGTTGCTCACAAGGCAACAGCGCTCTAAACAATTGCTCAACAGTCTTCTTTTTAATTCACTGTTCCTTCTATGATTGGTCTAAATTATGCTGTCTGTTTGCGAGCAGATGTGTCAAAAAGCAACTATAGCCGTGGTACCCCTGTTGGAGAACAGCGCAATTTTCTTTGTCATATGACTGAATCCTCGTGCAGCATGTCCCGCACAAAGCGAGGTGTTTTTCATCGATCATATGCATAAGGTTTGGGAAGGAAGAGGGCAGCAATAATGCTAGTTAGGGGATTTCAAATGTAGATGGCTCTACCTACTCCCAATAACACAGAAGGCTTTCTAATCTCTTATTAGATGGTCCGACCTGTTAGAAGATTGAGTTACCTTTGAAATAAGCAAGTGAATTCAAGGTCCAACTTTAACCAATGTTCTGTACTAGCCCACAGGACCAAGGTTCCACTAGCCTACCACACTTTTCACTAATCCACTAAAGAAATTTGTATTTATCCCTGACCTCAAATTAGTGATTCTCATTGTTACCATGAATAACGATTAGCTTCTTTTAAAAATGTATTGATGCATCAAGCCCAAATTTCATTTTGCAATAACAAAGTACGAAAATTACTTAACTGTTGACCTTTGCATTTAAGTTTTTTTAACCACAGTAGAGGAATCTCTTTGGCTGCGACATAGGAAGGATTGAATGCAAGGAAGAAAAGTAGGAATGACAGGAGAGTAAGCGAGGAAGGCAATCTGATGAGAGGACGATAGTACAAGAGGAACTGGGAAAAGAGAAGGGGTGACGATACTACCGGAAGAAACTAAGGCTATGAGTGGATAGAAGCAAAGAGTACAGAGAAGAGTATGAGTTGACAGGAAGGAAGAAAGGAAATGAGGCAACACAGGGATTCAGAGTAAGGAAGACATTTAAGACATTGGGCCTCATTACACGGATGGCGGTAAGGATTTACCGGTACCGGTAAAATACCGGTACCGGTAAATCTTTACCGCCTTACTACGAGGTCCCTTTGCGGGTTGGGGGATTTAATGCCTGCTTTTTGCAGGCGTTAAAAACCAACCCGCAAAGGGACCCAGGGAGCTAATTACGGTACCGCAATTTGAGGTACCGTAATTAGCGCCTTCCCCATTCCCATTATGCCCTATGGGGCAAAAATGGGAATGGGGAAGGGCAATGGTGGAAGGGGGAATTACCGCCCCGCCAACCTTGGAATGGGGCGGTAATTCCCCTTTCCGCCAAGGCGGTGCCGGTATTTTACCGGCATGAACCATGGCGCTAATAGCGCCATGGATCTCCGCCATCTGTGTAATGAGGCCCTTTAGGTAAAAGGTGAACAAATTGCAGTTGAGTGTAGGAAATAAAGAAAACAGATAATCGTTGAAAGGAAACTGGAACATACCTAGATTTTTCCACCTTCCTAAAGATGTTTCAATCCTTTATTCTAGCATTTGGTTCTTTGGTTCTTTTCAATCTATCCTTTTCAATTTTCCAATTTGTGTCCTATGTCTGCCTTTGCCATCTATCCTTCTTCCACAGTTCGTTCCGGTTTGTCCTCCATTTCTCTCATCTACTCATTTAGCCGTCATTCCCATTGGTCTATCTTTCCTATACAGCCATCCAGCTTGTCTGTATGTCCATCTTTTTCATATCCATCCTTCTAATGTATCCTACCTTCCTACATAGATATCTAGCTATATAGGCTAGAAGGGTAGACTATACATTCCTTCCTATTCTGTCCTTCCAGGCCATCTACCCTTTCCATCTATCCTTCTCGTCCAGCGGCTATCCTCCATATGTTTTCCTCCCTTCTATCCTTGTGGCTGACCCTTCCAGAATTTCGTTTCATAAAGAGGGGAGGAAAAGGCTTGCACAGAACCTAGCTTTTGTTCTGTTTAGATGCCGCTTGTGCGTTATTTTCACAGCAGTTTGCTTTTTAAAGCAAGTGTCATGGAAGCAATCTTCAAGGAGATGCAAAATATGCTTTAATGAACCAAATATTGAATTTAGAAAATATTTGACTTGATTTTTTTTTCTCTCGATAAAAACAAACTCCAATTTTTCTTGGTAAGATGGTACGCCCTCCCATATTTTTTAGTTTTGTTAAGTGAACATGAATGGTTAACTAAAGTGTTATGTCTCATCAGTCACTGTAACTGCTAAGCAGAGAGCAGAACACAGGTGCCTCCTCTTTCCTTCCAAGTCCTTTGAACTGCTCCTCTTTTTTTTAAATTGGAGGTAGGAGAATTTTGTTAGATGAGAACAAAGGTTCAATATACATTTTTTTGTAATGTCTCAAAACGCTTCGTGATTTTAAATTCAGGTCGTTTTGTCTTGTTTTACATATTGTATTTCATATATATTTTAGATGTGTTTCAATGTGGTCCACTGTTCCCTTATGCAGTAATTTGTTTGGATATCAAATGATTTCAATGTTAAATTTGTGTCCCATTATCATACAGTTAAGGCACATTGACTTTTCGTTTTCAGGGACTCTGCGCTGACAGACATCCACTTAGCTTACCTCCTTTGGAGCCTCCCCCGCCTTACCCTTTATATCAAGAACAGTCTCAACATTCACTTCAGCAGCAGCAAGACTCGCAAGACCCTTATGCATACTCTCACCAGCCATTGTCGCCAGTCTCCTGTCCAAATCTGGATCTAAACTTGGCAAACGTAAGTATGATGCACACACTCTCACACACGCGCACAAACACGCATGCGCGCACACACGCACGCACGCACGCATGCACACACACACACGCGCACTCACACTCAGTCCACTGACAGTGTTTTCTTAACTTGAACATTCTTTTTGTTTTCTTAAGACCTCTTTAGCAAGCTTCTTTGCGGATACATTTTTTGACCAGCAGCAGTCGCCACGGCATGGGAAGTTTATGTACCAGCAGGTAAGGAAACCTCCACAACATTTGAGTTGGAATGTACAGCAGTTTTTAAGAAGGGCTGTTGCATTTTGAACAATAGACTTTTTAAAATAAGCTTACATCCTCTTCACTAGTCTCCTAATGTTATATAGCCAGGGCCGAGGTCAAAAACAGTGCTTTTACCTGTGACGCTCAGCAAAGCGTGATCAGAGGGTCAGTTGCATTTTTTGTATTTTTATTTAATTTATTTTTTTGTTTGCAAGGTTAATCTAGGATTCTCCATCAGACATGTTAGTCGTCCTACCCCAAAGGATATTTTTAATGTCCCACTGAACACATGTTAAAAACATGCAAAGATCAGCTTTAAGTCCCTGCAATCACGTTCTTTTATGTATATGTGAGACGGCTGTTACAGGTCATACTTTTCTCTAATTGATCTTGTAACTGCAAGTGTAGTGAGTGTAATTTGTGCAGATATTTTATGTTTCAGCATAAGGTTTGTCAGTCTTCATTGTAATTGGTTATTTATAATGCGCTTAATACCCAGAGGTTTCTTAGTGTGGACTGGGGATCGAACCTGCGTTGCTCTGCGTCGTCTTGCTTCCAAGGCGAGCGTGTTGCCCCTGAGCTATCCTCCCGTTTGCTTTGTGTGCAATATTGTGTAGCAGGAGTACATACCAACTGCTCTTCTAGCTGTTGTCCACACAGATTGTAAACGTTGGCCTTGCATTTATCAACCCTCAAATTCATTCCCTAAGAATGATCTAATTTTAGCAATGGTACGCCCCTTTCTGCTTGTGCGTACTGCGTTAACTGCTAAATTTGAGTTGTAAGGAAGATAATGACATGGGGAAATGCTTGCAATTCTATCTTACTCCAGCTCTCATCTTCCTCTCAGTGCCTTGTCCCATTACACGGCCCCAGGGTGGTGTTGCAGCTGGACCGTAAGTACCCTGGCACAGTCCTCACAGAGCAGAATGTTCCTTGGTACTTATTTAGAGAGATGCAATATAGAAGAGGCACACTGGCCTGCTTGTGACAGACGCAGTGAGAGAGAAGCGGCAGAAGGAGAGCACAGACTTCAGCTTGGCAAATGTAGGTGACTGCGCGCAGCTGCACAGTAAGTCTGTGCTCTCTGGGAACATACCATCTTGATGTAGGGAGGGAACCTAAATCTGTCAGATTTGGCAACAGTGAAGAGAGAGTGACGTGGGGAGCAGCAGCTGAGTGCTATGGGTCAGAGTGGTAAAAGAAGGCGGCGTTAAACGGAAGAGCAGCTAGAGTCTGCTACCGGTAGCCTTGCAACTCCCTTCCAAGGATGGGAGTGGAAGAGCAGCTAGTGTCTGCTTCCGGTAGCCTTGCAACTCCCTTCCAAGGATGGGAGTGGAAGAGCAGCTAGTGTCTGCTTCCGGTAGCCTTGAAACTCCCTACTAAGGATGGGAGTGGAAGAGCAGCTAGTGTCTGCTTCCGGTAGCCCTTCAACTCCCTACCAAGGATGGGAGTGGAAGAGCAGCTAGTGTCTGCTTCCGGTAGCCTTGCAACTCCCTACCAAGGATGGGAGTGGATGAGCAGCTAGTGTCTGCTTCCGGTAGCCTTGAAACTCCCTACCAAGGATGGGAGTGGAAGAGCAGCTAGAGTCTGCTTCCGGTAGCCTTGAAACTCCCTACTAAGGATGGGAGTGGAAGAGCAGCTAGTGTCTGCTTCCGGTAGCCTTGAAACTCCCTACTAAGGATGGGAGTGGAAGAGCAGCTAGAGTCTGCTTCCGGTAGCCCTTCAACTCCCTACCAAGGATGGGAGTGGAAGAGCAGCTAGTGTCTGCTTCCAGTAGCCCTGCAACTCCCTACCAAGGATGGGAGTGGAAGAGCAGCTAGTGTCTGCTTCCAGTAGCCTTGAAACTCCCTACCAAGGATGGGAGTGGAAGAGCAGCTAGTGTCTGCTTCCAGTAGCCTTGCAACTCCCTTCCAAGGATGGGAGTGGAAGAGCAGCTAGTGTCTGCTTCCAGTAGCCTTGAAACTCCCTACTAAGGATGGGAGTGGAAGAGCAGCTAGAGTCTGCTTCCAGTAGCCTTGAAACTCCCTACTAAGGATGGGAGTGGAAGAGCAGCTAGAGTCTGCTTCCAGTAGCCTTGAAACTCCCTACTAAGGATGGGAGTGGAAGAGCAGCTAGTGTCTGCTTCCAGTAGCCCTTCAACTCCCTTCCAAGGATGGGAGTGGAAGAGCAGCTAGTGTCTGCTTCCAGTAGCCCTTCAACTCCCTTCCAAGGATGGGAGTGGAAGAGCAGCTAGTGTCTGCTTCCAGTAGCCTTGCAACTCCCTACCAAGGATGGGAGTGGAAGAGCAGCTAGTGTCTGCTTCCAGTAGCCTTGAAACTCCCTACTAAGGATTGGAGTGGAAGAGCAGCTAGAGTCTGCTTCCGGTAGCCCTTCAACTCCCTACCAAGGATGGTAGTTTGCGAGGTATGCCATCAGGTAATGCCATTTGCATCCTATAGGAAGGTGAGATCACCCCAACCCCGTGTCCTAATCCTAAATCGATAAGTCTGACCAGATGCCACGCCACTATGTGAAACTCCTGCGAGACAGATAGTGGCACAGCCGTGCATCCTCCCACTATAGTGATTGCCACCTGCTTGCATGCCGCAAGGTTTCAGATTCTTAAGAGCTGCATCTATTGTTAGCCCTACACACTCAATAGAATTGCTATGCAGGTCACCATAGTTAACTGACAGTTCATCAATGATTTTGTACCGTACAGGTACAGGCGTTTTGCTTTATCTCCTTGAGGGATGCAGTACAGATTAGTCTGACCTCTATGTATCGGCCACTAAATGCCATGTGCAAATGCCTGCCAGTGATGGTGTTCTCTGTATTTTTTAGCAATGACTAATTTCGACCTTCTTGACCAGTGCTCTACTCCTAGCTTACAGAAAGACCCAAAAACACCAAATTATTTTGCACGAAGGATAAAATTGACCGTGTTTGGCCATTACCATTTGTACAAAGCCGAAAATACCGAAAAAGTGGAGGGGTTGTCCCCGCTCCCCATGTTCGGTATTTTCACCTTTGGGGGCTGCCCGGGTGTCCCCCGCTTAATGGAAGCAGGGGACCCCAAAAAAAGCAAAAATTGAAAAAGGGACCCTGGGCTGTCGGATCCGACCTGCGTTAGAGGGACGGAACTGATGGTTCAGGGATATAGGAGAAGCGGCAGCCAGGAGAAAAGTAAGCAGAGGGGGGGTGGATGAATTAGAAAAAAATGTACTAACATACATATAATCTACAGTCTTTTCGGCCGCAAACTTTTCCACTTTGAACTAATCGCCCAAATTCCAAGCTTATGGCACCATTTTAAATGTTCTGCATGGTAGACATTCACCCTTCACACGAGGTCTAATTCTTAACATTGATATTTCATATCGATTGATTTTAATGCAGAGTCCCAAAGTGATAAAAAGTACCCACTGTGGGTAATCTCATATCCATAAATGTATATTTTGTGCCCAGTTCTGTACCCCCCCCATCCTCCCAAAATAATATGGTAGCAATGATGGTCCATGGAAGCACGCTGGGGGTAGCAATGATGATCCATGCAAGCACGCTGGGGGTAGCAATGATGATCCATGCAAGCACGCTGGGGGTAGCAATGATGATCCGTGCAAGCACGCTGGGGGTAGCAGTGATGATCCATGCAAGCACGCTTGGGGTAGCAATGATGATCCATGCATGATGAACCATGCTGGGGGTAGCAATGATGATCCATGCAAGCATGCTGGGGGTACCAAGGATGATCCATGCAAGCAAGCTGGGGGTAGCAATGATGATCCATGCAAGCATGCTGGGGGTACCAATGATGATCCATGCAAGCACGCTGGGGGTAGCAATGATGATCCGTGCAAGCAAGCTGGGGGGGTAGCAATGATGATCTATGCAAGCACGCTGGGGGTAGCAGTGATGATCCATGCAAGCACGCTTGGGGTAGCAATGATGATCCATGCATGATGATCCATGCAAGCACGCTGGGGGTAGCAATGATGATCCATGCAAGCACGCTGGGGGTAGCAATGATGATCCATGCAAGCACGCTGGGGGTAGCAATGATGATCCATGCAAGCACGCTGGGGGTAGCAATGATGATCCATGCAAGCACGCTGGGGGTCGAAATGATGATCCATGCAAGCACGCTGGGGGTAGCAATGATGATCCATGCAAGCACGCTGGGGGTCGAAATGATGATCCATGCAAGCACGCTGGGGGTAGCAATGATGATCCATGCAAGCACGCTGGGGGTCGAAATGATGATCCATGCAAGCAAGCTGTGGTCCAGTGGAGGCGGCAGACCAGGTTCTGCTATTTTAACAGTGACTTATCAAAATATATAAAGAAAAGGCCTTACTATCTCCATTTCTATGGGTTGTCCTTCCTAACAAAACAAACAAATGTGCTTGTTGTCAAGTCCAAAAGTAATCTCTGTCCTCCATCACAAAGCTAATCTGTTCTGTCTCTACCACTAAGGAAAAACAACTTAAAGTCCAGGAGAATGGCTCCCTTCTCCTCGATATGCTTCCCCAGGCTCAATAGACGATCTCCAAATAGTTATTGGCTATTTCTTGTACTAGCTGGTTTAGTTCATGAAGGGAGCTCTTCCACCAGGTTGGTGTCTCATCCTACTGTTTAACAAACTTCCTGTTGATGCTATTTCAGAGCTTTGCTCCTGTTGTTTTACAGTCTCTTTTGAGAGTTCGCCCCTCCTCTATTGCTCATGTCATATACTGGGACGAGTCAGAGTAGTCCCAGGTGTTCTTCACTCTTTGGTATGTTTGACCCTCTATTGGGACGAGTATGAGTTACTTCAGTTTACTCTTCAATATTCCATATCCTTGACAATGTACTAGGACAAGTATGTGTAGTCCATATGTACTCTTCACTCTTCCCGTGTTCCCTCACGGGTCTCCTGCTGTTCCCTTTACCTTGCTCTGTAAGGGTAAGCGTTGCTGGGTCCGTATACCAGGTAGGGACGACACTGTGAACCTGAACTTCCTTGGCGTTCACTCGATTGTTCCTCGTTTCTGCTTCTTTGGACTCGCACGCTGCCTAGGCTGCAGTGTAGCCGTATCAGCGCAGTTGAAGGACTGTACAGTCCACCCTCTTTGGGTCACGCCACCACTTCACCTTCCTTCCTTTTCTTGAGACAGACGTCCCTTGCACAGCTGAGCACCTTCGTCTTTCTGTGCCTCCATCCTCTTCCAGCAGGCTTGTTCTTCCCGATGCACGGGTTTCCACTCTTCTTCAGCTTCTCCGCCTAAGCTGATTTCAAACTCCTGGACTTGAAGGACTAGGGCTCTCTTTTCCTAGTCCTTCGCGTTTTATATTATTATTCAGCTGGGTCCACCACAGCGGATGCTCATAGTCCTTTCTCTCTCTCTCCCATAAGCAAGCGCTATTGCTCGAATGTTCTTCTTCGTCACAGTGTTTTCCACATGTCAAAACTTGGAGGTCTTTTTACAATAACAAACAGTGGCTTGTTTTGTTGGAGTACATGAAGCCCTGATGTTAACGTTGGTCCAGGAAAAAGAGCTGTAGGGAGTTAATTCACGAAAGCGGAGTCCCGATACCCAGTAGGGGAGTCTTACCCTGTGAGATCCCGCTTGCCTCCACCCCTAGGGGGAATGTCATGTAGCAGGCTCACCTCCCTAGCCTCACAGGGAAGATCTCCCCTCTGGGAGGAAGTGACGAGATCCTGTGATTTGTCACAAAGCCCTTTTTAAATCCTCATGTACGATAGTGTTACTGCAACTGGTTAGGCGTACTCTGTTATCCTATTATATTATTATTCCTTCTATATGTACCTCTAGTGGCGATCCGTCGCAAGCTGGGCTTACAGTCCCTACGTAGCAGGGTACAACGGAAACAGCTGACCCCGTTTCGTATGTTTTTGTGTTCATCGCCTACTTCTTTGTACTCAAATTGGGAATTGTCAATTGTACGAGATTTGGAATCCCTCTGTGAAATTAGAAATTATTAAATAGAACAGCTGTCCAGGAGGGATATATCATTAGAATTACCGATTGAGAACCCGGCAAAAGTAACATCGGATATAGAGCGAGGGGACTGGATTCAAACCAGGGAAGATCTGAGTAGACATACGCTTGTCTAGTAGTCACAAGAGGGTGGGTACCGTTGATCCTTAGTTGATAGAGTTTCCAGATAGAGCATGGAGACAGCATTTTATGCGATTTTGCTTTAATGTTCTCTTAATAAATTAGTAGTATGCATACAAGATGGTATTCCTCACAGGCCGACTTTTTGCAGATGGTGTAGGAATCTGCATTATAAAGAGAACATATACCCTTTAATTTTTAGCTGCCCTGCTCCGTTGACACTGCATGGCCACCATTTGGATAAATTTGTGAATAATTTAGCCTTCGTAGACTCAGAAAATCTGTGGAAGAGAATATTGCGGGGCACCTCAGTGACATTCTCCAGCATGGAGTCTGGCATGGATTCACATGCTCATTCCCTGTCATCAGGCTGGGAATACTCGGTAAAGAAAAAATCAGTATCAGTTTCCTTTCTGATCTGTCTTTCTTAGTAGTAACCAATCACTGGTCTCTGGGTCATACTGCCCCAAGTCAATGACTGCCCTCTCCCTAAGCCCCGCCTCTAGCAGCCACCCTCAGATTTTTACCGCACATTCAAGTGTTGGGAGTTTAATCTCTTATTTTCGATCAATCGAGCCTCAAGCTCCACCGTTTCTACTTCCGATCAACGGGGACCCGTTCCGGAATTTTCTACGCCCCTCAAGGGCGAAGTTTTCGTCGAGTTACGCTTCTTGGAGGATTCCAGAAGATCGGAGGCCTACCTCGTGGACATGGCCCAGGACAAGGGAAGCTCGACACCCGGATTCAAGCTGTTCAGGAACTGCCCTGGATGCGGATTACAGAATGTTTACAAGGAGGATGATAGTTCGAGATGTCTCTACTGCCTTCACGAAGACAAGACGCACGTGGAAAAGACGCACATGGAAAAGGGCCCAGCAGGTGAGAAGTAGTAGTCCGAGCAGTCTT
This sequence comes from Ambystoma mexicanum, assembly GCF_040938575.1. Lineage (NCBI taxonomy): Eukaryota > Metazoa > Chordata > Amphibia > Caudata > Ambystomatidae > Ambystoma > Ambystoma mexicanum. The sequence goes on along the minus strand of NC_090934.1, from coordinate 1,466,564,090 downwards.
CTAAGTCCTGTGAGGGCACCCTGGCGACGGGGCCCAACAGAAGGCAAAGCACTGCAAGTCAGCGGGCTTCGGGAGCGCCAAAGGGTCGGGCTCCTCGGCTGCCAGGCAGGGTGCACTTTCACCGACGCCATAAACCACGAGCCAACGCTCTGGCTCGGGGAAGAGAAAATCAGAGAACCCGGCTAAGCTTCTGGAGAGGCCCCGGTCGATCTCGAAGGGATCAGCCGAGGGGGAGCGAGGCGGTGACCCCTCCCCCAAGGTGAAGGCCTCAAACACGCCCAAGGTGGTGAAGGCCTTAATTCACCCGGTGAAGGCCTCTATTGAGTGAGTAATGGCGGCCCTGGCTAAGCCTGTGGAGGCTACCCCAGTGGAGGGGACCGCAGGGCCTAGAGTTTCCCTTCTGCCATGGAGGGAATGCTCTTTTCAGCCCATCGATAAGACCCCGTGAAGACCCCGGTGGAAAAAGAGGGGGGCGGTGGCCGTCACGGACAAGGATACAGCCTCTGAGGAGCTGGTTGAAGTCGTGAAGGGCCTCGAGGTTCGAGGAGGTCCAGTCCCACGGGGGGAACCCCGAGGAGGCAGACGAAGAGAGCGACGGTGGTGCCGACGAGACTCCCGTGGAGGAGCAACCATCGCGCCCGTCGCAGCCAGTGCCCGAGCCTCAGGACAACTCAGTGGCCATTTTGATGGCAATCCAAACCTCATGCACAGAGATAAGGACAAGATTGCCCCTCACCCCAACGGAAGACCCAGCAGAACCGGGCCCGTCAGGAAGCCCTCCAAACAAGCGGAGGAGAGTTCATCACCCCCCCCCCATCTTTGCAGCCCTCGCGGCCCGCTCAGCCTTCATCTCCTTCCCCTGATCCTAGGGATGACACAGGAACGGCCACGACGGGGACGGATGACGACGGTGGTGACGATGGGATGGGCCTTCCATCACCACCCCGTCAGGCCTCCCCGCCCGACGAAATTGGCTCCTTCCACACCATGATTGCCAGGGCATCTGAGCTTTTCAGCTCTGCGCTGAGAAACAGAAGAAGGAAGGTTTCCTCTATCAGCGGCGCAATGCCAAGAGGAAGACGGTCCTCGCGGTACCATTGATTGACGATATCTGGGAGGAGGGACTTGCTCTCCTGAAGAACCCGTCCACGACGCCTGCCAAGAGGGATCAGTACGAGAAGTAGTACCGGGTCCCCGATTCCGCCCCTTTGTGCCTTAGGGCACCGCCGACCCCATATTTGGTTGTCTCGGCGGCGGCCAAGAAGAAGGCGGCAGGGGCATCATCCTCAACTTAGACCTCCCCACCTGACGGCGAGGGAAAGAAGCTGGACGCCATGGGATGAGGAGTCATCTCGTCTGCGGCGACGAAAATTAAGGCGGCCAGCCCCCTAGCGATTGTGGCCCGCTACGACAGGGAGCTGTGGTACAAGATCGCTCCCCTGCTGGACTTCCTACCGGACGACAAGAGGTCGGAGGCCCTGGAGATCCTACAGGAAGGTGAGTTGGCATCGGACCACGCCATAACGGTGGCCACGGATATCGCTGACACCAGATTCCGCCAGTTGGACAATGGTGTTTGCCTTCTACGGCGGGGATGGCTCAAGGCAACTGATTTCCACCAGGACGTGCAAACCAGAGTTTTGGACATGCCCTTCGACGGGAACATCCTGTTTGGAAAAACAGTGTATGAGTCACTTCATGCCATCAAGACCGACACAGAGACTGCTCAGCCCTTGGGAGTGTTGCATCAACGACGGTCGCCCTTTCGGAATGCCTGAGGCAGACAGGGTGCCTCCAAGGGATCCAGCGGCGGCTCCTCGAAGTACCGCCAAGTGGCCTGCTCCTCACAGGAGGCCTACAGAGGACGCGGCAAATCAGGAGGATCTCGTTGTCGGCGGCAAGGCCGCCTCCAAGCAGGACTGAACCGGCCGTAGCATCGGGCCCCCACAAGAGCACCCCGGTGGGAGGCCGGCTGGCGAAGTTCGTCAGCGTGTGGGAGTCCATCTCCACCGACCATTGGGTGCCGGATGCCCTAGTCCACGGGCACATTCTCGAATTTCAAAGAAAGTGCCTCCGCATTCCTCCCGTGGCCAGGAAGGAAAATCACCTCCCTCAACTGCTTTAAGAAGTAAGGGCGGTGCTCAAGAAGGGTCCCATCAAGCTCGACCCGAAGAGGCTTCGGGGCTCCGGAGTATACTCAAGGTACTTCCTCGTCAGTAAAAAGACAGGCGGCTGGCGCCCCATCCTGGACCTGCGGCGGCTAAACAAATACATCAAGGCACAAAAGTTCAGGATGGTCCCCCTCCACCACGTGCTGGGACAGCTGGAGAAGGGCGACTTCTTATCGTCTCTGGACTTGGAGGATGCTTACTTCCACATCCCCATTCTAAAAGGACATCGAAGGTTTCTCAGATTCGTAGTCCAAGGGCGGCACTACCAATTCAAGGCCCTGCCATTCGGGCTGAAGTCGGCACCCAGGGTGTTTACCAAGTGCCTCGCACCAGTGGCGGCGCAGCTGTGCCTGCGGGGGATCCACATCTACCCCTACCTGGACGATTGGCTCATCCGTGCAAGGACAAGAGAACTCGCCGTCAAACACACAGCGGAGACCGTCCAACTTCTCACGGATCTGGGCTTCTCCATCAACTACTCGAAATCCCACCTGGTCCCGTCGCAGGTCGCACTGTTTCTGGGAGCCCAGCTCGATACAGTGGCGTGATTGGCATCGCCGTCGGAAGAGAGGACGAAGGCCATCTTGGGCAAGGTGCAGCACCTGCTGGCCACGGGTGTGGCCAGGGTGTGATCCATCAAGTCCCTACTCGGAATGATGTCCTCATGCATCTACCTGGTGCGCCTGTGCAGGCTACGGATGCGTCCTCTACAAGAGTTCCTCGACACCCGTTGGATACAAGCGACGGGCAGCTTCGAAGACAGGATCCCGCTCAACGAGGTTTTCCGCCAAGCGATTCGATGGTGGGGCACCCACGCGCATCTCGCGGCGGGCAAGGACTTTAGGACCCCGGTACATCAAGAGCTGGTGATGACAGATGCCTCCCTGGAGGGATGGGGAGCGCACACCGGAGATCTGCATGCGAGAGGCCTTTGGCTCCCAGAGGAGAGGTCACTCCACATCAACATCCTGGAACTCCGAGCAGTGTTCTGGGCCCTCAGGTTGTTTCTCCCATCCCTCAAGGGCAAGGTGGTGAGGATCTTCACCGACAACACCACCACGATCTTCTACATCCAGAAGCAGGGAGGCACCAGATCCCCAGCCCTGTCCCAGGAGGCCCAGGATCTGTGGCACTGGGCCGTCGCCCAGGGGATGTGTCTGGTGCCCTTCCATCTAGCAGGAACAAAGAACGTCATCGCCGACTCACTCAGCAGGGAGCTGCGCTCGTGCCACGAGTGAGACCTGCGTCGGGATCAAGTAGATCAACTTTTCCAACGATGGGGCAAACCCCAGATCGACCTGTTTGCGACAGGGACGAACAAGTGCCAGAGGTTCGCCAGCAGGTTTCCCCAGCCGAGGAGCACGGGCGATGCTTTCTCTTTCCCCTGGGACGGCCTGTTCCTGTATGCGTTCCCTCTGTTGCCGTTGCTGCTCCGACTCATCAACCAACTCAAGAGGTCCCGGTGCAGGATGATACTCGTTGCACTGGCGTGGCAGAGACAGATCTGGTTCCCGGACCTTCTGGACTTGTCGGCGTCCCCCCCCCCCCCAGTCAGACAGTCGACAGACGCAGATCTTCTCTCCAGAGAAGGAGGCGCCATCCTCCATCACGACCTATAGTCGCTGAACTTGCAGGCCTGGCTCCTGCAGCACTAGAGTTTGGAGGATATGATATCCCCGCGGACTGCAAGGAGGTGCTTGCAAAGGCCAGGGCGTCCTCAACTCTAAAGTGCTACGGACACAAGTGGAAGGGGTTCTCTGTCTGGTGCCGTGCACATAAGATTAACCCTCTGCGAATTAAGGCCCCTCAAGTGCTGCCGTACCTGCTATCGCTGGCCAAGGCGGGACTAGCTCACGCTTCCATCAAGATACATCTTGCAGCGATTTCCCGTTACACCAGAACTTAGGGACGGTCATCCCTGTGGTCTCATCGCCTGGTGAAGGAATTTATAAAGGGACTCTTCCGATCGTTCCCGCCATTGAAGGCCTGGTCAGCAATGTGGTGCTGACCAGGCTCATGGAGCCTCTGCATTCGGCACCGTTGAAATTTCTGTCGTGGAAAACAGCGTTCCTTGTGGCCATCACCTCTGCACAAGTAGGAGAGATCCAGCCCCTATCCTGCAAGCCTCCATACTTGACTTTCTACGAGACGAGGGTGGTGCTGAGGATGCACCCCTCCTTCATGCCCAAGGTGCCGTCGGACTTCAACCTCAACGAGCCCTTGGTGTTACCAGTTTTCTTCCCGTCGCCTTCGTCGCCAGCCGAGAGGACTTTGCACTTGCTGGATGTAGCTACAGCGCTGAAGTTCTACGTGGACCGCACAAAGAGTTTTCGGAAGACATCCCAGCTTTTTGTGAACTTTGGACCTGTGAATCAAGGGAAGGCCCCCTCGAAGGCTTCCGTTTCCAGATGGCTCTCCGGCTGCATCATGCTTTGTCATCGGTTGGCAAACCGACAGCTGCCCGGCCGTCCGAGAGCCCATTCGACCAGAGCGATCGCTGCTACTACGGCGTCCTTGTCTGGTGTGCCCCTGCTGGACATCTCCAGGGCTGCTACGTGGAGGTCGACTCACACCTTCACAAAATTCTACTGCGTCGACTGGGATTCCAAGGAGGAGTCCAGAGTCAGCCAAGCAGTGCTGCACAACCTGTCCACCTGAAGGTGGGCCTGGTGAGGAGGTAAGAGTTGCATAATGTTGAGTTCATGTAATACTTAATGTTGAGCCTTGCCACCTCCCGTGGTTGTGCATGTGTGTACTGCTTTGTATTCTTATATTCATGAGCATGTGAATCCATGCCAGACCCCATGCTGGAGAAGGAACAAGTTACTTCCTTGTAACTGTGGTTCTCCAGCATGGGTCTGGCATGGATTCACATGCAAACCCTCCCTCCTACCCCTCTGCGGCTCTTCACTTGGTCATACTGCCACTTTACGTGCTACCAAATTTGAGGATGGCTGCCAGGGGCGGGGCTTAGGGAGATGGCGGTCATTGGCTGGGGGCAGTATGACCCAGAGACCAGTGATTGGTTACTACTAAGAAAGACAGATCAGAAACTAAACTGATACTGATTTTTTCTTTACCGAGGATTCCCGGCCTGACGACGGGGAATATTCATGAGCATGTGAATCCATGCCAGACCCATGCTGGAGAACAACAGTTACAGGTAAGTAACTTGTTCCTTGTCCTTTGCAGTGTTAAGGTTTTTGATCTGTTTGTGGGGAAATGAGTCTTAGGAACTGTCACAGGTGGTAGGCACCGTATGTTTTTTATCAGATTGTGAAATGTAGTTGAGGTCTGATTCATATGTTGGTTATATGCATATGTTTTTAATGAAAGTTTTATTGGAAATGTTACTTATGTATTGCAGTTTCATTGTAAAGGTTTTTTTTTTAAAGCAACACAATTAATTAAATATATTATTATAATAATGTTTTCGTGTACCCACAATTATGCTCCGTTGTGAAGGCTTGCAAATCTGTATCGCGACAAGATTTGACCTTCTATAACTTTCCAGCTGTCCCCTTTTTGAGACTCTCGCTGTGTTTTGCCTTAACCAAGCCCACAAGCTTCAAATGTCTGACCATGAAAATTGCACAGTAATTCCATCTACTCTTCCTACAGTTTCCACCCGTTCGGATTGGAGAACCTTTTTGAAACATTGTTATTGTAAACTTATTTTTTAATTACTGCCGGGCCAGTTGTAAGAACCTAGAAAACATGCTTTTTCTATGCTGCTAGTCTAGCAAAAGCAACAGCCTGATGAAGTTGGAGGCCGTGGTAAGAGTGTTGTTCTCTCTACAGGATCAGTATGATGCGTTGGGGAACCCAAGCAGCTCCGTGCCAAGCAGTAGCGGGTTCTATGATCCAAACATGAACCTCCAGTATTCGCAAGTAGCCATGATGGGATTTGGAGGTAGTCAAGGGAATTTGCAGGACTCATTTCAACTCCGACCCAGCTTTCTGTATTCCAACTGTGGGGGAAGTGTTCCAAACATTATTCTTACAGGTACGTGTTCTTTGTAATATCCCTTTCCTTGAATACTGTTGAACTACCCTCTTGTAATCAATATAATTCCTGCATTCTACCCCAATTGTAAGATTTGCAGATAAATTCTAATATTGTTTGCTATACTAATATTTGGTTCAAACTCTGTATGCTGGTGTACATATTTCAAGATACTTTCTTGTTTACAATTTCTGTAAGATGCTAACAGCACAGCTGGTGTCACCTTGTGTAATAGAGGACCTTCTCTTCTTTAGCCTGATAGGTGGAAAGTCAGTTTCATGGTCCCCTCGTCGCATCACACGGTTTACCATTACGTTCTATGGGGGCAAAGATATTTATTCTGTCTTTTCATTTTGATTTGTACAATCAAGGTTTCACCTTTGGTAGTTTGATGTCAAGGATGTTTGGCACCTGTTGGGATTTTTCAATACATTATACTGAGTGCATCTAGATTATCCACATGCAAGTGTACTGGGATTGTGGAAACTGGGAGAGCACTGAGACACCGGGTGTATACCAAGATTGGGAAACCGGGAATTTTATGGGATTGTGGAAACTGCAAATATAGTGGGTTGTTCAAACTTGAGTATACTGGGATTGGACAAACTGAGATTGTATAAACTGGTTGCATTACGAGATTGTCAGACTGGGAGTGCACTGGGGTTGCCAAACTCGGAGTATAGTTGGTGTGCCAAACTAGAAATATATTAGGAGGGTCAAACTGGGAGTGTGTTGGGATTTCCAATTTGGCAGTCTTATGGTAGTCTATAGACAGTATGTATACTGGAACTGTGCAAAATGGGAACATTCTGGGTTTCCAAACAGGGAATTTCCTGAAATTGTCTTATTTAGAAAGGACTGGGATTGTGCAAATTAGGTATATGTTGGAGTTCACAAACAAGGAAGGGTATACAGACATTTTCTCTAACTGAGAATATGCTATACATGAGAGCGACATTTCGTACATCACCCTTTTTTGTTCTAGCCCAAAATGTTAGTTTCATTGACCGAGATCACCACTCTTATAGTGTCTCCTCGTTATTCAACAGAGGGTATTATGTCTGCACATGCAGACCCTGTCCACAATGCACATGTCCACCCTCTTGTCAGGCACATGAGCTCTCTGGTGCAGAGCATGGAGCATTGGTGGACTAGGTTAGACTGCTCTCATAGGAAAGAGAACAACTTCACAGGTGCTTTTAACTTGTAGTTCAGTCATCTAACGAGCTATAAAATAAAGCCTCCATTACAGTGAAACACTATGTGTTAAAAATGCATTTCTCAGAGTATTGACACTTCGGATACATGAGAGATTTAAAACCTTAGGCGCAGATTCTGGCAGGCTCTTTGTAGTCAGGGAGAACTGGTTGTGGCCTGAACATGTACACTTAACTACTTGATCCATGCAACGCGACCATAGCTCATAGGCGAGCTGACGAAAGAATTATAGGCATTATGTTCCCCCTGCAATGTAATTACTTTCACAAATAACGCTTTTCAAATGTATTCCAGTTTTAAGTGGTAATTGAGCTGAATAGTTCCTGTTTTATCAACCTTACCGTACCATATGTAATGTTTGAATAAATGCTCTTTCTCTTGGTTGGTTTTCCGTAGATGATTCGAATGCAAGTTTATCAAAAGACATCAGCAACGCACTGGCCGGAGTCTCGGAGATGGGTTTTGATTCTGAACATTCATTTCAACTAGACGATGAGCTAAAAATTGAACCCTTGAGTTTGGATGGACTCAGTATGCTGAGTGACCCTGACATGGTTTTACCTGACCCCTCAATAGAGGACACGTTTCGCTCAGACAGGCTGTGAACAAGCACCATGGAAAGGAGTTTCGGACATCAGGCTGCTGGCTGCGGCAATGCGAAGTGTGAGTCGCTTTGAACTCAAAAGCAGTACAGTGACGGAGCATGTTGGATAAAGGAAGCCAGTCTTTACCTGAACAAATCCATTTTTGTTCAGGTTCCCTGTGCTATAAGAATGAACATGATTACAAATTCCAGATATTCCGGTTATTATATCGGTACAGCTGGGTAACAAGAGGATCAACGTTTGATTTCTACTTACCAACCTTCGGCAAAGCAACTACATCGAACCAAACAAGTAATCCCTTCCGAGCACCCTCAGCCTGAAACATTTCGATCCGGATCGATAAATCTGAAATAGACATTTGCATTTCTCGTCATCCTACTGGACATTTGCCAGCGGGATTATGTTATTTGGCTGTTGAACACTGATGAGAATTTGAAAACTTTAAACTTTTAACAGTGTGATGGAGCCTTTTATGCAATGAATACCATTTCATATTTTATATAGATGAAAACCACTGACCTCACTGAAGGATTTAGATTATCCTTCTGGTTTGATGCATTTATAAGGGTTCAGCTATTCTCTGTAATCCTTACTAGGTATGATATTTTTCCTAAAATTAAATCCGATTAAAATCCAGTATTGGATATGTGCCTTACTAAGCCTAATTTCGTCCCTACTTTCGTAACTCAATGGTTTTTGGCATGCCAGTTTTCCAATATTAATATATGTAATCCAATATATTTTTTAATTCCATATTTTCGCGGTGAGCATTATTTTTTAGCCAACATCCCCCATGAATCTACAATCAATAATTTATCTTTGTTTGAGGTAACTGACAGGGACTTATTAAACATTTAAGCACCTCCTGGAATTCAAGTGCATAACATTTGCAAAGATTTGAGAATGGTCTATCTGAGATATTGTTGTGTAGAGCGGTGCGGCTGATCATGTAGTTTGGTTGGATTGTGGTGGAAAACATTTGGTATACAAAAACCTGCTGTAAAAAATCACACGTTATAAAGGTTGCTCTGTTATTTCGAGGAGTATGAGCATTCTCTGTGTTACTGTCTGCAGTACATATAGACTGATAGACTGTTTTTATGTCAAATCATGTTGGAGGAAATTTGTAACCTGGAGTAACTAGTGAAGTGGTGATAGCTGATCTTAAACTGCATAGATTGTGGTAGCTTGTGCATATGTTAAGACAAATCACTCCAGAGGGAAACCTGTTTAATGGAAAATATGTTCATACAACAGTTTGGTCAATGTATTTTTTTAAATCATCAAATTTGCAATATCCCACCCACAGCCAACAACGTTTTTGCTAATTTCCACTGTAAATGATACCTGGAGAACAAACAAAAACCAGTTGTTTCTCATCTTTTTTCAATGTTGCTACATTTTCTAAAAAACAAAGTTAGAATGCTTTGCCCATTTTCACAATGCCGTTTGTTGACTATAAACTACACCGCCCCTGTACCTGCATTGGCAGGACCTCCTTATTGCCAGAGTATCCACATTGAACACAGTCATTCTAATGATTTGGTTGTTTCTCTGTGTAAACCACAGGTCAAAGTAAGAATTATTATTGGATCTTAGAGCAGCATATCTTTTATACCTTTCTGGCATCTTAAGTGTGCGATAGTGCAGCACTTTGGCTCTAGTACGTAGCATCCTTCAATATTACCCAATTTTCATTCCACATTGCTTGCGGTCACTGAGCCCAAAGGCCACCAAAATATTTTGTAATTTGAACCCGTTTCTGTTGTGTGCCCTTATCAAGTCATGACATTTGTGTAATGCAGTCCCTCTAGGATGCCACGCTAATGTGCCGTCTAACAACGGGAATTGATTCTTACTTTGATCAGTGAAAAGCCTATTCTGATGTCATTTCTTAGTGCCTTTAATTCTGAAAGAGGAGGATTTTACTACTTGCATTGAATCTTGGCAATTCCTATTGCACGGGTTCCTTATACGGGTGAGAATATTCAGGGAGCAGATTACGTGCAAGGGTGGGAGCAGATTGTGTATTAGGATGGTAATCTTCTGTCCTATGGATGCATCTCGTCATAACTAGTTAGCTTTATTAAGGAAAGTGTTGGCTCCAGACGTTGGTTCTAGTCACACACGTGCATGTGACACCCTTCTTCACAGCTAGAAGCGTGCCCAGCCTCCATTAACCTTTCAACACTGTAATGACAGTAAGGTTTATAACAATCCAAGTAGGATCTTATGCAAACACAAACCTGACTTACTAGTCCTAATAACTCTGGCCTTTATGTTCCGATTCCATTGCTTCAAACCAGTGTCAGCAATTTAGAATGTACTTTTTTGTTACAAATTGTTAATTGCCCTTAGTTTCACGGTCTAAGAGAGTTTGGAAATATGCTTTGCCTTGCAGTGGCTTGTTTCCAGAATCAGTGAGCTTTATATTTCAAGTTTATAGCAGCGCTCTTTCTCTAGTTTTTCCCACCAAACTTTTGACTTGGTTGTATTAGCTTTAGGATCTGGCAAGCTCTAAGGACGTGGAACTAGACAAGTTATTGCTGTCTTCCATTTTGAGAGAACCGCATTAGCTAATAGGTTGTCTTTGCAATTTGTGATTCAACATGTCCATGATAACTGAAACCAAGACGGATCCAAAAATATATACTGTGATGGATGGATGACATTGGTTTTAATTCAATGATCCCCAAGAACCACCCGTCCTGCCAAATTCTGCCTTGAGTCTTATTAGCTAATTTTCAAAGAAACAAGTTCTTACATCTTGAACTCCATTCTGGTTTTCGACAGCCATTTTATAATGGGGGCCACATCACTCTAAGAGTCTTAGATTTCACAATTGTGTTTGGTCTCCTACTCGTGATCTGATATTGAAATACATTTCTAAGTAATCAAGGAAAATGCACAGTCTTTACATAAAATGCAATTTCTGAGTTGCGCTCACAAGGAAGCGCATAACGCATCTAGCACGATAACAAGAATAAAGTCCTGCACTTTTTTAAAACCTATTTTATCATTTCATCATTGGACACACTTTCTAGCACAGCTTTCGATTGCAACATTGTCTTCTGGCTGACACACTGTGATGTTACAGACCTTATTGAAGTCTGCTTCCCTGCACAATGTGCTAATATGCAGATCCCTTCTAATATCCAAATGATCAATCATCAATTTGATATTCAATTTAAAATCAGCTTGTTTCAGTAGGTGATAATTAGCACAGTGTACCGCATCGGTTTACCTTTCGCACTACCAAATTTTACTGTCGTGGTGGTTGCTTATCAGAGTAAGGCACATTTTTAAGATCGTTGTAACTATTGTAAAATGTATTTTCAGTGAAAAGCAAGACAGTAGGTTCTGAACAATCTAATTTATGATTAATGTCATTATCCTTATAAAGCCAGGTTGGAGACTGAGTATATTGTCCCCCTTTATCTAAAAACTGCAATTTGTCGATTAGCAATTTCATGCAAATAGTAGTTTGTGTTTAAGATTCTGTTGGTTGAGTGTTCGCAATTGGCATGTACATTAGCATGCATTGACTATATTTTGCAACTCTTGTTTATTGGGTAGATGTTTACAGCCAGGATAGTAGGCCCTAAATTACAGGTAAATGTGGAGCAAAGGATCCACTCTGAAGTCTAAAGTGAACATTTAATGTTGTACACCAGCAAAATGCAAAAACGTGTTGCTCTTGTGTATTATAGTGGCATTGTACTTTTAACACAAACCAGTCTGCCTTTTTACAGATGTGAAAAGAAATATTCAGTTTATTGCCACAAAATGTGGTACTCTACTTTAACCCCTGAATTATCTCTGTAACAAGATTAAAATAAACACTTTTCCTTTTACCAAAATTCTAAAACGATGTTTTTGGCTCAAACTGATTGTTCCATTTGCCAGCCAAAAACATCAGACATTTGATTAAAAAAAGAGATTTATGCTCTAATTGACTAAAGTTTTATTTTTGTTAACTGTTCACTGTATTTTTTTTGTTGTAAATGAAACAGTTTTTATCTGCGGAAACATTTGTATCGACTTTTTTTTCTCCCAATAAGCTGATTTATGATCGACAGCTTTTGTGTTCTAAAATGTAGTCCCTAATATAACAACCTAATTTACTGCCACAGACATTATTTGGTGTAATTTAAAGTAAATATTTAGTGTGTCAAAGCTGCTTTATTTCACTGTTGCCTTACTGTACCAGATAGCACCATGCAATTGTTACATGTTTTTAATCTTAAAGTTTTATGCTATAATTTATGCAGAGGTGGTGCCATGTATATCCGATAGACTTTATTATTTCACCATAATGGCTTCAATATTTTTTTGTATAGTGAAACTAAATCCATGTGCGTTTCTTTAAATGTCAGTGTATGTTGTTTTGAATGTACAGTTGTATTTAAGCAGTCCATGAAACTAGTTTCCTTTTTTATGCATCATTTTACATCTTTCATAATTAAAATGCAGCAGAATAAAATTCTATATCTGCATCAAGAGCTTTTTTGGTGTGGTTTCAAGGTTTTTGGGATCTGTGAGGTTTTCTCGACGACTTCTTTTGGCCAAATTACATTTCACCAAATTTAATTTTTGTCTTTTGTCCATTGTAGTACCGCAAAATGCTGGGGGAGACCCCCTGGCCCCCACCCCCTGAACCCCACTTATCTGTTTCCCTTTCTGCATAACTAACCCAAACCCACCATGTCTTTTTTGTGGTAAAACAATGGTTAAAACGCGACAAAATATAATTCTGCCAAATAGTTGATAGAAAAAAAGTCATGAATCCCACATTTTTGTGGGGCATACTTTATTTAACGGGATTAAAAATGGGTTCTCTTCAACTGACGACATTTGAATAAAGTGCACTACGGTCCTCATTATAAGTGTGTCAGTAAATTGATGGTAAATCTGGCGATTTACCACAAGCTCATTTACAGTTAATGCCACTCAGACATTTCCACAGGATTGCTAGTGGTGGTGTGGCAGTGTAAATCTCCATTTTTGGAACCATATATTAATGCATCGTAAATCCACCAATTTGTTTGAGGTCAAGTTGGAGGTTTCACTTATAACAATTTGCTGGAGGTGAATCCTTCACTTTACCGCCTAACTCTGAATTTGGGGAATGTGGCTAAAGAAGTGGTAATTTCCATTACTGACAAAAAAGGGGTGGCACGGAACTAACCCACTTTTTTAACACACCACCAAACTTGTAATAAGGCAATGGCACAACAGATTTGGACCACCTTCAGGTATTTTGGTATTCTGACAGCGGGACATTCCTTATTTTTACTCGCATTATTTTGTACATAGTACATTGCAATTGTAACTTTTAAATTCCTACTGAAGTTTCTTTTAAGGATATAGTAAAATAATCAATGCAAAAACCTCAATATAGGCTTATACTACATGCTATAGATAGCAACTATTTTAACTTGTAAGTAGAAGGGTACCACTGGCTTACCTGTAATTACCCCCAATCTCCACTTGTTCAGTAAATATTTGCCTTAACCTTGTGCTAGCTGGTGTTGGGGGTCAACAGCAAGACATGCAGAGACACATGTGCAGGTGATACATTTGCCTCTTAATTTTGCTGCATACCAATAAAGCAACCCCTGCATAGTTTGCCAGCAGTGCTTTATTTTTATTTTTTTGTTGCAATCGTTAACCAAGCTCCCATGTAGCGTGGTCTTTACATTTTTGAGACACTGTAGTGGTGATGGTTTAACAGCAGGTATAACAGCCTTTCCTGCTCGGAGGAAAGCAAGACCTGAGCCACAGGATGTAGATCATTTGGAGGAGAAATAAAGGAATTTTTTGTATGGTTCTTAGCAAGTCCATCATCAAGCAACAACATTATCGACCTGGTCTTCAAGCGATTATTTACTTTGGTTATTTCATATAGCACTGATCTAGTGAATATGGACAATGAAGAGCCTCCCAGAGAACCTTTATTGGGACCAGAGTATCTCCAACATTAGGTGCTGCGCATAGAGCAATATCGCGTGTCGGTGCCAGTTGAACCTGGATTACAAAAACAATGATGGGTATTTATGTGGGTTAGGAACATGTAACTAGGCTATTAGATGGTAGCACAGTTGCTATGTTTCGAGGGGATTGGGTCCTCCGACGTATTCCATATCTATGACAGTAATCACCACAGCTGTGCTGCTTCGGAAAATCTTTCGGCGTCTACGTCCATGATGTTTATACGCCGTCCTCGAGGGCCTCCGTCGAGCCGATGTCACCGGATGTTATAAGTAGGATGCAGGACGCCTGTAGCCTTGGTTGCGTTTTTTCTGCGAACGTGTTCGCTTCGGAGATCTCGGCGCGCCTCCATTCTACTGAATCCTGTTCTTTCGGTTCTTCGAACCTGTTTCTTCATTTCTACTTGTAAGCATGATGTCTTAGGCTTCTTCCACCCCGTGGTCCGGGTTTAAGAAGTGTCAGGTGTGCGGGTCCAAGATGTCGCTAACGGAATACGCACAACCCTTGCCTCTGGTGCCTCGGCGAGGACCATGATACGGATGACTGTGTCAACTGTCAATCGCTCACATCGAAGGCCTTGCGGGAGCGTAAGAAGAAGCGGTTGGTCGGTAAGGTGGCCAAGCCCCGGAAGTTGCGTTCCACTGGTCTTTCGACGGACGATTCAAGGGGGACACTCCACATCGTCGTCGTGAGTCCGGGGGTTCTCGGTCTGGGAGTCGGTCCCGCCATTCCTCTGCCTCGTCGAGGCACTCCAGGAAGCGCCATCACAGGTCGCCTTCCCTGTCCTCTTCTGAGGACACTGCCCGTCGGCGGGTTGCTTGTCCCAACAAGCATTCCACTCCTGAGGAATGGGATTCCTTCGGAAAGGAGAAGTTGGCGATTTTTCAATCGCAGGGCTCCGGTCCGTCCGCGCTGTCTGAGGACGCCGGTCGGGGCTGTGCTAGAGACACCGCTCATCTGCCTTCGGGCTCGAGCAGTCGTTGTGACCACTGGGCGCTTTCGAGGTCCCGGTCGGACAAGGATGGTCGCTCTAGACATGCCCGTTACAGGTCCCGGTCCTTGACGCCCTCGAGACCGTGAGAACCTGTGCAGTCTTCGAGGAAAACTTCGGCGGCGCCGAGGTCATCGACGGACTCTCTCGAGGCCCCGCCTCCGAGGAAGTCGTTGACGCCATTGGCGCCCAGGCTGTCGAGAGACATGCTCGTTGCTCCGCTCTCGAAGCCGGAGTCGAAGCTGTCGGCGCCGCGCTCGACGTCGACGCCGATTCCATCGACGCCTTTCGAGGCGGCTTTGTCAGGGATGCCTTGTGGTACGGGGGAACCCCCCAGAAAGGCTCTGGCTAAGGCAAAACATGTCTTTGTTCCTTTTTAGTTCCCTCTTTCCAGCCTCTGGATTATATTTCTGAGGTGGATGAGAGGTCTGAGGAAGGTGAGGTTCCTGCTGGGGTTCCTGATGACATTGTTTCTGGTCATAGTCAACTTGAGGACCTGCGTCAGTCGCTGCACGATGCCAGTGGTCTAGACACCTCTCCGGAGGTGGAGTTTGGTAGGCCGGAGCCTGGCACGCATGCCGACTCCTCATACCGCCATCTCATGTCGAGGGTCACGGATTACCTGGGGTGGTCTGCTCCCCCACCCCCCTGGGGATTTTCAGCAGGATGACCTGACTGATATCCTGGACCAAGGTCCTCCAACTGACCCGGTGCTGCCATTCCATATGGCCTTGCAGAGAAGGGTGGCTGCGGCTTGGACTTCTCCGGAGAGTCTCCCGGAAGTGAGCAAGTCCTTGCCGAAGAAATATCGCCCAGCCAGTGGTGACCCCTGCTACTTGACCACGCACCCTACTCCAGAGAGTTTGGTGGTGCCGGCGGTTATGGCCCCAGCAAAGCAGGCGTCCTACCCTACCATCCCTCCTGACAGGGACGACAAACGTTTTTGACGGCTGGGCGAAGGAGGTATTTTCTTCTGGGGGTATGGCGCTTCAGGTAGCCAACTCGGTTTGTGCCTTGTCTCGTTTCACGCACACTCTGTGGAACTGTATTTCCTTAGCAGCTGATCATATTCCCGAAGCGGAGGAAAGGGATGGCTTCCTTGCTATTGTGCAGGATGCCATGTGTGAATCCGTTCAGTCAGGTCTGGACATGGTTGATTGCGTCAGCTGGTCCATGGCGGCGAGCACCGTAATACGCAGGTTTGCGTGGTTGCAGAAGTCTGGTTTTGCTCCTGATGTGCAAGCCCGGCTTCTCAACATGCCCTTTGATGGTGAACATCTTTTTGGCAGCAAGGCTGACTAGAGTCTTGAGAGGTTGCAGACCTCCAAAGCTGCAGCGAAGTCATTGGGCGCTGCAGTTCGCCAGCCTCTGCCTTTTCCTCCTGGGGACAGCAATGCAGAGGAGGTTCCATTCGATATTACTCGTCCTTTAGTAAATCGAGAGGAGCTGCAAGTCAAAGGGGCAGCCGTAGGAGTGCCAAAGGTGGAAAACAAGGTACTCGAGGTGCCAAGGCCGTGCAAGCAGTTGCCTCTTTGCCCTCAGGCACTGCCGCTTCAGCTCAGTCATGAGGCCCATGCTTCTCTAGTTGGGGGAAGGCTGGCGCAGCATCTTGTAGAATGGTGTGCCATTACTTCAGATGTGTGGGTTCTGGAGATCATTGCCCACGGCTACTGTCTTCCTTTCCGGCCGAGGCCTCACGACAATCCACCAGGGAATCTCTCTTTGAAGAGTCTGGATCCGCTCCTTGTGCAGGAAATTCAATCCCTGCTGGGGAAAGGCGCCATAGAACGGGTGCCTGGAGCGGAACAAGGGATAGTATTCCCCTTATTTTTATTTCAAAGAAAGACGGGGTTTGAGACCCATCATGGACTTGCGCGGGTTGAACAAGCTCCTCAGAAAGGACAAGTTCAAGATGGTTACTCTTTCTCGAGTCCTCCGGGCCCTTCAACTTCAGGACTGGTTGGTGTCTCTCGACCTCAAGGACGCTTATTTTCATGTGCCGATCCATCCCAAGCACAAGAAGTACCCGAGGTTCGCGGTTGGCGACTCGCACTTTCAGGTTCGGGTCCTGCCGTTCGAATTGACCTCCGCCCCGAGGGTTTTCCTCAAGCTCATGGTGGTGGTGGCAGCGTATCTCAGGATTCATGTCCACCCCTACCTGGACGATTGGTTGATCAGGGCACGCTCTCCCGAGCAAGTCCTGGATCATCTGTCTGTCACCTGCCACTCCCTTCACAAGCTGGGCTTCTCCTTCAACTTGAAGAAGTCCCACTTGACGCCAACACAGCGGCTCCAGTACATCGGAGCAGTGCTCGACACGTCCCTGGGGCAGTGTTTTCCTCCCCAGGTGAGGGCTCAACACATTCAGCAGATGGTGCACAAGTTTCAGCATGCCCAGAGTCTCCCAGCGTTCGAGTTCTTGAGTTTGCTCGGCTTCATGGCATCCTGCATTCTTCTGGTGCCAGAGATCAGGTTGCGGGTGAGATCTTTGCAATGGGCTCTCAAGCTCCAGTGGTCACAGTCCTCCAGCAGGATGTCGGGCCCCGTTTAGGTGCTGCCCTCGGTCGCCCAGGACCTTCTGGGGTGGGCCGTCGAAGGCAATCTGATGAGGGGGGCTCCGTTTTGGCTACCCTGGCCAGAGGTGACGATCGTGAGGGACGGGTCCCTCACGGGATGGGGAGCCCATGCCAACGAGCTGACAGTCAGCGGTCAGACTCCATATCAATCTGTTGGAGCTGAGGGCCGTCGGGCTTGCCCCGAAGGCTTTTCTGCCGACTGTGCCAGGAAAGTATGTCCTGATTCTGACGGACAACACAGTGGCTATGCACTACCTCAACAAAAAGGGGGGGCAGGGTCACTTCCTCTGTGCAGAGAGGTGATGCAGCTCTGGTTCTGGACCAACCAGCAGGAAATTTCGATCTCGGCAGTTCATCTGGCCGGAGACGAAAGCGAGACGGCGGACGCTCTGAGCAGGCAGAGCCCGATCTCTCACGAGTGGGAGTTGGCTCAGGAGATTCTCCTAGAGATCTTTGCCCTTCGGGGGACCCCTCAAGTGGATCTCTTCGCCTCCAGTGTCAACCAGAAGGGCGAAAGGTTCTGCTTGCTGGCATTTCCTCCAAGAGGAGCCTTGGGAGACGCGTTCATAGTGGATTGGTCCTTGCCACTGCTGTACGTGTTTCCTCCAGTCCCCGTCATCCCGCAAGTGCTGCGGAGGCTACAGAGGTTCGGTTCCCGGATGATCCTCATTGCTCCGGCATGGGCCCAGAGGACGTGGAACCCAGACCTTCTCGACTTGTCCATCTGCTCTCCATGTCATCTTCCCTACCGAGACGATCTGCTCTCACGGGAGGGGGGTCAGGTTCTCCATCCAGAGGTCATATCCCTCAACCTTCACGCTTGGCTTCTAAAAGGTTGAGGTATAAGGATTGGAACCTCCCTGAAGACGTGATGGAGGCGTTGCTTTCGGCCAGACGGCCGGCAACAAAGTCCTTTTACCGTTGCCGTTGGAGTAAGTTCAGCGACTGATGCAGGGTTCAGAATGTGGATCCTTTTTCATGTGACATTCCTGTGGTTCTGTCTTTTTTGCTTTCTTTAGCCCACAGGGGCTTGCAAGTGGGTACTGTTAAAGGTTACCTGGTGGCACTGTCCATATTTAAGTGCTCGTCGGAGGAGTGTTCTTATTTTAAAATTCCTTTAATTTCTCAGTTTCTGAAAGGGCTCACTAATGTGTTCCCTCCGTCACCTTTCCAGGTGCCCGGTTGGGATTTGAACCTTGTTCTCGAGTTTCTAATGGGTGCTCTATTTGAGCCTTTACATTCTTGTCCTTTGAGACTGTTAACCCTTAAAACTGTATTTTTAGTTGCAGTCACTTCCGCTCGCAGAGTGAGTGATTTACAGGCACTTTCAGTTAAGCCACCCTTCACTGTGTTCCATAAGGACAGGGTTGTCCTTCGAGTTCGTCCTTCCTTTCTTCCGAAGGTGGTGTCGGAATTTCATTTAAGCCAGAAGGTTATTCTTCCGGCATTTTATCCTCCACATTCTGGTAAGGAAGAGGGGAGGCTCCATAGGCTGGATCCTAGGAGAGCTTTAAGTTTCTACATTTCACGCATATCCCGGGTCATAGTGGACGATCAGCTCTTTATAGGTTAATGCTGGAAGGTGTTTGGGACAAGCTGTGACTAAGCAGACTTTGTCTAGATGGATTATCTTGGCAATTTCTGAGTATTACCGCCTGGCGGGTAAGGACCCTCCGGTAGGTTTACGGGCCCATTCAACTAAGGGTATGGCTGCCTCTACTGCTCTGCAGAGGGGTGTTCCTATTCGTAACATCTGTGAAGCAGCCACTTGGGCTTCGGTTCATACTTTTGTACGTCACTACTCCATAGATTCTTCCCATGGGCAGGATCTGGCCTTTGGCAAGGCGGTCCTTTACTCTTCAATTTGATTGGACATTCTAAATTTGTATATTCTAAATTCTTTTCCCACCTCCTTACGTTGGTACTGCTTTGGGAGTCTGTCACAAATATGGAATACGTTGGAGGATCCAATCCATTCGAAGAACACATTACTCGCTTACCTGGCAACGTACTTTCAATGGGATGGTCCGACGACGTATTCCATATCGCTGCCTCCCTGCCTACCCCGCTACAGAATTTCTTATGCGATTGCAGCTTACGTTTCCGCAAGGCTTTCTATGGTCATACTGGCAGTAGATTGGTGCCACACGTTCTGGGGAAAAAACTACAACTGAGGCTACGGGCGTCGTGCGTCCTACTTATAACATCCGGTGACGTCGGCTCGACGGAGGCCCTCGAGGACGGCGTATCGACGCAGACGCCGAAAGATTTTCCGAAGCAGCACAGCTGTGGTGATTACTGTCATAGATATGAAATAAGTCGTCGGACCATCTCATCGAAAGAACGTTACCAGGTAAGAGAGTAACTTGTTCATCTATTTACAGCTCAGAGGTTTACTATTTCAGGGAACCAGGGCAAAACGTTGGTTTGACCAGCATCAACAGTTTTTTGCCCAGATTAAAATCCAGATTTCCAGGTTCCTATGTCAGCAGCTCAGGTAGGCCTCTTTCTCTGATAACTTATAAGAAATTGTGCTACCTATGAAGTGTCTTAGCTTCTCTTGGCACGTGTCATCCGTGTGGGGTCTGAAGAGGAGAGCTGGTAAAGACATTGTAATCTTCCTTTAGTGTGGATTTGGCAAACTAGATCCACAGTTAAAAACATCAAATTGTCCAGGATTTCCAGGATTTCTGGTTGAGCATGGAAAGGAATGAACCTTTAGTAACACTTTACAGGTTTTTGGGTCTTAGTTGTGGTAATGTTGATTTTCTAATTACCATATAACGCATTCATATATGATTTTAAGAGTTAGAAATTAGTATCTTAAATCGATTTCACTATTCAGTGAATGGATATTTAAAAAAGGAATATGATCTTTGTCACAATTTTGTTTGATTTCAGTCTTTCCTAGAGCTCTAGCAAGGATACTAGTATTAATAGAATTCCTATAGTCCGCCCTGGTGTCTATTATGGCTCAAAATACGATCCACATTTCCTGCATAGGCTTAAAGGTATGGTTGTGCTCCCGGAGTAATATTAAAGGTTGTTTCGTATGGATTGTGTCCTCCCGCATATTTCTCACCTTTGCGCCATCTCAAGGATGATGTCATCAAAGGTATATATAGGACGTGCAGCGCCCGTTGGCTTCAGTTCCGTTTCTATGCGAATGCTATTGCTTTGAGAAATACGGCACGCTTCTTTACTTCAAGTACAAACTTCATTGCTTCGAGAAATCGAGTATGTCTTCGTCGACACAGACTACCCCGAAGACAGGGTTCAAGAAGTGTCGAGATTGTGGGTCGAAAATGTCATTGACCGATCCACACCGTATATTTTTATGGTGCCTCGTGGTGGAGCATAACATCTCTGACTGCTCTAAGTGGCAGTCGATGACAGGAAAGGCCTTGAAGGAACGAAAGGGGAAATTGACGGTAGGTCGAAAACCCAAATCATCTAACCCGACCAAAAAACCTTTGACGAGTTGAGAGGCGACTCTTCTCGGAGGAAGAAAGTAAAGAGGTCAAGATCGAAGAGTGGCTCCCATCACTCCTCATTGTCGTCAAAGAAGTCTCCACAAAAATATCCACTCTGGCTGAGTGGGAGGCTTTCAGAGCAGAGATGCAAAAAATATTTGAAAAACAAAACACTCCAAGCTATGGTCTTACCGCACCTTCCAAAGAAGCCGGGAAGGAAAGGGCTCAAACTAAATCCTGTGCTCCCTCAAACCCGAGATGAAGGCATGATCTCAACGGGAGCTGTTGAGGCCTCGATCCGATGACGTGTCATCGAAGGATCTGTTGAGCCAAAAGCATAAGTCGAGGTTGTCGATGCCATAGGCACCGGCTGCGCCTTTGACGCCAGCCAAGACATCGACGTTGACTTTGACGCCAAAGGCATCGACGTCAGCTGCGCGAACATTGCCGGCTGTGCCATTGACGCTGAGCACCCCATTATAACCTATGGCACCAGTAATAAAAGGTTAGATGGCTCTTCCAGCGTCTAATCCATTATTCACTAAACCCTTGATGCCTGAAAAAACATATGTGCCTTTACCAAGGAAGGACTACTTTAAGTCCCTTACCTCAATATATGAGGAGAATGAACCTTCCGATAGCGGGGCGCCATTTGGCCTCTAGTTTGGTACGTCAAACGTACCAGAATGTTTTTTCTCTGAGGAATCAAGGCTGCGAGACCTTTATGACAACCTGCAGATGGCAAGTGGGGTGGACACCTCACCTGCGCTAGAGTTTGGAAGACCAGAGGCAGGGGAGCATGCTGATGCATCATATAGACAGCTCATGTCCAAGGTAGTGGAGTACTTGGGGTGGAGTAGGCCTCAGTTTCCATTTGAATAGGATGAGTTGATGGACATCCTGGATAAGGGTCCTCAGTCAGGTCCTATATTACTTATTCATATTGCTTTGCAAAAATGGTGGCGGTGAATTGAGAAACACCAGAAACCAATCCAACTGTGAAATAAAATTTGACCAAGAAGTACCTCCCTTACAGTAGTGACCCCGACTACCTGTCTAAACACCCCACTCCAGAGAGTCTGGTGGTACAGGCAGCTACATCGACTTCTAAGCAAGCAGTTTACCATACCATCCCTCCAGATTGGGACAAAAAAAGAGTAGATGGATGGGCAAGGAAGGAATTTTTTGCAGGGAGTATGGTGCTTAAATCAGCCAACTCCATATGTGCCCTTGCAGAAAATGTACATTCACTCTCTGGGACTGCATTTCCATGGCGGCAGAGCACATTCCTGAGGGGGGTGAAAGAGACTGGTTCTTAGCCATAATTGGAGATGGTAAAGACGCCATGCGTGAGTCTCTTCAGTCAGGTCTGGATTCTGCTGACAGCATCAGCAGAGCCATGGCTACTAGCACCGTTATATGCAAATTTGTGTGGTAGAGGAAGTCGGGCTTTGCACCGGATGTGCAATCCAGTCTCCTCAACATGCCCTTTGACAGGTCTCAACATTTTGGCAACAAGGCTGACGAGAGCCTTGAGAAGTTTCAGACCTCAAAGGCGGCAGCCAAATCTTTAGGTGCCGCTATTGGGCACCCTCAGCCTTTTCGACCTATTGGACAGCCTTGGAGGGGTAGATCTTTTCGCTACTACTCCTCAGTTGGAGAGCGAGGGGAATGGCTGGTGAAAGAGGCCCAAGAAAGTTCCTTGATGGTGGACGAGGGAGAGGTGCGAAGCCAGCTCATGCAGGGGTGTCTTTACCATCTGCCACTGCATCAGCCGCCTCAAACCCTCTCTGAGGTCTTGAGTCACAACTCACCAGTGGGGGGTGGGGGGTAGACTATCGTAGCACCTAGAAGAATGGTGAGTCATTATGTTGGATGCTTGAGCATTTAAAACCATAGCCCATGGGTACTGCCTTCCTTTCATACAAAGACCTCAGAGCAATCGACCGGGGAGCCTCTCTTTGTGGATTCCAGATCCACTCCTTGTGCAGGAAATTTTAACCCTGTTAGAGAAAGGTGCTATAGAACCAGTGCCTGTAGCGGATAGGAACAAGGGATGGTATACCCCTTATTTTCTAATACCGAAGAAAGACAGGACCAAGACCCATCTTTGACTTGAGATACTTCAACAAGTTTGTCAGGAAGGACAAGTTCAAGATGGTCACTCTTTTCTCAGATTCTTCAGGCCCTCCAACTCCAGGACTGGATGATATCATTGGACCTTCAGGATGCTTATTTTCATGTACCAATCCATCTCAAGCACAGAAAATACCGGAGGTTCGCAGTTGGTGGTTCTCATTATCAATTTCGAGTTATTGCCATTCGGGCTAACCTCCGTCCAAGGGTTTTCAACAAACTGATGGTGTTGATGGCAGCGAGTCTCAGGAGAAGGTGATTTACGTCTACCCCTACCTGGACAATTAGCTGATATGGGCGCGTTATCCCGAACAAGTCCTGGATCATCTCAACGTCACCTGCCACTATATTCACAGACGGGGCTTCTCCCTCAATTACAAGAAGTCCCATATGACACCTTCTCAAAAGCTTGTGTTCATCAGAGCTGTACTGGATACATCCTTGGGGAAAAAGCTCCCCACCCGAGGTGAAGGTTCAAGACATTTTACAGATGGTCACCAAATTTCAGAGAACCTAACGTCTCTGGGATTTTGTGAGGTTGCTCGGCCTCATGGCATCCTGCATTTTTCTGGTGCCCGAGGTCCACCTGAGAATGAGATACCTTCAATGGGCTCTCAAAACTCAATGGTCCCAGTTCTCAGGAAAGATGTCGCACCTACTTCAGGTTCCAAGCAGGGTCGCACAGGATCTTCTGTGGTGGGTCTACGAGGACAACATTCTGAAGGGAGAACCTTTTTGGCAACCATGGTTAATACCCAGAGGTTTCTAAGCGTGGACCCGGGGTTCGGACCTGTGTTACTCCATGTTGTCTTGCTTCCAAGGCGAGCACGTTGCCCCTGAGCTATCCTCCTGAAACAACCTATGAGAAAAAGAACTCCCAGGTAGATCAGCTAGTATTATATACAATACATTATTTATACAATATCAAAATAAACAGTCAAGAAATAATGTGGTGATTAGTTTAATGCAAACATTTAGTTTAATGTGCATAGTGAGGAATACAGATTCACATAAAACCTAGCTTATGCATTTCGAACCGTAGTCCATCATGGACAAATCTATAAGAGCATAAAAGAACATTTTTTTTAAAAAAAAAACCGTTGAGATGATGGCAGTTCGATTAAAAATAATCCCCATGCATAGATCCACCATGCCCAGTCGATGTTATGAACACATACCTGTCAACAACTGTATGTGCAATCTAGATCACCATCACATCTATACAAAACGCCGATGATCAACCTGTGCGGGAAGGCAAACAAAAATATAAAGTAAACTCCAAAGTATAATTCATCATTACAACGTATAAGAAGGTCACTGAACCAGATGGATAGCCGACTACTAGTGTGCACTAGGATGGTGCTCCAATCCGTGGTGCACCTGGAAGCGGGATAATAAAGCTCAAATGAAGGTAGAAGTCCCCACTTACCAAGAACTGTTCATGTGTCCGCCTGTATTACATTGAAAAAAAATATTATAAAAAATGATATTATAATTGTGGATAATGGTGTTAGACTGTGTTGTACCCAAATGACAGGAGAATGCGCGCGAACGGGAGCAGCGCGCCATGTGATGACGTCACGAGCACGAAGGCTAATTGTAAACAGTAATGTGGAATATGTCATAGACCACAGACGCAATGCCTGATACGTGCACTATATGAAGTATGTAATTAAGGAAGAGGAGGGTTTATAAAACTTATACCAGGGGATGTGCCAAAAGAGATCACGAATGTCAAGAAATAGTAGCCATATCCACATGAAAAAGCGAAGAAATCCGCACTGAACAAAATACAGTAAATACAGTTTGTTTATTCTTATACAAATAAGAATAAATGTGTAGTGCACCTGGAATATATTCGGTATACTGTGCTTCTCACGAACGTGAGTATAATGCACAAATTCTAAATTAAAAATACACCACGATTTGAGTTGTTGTATGCTGAGCAAATACATAGGTTAACAGTAAAAAGAATGTGTAAACCGTGCAAACAACGTCCTATAAAACAAACTGTAGTGAAGGACAGAACATGCTGGTACATTTGTAAGAAATAAATGGTTAGTAAGAAACAAAATTTCTTTTTTTACAGAAAACGTGCAAGTTTACAAAGACTCGAGCCTATTACTCCAAAAGAATTCTCAGTGATCTGAAAAGGTCTGCACATCGCAATGTACCACGTCCATGACCTGGAATCTAATGTGGGCGTCTTGAGGATGGAGTTCCTTGTGGTGTTGTGCCACTGCAGAGTTGGCTGTGCATATGTTCCATCTATTTTTCACGGGTCTGGTTGATTGTCCAATGTGGTAAATGCCCCATGGGCACTTTATTGCTTATACGACAATAACTGTATCACAAGTTCTAGAATCATTCAATGTTATCTTTTCTCCAGATCTTGGAGGAAATATGACATCGTCACCTTTTACCATATAGCTTCGATTGGAACAATTTAAGCAGCGGATAGTCTGTCTTTTTAGGTGTCTTTGTTTTGGAGTTACTTCGATCAGTTTTGACTCGCTTATCTCTCAAATTGGGACCTTGTGTGTATGAAAACAATGGAAAGTTGGGAACTAAATCCTGAACTCTCTCCTCTTTTAGTGCTTTCAGTGGTGGGTGGGGGTTATAGTTTCTTCTTCCACCTCCATCTGATCTGCCCCTCAGTGGAGTTCACAGTCCGTACTGCAGGAGATTCGAAGGTTCTTGTAAACTGATGCAATAGATCTTGTTGCTCTGTCAGTTAGGGGGTCAGTCTTCTACTCAAACTTCTTTGCTGTCAAAAGCAAAAAAGAACAAGGCTGGCCTTTAGACGGAACTAGACCGCTCTTTTTTCAAACGTTTCTTACCCTAAGAGAAGTTAAGAGGATCACACCGGCAATGATACCGACTTCTTTAAAGCCGAGTAACTGGATGGGTGCCCTGGCTCTCAAAGATGCTTAACTGAATGTGCCGATATGGGCCCCACATCAGCAACACCACCGATTCTCCTTTAGGAACCGCAATTTCCAATACAAGGTCTTGACCTTTGCGTTCAGCTCAGCCACTGAGGTCATCACACAGGTAGTGGCAACCTGCCTCCAGCTCAGAGGAATATACTTATGACTGCATTTAGAGACTAGCTGATAAGAGCCAATTCCCAGGTCTGACGGAGCCTCTCCATCAATGCCAAAAAGTCTAGCCTAACAGACGCAAAGACTGGATTATTATGGCATTGCCAGGCGTGAAAGATATTACCAACACAAGAACAGGTGCACCATGTTCTATCCATGGTACACGTATTCCTGACCATGACCAGACATCGGCATGGTGGTCCCAGGGCCTTCTTGACCACACAGCTCTGCTTATTAGCCGTGTCCTTGGTGAGACCGCATGTGCACCGCACACTGCTTCACTGGGCTTTGCATTGGGCCCAAATGAGACACCCACATGACAAGCCATTTCAGGCCGCCGGAATGGCTCAGGGATGACCTCGTCTGGTGGTCAAACAGTCAACACCTCCTAATCAGAACTCCTATTAAGGATTCTCCTCACCAGTTATCGATGGCGACAGAGTCTTCTCTCACAGGTTGGTTGGCTACCTTTTGGGAGAGTAGCAAATTCACGTCATATAGAACCCTCAAAAGACGGAAGAGAACAGAATCTAGCTCTAGCTGAGCGTAATCTTCCTCACCCTTTAAGCATTCTTCCTGCTCTAAAAGAATCCAGGCTCTTGATTCTTGTGGGCTATGTGGTAACCATGTTCTGTCTAACCAAGCAAGGAGGAACGGAGTTGCCAAAACTGTCTTCTCTGGCAGTGCAAATATGGGAGTGGGCTCTGCAGAGCAAAATCTGCCTCCAGGCGGCCCATTTGACAGAAACCGACAATGAGGAAGTGGACGCTCCAAGCAGGATGCGGCGCTCCAACCACAAGTGGGAGCATCACTCGGAGATTCTGGGAATTTCCTTTGCAAATTAACAGTTCCCGGGTCAATCTCTTTGCTACATAAGAGAGTTGCAAGTGTCAACATTTTGCCTCTTGGAAGGGTAGGGGGCGAACTCCCTATGGAATGTGATGCTGATCCCTTCTGGCAACCTGTCGGCTTACGTGTGCCCCCTCCCTCTAATCACCAACGTTCTCCAGAGGTTTTGGAGGGTCAGGAATTGACAGGGCCTTTTGATGACTCCCCAATGGCTGAGTAGGCTCTAGTTTTCGGACCTCCTGCCTATGGCACCTGACCACTTATCCTCCTCCCATCCCTTGCAGATCTTCTTCACCAACAAGGGTGGCGAGCGTACCACCCATCCACTGAATCGCTCTCCATGGCACTTTGGCACCTGAAGAACTGATTTATGGCCATCGAGGCTTATCAGAAGACAATATGCAGATCTTAGCTGCCACTGTAAAAGGGTCCACCAGGTCACAACAGGGACATTGGGTTGTGCCACTGGAGGCTTGGCAAGGCACAGAAGCCTCGCCAGTCTTTGGTGGATGATGTATAGTGTGGTGTAGCCTAGTTCTCTCAGGGACACAGGTTCCTCTCTTAGGATCTAGCTGGTGGCTCTGCTGGCTTACCTTTTGAGCAAAGAGAAGGTTATAGGGCTTCCCAACCTGTCATGAAGCATCACTTTGTGGGACCTTCCCACTTCATCATGCATATTTGCAGACCTATACCAGTGTAGGACTTGAACACTCTCTGGACGGTGTTGACATATAAACCTTTTGAGCCTATGTTCTCTGTGGATTTGATGCTTGTGTTTTGGAAAAAGCTTTCCTGGTGGCAATAACATGAGCCTGGAGGATCGGTGAGTTACAAGCCCTGTCCCTAAAAGCCCCTTGTAGTACCTTTTAGGGTGGAACTTCAAACACAGCTTTCACTTATTCCAAAAGTGGTGTCAGAGTTTCACATGAACCAAGAAATCTCACTTTCATGATTCTTTCCGGAACCCCTTGATGAAGTCGGACAGAATTCTCCATTGTCTAGATCTTCATAGAGCCGTGAGGTTTTATCTCGAGAGGACTAGACCTCATCAGGCGCCGGACAGACTTTTTGTCATGTTTGGGCATGCCAAACCGGGCAGAAAGGCAACATAAACTACCATAGCAAGATGGAGCGTATCCTGCATTACTCATTGTTGTGAGCTCCAGGATGAGCCTCCCGGGTGGTTGGCATGCCCATTCGACCAGAGTGAAAACCACTGTGGTAGCCTTTCAGAGACATGCCCAATGGGAGGCAACCTGTAAAGCGAACACCTCGGCCTCCCCGTTGGCTTTATGCAGACCGTGATCTCTGGACAGCAGCTCAAGGGCAGACTCTCTGGTTGCGCATGTGGTCGTCCGCAATGGTTTTGCAGGATTTTAAGGCCCTTACATCTGGAGAGTTCTATTTTGCTTGTTATGCGCCTATAAATATGAAGGAAAGGGGACAGGACGTAGCAGTAAGGGAAAGTTACTCACTGCATTGAGTACTATACTCCTAGTCCAAAGTCCCCCTATTCTCGATACGCCCCACTTTCCATGTTTTCAAAATGTAGCTAGTCCTTCCGGTCTTCTCGACTAATAAAAGCACAGAGGTTTTGGAGCGTGTAAGGTTGAGTGGTGGACGTGGCCACGCTCTGCGTGTCCAGCCTGCCTCTGCGTGGACATTTTTAAAGGGGAAGCATACGTTGATGTGATATGTGTCAAGGCATAAAGGTTGGAAACTTACTAGGGGGGGTCATTGTGTGGGCTATAAGCTTTTATTTTATAAATAAAGAAAGCTACCTTTCCCTATGGCTAATGGCCTTGCCCTGCCTTAACACTAAGATAACTCAGTGATCTGGGAGAATGTCCGTCAAAAGAAATGTTCTTCCCGCTCTCGGCCAGAAAACCATCTAATCTAACCCTAGCACTAGGAACATAAGCTTTTAACTATTAGGGTTCATGTTTCCTCCACCAGGTGACTGACCCCTCCTTCCCCTGGTTACACTTCAGTCTTATAGCAATATAGGAGTCATTCCTTCAATGTTCAACTACAATGGACATGGGGAACGTCTCCCTTCTCCTGGTGCTTCTGGGAGCCTTAAGCACTTGGGTAGAGAACTTGAATTAGTCTCTTTAATTCCTTCCAGGAAATATAGAAGTTCACAGTCTTATTTGGCTCACACTTGACAGTCTGGTGAGGGATACTATTCCCCGGGTTCTCTATATTTCTCCCATATGTCTCCTTACTGGTTCCTCCAAAAGTAGCATCTTGAAGAGGTAGATGTTTCTCGAAGCACTCTGGTTTTCCAGCTGTATTTGATCTCGCAGCATAACGAAGGAGATGGCTCCCATTACACTCAGTCTTAATAGTGGTATTTGATGGACCACTGCGCGGAGGGAGCGGACCCCTGAGGCACTCGGTTGGAACAATGGTATGAGGTAGACCACTGCAACGAGGCAGAGAACTAGAGATGTGCTTTGCTTTATCAATGGTATTGGGTAGACCGCTGCAACGAGGCAGAGAACTAGAGATGTGCTGTGCTTTATCAGTGGTATTGGGTAGACCGCTGCAACGAGGCAGAGCACTAGAGATGTGCTCTGCTTTATCAGTGGTATTGGGTAGACCGCTGCAACGAGGCAGAGCACTAGAGATGTGCTCTGCTTTATCAGTGGTATTGGGTAGACCGCTGCAACGAGGCAGAGCACTAGAGATGTGCTCTGCTTTATCAGTGGTATTGGGTAGACCGCTGCAACGAGGCAGAGCACTAGAGATGTGCTCTGCTTTATCAGTGTATTGGGTAGACCGCTGCAACGAGGCAGAGCACTAGAGATGTGCTCTGCTTTATCAGTGTATTGGGTAGACCACTGGAACGAGGCAGAGAACTAGAGATGTGCTCTGCTTTATCAGTGGCATTAGGTAGACCGCTGCAACGAGGCAGAGAACTAGAGATGTGCTCTGCTTTATCAGTGGTATTGGGTAGACAGCTGCAACGAGGCAGAGAACCTCTGCTTTATCAGTGTATTGGGTAGACCACTGGAACGAGGCAGAGAACTAGAGATGTGCTCTGCTTTATCAGTGGTATTAGGTAGACCGCTGCAACGAGGCAGAGAACTAGTGATGTGCTCTGCTTTATCAGTGGTATTGGGTAGACCGCTGCAACGAGGCAGAGAACTAGAGATGTGCTCTGCTTCATCAGTGGTATTTGTTGGGCAACTGCGCTGAGGGAGATGACTCTCGATGCACTCTGTTTACACAGTGGTATTTTATAAACCACTACTTTGTGGGAGATGACTCCCACTGTAATCTGTTCTATTCGGCCCACTTCCCATACCCCACTGGGTTTTCCCCCCATTCCTATTATCTGCGGCATCTTTGGGACATGGCTCTGGTTCTTCTCGGGGTCACGGGTGCTTATCGTCGTTCTTCCTGTGTGGGTCTGCTGCAGGCTGGTGGTCTCAGCGTTGTTTCCGGACCCAAAAATCCACCTCTCTGCAGTCATGCCACCATCAAGTGAGTCGGTTTCCTGCCGGCTCACAGGACGATTCGGCTTGAACTTCCCAGGTTTGATTCACATATTGCAGTCTTCTGCGATAACTCTCCTGGTCATATCTTGTTTTCTGCTTTATATTGTTGACTCTGCCCTTGCGTGACGTTATCACATTCACTTAAGTCTCTTTAGTATTCCTCATGCCTCGCGAGGGCCTCCTCGTTACAGTACTTGGCTGACTTTGAATGTGGTTATTCCATATGCTTCTCATGTTCCCAGTATGTTTTACATTTGACACAGTCATGGCTTTACAATAACACATGGTTCCACTACCAATGGTGGGATGAAATGGGTGACCATGGGGGTAGGGGGTAAAGTTTTAGGAAGGCTTTTCACCAGGTGGATGTCGTTATCCCCAGGAGAGGATTTCCTCCCAATGAGGTCCTGCCTGATATTACCTCTGCTAGAGGGACTATTGGGTAGTGGCCTCACCTCCCTAGCCTCATAGGAAAGGGCTCCCCTATGTGGAGGAGTGACTAGACCAGGTGAATCATCACATAAGGCTCCGGTCCCGTACACACTCCACAGGAACTCCCATACTTATGGAGGAAAGGGGAATTTAGACTAGGAGTATGGTAGTCACTATGGTGAGTGAATGATCCTGTTCATCGGTTCTACGTAGCCCTTGAACAAACCTACATGGAAGATGCAGCCTTTGCTCCATGCTGAATGCCGTATACACCTATCCAGTCAATGTGTTATGCTAGTGCCTCAATCTGAGCGTAAATAAGATGAGTAAATCTCATGCATGCATAAAAAAGTGGCTATGCTAACTCTCATACCATGCATTGTCAGTGGTGTATCGTTCTACTTAGAGCAGCTCTTGGCTGGTATGAAACCCATCTACTACTCCCAAAACCTATTTGTGTCCCATATTATTTTTGGGAAGTGGGTCTAAGTAGGCTCTGTGATGAGTATTCCGGCGTGCATTGGAACAGGAGTGCACGGCTCAGTCATCATCTTGTCCCTAGACTGACGATATGTCGCGTTTCATGGTGGGCTAACCCTTGTGAATGTGATGAAGGATATCGCGCCCCGTGCTGACCCAATATGTGCATAACTAGACTGTGTTCTGAACAATTGGCTATTAGGACTTTGCCTGCAGCTCGTAGCCAGGGTTCCATGCTTCTGGCCAGTGCCACCTTCACAAGCTGTTTCTGACACATGCCTCGGCTCACGTGCTCTGCCTCACCGCCGCGTCCTCAGTCTCCACCCCCTTGCTCAAACCTTTCCACCTCCTAATCTTCTGTCTGCACTGCTCTCCCGCAACCTAATCCTCTACCTCTGCGGTCTCACCTTTCACACCGGCAATACATCCCCCAGGCCCTGGCGGCCTTTGGAATTCCCTTTTCAACTCGCCCTCTGTGGGTCAGGTGCTTGCAGTAGTCTATTTGTTGGGAACATCCGATAGCCCTTGTTGAAGTCCTTCATGGCACTGAGGGATATTAATTTGGGCTGAAGACCTTCACTGCCTGATACGACGCTCGTAATGTTGCATTATTGCTTGAAGAAAGACGGCGCTTCTTCTCTTCCTCAGAGAATCTATATTGTAAGAAATTGATAACACTTTGGAATATTATTGAAAAAGTCTTTATTATTTTAATTTGCAGATTTTAAAAATAGTAGATCAAAAGAAGAAACATTAAAAAGAATAAATTAGTGTTCCAACATAAAGTATAATTTTCCTTCAAAAAGTAAGTTGATCACAAAACAATATTACATTTTAATTTATATTAAATGTATTTTAATACACCAATAGGTCTTCTAAATACACCCATTTACATGACTTTTGTACAGGTCCATTTACATTTGCTGTTAAAACGAACCACACGAGAGTAATAATTACATCGTTTTTAAGTTACTGGATTGAAAATACAAAGGTAAGAGCAAATAGATTTGATTCACAACATTACAAAATTGTAGATTGAAATAATATTTGTGTCAAATATTATTTGAGTAAATTACCTCATTATTATTTTTGTCACTTTCTTTTCCCCCTGTTTTCTTGGTTATTGTATCAACAATATATTACCTTATTATATGTCCTATATTTACATTTCTCAAACACATACATTTGATTGTGTAGCAAGGCCCTGAAGAAGCTCCTACCTTTTATATGTGGTATAATCTAGAGAAACATGAGTAGGTCAGGTATGGTTTGACAATGAGATTTTCAGTAAACGGATAAGTATTGTAAACACAGAAATGATGTATTCTTTGGCAAAAGGTATTGAAAAATCTGAAATCTGTGATTGATTTTAATAAACATGCACCACTGAAAAATGAGTTTTGCTTTGGATCATATATTGACTAACGCATACCAGAGCTTGTTTTATCTTGGCATTGGTGAACCTCAGTCGACCTGCCTTCCCACATGCTGGTGACCACGGACAGGTAATGTGTTAAGATGAAATGTTCTCACTAATATTCTTGCTCTGCTGAAGTGTATACAATGTAAATTATCGATAGGCAGTTGTTGGCACTGTTTCTCTGTAGTCCTCTGTTGCCTTTCGTTGTCTCTGTCCTCTAGGCTGTTGCTCCCAGTAACCTCTTGGCACATACCCATTTGTGTCCCATGAGATTAAAGCTTTTACTTAACCCTAAAAACTAACAATTACTCTTTAGTAAATACATTGCAATAAAATACCCTTTAGTAACCACAACAGTCACAACTGAAAGCACACTGCACATCCCATCTCGTAAAACCACAACTACCGGGGCAACTTTGAAGACACTAACTATGGCAGACCTCACTACCTCATTAGCATCCCTCAAGGCCACATCATATGTGAATGACATCCACCCTGCCTCCGTACTCAGAACCCTTCTGACTCAAGCACTCCTCCCTTACCTGCAACTATCAACAGCTCCCTAACTCAAAGCACTTCCTCTCGACCCTCGACTGGACAAATCCTCCTGCTTCTTAAGAAACCAACACTGGACCCCGACTATCTCAGCAACTACTGCCCCATTACCCACCTTCCCTTCTTAGGTAAAATCCTTCGGAAAGCAGTAGCCTCGCAACTCCTCCAACACATTGAAGCCAATCTGGCTTCAGATCCAGATGTAGCACATAAACGGCTACCATTGTGGTGATCGATGAGGCCCTAAAGTCCTTGATGATGTCCATCTTTGCCGCCTAGTTCTCCTTGACCTCTCAGCAGTATTTCACATGGTAGACCACCAGACACTCATCGACAATCCACATCACGGCATGAGGATCAGTGAGATCCTCATCAGCTGGTTCAAATCCTACCTTGCGAATTTCCAACAGTGTACAAAGTGATTCTTCAAGACCACTAACTGTATGCGCCACCTGTGGAGTCCTAGAAGGATGCACCCTTTCCCCTGTGATCTCCGATCTTTACATGCACATTATTCTCATGGAACCTTCATTGCTCCACACAACAGCCACATTCACCAATATGCAGATCTGCCTCAAGGTATCCTCCATCAAAGACATGCACAGGCTCAAGGCCTGCCTTACATTGATCTAGTCCTGCTTACATGAAGCACAACCCCTCCAAGACTGCACTCCTACTGCCGGTAAACAACACTGAACACCCCTGGCTCTCTGCTATGAACCTCAATGGATTCACACCCCAGCTGGCCACCTGTGCCAAGTCCCTTGTGTTCAACATCGACAGACACCTCACTTTCAAACAGCACTTAGCAAGGAAGACACAAACGGCTTGGTACCAACTTTCTCTTCTGCGGAAAATCAAGCCTGTCATCTCAGAAACCAACTTCAGATCCGCTGTCCATGCCTTGTTCCTCTCCCACCTGGATGGTGGCAATACCTTTCTGGAAGCTCTGCCGGTGATTACCTTGGCACCCCTGAAATGTGGCTGCATGCTGCAGCAAGACTTATTAAAGGACTGCAAATTTGACCACATCACCACAACCCTCATCAAACTGCACTGGCTCCCACTGCAAGCCCATATCGTCTTCAAATTGTGTTGTATCACCTACAAGCCTGTCATCTTGAAGTTCCCAAGCTTCCTCACTAAGAAACAGTGCATCTCAGGAGGCCTTCGATCCATCAGAAATAATGAAATATGCAGACTTGAATTACGACTGCGCAGGAAGGAAAGAACCAGAAGACAGACCTTCTCTGTCTCCACTCCAAGACTCTGGAACGTCCTCCCTGTCAACATCAAACTTGCCCCATCACTTCTACATTTCAGGAAATGTCCCTCCTATACAAGGAATGGCTCCTCCTAGACAACTAGGTCCACACACCCTGCACTCCCCACCCTACCTGAGATTTGGTGATCTGCTCCCCACTGTCTCCACTCCACCCCCAGTTGATTGTATATCCCTTGTTGCCAATTGCCCACCCTCACCCTCCCCTGTTTGCGCCCTTTTTTTTTCTTTGCTTCCATCTGTGTCCTTCCCCTTATGATTGTAAAGTGCCCTGTTGCTTCCCAAAGTGCTCTATAAATATCCTAATAATAATTTTACAGGGGTACAAAAGTCCTCGTGTGGCTAAGTTGACAACTTTCGAACAATGGGAGCAATGTGTGAATATTGTTTCCACCAACTGATTGTATCAAGTGGTTCTGGACAATTTCCTTTATCTGCCTGGGTCCAAATTCCTTGACCCGCCAAGATGTGAAATCTTTGGAAATGCAATTAATACACACTGAGAGACGGATTTTGAGCTACGTGCAAAGTAAGAAGTGTCATTCTGTGATGGGAAATCACTTTTCTTATTTGCTTCATATTAAGTGCTTATATTTCTGTAGATGCGGGATATGGAGCAATAAGATAAGTGTTGCTCCGTCCCGGAAGGACACTTTTCTTATTTTACATAGATCTTAGAATCAGAACGCCGTTGCTATATAAACTAAAACTAGATGCTGGAATTAATATTCTTAAATGCATTACCTTGACCAAGATACACATGCAATGGAAATCACACAGAGTTCGGAAACACTTTTATATGCAACAAGCAAATCTATACCTGGGCGAATCATATCAGCAGATGTTACTAACATTGTAGGCAGTACACATATGTGTAATTTAAAGTGTGAACCTAACTGGGAAGCACCAGAGTGCTGTTCATAGAGACGATATAGAGTTCAGAGTAGGGGGCAGGGCTAGCGCAGGAGCTGGGAACAGCCGGGGGAGCAGTAGAACCAGGACTACCGCAGAGCTGAAGTAGTAGCGGGATCTAAGGATGGACACAGGCCCCATGTTATTTCTTGGCTTGAACCTTGAGTGTGTCTCCATCACTGCACCTCTATATTCCTGCAGGTGATTTTGAGGAGAGCCCCTTTGACGTCTTTGTTTCTTAAACTGTAGATCATGGGGTTCAGCATTGGAGTCAGCACGCTATAGAAGAGAGTCGCCATTTTGTCCTGATGCAGCAGCTGGCTGGAGCCTGGTCTCATGTACATGAAGATGATTGTGCCGTAGAACAAAGAAACCACGGTGATGTGGGAGGCACAGGTCGAAAAGGCTTTTTGCCTCCCCTCGGCCGAGCGGATCTTCAGTATTGTGGCGAGGATGCGGGCGTACGTAATCAAGATCAACAGAAAGGGCATCATCACAACTACGATTGCGCAAATGAAAATGATGGTCCTGTTCATGGAGGCGTCTGTGCACGCCGTGCCTAGCACGGCGGGCACTTCACAGAAAAAGTGGTCAATTTCGTTGGGACCACAGTAGGTCAACTGCAGGGCAAAGATTGTGTGGATCAACGAGTTGAGAGTGCCCCCGATCCAGGAGCATGCCGCCATCTTGATGCACATGCTCTTGCTCATGATTGTGGCGTAATGCAGCGGTTTGCATATGGCTACGTAGCGATCATAGGCCATGGATAGGAGAAGATAGCATTCCGTCCCCCCCAGTGAAAGGTGAATGCACAATTGTGCCATGCAGCCACCGAAGGAGATTTGCTTTCTTTCTGTCAGGAAGTTTGCCAGCATTTTGGGCACAACGCTTGAGGTGAACCAAATGTCCATGAAGGAGAGGTTGCCAATGAAAAAGTACATTGGGGTGTGAAGACGATGGTCCACGCTGCTGAGCAGGATGATCAGGGTATTTCCAATCAGAGTTATTGAATAGATGATCAGGAATAACCCAAAGAGAACGATCTGTGTTTTGGGATTGCTGGAAAGGCCCATCAGAATAAATTCTGTCACTCTTGTGTGATTTTCCTGTTCCATTGTCATCGGAATGCTTGATCTGGAGAGAGAGAGAGAAGAAAAAACAGGTGAAGAAGGAAAGACCACCAGCTAACTGGATAAAATCAATTGATTTGTTAAATTTAACAATCACAAGAAAGTTGCAGCCACATTAATATTGAAATCTGTTTTCAGCACAGACAGGAAAGGCTCAAAATCAATATCACGGCATAGCAGCCTTCCCACTGCTTCTTGTAGCCTTGTGTCAAGGTTCAAGACATACGGAAACTGATTAATGGCCAAGTTTACAGGAATGGGCTGTCCTCTGGTGTTGAGCTTTTTATAATATGTGCGTCCTGAATATATACTTCAGTTAAGTTTTTGAATTGATCAATACATACATCATTAACTTTCAAGTCTTAGAGTTTGAGCTGCAATTCTTGTTTCAATTGTTTGTTTTTGTTCCACATCCTCTCATTTAGTCCTATCCAGCAAATTCAAAGACTGCATAAATGTTATCATAGCTATATTCATTCCACATTTTTGACTATCATACAGGGCATTCCATAATACATTATCTGCTATTTGATATCCTTCAAACATGTGCTCCAAAAGTCTTGCTCTCGTAGTGATTAGTGCGGGACATTCAACGATGAGCTGTTTTATTGGCTCCATTTGTGATGTGATATAGAACTAAATCTGCAGTACACATTGTGTCTGCATTTCCGCATAAACCAGAATGTTTTTCACTTGTGAACCTTAGCCAGACCGGCTTAAGGGCTGCAGGAATTGAACATACTTTTCCGAGCGAAGAACTCTGGCTCACATATAGTTCACTATCTTGTGGAGAAAGATTGCGAAGATTTTGGACCTGTTGACATTATATTATTAACTTTTTTATTAGTTTTAGGTGCAAAGGTTTTTATGCATATTGTGGTTTATTTTTATATTGTCTGATGTAGAGGTGCATTAAAAGTTGATTTGTATACAATAATTAAAAAAAATACAAAAATGGGTGAACATTGGGTCAGTTGTCTTGGTGAAATACCTCCAGACTGACATGGGAATATTTAGTAATATTTCACACATGCTCTGTAGACACTTCTAACTTTTGCTCAGAAAACATAAAAATATGACTCAAAAGACAATGACGTCTTTCAAAGTACGCTGCCAAGGTGCTAGAAGACCTAAAACTGGAAACATCACTATTCAACCTTGCTAATACTGGATTCTGGATGTTGTGGAGCCTGGTACATCTCCCAAGACGCACTAAATCGAGCTACTGAACAACCAGAAAATTGACTTTGCTTTCCAGCCCACCTGATCTATGCAGCAGAAACGGTACAAGATGGACATGTAAAAATACTACGTTTAAATGGTCCAAACAAGTTCTTAAAAAAGAAAAGGAAAATAGGACCACTTTCATGTCTGGATAATTTGTATAGAATTGTATCAGCTTTTTTTACTAACATCCCAGGATCCACTTATAGATATTTGTTCTTTTGTATTTCTATGGTTGTCCACAAGGGACCTTTTAAAAAATGTTTGCACTAAAGATATTGTTTAAAGGGTGGTACCCAGTCTCCATTAGACATCAAAACAAATACTAATTCCTATGAGCACATAATTAAAAATAAATCTGATATTCTACAGAGCATAAATAATTGAAAAGATGTATTAAACTTTTTTATTGAGTAAGTTGAGACAAGAGGCTTTGCTCCAGGAAGTTTTTACAGGTACTTGTAGAAAATTCCTATTTGAGGAACAAAACTTGTCTGTGACCGGTTACCTTGCTCTATTAATTTAGATTGATTCATATATACACAAAAGGTTTTAACTTGAGTGTGTTTTTTATTTGGTGTTAGCAAGTGGTCAACTGACACGTGATTCATCCCCTCTGGGTCCTTGTCAAGGCTAGATTTGAAATGTTGGGTCCAAGTCGTCTTAGATCATGGAACAGAATTTTCCTTCATGCCTGGT
Organism: Ambystoma mexicanum; assembly: GCF_040938575.1. Lineage (NCBI taxonomy): Eukaryota > Metazoa > Chordata > Amphibia > Caudata > Ambystomatidae > Ambystoma > Ambystoma mexicanum. The sequence goes on along the minus strand of NC_090934.1, from coordinate 1,466,525,330 downwards.
GCGCCTGCGCAGCAGCTCAATTCCTGTGGTTCGTCTCCTCCTAATAGTGCTAGGTAACGGGGTACAGACAAGGTATCTTCCCAAAAGAGGTGCGGGCACCTCTACTTACCCGTGACCATGCAGCTAGACGCAAGCAACCAACTTTTAACAATTGTATAAAGCAAACTGAGTGAAGCGCGAGTGGAGTCCAGAACCTAGCGCCCATGTAGTATATTGAGGAACAAGTTTGCCACTCTGGCAAGAAAACCTTTACACCAGAAGGCATTTATTTGACCTAAATGTGCAGGAAATAAGGAAAAGGTGGCTATGTTCCATACTGAAAGAAGCAAGGATGCGCTTGATGATGGAATGTTCGTCTGCGCGCTATTGCCAATACTAGGCGGCCATTCATTCAGCGACATCCAATTACTTTGGAAAGCCTGGAGGACTAGACACAGCTTTGCAATGCATCCCCAATACACCCTGATAGCACTTTGTATCTCATGTTATGTATTCATGTGTAAAGGTTGTTATAAAGGTAGATTTGCTATTGGAATCTGTAATTCAGGTTGCATTGATGTAGTGGATACAGTGTGGACATGGGACATGGTTTCATTTTTTGATAGATTTTGGATTAGCCTTTTGGACCGGGTACAGGTCGCCAGAACCCCCTCTGATTCAAGGCGCGCAGCAAAGACAATGGAATTAAACACGACAAAGGTGTTTGAAAGGGGAGGGCACACCTATAGGGACAGCCCCTTTGGCATGATGCGCCAGAGTATTTGTGTTGAGAAGGAAGATGGTGTAAGCGTGGGATAAATTATTTGTCAGAATCACCCACATTTTCCCCGTATCGAGATGATTTGGGCCAAACTTCCAAACCCGGGTTAAGGTAATGACAATTCCTGCCTGTTAGGAAAGATTTCGTAATTATAGGTAATTTTCCTTCCATGTGGCAACCCCTAAAATTTTTGCTGTTGTTTTTCACCTTGTTCTCGACTTTGCCAGAGAAGTGCAGCCTTCTACCGCACTCCTCTGGGCTTTCGCTCCATTCTTACGGGGAAAGTGACATGCCCTTAAGACAGTCAGTACCGGGAAACGCTGTTTTCCGTAGTTTCTTTTATCATGTTGCGGCTTTCGTGCAACATTATACAAGAGGGCACTGTAAGCTAAGTTACTGCTCTCTTGGGTCTCTAGCCTTCTACAGGCCCTAGATACTCTTTTAGGATTGTAACTGATCGTGCAAGTGATTCACGGACGGGAATGGTGGCAGTGATCGTTTCTTGTGTTTTGAGCTCCTTTTGGCGTTTTAAGCGCGTTTCTCGCACTTAGCCCAAAATGGTGGCCTGGCTCCCAAAATGGCCAGACGACGAAGCTCCTTTGTCCTGTCCACTGACCGTCTTGCTCCCTTCACCTTCCCCAGGTCGAGACGACCCGGGGCCTTCCTTATTTGGGCATGTACTTTCCCGCGAAACACGGATGCTTTCGCGGGCTTCTATAGGCCTAGTGTGTGCCTCCAGGATGTGGGCTGGGATGTCTGGTCCCAATACACATCCTGGGTGCCAGAGAGTTTAGGGTGGTGTGAATGCCTGGGACCACCGTGGTCCGTGATAGGTCCACGAATGGTGTGAGTGTTGATGAGCGGATCTCCCATTGGGTCCCCTCCGTTTTGGCGCGAAGGGAACCGTGGATAAGAGGGGGCTGGAAACACCACTACCATGTCGATCTCCTGAGTTCTCACGAATGAAGGAATACAGGAGCCAAGTATCCTGCAACCACGAGGCTGAACCGAGGAATCGCTGGTGACCCGCTGAAGGACTGCTCCTCTGCACTGCTGTTGCCTTGTGAAACCCTTTTTACCTCCGATCGAACCAGAAGGCCTGTACTGGTACTTCGACCCTTGGAATAGCGGGAACAGCTATTCTCGGCATCTTCACCATCTCCTGCTCGTAAGCCTTCGGAAGTGTCTCTGGGCCATCCAGCAGACTGACCAGCCTACACAGGAGTCTTGCTCTGTAACCGCCGCCAGGTTGTGTAGTATTTCGAGTCCTTGTCACTCTTACACGATTCGTACACTTGGCGTTCCCAGGTCTGAAGTGAGTAGTGTACATTTGGCTCCGATACACACGGCCGCTCCGTTGCCCTGCTGTGGTAACAAACTGTGCGGGTTTCTTCGATTGGGACATCCTTTACTCAACACGACGACGAGGCGTTCCCTGCTCTTCTGAACCTGCCAGCGACTGAAACGGACGCGGAGAAGCCTGGGTCTGCTTGCATCGGGGATCGGTGAGTAGCATAGCTAGGATCTGGTCGCCCTCCTGCAGGAGCCCATTGCTTTTCCCCGCTGTGTCAAAACAGCACCCTTTTCCATACTCGCGCTCTGCTTCTGCCCACAGTAGAGGCTGCGCTTGAGTCGCGGAACTTGTTCTTCTTCTTTTGTGCACTAAAACAAACTGCCTGATTTCCTTCGAAGAGACTCCCCTTTTGCCCGTTGGCACCAGCGTGTGCAGGTACTTTTGAGCACAAGGCTCCACTCTTCGCAGGGCTCAGACTTCCTTTTAGTTAGGTGCCTCTGAAGGCGGACTTGGTCTAAGCATTATTTCGCACTGCCTGTTTTCCTTACCTTTCAGGTGGACTACACATTTCGTGCATCTAATGCTTGAGACTTGTTTGTATTTGTATATATATTGTATTGGTATGGTATGTGTTGGTTTACTAGAGTTGTATTGTGATTTCTCGCTACGGTCATTGTTTTAAAGGCCTTGGAATAAATGTGTATATATTTTTAATATAACACCTGTTTGGAGTAGTTTGTAAGTGTCCTTGCTTTGTGTGCTCATTGCGGGCTTTCAGTCACCCTCACCCCTCTTGAGACCTAGTCTTGACCGCCGCGATCGCTACCCTGATTGGTCTGGCTTGTCCAGAGGTTACCCTGTTCCAAGTAATTAGGTTGGCCTTCTGAACTTCTGCGCCGCCAGGACAGAGTTCAGAAATCCGTCTTAACACTGCCAAATAAATTTTACTGTAAACAATGGGCTTGAAGAGGTTGGAGCTTTTCCCAAAGCGAACAATAAAGTCTAAAGTGCATGGAACAGGGTGGAAATTCAGAACCTTTTCTGCAATTCTGCAAGTCCGTCTCAATAAAGCACTAGATTCAAACAATGTGCAAAGGATGCGTTTTTTAATCTGCATGTCTTTGAGAGATGAGCAGGCCCTCTTATTCACAAAGGTGGCCTGTTCATTTCCAGTGGGTTGTGCTGCAGCGCAAACTATGTGCTGGTCATCTCCCGGCATGCAGAGTTGAAGAGGGAGGCCCAAGTGTGGCCCTCATGACCCCCACTCGACTTGCCGTCCCAAAGGCAGAGAAACGAGAGATGGGCATCACCCCTAGGCCCTTCCTCGCCATCGTTGATGTATCGCAGATGTGAGAAACGTTATTCGCTCTGTCAGCCATTCAAACCTTACCCCATTGACGACATGGAAGAGATGCAGTTGTCCTCAATCAAACAAGTTGACTGACTATAACCTTGCAGAAGCTGATGACATCACCACTGACATCTTGACATAGGGTGTCCAGTCAATTGGTCGACAGCAAACTGGTCGACTGCAATTTGGTCGACACCATTTGGTCGAATGCCAAATGGTCGAATTTTTTTTTTTATATATATATGTGTTTTGTGGGTTTTCGTGTGGGGGAAAAAAAGAAAAAAAGGGGGTTGGGGGTGGCCCCCCCCAAAAAAAACAAAAAAAGGGTAAAAAAAAAAATTTAAAAAAAATTCGACCATTTGGCATTCGACCAAATGGTGTCGACCAATTGACTGGTAACCTTGACATAGATGTGTTAGACATAAAGCACTTAGGCATCCAGGCACGAAGCTACACAAACACTTTAGTTTATTGCTGATAGACACAAAACAAATGCTTCTGACCCATAATAGTTAAAGGACGAAACAGCAAGACGCCTCAGACTACACATACATATCTTGCTCAAGCTTAATTTGCGACTAATACGAACGTCCATAAGAACAAAGATGGAAGCCACAGGTGCATAAAGGTGAATGGGGAAAGCAAGGAGAACTTCAGAATTCAGAGAGGGGCAGATGGACAAACCATCCAGCGCAGACACTGTGCACAGCCTCGCCAAGGACAAGCAGAGATGGAAAGTTTCTAGTTTACCAAAGCAATAAAGCACCTGTGAGAATACAGGCTAAACTCCTCATAATTACAGACAGTCCGTGGTTCTTACACACGTGACCTGAAGGAACAGGACAGAAGCTATTAATTCTCAAGGTGTATGTGGGAAAGCTGTTCCCATTGAACCAGAGGTGGAAAGATACAATTACTACACAGGCTCAAAGCTGGATGTACACTCGCAGGGCCTAGACGATCAGAGATGGCAACTTATTGGGAACACGCAGCACCGTCGTGATCGTTCCCATGGCCGTGAATAGTTTCTCTCAGCCTGGTAGATGTCCAGGGTCCCACGTCTCAGAGGACCTGTTCGGTCCCATCCTTAGCTTCGTTTCACGTTGAGGCAAACTATGTTGCAGTGGACAATTACTTCCTTGCTAACCTGCAACTTTGTATTTGTAACATTTGGAGGTGGTCCAAGGAGGAGCCTCCAGATATGGCTACCCAATGGTTATACTAACCCCTATTTATAGCATATATAGCTTTTCAGAACTGACCAATTCCCTTCCCCGATAGGTTTTTTTATGATGCGATTTGGTATGTGACATTGTTTACAGTTAAAACAGCGTAACACACGTTTGGAGGACGAGAGCTTTTGGAAATGTTATGCTATTCAATTGCGATCCCTGTAATTTTGATTGATGACATAGACAGTAACCTTTGCCCTATGGTTGAGTCTTCTGTTCTTGCAGTGGGGAAGTTCCCGGGGCCAAGTACCCTCCGGCTGGTAATCAGGGTAACTGCTAAGTGTGCCACTGCCGCTCCTTTAAAGTGTTGGTGGCCATGCATGGCACTTCCAGCATCCAAAGACATTTCCTTGTAGTTATGTTCTGAGTTTTTTTTCCAAGGAGAATAGCTCATAAAATGTCAATCCTCCCTGACGAAATGGTATTTATTAAAGGAAGGTGAGCGTCCATGTCATGAATGCTTGACATATGACCGCCTCTGCCGTATTGGCCTTTCTGAGGTCATTGCCGTGCAGTCATGGACCCCCGTATTAGTAAATAAGTAACCTCAGTCGCCCTCGTGGGAGCAGAATCAGCAGGATGAAACTGCATGCACCCCTAATGCATTTGCCTGACTCTTCCCCAGCCCTTACGACTTTCCAGAGCCCATGTCTGTTAGGAATTCCCTATATAATGCACAATGCATCACCCTCGGAATGATGAAAACCAGCCCCAGGTATGCCTGATTGCTGGTCTGACATGCAATCTTACAATTCCCTACTTCAACTTTACTAATTTGATCAACTTCAGAAGATTGAAAAGGCGAGCTCTTCTTACGCAGGTCCAAACCTGCGAGCCTGCAGGTTACACATTCGTTTTTAGTGTTATGTGGCTTTTTTGCCTTCTTTTCTTTTTATAGTGCAATGAAGCAATATATATATATATATATAAAATATAAGTGGATGATTCATTTGGTTTCAACAAATGTGATGGTATGAACTACTGATGTATTTGTTATGTAAAGCTAACTTGGATTAGCCAATTCATATTAAAAAAAAAAAAATAGATGTCTGCAGTAGGTGCATCAACTTACTGAGATATTCTTGCTGCAGATTGGAATGTGCTGTCCTACTTGGGTAACATTCACGTATCAGCATGACTCACGACACTGAACCCAGCCTTAACTGAACACTCCCTGTGCCCTAACCTTTCTCTCTGTTCTTGGAGCCTTTTAAGGTATTTTGTGTGTGGCTGCTTCTGACGAATCTGTGTGAAACTGGCGGGATTTCCACCCCCCAGCCCCCAGCATCCCTTATGAAGAAGGTTCAGGCTTGAAGAAAAGTCTGTGGGAACCCACAAACCTCCCCGAATCCTACTAGCAGATGTTGGGGGCCTGCAGATCACTGTTCAGAAAGTTCCCCCAGGCTTATGGGGTGAATACCAGAATCCTATGGGGGTGGGAGTGGGGGCTCCTGCTAAGAGTAGAACGAAAAGATATTACCACAAACATGAAAGCATTCACTGGAGGTGAGGGGGCTGGGCTGCACAAAGTTAAGCTAAAATAAAAAATCACATGTTAGCAACAGTCACCAACCGAGAGATCGCCGCATAGTTGGAGGCGCAGAAACGTGGTCTCAAGAAAGTCTTTCTTCAGCTCATATGCATGGGACGAGCAAAGGTGTAAGCAAGCAGGGGTGCATCTCTATTCCTTCCTGCACTTATCAGACCTACCCTGTCTGCTGCCTGAAACCCAGCACTTGCCACTTGCTGGCTGCACTAGCACTGCTTGTTGCCTTCATGGTTTATGTATTATTATTCTGTATCTGTTTCTCCCTTGCTTCGCATTTTCCTCTTCTCCCCCTTCTATGCACTTTCCCCTCCCCCTTTCCCATGCACTTGCGCGTTCTCACTGTCACTGGGCCTAGTAAGATCGCTGTTTTTGTGCTCCCCTGTGCCCCTTCCCTTGCCTTGTTGCGCTCTGAAACACTTGTGTACGAGCGCGATAGAAATAAAATATCAATATCAACACTAGTGTAAGACGAGCAATGTCTGGTGAGAAGCCTCTGGGCCTGGTAGTGGGCCAGGGTCAAGCCCTAACAGTTTGTGGTCATGGTTTGGCCACTCTGAAATGATACTCCACGGCCACAGTTTCCCCTGGATCCCCAAATCTGGGATCCTTCAAAAGTGGCCAGTGAACAGTGACCTCCCTTGCCCGCCCCCTCCCGCAGGATGTTGGTCGCGCAGCTTCCAGGTGGCAGGTCATGTCTTCGCTCATCTCCTGGTTAAGTTGTCAAACTGCATATTCAGTGAACCCCGCTGGTTCAAACTCTCATTGAACGACGCCCCCCCTCCCTCTAGCTCTCAAAAGCAAGCCTTGTTTCCCTTGGTAGGGTTGACAGTCCAACCGGAATCGGGACTATGCCTCCTGACGATTCTTTTGGGGTATCTTTCTGCTTTTCTTGTGGTCTTTAGGATTTTGACCCTATCATCTCTGTACCCTAGTTACTCAGCCTATCCACTTTACTAGGACTTGTCCCCTGGCTGCCCCTCACCCCCAGTGTTCTAATTCCCTGCCTCTCATCCCCCCCTGCCAACCCTTGGACCTCTTGATGTGGCCAATACCGGCTCTCGGCAGTGGACGTCCATCGCCCACCTTTCTCTGCCTCTCATGACCTCGCTCCACACCTCTCCTCCGGGCTCCTTCTGCTTCGCCTCCTCCAATGTACTCCTCTTCCTGGCGTTTCTCCCTTTCTTAGGAACAGTTTGGGTGTCCACAACGTATGGACACTCCCGTCCCGTGCACACCGACATTGACTGAAGAAATCCTTCAGTCCAAGTTTACTGTAACCTATACAGTTAGGTGTTTAAGTCGCCGTACAATTGCTTGGAGAACAGTTTCAACAGTTTTTCAAGAATAGTTTATCAACTAATGGAATTTGATTATATTCATTTTGTCAATATCATTCTGAATGTACTCAATACAAACATCTAGGGCCTGATGCATGGAAGTGTTTTATAATGGCGCAATCCCATAGGAAAATGTTCCAGGAATCAGGCCCTTTGTGTTTTTGATTACATTACATAATTAGTGCAACACAAAGTTCTCAATAGAATTTTTCAATAATCAAGTTAATTAAGTTTTCTAAATGGAATTTTCAAAGAAAGACTCCACGTGAAACAATCTCTTCTTCATGAGCCAAAACAGATCCTCTTTTGCTTTCAACACATTTTCTACAACAAATTCAGAAAGTTGTAATCAGTATTTCTGATCTCACCTCATTGAGCACTTCTCCCTTTCTTCTCATCTCTGGCTTTCTCCTCCTTTGGCTCCATCCCTTCCCTGCTTCTTCCTTCGCTGTCTGTCGCTCCGCACACCCCTTTCCTGACCACCCAACTTCAATCTCCAGTATTAAAGGCTTGTTCCTCAGCCTTTTATGCTTGGATTCTAACATGGATTGCACTGATGAGGACCTTCCTCGTTGTGTACACGTGTGTCCAGTTAGTGTAACCACCTAAAGTGTGACCAGTGGCACTTAGTCCCTCCCTGGCCTCAGTCCACGTGTAGTGACTTATATCCATATTTCTTCTTGCTGCCCAAGCCGAGGCTAGAAAAGTACAGCCCAGTCATGGCCGTCTCTGGTTCCGCTCACTTGTTCACCACGGACCTCTGCTCATGTATTCTGTAGAGTGGAGGTTTCAGGGTACGATTGTGATCACGGGCTGCGCACACGGGACTGCGTTTTGGTCCTGGATCTCCCTTGCATTTACAATTCCCGACAGAGGTGTAGACAGGGTAGGACTTGAGCGGGCAAGGCCCACCCAAAATCTGTAAATGCCCACTCAGCAGCACTGTGTGTTAATGTTAAAGGTATTTGGAATTGGTCCCCTGGCGCTCTGGGCATTTACAGATGTTAATGTCCCTGTGGGGGCCCAACTACATGAGCTCCAGGCCCCACTTGTTAGGCTACGCCTCTGATTACCGACTCGCAGACCCCGATCGTTGGTTGCCTCCTTCCGTGCCTCTCTCTTTCTAAGGACATTTGGGGCAGTGTGTGTGGCTCTGATGACAAGGTGGGGAACTTTGTGGGGTACACCATGCACCGCCTCTGGGGTCGGCATCACACAGCTGTTGGCTCTCGCCTGGCTCCCGGGGCCCTGTCAGTTCCCGCTCCACTCCTTATTCATCTGATTCTGTCACATACTCCACAAACCAACATGTCCCCCCCCCCGCCCCCCCACTAGAACTTCATCAATGATTACACACTGGAAAGTAACACAGTAAACACTGATAGTGTATCCAGTCACCCCCTAAAGTGCACGGCCTGAATATGACCCCAATATGCAAATGCCAGGTTACAGAAAGTGTGCCCTCTCAGGAGTGCAAAGTCTGCCCTAATGCCAACACCATTCCGTATTAGCACTGGTGCAAACATGCAGAGATAATGTGTAGATATATTTTTTAACGCTGGCAATTTTTGACCTGGTGCTTATATCATGTCAAACCGCACTTGTCATGATGCAGTGGTTTTTGAATATGTCCTAATTTTTCTTTTTAAATATGACAAACTTTGCCCTGGTGTTAATACTGTGCACCTTTGCACTTGTGCAAAGTTTCTGTAATCTGGCCCTGGTTTGTAATATGCACATTTTTCCTTTAAAAAAACATTTTTGCGAAAGTACGAAAGTAAAGGTCCTGGCCAAGCTTGGTCGTTTATTTGTGCACCCTACATTATAGTGAGAGGTTGGGACGCCACCTGGCATGACGCATGTCACCTGCCTGACATCCATGGTGTTCCTAAGGACGCTTCCTGATTGGCTGCGCAGGAATGGAACAGCCAGGGTTTGTGCTGGCTGCATTCTCGCTCCTGTGTGCTCGCATAGACCCTCATCTGGCAGTCATCACCCCTAACTTTAAAAGGACAAGGGGTGTCGGCGATGCATCGTGTGCTTATCCGTGATGCGAGGGCTGCACATGTTTCATACACAGCGCATGTGTTAAACATGCGTATGGGGTAAAAGAACGCTTTGCATGCAACTCCAAAATCTTTTGGGCTGGCCTAGGCTTTAAGAGTTGTTCGAAACACGAGGGGGGCCCTTGGAGGGGGCAAGAGCATGGCCTGGCCTGCGGCTTAGGTAAGTGTCTCCGACCCCCGCCAGGCATCCCTGTGCAGCCATCCTCACCCTGGCACCCTAGCCATTCGTTTTACTGCTGGTCCGCACAGGCGTAGGCACGCATACCCTGCCTTCAGACTGTTACTTTATCGTGTGAAGGGTCATGGGTCATGCGATCACCCCACCTGCACTGTGCAGCACACGCGTGGCTTTCCGGGACCTCGCCAACAGGAAGGCTATATTAACCACACCTCGAGTGCCAGTGTTCGTCATGGTTCTAGTAAATACGCGCGATAGCGGAGCAAAAGCGCCTGGAAGCTTTGCTTCTACACCATGTCTGCTTTGGTATCTGGCCTAACTACCTGCCATTCACTTAACCCGCATTCTGGACTGCCTGGCACCATTGTGTGCCAGTTGGTGTTGGATACTCAAGCCTCACCTGTATCTTCTTTAAATGTAAATGATGTAGTCACTGCCTTAGGGGACACCTTCCTACCTCCAGGACAGAACTCACACACCTGGCAGAGCTGCTCTCCTCTGCCCCCTTCCACCGAGTTCCCCAATCGCCCTACACCTTCCACTGAAAAGGATTGCCTGCAGAAGCGTCGCGAACCCTACTAACTGTGGGACTCTTCTGGGCATTTGAAGACCTGCTGGTCACGCCAGGATGTTGCCCAGTGAATGGGCTAAGATCATCTCGGGCAATGCCCTGATCATGGGGGATTTAACAAGTGGCTTGCCATGCCACCTGACAGCCATACCGCCCTCTTCCTGAGCAGGGGTGGCACTGCCAGGCTCACTCATTGGACCCCCTGCTACATAGAGTGGCCTCTTCCTTCTCACACTCGCCCATCGCAGGTGTTCTTCATCTGTTCTGATCACACACCCACCCCCCTCCTCATGAGCACACAGACCAGTCACGCCTGGAGCCATTGCCACTACCCCAGGCTCACCACCTGTCTCGCTGCCACCTATGGAAAGAGTCTCTGGCAAGCTCTGCCCAAAGGTTTGGCCGGAAGATCCTCTTAAACGCCTCCAGAAGAAAGTCTCTAGAACTCATGGTGCCCTGGATACACCGGCGGCGGGGGAGTCCCCAGAGAGCTCCGACTCCTGAAACAAAGGCATTGACAGCAGGTCTGCGGGGGGAGCGCGAGACAGAAAACCCTATACTCACAATCCTACAGACCAAGCTGCCAACACACCGGGCGGAGATTTCCAGATCTGCATAGAATAAATCATGATAATGTGTTTTTTTTTATATAGCGCCTTAATCCAAAGCGCTTTACATAGGACGTATTACTCCATGCATTACTATTAAGAGCCCCCTGGTCTGAAGATGCCACGTATCAGGCTGTGCTCACATGGACCTTGCTGGTAACCTCTCCTTCTTGCCCCAAGGTGAGAATGACAATATCCACGATACCATCAGGAACTCGCTCTGTTGGGAGCTAACCCTGCCTCTTCCCCTCCCAAACATGCAAAGGCAAAATAGGTGTAAAATGCGACAATGGCGTGGAGTTTTGAGCTGCTTGGCGTTTGAAGGCAGCTGCACAGCATTGCTCATGTAGAGGCTTGAAGCGCGCGAGGTTGCGCTGCTCTTGTTTTCATTTCAATAGCACAGAAATAATCATGGATGCCTGCATTAGCCAGGACGCCTGTTTATATGTTGCTCAGTGTTACTGGAACCGCCTCCTTTCTCTTGGTTTACAGGGAGGGGGTGCTAGTTCACAGGCCCTCTCCTGGAGGGAAACGTGTGCAATCCCTTTAGGAGCAGCACCCCCATGCAGCCCTGTGCTTTGCCACTCCCCCTGGCTGGGGTCTGCCCAGGAGATGACCATTGGCAACGCATTGCATGTCTGGGTGCTGTGAGATATGTTCGGGGGTCCAGCTCAGGACCACACTGACACAAATGAAGCACCTTTCCATAAAGCGCTTTGGATGAAAGCGCTATATAAACAAATAAATACACATAATATTTTTGTCTACACATCCTACTTCGATATTGATTACATTGTGGTGTTAAGGATCACATTTTTGGCCAGAATATTGCTGACTTAATTATATTAATAATCTGGTGATTTTTAGAGTGGTTCTCGCTGGTTTCCGCCAGCTTCTAAGCACTGTAATAATTTGTCACGTTAATTACCAGCCTGTGGTTCTCAATTCACTGACCTGGTGGTGGGGCGATCTGACACGATCGGGGATCGAACCTACAGCCCCAGCGTCATCCTGTGCCCGATGGAATTCTGTTTCTCGCACGTTATCCTCCCAGTTCAAAAGAAAAGCCTCAAGACTAGCACTGCAGAAAGGCCTTAGAAGCATTTCTAGAACTTGTACTAACCAGCTGAAAGGCTGATCCAGTTCGCTGGGTTACTGTTTTTTCATTCAGACAACTGTCTAAACTTCAGTCAGAGGAAGCTGCTTCCGTTCCAGGGGCATTAAATCTGCCCAGTGGAGGCGGCCCAGACCATGTCCACGTTGGAACGAAACTCTTTCAAATGAGCAGACGTAACTGAGTGCCAAGGACGGGTAGGCTCGTCCCTTTTTGGATAGACTTGCATAAGAGCCTGGCATTTAATGGGTTAATGGTAAATATAAGCAGTTCAGTCATTTCTGGGGGACAGACGATAGTAGTTTTGCACAAGGCCGGGGAGTCGGCATAACATGCGTGGAAACCACTGATTTAGACGTTGCCTCCAAGGACTTTTGGTTTACCCCCGTGTGTACATGTCAGACAAACCCACCCCCCCCCACCCCAGCTTCATCCATTTGGGAGGCCATTTTATGTGTCACAAAATGCCCTGAAGTGGCTCCGTGGCTGCATGGCGGCGCTGGACCAAAAACACAAGATAGGTTTGTCGCAGAAGAAGCTGTGAACAGCGACTTACCTTATGCAAAAGAAGCATTGCTGGTGTCCGGCTTGAGTTGCTAGACCAAGGGCCTATGCCATGGTTCGAGGTGTTTGAAAATAAATGAATTGGGTGTAGAGCTCGCAGAGGTCTCGGGCCCGTGAAGTAGGCTACCTTCAAGGTGTATTGAAGACCACACCAATATCAAGAGAAAAGTTCTGCGTTGCTTCACTCTTCCAGTTCAGCAGGCCTTCTCCCGGTCAGTCATTCTGCAAAAGGGCTCTCACTCCCTCTTGCCTCTCTCCTATGACTCCTGATAGCCCTCCTCTTCCCCCACTATTGTGGCAGCAAGTCCTCCTGAAAGGCAGCAAGTACAAGCGTGTGGCTGACTATCTTCTCCTTGCTGATAGATTTGATCCATCAGCGGTGATTATTGGATACCCAGGCTTGAGCCTCACTACTCCATCCTCTCAGGTTGAGTCTAGAGTCTCATTGCTCCATCCTCTCGGGTCCAGTGTTGATCCTCATTACTACATCCTCTCGAGTCGGGTCTTGAGCCTCATTGCTCCATCCTATCGGGTTGAGTGTTGAGCCTCATTGCTCCATCATCCCGGGTCGAGTGTTGACCCTCATTACTCCATCCTCCCGGGTTGAGTGTTGAGCCTCACTACTCCATCCTCACGGGTCGAGTGTTGACCCTCATTACTACATCCTCTCGAGTCGAGTCTTGAGCCTCATTGCTCCATCCTATCGGGTTGAGTGTTGAACCTCATTACTCCATCCTCCCGGGTCGAGTATTGAGCCTCACTACTCCATCCTCGCGGGTTGAGTGTTGACCCTCATTACTCCATCCTCCCGGGTCGAGTGTTGAACCTCATTACTCTATCCTCCCGGGTCGAGTGTTGAGCCTCATTACTCCATCCTCCTGGGTCGAGTGTTGACCCTCATCACTCCATCCTCCCGGGTCGAGTGTTGAGCCTCACTACTCCATCCTCACGGGTCGAGTGTTGACCCTCATTACTACATCCTCTCGAGTCGAATCTTGAGCCTCATTGCTCCATCCTATCGGGTTGAGTGTTGAGCCTCATTACTCCATCCTCCCGGGTCGAGTGTTGAGCCTCATTACTCCATCCTCCCGGGTCGAGTGTTGACCCTCATTGCTCCATCCTATCGGGTTGAGTGTTGAGCCTCATTACTCCATCCTCCCGGGTCGAGTGTTGAGCCTCATTACTCCATCCTCCCGGGTCGAGTGTTGAGCCTCACTACTCCATCCTCCCGGGTCGAGTGTTGAGCCTCACTACTCCATCCTCTCGGGTTGAGGGTGTAGTCATGGGTTTGCATTCTTCTTGGTCTGTGTGGACTTGTCACAATAGGGGCTGGTTTCACAGGGTCTTTGCCATGATGGGGGGCTGTCTGTCTTCTTCTTGCTGATAGATTTGATCCATCAGCTGTGATTATTGGATACCGAGGCTTGATCCTCATTACTCCCTCCTCTTGGGCTGAGGGTGTACTCTGGGTCAGGATTCTTCTTGGTCTGTGTGGACTTGTCACGCTAGGGCTGGTTTCACAGGAATTTCGTACACTTTTATAGTCCCATCTGCCTGCTGCGGCCAATCCGCCGCCTCCTTACTCAGTCACCAATCCCTTCTCTCCAGTGTAAGCCCAGCCCCCTGTCATGGTCGCCATTCCCCCCTCATGTCTGCCTGGACCAGTACAGCCTGTAATGAAGCTCCACTCCCCTGTCGGGTCTTCCGTGTCGCTCTACCACTCTAGGTAAGGGGGGAGCTTGTCCTTGGCGGTCGCTGTCATTGAAACGACTTTGAGGCCCGGTCCTAACTCTCTGGCCTATTGTGGCATGTCTGTGGCTGTCAATGTCGGCCCCGAAACTTTGTCTGGCTGCCACCGGAGGGTTACCGGCGAGCCTGTTCTCCTGCCACGACATTGGGAGAAGCACCGGTAGGTGCCGTGTTTCCAGCTGAAACTGGTGCTGTCTCCTGCTGCGGCCACTGTAGCATCACCGGTTGAGCCCCAGTATTCCCGGTGCTCTCCACCTTTGGAGGAGGGAAACCTGCATTTAGTAAACGGTGTAGTTGATGGAGAGAGTGTGGAAGTAGCAGGAGTGGACATATAAGCAAAGATGATATAGTGATCAGAGGGAGAAGGAGAGGTGGAGATTGCCTTTCTTAACACAAATATTACTGAACACTCAACTGAACGCATTGTTTCACCTTTCCTGAAGAATTGCCACGTGTCTGCACAGCTGAATAATTCTTGGATGTTTCCCTTGGTGCTGCTGCTTCATAACTTCAATAATGGCACTATTTCATTTTATTTCCGCTGTATTTTGATAAAAATAATTGACCATAAAAGCCAACATGTACATAGACAAACAGAAACACAATCAAGGCTAATAACACCAAGAACTACACATTTTTTCCAGTCAATACAATAAAATATGGTTTATAGTCATAAAGTCGAATGAAATAATATCGAAAGTCATAATGTCTAAAACAAAAAGTCGAAAAAAAAAGTTGAATTTATGTTTTTGGTTGTTTTTTGTTGTTTGAAATGGGGGGGGGGGTTTCCCCCAACCTCCCCTTTTTTGTTTTTTTTGTTTTACCCCTTTTTTTTTTACCCCCGGAACCCAAAAAAAAACATGTAAATTAAAAAATAAAAAATGCGACTTTTTTGTTTCAACATTATTGTTTAGCCATTTTTGCAATTCGATATTATTTTTTCGACATTATGACTGCACACCATAAAATACAGATTGCCAATACTAATACAAAAACAATTATTGATCAATACCAATCAGAAAAGGAAAGTTCTCCTGGGCATTCAGTCTATAAGGATTTTGGTTGTAACAAGCGTCAATCGTGAATGTCCATACAACCGTTCGGGCCCTCAAATCGAGCTAACATGGGCAGAAGAACGCATGAAAAAATATTTAATTCCAGTTATGGAAGAAGATGGCTCAGTTTCGTTCTCCTATACCAGGCCCGTATCACAAACCAACCTGTGCTAAACGTGGCTAAGGGGTACCTTAGTTCCCAACCAGAACCTAATGGCCTCAGCAACAGTTGACACCTGGTTCTGCAAAATAAGATACTTTAAAGACATTTTTCTAAGGTCCTTATAGACGGGGCAGAGAAGCAGAAAATTGACTGTCTTCCCTGAGTCCTAGACAAAAACAACAATACAGGCTCACATTGGCATTCCATTTTCACTTTACAGATGGTGGGGGTAGAATGAGAAAACAATGCTTGAGGAACAAAGAGCGCATTGCTTTGGAGCTTATAGCGTCCAGATAGTCTTCGTAGCCTTGCACCTGCCTGAGAGCCCAGTAGGTGCTAAACTGGGATGGTGTTTCCAATCTCCCAGCTACTTCCGCCGTCCTTTCCAACTTAAGGGCATGTGTAGTTTGGCTTTTGACTCTACATCATTGGTCATAGGGTGGACCCAAATAACCAAAAGACACAGAGCCAAGAATTCGGTTTTTACATGCATCAGCCAAGGTAGGTTTAGGCCACCCTTCTGGGCCATTACATCTTCCAAAGCTCTCTGATATCTAGCAAGATTCTCATTTTTCCACAACCTAATCCAATATAAGAGTGGTTTAGCTCTGCATCACTGTTTGATGGACTGTAGGTCAGATTCCAAAAGGATTTGAAAGGTCGGGGCACTCGTTGGAAGCCCCAGTACATTTTTAAGAAAGGCGTTCTCACCCACAGACATATGTGTGGCATTGCACCACCCCCATAGTTCAGCGCCGTAAACAGCAGCTTGGGCCTCTAGTGCCGCGCGCGCTGCACCCCCTCCACCCTCATACGATTTAGCAAAGTTAGCTGTTGATCCATTATATCTACACAATGTCAGCCCCAGCTTTTTGGATAGTTCACCCCAAGAACAGTCTTCATACACTCTTATTCCCAGGTAGTCGTACATCTTAACCCGTTCAAATCGTGACCCATCAAGGACCTGGTCCTATCTGGGGTGCTTTTTTCCCCCGGCGTCCCCTAAAAACCATGGACTTGGTCCAATCCGTATTTATTATCAGGCCATTTTTACTACAGAAACTTGAGCAGAGGTTCAGCTCTCGGTGCAATCCCCCTGGGGTCAGCGAACATGACTGTTTGTTCCATTTTGTATCTTTGTTGCTAGCCTTTCTCATGTGTTAAATTGCTTATTTTTTAAAACCATTCGTTTTTAGCCTTCATTTGGTTTTAACTTGGACATTTGGGGGGAAGCTTATTTTTAATTATATTGTGATAGTTTGTGGGGATTTGCTTTGGGTTCAACCTCTTACGCCGGCGACCCTGGTTTACATCGAGTTTAGGTATGTGTCGCGTTGGTGTGGTGGTTTTGGGAGGGGCCAATCCACCCCCTCCCTGGTTGAATCCTGAAGTCAGTAAACCACACCTTTACTGCGCCACCAAAAAAGTTTCAAACGAAATTTCACTTTGATTGCTGGCAGAATATTTTTTATTTTTTCCCTAATGGTTTACACGTGTTTCGGCCTCTCTAGGGCCTTTTTCAAAACAAAAACTTTCTGGGCAAATGTAATAATAAATTAGGTTCTAAAGCAAAAATGAGTAATGACGCAGATCAAAAAATGCATTTAAAATATATATAAAGTAGGAGGAAAAAGAAATTGTGAGGATGGATTTGTAGTTAGCAATAATTATCAATCATATAGACAGACATATGACAAAGAATATATTTTTAATTATGTTTACCTGTGCCTTTCGTTGCTTTTACACTCCTGCTGATCTTCCATTCAGTGTGATTTGAATCAGAAGCCGTTTGTGGCTCCTGCACGTACAAAGAGAGAGAAACTACAATACCCATGAGTCGGTGCAGAGTCTCATGAGTCTCTGTTACTCTGTTTTCCTGTCTTCCTGTAGCTGCTGCCTGGTGGGCTTACATTGGTCCTCTTTCTATCTCCATTACTGCAAGTGAGTTTGGAACCCATAAAACCCCTTGCAACCCGCGGAGCGGCGCAGAGTCGGTGCAGAGTCACGTGAGTCTCTGTTACTCTGTTTTCCTGTCTTCCTGGAGCTGCTGTCTGGTGGACTTACATTGGTCCTCTTTCTATCTCCATTACTGCAAGTGAGTTTGGAACCCATAAAACCCCTTGCAACCCGCGGAGCGGCGCAGAGTCGGTGCAGAGTCTTGTGAGTCTCTGGAGGCTCACAAGGCTAAGTAGGCACCTGACGAACTCCTCAACGCCACTCCGGCATGAATCGTGAGGAGCATCCCTCACGGAAAATTCATCAGCTGTTAACACGTTTGCAATTACGGCGAACTGAGCGAGGGAGCCTTGATGTGTCTGACGACATCATGAGCCATCCGGAGGTTCCCCAAGTAAGAAAATCCAGTTGTACTTCTTCCCCCATTCCCCGTACCATTTCTCTACCACAGAAATCATTGCACAGAAATATAGTAAATGATTTGGACTGTACTGAAAATGTGGATGACTGCTCGCTCACATCTCATACAATTCCTCAACTAACTAATACACAGCCCCTCCCTCTTTCTACTTCAAAAAATTGTGAACACGCAAGCCACAAAGAGCACTTACCCAAGGAGGTGGGGTGTCTGGGCACCTCAGGGGAGTGTGATGTTGTTGCTTCTGAGATGTGGAATGCTGAGCCGAAAATGGGGGCTTATGTGGCTGGCCGTGGAGTGAATGGGGGGGGAGACCCGATGGCTCACTCGCGGCGTGCGGGGAAACTGTTGCAGGGGCCGATTTGCTGCAGCCGTGAATGTTGCCCACCCGCGCCTGCCAAACGCTTCTTTCTGATGTCGGGCCGGAGCTCGGCGTGCTCGCGCCTAGGGCGAGACGCCTGACTTCCGAAAGCACCGGCACTTGGTTGGAGAGTGCAGTGGATTCCACAATGAGCCTTGCGAGCCTTTGTGAAAAACAAGGTTCAATCACTGCTATCTCCACAAATTGCCCAGAACTGCCTGAGAATGGTGATGAAATCATTGAAATTCCTGTAGGGGAGCAAGAATTGGAAGTTAATATACATACAAAGTGCAGAAAACACAGATAATCGCATAGTTGATTTGACCCACGAGGAGGTGGCAGAAGTGAATGCACAAGAAAATGCAGACCCCTCATCTTTCACAAAGTGTAACACATCTTGTGAAACTGTTCAATCTCCAGCTAAAAGGCGAAATTCACTGGCAATTGTGAATAAATTATTGCTAGACCTTACGGAACTGAATGGGTCATTACTTTCAAAATCTTCTCCAAAACCAGCTCTTGCCGGTGCCTTGCCAACTGCAGAGGACTACAGCAAAGAGCCTGGGCTGTCAATGAAACCAGTTATGTACCCAGCTAAAGAATCTTCCCCGATGATCCAGTGGCCAATGGGTACTAGAAAACGAAGACGTGTTGCTTCAAGCACATCTCCTCCTTTCGAATGCTCAAAAAATAGACCCAAGCCATCTGTTAAATCTCCTTTACCAAAATCAACACACAACAAACAGGAGGTGAGATCTGCATCTACAACCCCTGCTGGGCTGACCCTAGGTGAGAAGTCAGAATCGTCTTCCAATGATGAATCCATATTGGCTCCGGCAGAAAAACGACAAAATGACCCAAAACCGAAACAGATGCACCACAGAGCCTCTCTAAATCAAACCAAGAGTCCATGTCCAGAAATTAATCAAGGAAGCACTAAATGACCTACAACCTTTTGTCATGTCCTCACTGACCATTGCTGTGGCACCAATGCTTAAAATGTATGAACAGATCAATGATAATATACAAGATTTATCAACTCTGTCTGCCCTACTAAACTCTAAAATCCATGTTCCTGACCCCCAACGAGAGTTAGCAACCGACAATATATGGGCCAACATTCAGAGAATTGATCAGTCATTGAAGGATTTAGTTGATCAAAAGCGTGTCAACTGTGAGGACAAGAAATTACTAGCTGAAGTGACTAAAGAAGCGATGAATATGATTTTGCCATCTACCGTACCGCACACTTGCCCTTGAAATTGACTACAAACAAAATCTCTCTCGACGAGACTTTGACTTTGCAGCCTATAAGACCCATTGAAAGCTCTAACATAACAATGGCATGCCTTTCTGAGAGAGAAGTAATGCAAGTACATTTAGAGGAAGAGCAAGCCTCTGCTCCAACAAACTTGGAAAATCTTGATGTTATTGACTTGCGATCAATCTCCCTGGATAATGTCCGTTGCCCAAGGGCTTCCTCCATGACACAAAGTGCCAGTGTCCTTCACGAAAAGAAGAAGTCAGCAGAGGGCCCTAGTGCTGTGCCTCTTACTGAGGCCGTTCCATCTACTTCTGCCAACGCTGATGGTTTCGTTGAGTCAGGAGAACTCCCTGTGCATGTCTCCAAACCTGGATTGAATGACAATAATCAAGTGGAAAATGAAAAGCTTTCAAGGACTGTTGCGGAAAAAATTGCAATCGATACTATCCCTACAAAAAATGGGGATGAGAATCAGGAACCGATATCTACAGCCCCTCTTGTCCAAAATATATGCAAAGAAAAAAATTATGAAATCTTCGAAAAGCAGAATTCATGTAACACAAATCAAAGTCAAGAAAAAAAATCAAAAATGTAAAAGAAAACAGAATAATTTGGGTTCAAGAAAATTTCTTAGGAATTGAAAGGCAGTCAATGTCTATGTAAACACAGAACAGAGGATTGAAAATCAAAAGAACAAAGCCATAAATCAAAAAGTAATTGATAAGGCCTCCATTAAAGAACCAATTATTGATGTGGAAAATTAGGAACTTTCGCAAAGTGAGCTACTAAGTCTATCCACATATGAAGAAGAGGCGTGTTACGAAGAAAAGGATGAGCAAATAATGGAAATCTGTGCCAATCCAACTACAATTCCAACTGCAGAAACACAGACGGAAAAACCACTTGAAATTGTGGCAAAAAGTGGAGGAATCTGTCAATGGATATTGCCTTTAAGCGACATTAGAACTCAAGATATGACACATCCGGAAGTAAAGTCTAAGACCATGGATGAAAAAAGAAAACGACAAGGAATCCCGAATGCATTGGTAAATTTGTCATATGAGAGACATTTTTCAAACCTTTCAATCGACAAAATAAATGCGAATGATATCATAGACACCAATGGGCCTAAGATATCCTGCTGTCCTCCTGGTGGAATAGTTGGCTCAAGTGAGCCTACGCTCAAATCAACAGTTATAAGAAATGAAGAAACAAGAAAGGGCTTAAATCAAAAAATTAGCCCCCAAGTTGCAAAACATAAGATAGCTGGAAAACATGTCCTGATTCTTGAAAGAATCTTAGACACAAAGGATGGCCTAAAGTTAAACCAAAATAACGTTTTACGTCTATTGCATCATGTGCCTGGCCTCCGTTCTATAGAATAAATGACATTCAAACATTCGAGTTTGTCAATGATGAACAGAATGACAAAGTATGGCTACATATAGACTCGAGACTAATAAGTGATCTTCTTCTAAATGTAATCCAGTTCCTACTCTTTGTGGGATTTGACATACATGAAGAGGTCGCAACGGCTATACTAAGTGCCATTTTAAAAGAGCCTTAAAGAGAGCGTGGAGAAGCTGTCAGAACACAGACCAAAAATAGCCAGCGTGCTGAGGTCTCTCAAGGTTCTAGTGCGAATGTGCAGATAGCCACCCAATCAGATGGGCCCCGATCTGAAACAGAAAAAAGAGCCGAGAGTCATGTACACTTCATTCGCGGTGAACAAATTAAAATTACGATAAATTGAAATACAAACACCTCCAGAAATGAAAACAGTGCTTCATTGGACAAACAAAACTCAAACAAAAACTCAAATTGGAATTGGCTGGCTTTTCTATTGGTTGGCAATAAAATCTAACGCCAACATGGACCATTTGGTCCTACCATAAATCTCTTATCCTGGAACACTAGAGGTTTTGTACACCTGTTTAACGGAATAAAAAGCTGGAGTGACGACTTAACCATAATTTGTTTTCAGGAAACGTGGATGGCTTCTTGTCCAATTTCTGATGAATATGAACTGGCAATAAATCCAGCCATAACAAGAGCCAAGGGATGTCTGTCTGCTGGTCTCCTGACTATGATCAAAAAGAACTCACGTTGGAACTTAGTAAAAACAACAAATCACTCTCCATTCATACAGTATACAGTGGTAGCCGCTAAAAACGATACGAACAACAGTACCAATCAAATGCATATCTTAAACCTATACTGGCATCATAAAAATGAGGCTAAATTTAAATTCATAAAAATGATATGCAACTTGATTGATGAAATAAATAGCATCCACCAAAAGCCGAATATCATTTGCTGTGGGGATTTAAATCTAGATTGTTTGAAAGAGTGTAAAAATGGCTGTGGTCTTCAAAATCCACTTCGAAAATTGGCTAAAAAATGGTGTACTGACCTGGAAGAAAGAAATATAACCATGGTCAATGGGAACATCAAGGGTGATATTCCTCCAGAGTCAACGTGGAGTTTTATGAAGCAATCATCAACCATAGACTACTTTTGCATATCAGAAAATCTACATCATCGAGCTGTGTCCCTCCAAATCACAACCGATGTAAATAGCGACCACAGCAAACTCAAGCTATCGTTACAGATGACAAATACTGTAAAGCCTCAGCAATGGAACAATCAAGTGATAGTAGAACCCAACAGATTTCGGCTCAGAATAAAACCTCAGGGTGTGAAAATACTTACAAAATCATACGACAAGTACCAATATGAAGCTACATACAAGAAAGTTGAATATACCAGCCTTCTAGAACAATTTATAATCAAAGAAAATGGAGTCAAAAAATCAACGTTCAAACCGAAACACCAATTTGATCAGCAAGTCCGTGAAAGGAAACGGCAACTTCGAAAGGAATTAAGGCAACACAAAAATCTTAAAGGCGAGCAACAAAAACAAGCAATCAAAATCAGCAAGCAAAGATACAAAAACTGGCAAATCTCGCATAAAGCTATCATGTACCAGCAAGACAGTGAACTCATGATGGCCAGCCTCAACAACAAGAACTCTTGCGATTTCTGGAGATTGATAAATAACATCGAATGTCGCCAAGAAGCAATCCAAATCAACATGGTGGGTGAGAGCGAGTGGGTCAAACATTATCAAGCCTTGTATGAAAAATAAAGCAACTCAACTGACCCTCCACTACCACAACTTGCAAAATGGGACCTGCAATTTGAGAGAGAGGACATTGTAGCAAGCATCCGGTGAAGCTCCTCATCAAGGGCCCCAGGACCTGATGGCCTAACTAACTTTGTCATCAAAGAAAACCCTGGCGAGTGGTCAAATTTCCTGGTATGTTTGTTTTCCTCAATTGCCAACGAAGGTAAAATCCCTACAAGCTGGAAAACAGCAATTGTGATTCCAATTTTCAAAAAGGGGCAACAGAGATGATCCAAAAAACTACAGGCCATTTGCCCTTTTAGATGTCTTGGGTAAAATCTTTGCCACCCAATTACAGAAACAACTCCTAAAGTGGATCCAAGAGTCCAATCACATGGATAGTCGACAATCAGGTTTTGTTAAAGTTGTAGGCTGTGGCCTAAATGTATTTCTGCTCAACATACTCAAAATGGATACAATAAAAAGAAACAGAAAAATCTATCTTGCATTTGTGGACCTGTCACAAGCTTTTGACAGCATAGATAGAGAATTACTTTGGAAAAAAATGTCCGATTCGAAGTGCCCAATTAGCCTATTATTGGCAATAAAGGCCCTGCACACCGACACCGAGCTAAAAATAAGGATGGACAAAAATGGCACCCTATCAGAATCCATAAAAACATATCGCGGTGTAAAACAAGGTTGCCCCCTTGCCTCGATTATCTTCAATCTGTTTATATCGGACTTGGGTGACGCATATGAAAATGCAAACATCTACCCTCCAAAAGTAAACGGACAAGCAATCAACTGGATACTGTATGCGGATGATCTAGTTTTGCTAGACCTCCCACCAATGGGTCTTCAATGGAAATTATGCATCCTAGACAAATACATCCAGCAAAATGGTCTGAATGCAAACACACACAAATCAGAAATTCTAATCCCACAAGATCTGCAGAAAAACAAAGATCCTATAGGAAAAAAAAGTTTACTTGGAAACTGGGTGAAGGGAAGATTGAAATAACAAAACAAACAATGTACTTTGGCATTTTGCTGAGTTCAAGTATGAAGGATGCCCCATGGGATGAAAGAGTAAAGAGCAAATGCAAACAACTGAAAGCGCAAGCTTGCATTGTAAATACAAAATATGGCAAATACTCTTTAATACCCATCTTGAACTTCTATAAAACGAAGGTCATTCTGGCTTTAATCCATGGAGCTGAAACTGCCTTTGGTTGCCCTGCTGAAGTGTGGACCTCGCTGGAACATTCGTTCTGGTCCAAAGTGTTGCGTCTACTACCGGCTGTGCCGACTGACTATGTAAGATTTGAACTCGGTCTTCTATCTATCAGTGGAAGAAGAGCATGGAACACACTCAGTGAATTTCCCAAAGTAACTGCGAAGAAACCAAATCCACAATATAATCTCCTAAAAGATTCGGCTAATGGACCAAGTGATTCTGTTATAGTGATGTGGGCAAAACGCTGTGAAAAGCGCTTAATGGACATAGGAGCAGACATGAGCCTGCTACAAGAAAATCCAAATAAAGTTAAGTCAATGCTTTGCACTCAAGACTGGATAGACACTGGTGACTCATGCAAAAAACATAGAATCATGCAACTGATACCAATTGAAGAGAAAAAGCTAAATGTGATCCAGCCGTATTTACAAACATTTCCTGAAAAAAATCGTAGAGCAATTTTCATGAAATATCGCCTAAACCAATTTCCCACTCGGGAAAATCTGAGCATACGAGAAGCAGCAAGTTCAAGCTCCAGGACATGCAGACTCAATGGAAATGATATGGAAACCTTGAAGCATCTAACATTACTATGCCCCAACTTGAATCAAGAACGCACAAAGCATTTGGGAAGGTTCATATAGAAAAAACATCAATGACTATGGAAGAATGGTGGAGATATTCTTTTCAAGACTCGGACCGCAGACTAACAATTGAGTTAACCTTTTTTTTTGGAATCATTGGAAAAAAAACTAACAAATGTAGAAGCTAAATGAGATCGTTAATAGTGCCAATTGCCATACACACTTGGGCCATCCAAAATCGAGTAGATTGGTCACATTGGGCTTTCGCTGCAGATTAGCTTCAACGTTGTTAGTATGATGCTTTGTTTGGTGTTCTTCCTTAGTTTGAGGATTTGATGTTTTAAGGTTTTGATGTATTTCTTCTGTCTAACTTTTTAAAGGTTTGTAACAAACCAATAAAAAAAAAATAATAAGTGTTGTAGTTCTCGGCTCCATTTCCATTGAAACCCAGCACGAATGTGCCGGCGTGAAGGGGGCAAACCGGTCTGTGCCAGTCCGTGTCCAGACGTGACGGCTGCACGGCCTACTACTGACCATTGGATCATTGGTGTGGTGGAGGTTTTGGCAGCAATAGCGGCAGCTAAAAGTAAGCTAACTTTTAACCTTTTGAAGTAACAGGTCATGAGACTGTAAGTTCCTCACAGGGGGAAGAAAATCAGTCAAGTAGAATTGTAAACCCGGAGGATGATATTGGGGGAGCATCAAGAACAGATGCGATAAGGACTCCCACAAATACAGAGGATGTCCTAAATGGCACTCATGTATCTAAGGCCAACTATGTTTTGAATAAGGGAAGCCAGCAAATGACTGGGACGCAATGCCCTATAGCATCGGACTCTACGGTAGAATTGACATCCCACAATGTGTACCTGATAAGGAAAACCCACATAGACGGCAACAAGCTATCCATAGGACTTGTATACCTTATGAATCTCTACAGGATCAAGAATGGCTGACAACCCTAATAGAAGGGACCATGAGCCGTGTTCTACTTCCAGTCCAGTGAGCACTAGTTCCAAAGACTAGACGCTATCATACCCTGCGTGAATAATGCAGAGAACCACTATGCATCTACTTGCAGTAGGGAACAAGGAACCCACCAGGAGAACAAACACCTTATAAAGTTACTCCCTGTGCAGCAGCTGAATCTTGCACTAGTGAATACAAGATCCTTAGTAAAGCATACCTTGGATGTACATAACATAACATAAAGTACATATAATTGCATCACAGAAGCCTGGCTGTCAGAAGCCCACAGTCCGCCC
This sequence comes from Ambystoma mexicanum, assembly GCF_040938575.1. NCBI lineage: Eukaryota > Metazoa > Chordata > Amphibia > Caudata > Ambystomatidae > Ambystoma > Ambystoma mexicanum. The sequence continues at coordinate 1,466,499,524 of NC_090934.1, read as the reverse complement.
CCAAGATACGTATGTTTCGGTAAACAGGGGAGGAGTGGCTAAAATTTGTAAAAAAAGAACTAGGGATATATGAGATGGAAATAGATTGTGGGGAATGTGACATGTTACCCGCAAAGATCATTCCAAATCATAATCGCTGCATTCATTTCCTGCGGCTGTATAGGCCCCCTGGGGAATCCACAACATTCAATGAAGACCTCATTAACTTACTGATACCAATGCAGACACCAAACTCTGCAGTTATCCTTTTAGGAGATCTGAAACCTCTGGAGGGGGATAAAAAAGCCACAGATTTAGAAACTCTTTTGAAGAACGAGAATATCACGGTTTATAACTCTGAGCCAAAACACATTAAAGGAAACTCGTTAGATTGGATTGCTAGTGATAATATAGCACTGACAGAGGTAATAACAACTCCTTGTGTGTGGTCGAACCATGCTTCCATCAGATGTCAAATCATGCTGCCCGCCCCGCCAAAACACCAACACGGAAAGACTCGGAAGGTGCTGGCTAGAAACTATCGTAACATTACAGCAAGAGACTTGGCAGAGTGCATGGATGTTGTGTGGTCGAAAACTAAAGAATCAGATCACCCTGATATTCTCGTTGATGTTTACAATGGAGAGATGCGCCGGTTATTGGATAGGATAACTCCAAATAAACTGCGAAGGATAAGCCTAACCTCATGAATGGTTTTCAACTGAGTTAGTCCAGCTGAAAGCAGAAGAACGACAAGCAGAGGCTTCTTGGCAAAAAGATCAAAACTCCACTAATAAGACAGCATGGAAAGGCAACGAAAAAGAATATAAAGAAAAAATGATTGAAGCTCAACGTAATTATTATAACCACCTAATAATAAAGCTGAGAACCAAACAAAAAAACTCTTTAGAGTTTTTAAATCCTGGGAGAAACCCAGAGGCCTGACGCAGATTGTTAATCCCTCCAGGGAGGATTGCGAATGAGCACATTCGCGGACAAACTTCTTCTTGCCCAGAATAAGATTAGGAAGGAAATTGCCGGGCTGGAAACAGTCACAATCAGAAAAAAATCTTAGAGAAGCACATCAAAGTAGACTAGGTGAGAGATTTATTCCTGGTCAAAGGACATCTAATCAGGGTATGTCCTCTAGTGGTTTTAGTTTCAAGGCGATAACTGGGCATGGAATCAAAAACATTCTGAAAAATATACATCCAACTAATTACCCGGGAGACCATCTACCCTCAAAAATTATTTTTGAAGATCAGGAAATTTTCATTCCGTTTCTCTGTAGATTTGTCAATGCTTCCTTTAAGCATAGTAGCATCCCGTAACTTATAAAAGATGTGGCTGTTACTCCCTTGCTGAAAAAACAAGGGCTTCATCCAATGGACACAACAAATCTGCGGCCGATTACGAATACCCTGTTCTTTCTCAAACTAGTGGACAAAGTTGCAGCTTCGCAACTTCAGAGACACATGGAAGTGGCAGGAATCTTTCATAGGAAGCAGTAAGGTTTTAGATGCGTTCACGGAACAAAGAGTATCTTGGTTGATCTTCAAACACAAATGCTGGAAACCTTGGAAAGAAGTGGACTAGGGCTGCTGACCCTTTTGGATCTTTCAGCAGCCTTTGATATCTTAGACAATCGGATATTACTGTAAAGGCTGAGAGGGACAGGCGGACCCTCTGAGGAGGCAATAATCTGGGTGGCATTGCTTTTGGAGGGGCGCAGATCAAAGGTGTACTGGGGAGACAATGCATCTGAGGCAACGTTATTGACGTGTGGAGTCCCGCAGGGGGCCTGCCTCTCGCCCCTGCTTTTTAATACATGTATCCAGCCATTGTGCCAAGAGTTAGAGAGAGATTAGGATTCTTTTTCTCCAACTATGCTGTCGACTTTCAGCTCACAATGGAATTTAGTGGAAACTTTAGAGAGGAGCAGGAGAAGCTAAAAAAACATATACCAGGAAATTAAGAACTCGATGTCCACAAACTGGTTGTGTTTGAATGCAGCTAAAACCGAGCTAATGATTTATGGCTCGAGACAAGCAAGGAAAAATCTGTGCCAGGCATATGAAAGCTTCTTGTTAGAAGAGAATCAGATAACGGTTGCGACTAAGATCAAAACTCTGGGCGTCTACATGGAGGCAAACCTTAATGCTGGTGCACATGTACAACTGATCATGAAAAATCCCAACTATTATCTTAGAATTCTAAGATTGATTAGACCAATGATCTCGAAGGAGAACTGTCGCAAGTTGCCGATGACTGCTATTCTCTCACGGTTGGACTACTGCTATTCCCTTTTAGGGCCAACGAGCGAAAAGTCCATCCAAATTCTTCAAAAATCACAGAATGCAGCTGTATGCACTGTGCACCAACCACCACGAAAGGATCCAGTATCTGCAGCCAGGAAAGAGCTACACTGGCTGCCGGTGGCAGCGAGAGTTGCCTTTAAGATACTGACGCTTGCTCACAAGTGTATCTTGGGGACTGCCCCCTTACATCTCAGAGAGTGGTTGGTATTATGCCAACCTATGAGAAACCTACGATCCACAAAAGCATTCCTTCTGAAAGTTGAACGTGTAAAAAGAGCCCAGGGAAGAGGTCGCTCTTTCCCGGTTTTAGCTGCCGAGCATGGAATGAATTGCCAGAATCCATGCACAAGGAAGACGGCATCTCTGTTTTTAGAAAACCTCTGAAAACGAGGTTATTTGAGTAATGTTTTGGAATTTCTGAAGGTCTCCCTATTCCTTCTGTAGTGATCAGCGCCTGGACGCCCTCGGCCTTTGGCCCCATGTAAATGGTATAACATAACATCAAAACTGGACTTCTATTGTGCGCCAATGCAGGGACTTCAGTGGGTGAGGCCAAAAGTTTGCAGATAACACCATTTTTGAATAATCAAAATAAAATGGGTGCCAAAACACAACCCTGGAGAACTCTGCATTGTCTATTTCATGATCTTCCTGGAAAGCACAGCGAAGGACCTGCTTAAATGACATTTTCTGTGGTAAAACCTTCCAATAACGTCTTTGGCAGTATGGGTCACCTAAAATGATTGAACTGAGTAGGAACGGTTTAATGGGTTAATAGTACAAAACTGGGAAACACAGAGGTAAGGAGGTGGGAATCGGGGGGTAGCGAGGGTGCCCACGGATTAAAAAAAATACAGTCTGGTAAAATACCGAGACATTCGGTTGCCTTTATTGACGTTTCGGCATCGCATCACTTCCTGCTTCAGTTAAACCTTTTTTGTAAACTAAAGCATACATTCTTTGTATGTAACTTCAGTCCTTATAGAGGAGACATATATGTATATATAGAGCCAATTATTATCACGTCGAAAGTTGGCAGCGAAGTGATTTTCTGTTATCTCGGCTTCTGGTGACGTTTTATCTCTGTAAGAGTGTTTGAAACCTAAGGAAGGGTATTATTTCTTTTTTATAGCAAATAAGCCCTTTTTGATATCCACTTGATCGTACTGGTGACTGCAAGCTGTCGCTGAGCAACTCCATCGCTACAGTCAGAGCCTCTTTCCGATCTAGCCCAAGCCCCCTGAACTCAATAGAAGGTCTACAGATTGGATTCCATATGTTGTTTCTGGCCCCCCTGAACTTAACACACATCATCCCAAACATCACTGCATGCATAGACATTTTTAATATCTGCTTTCGGTGTCACTTTTTCAATGGACTGCTCATCGTTCTGGGAGAAGTGTACTGCTTGCATTGATCCCCCATTCCCTAGTTTTCCCAACATTCAGTTTCTTGAATGTGGGCATTACTCGGGCATATAAACAAAATCAGATGAAATCATTGGCACGTATTAGTTTGAAAACACATCACTGCTTTGACCAGGATGTCACTTTCTTCATCACGATCAGTACCTAATTCACGGACATGAAGAATTACGATTGAATAATAACGCAGCGTGTTTTAAAGCTCCTCCAGTCCAGCGACCCTTGCCAAGTGATACAGACTGTAAATTCTTGCGCGTGCTTTCAGCTAGCTCACCTTACTCGGTTGCACATCCATTCGGCATCCCCCCCACCCCCTATTTATTATGGACAATTTATTTTTTAATGGGGTCGTGGGAGGTTTCCCTCCTCAACCACCTGCTACCCACCACCCTCCACTCCCCTACCCCCCAAACACACTACACATATATATGTGTACAAACAAGGAAAGGGCTTGGTTAGAAACACAGTGTACCACTGTAACCGGTGCTTGCACCCTCCTTCTTGGAGAAGCAGCCACTTCTACAATTCAGACATGACCGGGCAGCGAGTTAAATTTAGGTGCCATTGCCAAAAAGAGGGAAGATCTCCTTTTATTCCGGAATAGTGCCGGGATGAAGAACATGAAGACGCGGTGACAGGAAAAGTTACAGAAATTGGCATTGAAATGATCTAACATCTGTTTCCAAAAGATGTTATTGGTTGTTTGTTATTACTTCTAGAAGTTCCCTAAGTCCAGCGAATCCAAATAGACTCCTATTTGAGATGCAGAGGATTAAAAACAAGACATCTGCTGTCTGCCTTCTGAACTTGTCTGCCTTGGAAGAGAAGCCCTGAATGCTTCGCTCCCTGGCTGCTTGGACGCCTGGCCACTCCAACTCTGGAGCACCTTGGATGGCCTGGACACCCACAGCAGACCTGCAAGTGCTAACTAACATTCTGAGAAGAGTTACACATACCAGCCAAAGTCTCCTCACCTGTACCCATGTGGACTCATCGGAGGGAAAGATGACTGAGTCCCCGACTGAGCATTAGACCGAACAAGTGGACATCCATATGGGGCAAAAGCAGACATTGAATTGCTCCTGAATGAAGGAGGGAAGACATCAGCTGCTGCTTTTAATGCCTCAGCTCTCTCCAAAGGACCCACAACACCTAGATTGTAAAGAGCAGATGAGCAAACTTCCGCAAACCTTTCATTTCCCAAAGGATTTGGAAGGGCCATCCTTAGAATCCAGATGTCTTGGGGAAGAAGTCCCCACAGTGCAATTATATGAGATACAGAAAAATGTGCCAATTTAACAAATGAAGGCGCATCTGCGTTGTTTGTTTTGCGTTGCACTTTTCATATTAAATTTGGCAACATCTGTCTACCGACGGCTAATCATTAGGGATGACAAGACACTTGTGATAGTCCAAGCAGAATTCAGTCCTTAAAGTTTCTTTTTTTCCTACATGGCTGAAAATGTACCTTATAAATATATTTTTCTCATATTGTATTAATTATAGAAGATGGATGTCTTCAGTCATGTTACTGTACATTACAAATGTCATCAACATTCAGTAATACTTATGGTTTGCACTCTTTTGTTCAAAGGGGAGTTGGAAAATTATTTGAAGAAAAAAATACCCGACTCACACCTCATCTTGTCTATTGTTTTTTTTTTAAAAGAAAGATAACAAAACTTCCAGAAAAACCAATAGAAAAGATGAGGGGTGGGGGCTGGGCCGCAGCGATTCACAGTGGGTCAGAAGTAAAGTGCTTCTTGGTATTGGGTGCAGTATTATCTACAATTAGGCTGTACATAATCATTCTGTAAAAAACAACTCACATTTCCTTGAACTGAGGCAAATTGTCCTTCGAGCCTTTGCTCGATGAGGCTCGGAAACTGATCAGAGATGTGATATGATACCGCAATTATATCGCACCTATAAACACGTGTGTCAAGGGTGTGAGGCATGTGTTTCCTGTCTCACTACCGACTGTGGGAGGCCCATTATTCTGAATAGTGTTTACACAAATTACTGTCGCCCCCATGTGCACCAGGAATTTGTTACCCATGTAACAATAGACTCATCCAGGAATTTGTTACCCATGTAACAATAGACTCATCCAGGTTGTATATGACAAACTAGAGAACTATATGCACATGGCCCTAATACGTGTTACCAGTGCCAGGAGAGAATTTATTTGGAAGTTTCCAGTATGCTCACAAATGATCGCAACTTATCAAGTGGGCTTGTTCAGGGGTCCCCAAAATGCCCACCACCAACACTGCTAAAAGTTGGGATGGCCTCAAAAACGGCTAACCTGCCTTTGAAGGCAAACCTGAGGTTAGCAGACTTTGGGCCTCATTACGACCCTTGCACTCCCGGAATGAAGGGGGCTGGTACGGCCCCCTTCATTCCGGGAGCGTGTATTATGAGGTTCCCTTTTCGAGACCGGACCAGACGTCTCTGGGTCCCGCGAGGGGAAGAGGGAGGTAACAACGGGACACTTATAATGTGCCCGTTGTTACCTCCATCCCCATTCCTATTGAGCCCTATGGGGGCTCAAATGGAAATGGGGAATGGTTCCTGCAAGGAGGAGTTACCGAGTCCTCCTATGTCGGAATTACCCGGTAAGTCCCCTTTGCAGGAACCCGGTAATGGAGCCCGGTTTGGAGGCGGCCACATGACGTCTACATCATATATAGTGTGGCTATTCCGCACAGGGTCGGGCACTGGTGTCCACTAGCCTGAAGCTCCATTTATCCAATGGGATTATGGATCGATTTCAGTGAAGCCAGGGTTGTCATTTAAGAATGGCATACATGTTGGTGCAGAGCCGGATTAAACTCTGTGGAGGCCCCTAGGCAGTCGAAATTTCGGGGCCCCCTCGCAAACTATCTCTTAATACATTTTACATTTTACCAACCAACAGTTTTAATAAACCAATTGTATTACAATTGCATTCCGCAAAACTAAAAATGACCTAAACATTAACAATTATTATTTCCAGAGTTAATTACTTGATTGGAGTTGTAAATGCACTGCTGGTGTAATGGAAATGTCAGCCAGGTCTGCCTTCTGCCACTCAATATATAAGCACTCTGCGTGTCCTTCACTGAAGTCCTGTTAAAAACGAGCATTGGCAAAGCCAACAGTTTTTGCTTGTGTATAAGTATTAGCCATTGGCAAGGCACTGCTATTAGATGTCCAGGTACTCGCACCGTTCTGCAGCTGCTGCCATTAATGGCCAGTTACTACCACTACGGCTGTGCCTGGCAAGTGCCTTTCCCATGCCTACACAAAAGCCCAAAACTGTTGGCATTGCCAATGCGTGTCATTTGACCCCCCACCCTCCCATTTTTTAAAAAAAATTGTAAGGATGCATAACGTCTTTGGTTAGAAAACCAGTAAACAGCATGTGTATTGTTTTCTTTTAAACTGTAATCAGAGAAGTCAGGGTACCCTCTCTCCACTGGCACACGAGACCCCAACTGAGGTAGGCAGTGCACACAGGATAGAAAGACATTTGCTGGATACATAGAGAAAAGTAACTGAATAGGACCGGATTTTATTGCCCGGTGAAAAATACACCACTTGTGGATTAGCAAACATGTCCCCATGTAAAGTAAGCTCGACCGAAACAGCTGCCTGAAAGAAATGCCATCATGAACACCTCCAGAAATCTCACTTCCTTACATGGGTATCGCCATGATAGCAATGACAAAGGCGATGCACAGGCTTCCTGCAATGACAAAGGCAATGCACAGGCTTCCTGCAAAGGCGATGCACAGGCTTCCTGCAATGACAAAGGCGACGCACAGGCTTCCTGCAATGGCAAAGGCAATGCACAGGCTTCCTGCAATGGCAAAGGCAATGCACAGGCTTCCTGCAATGACAAAGGCGATGCACAGGCTTCCTGCAATGACAAAGGTGATGCATGGCAAAGGCAATGCACAGGCTTCCTGCAATGACAAAGGCGATGCACAGGCTTCCTGCAATGACAAAGGTGATGCACAGGCTTCCTGCAATGGCAAAGGCAATGCACAGGTTTCCTGCAATGACAAAGGCGATGTACAGGCTTCCTAATATTTCTTCAACTGCTGATGTCTGACCTGGACTCTTGTGGAGTACCTGTGCCTCTTCTTTGCCGCATTTAAAACACTGGTTGCATGGTAAACACATCACCATGAGGTGTGAAGGCCTCATGAGTCAGACACAGACAACAGGTTAAAGTTTCTCAACAGCTTTATTTTACCTCAAAAGAAAGGGTGGATCAATGCCTAACTGGCCCTATTCTAAGGTAGGATTTCCCTATCTAAAGAAAACTACGGATAGTCCATGTCAGGAAGTTCAAAGTAAAACTTCTGTCTGTGTCCAAAACCTGTAATTTCCCTCACAACTAACTGCATACAATGTGCAGGGATGCCAGCATCACAAGGAACAGTGTTCAAAGTAAAGTTCAGAGCCTCTTCTAGCTCTTGGATTTGTGATCAGCTCCCCTTCCCCAAGTTCAAAGTAGTTAATCAAATATAGGGGTTCCCTTCCCCAAGAGTTCAAAACTTCCAGCTTTCAAACAAAAAGAGAGTTCAAATCTTTCCGTTTTCAAAACAACACTTAACTTGAATATCACAACAGGGCCAAAGCACAACATAAGCTTCTTGAGAGGTGTTTTCAGTGGCTTTTCCATTCAGGGGTACCCGTTCTAGGAAAGGTTGTCAGACCACACGGTCTACCCATTACAGGTCACGCAACCAGTACCCTTCCTTGGCTATTCTCCTTGGACACCAGTCCACTGCTTCTCCTCAACCGTGAGATCTACCTCAGTCACATGTGTCACACTCTTTTGACAGTGTATTATGGCTTGCTCAAACACCTTGCGCTTGGTATATCTCTGTAGGTTTCCTTGGCTCTTGCCAATGCTTGTTTCTTTATATGATATGATATTTTATTTATATTGCACCAATACACAAGTGTTTCAAGGCGTGATGAGGCAAGGGAGGGGTACAACCGAGGACAAAACAACGATCTTACTAAGCCCAGTGACGTTGAGAACACGCAAGTGGAGGGGAGAGGGAAGGGGGGAAGTGCAACGGGCAGGGGAGGAGTGGGAAGTGCTGAACACGTGATCAAAACAACAACAGGTAGTGCGGCCAGAAGGTGGCAAGTGCAAGAATCAGGCGCAGACAACCAGTGCCAAATAAGTGCAGGAAAGGGGACTGTAGGGATGCAGATACAGACCCAAGTGCAAGGGTGGCCAGGAGGCAGAGCGGGTATGCTGCTGGGTGGGCAAGGATCTGGGCCCAAAGTCAGAGGGTAGCCAGGTGCCAATGCAGAAACAGACAGAAATCAGCAAGGGAGAGGAAGAGAGAAGGCAGAAGCTAAGAATAAGGTCTCGAGATACTTCCAGAACCAGAGATGGTTCCCCTAAAGTTTGAAAGAGGCAGGGAGGCTGTTCCAGAGGAAGGCCCCAGCCGAAGAGATAGATCTACCTCCAACTTGTTGTTTGGAGAAGCGACTGACCCTGAGGGAGTTGGAGGTGGAGGAGCGAATATACAATTTTGTCTCAGTCACATGGGTCACACTCTTCTGACCATGTATTTTGCCTGGTTTAAGTAGCTTGTGCTTGTTACACCTCCTTATGTTTTCTTGGTTCTTTCCAACACTGATTTCCTTATAAATGAAGGAACGCCCCTATATGCTCACACCAGAATAAATACAGCCCGTTAAGGCAAAAGCCCTAAAACACAGCTTGCAAGGATAACAAGTATTTATTTCTACAACGTAGAAGTGCATGAGCAAAGAACTCTGCTCCTCCTGAACATTTGCCCTCCGTCAGCACGTGCGGTGCGCTATAAGCACAAATGTCACTGATTATGTCATTTCATACAGTACAATTCTACAATAGTAATTGGTGGAGCCCTATAGATGTAGGGCCTGCTCTATAGGGGATGCCATGCCATTGGTCCATCTTCATCTGTCCATCTTGGTTCATGTGGGTGCTGCTGGGCTTGTGATCCGCGTGCGATTGGCCTAACAATGAATTAGCTACATGGAAAAACAATGTTATTTTATCATTGTAACAGTGCACCTGGCAGGCACAGAGATGGGCTTGGGGGGAGAGCGGAGGTCACGCTAACTCACACACTTCACTGACTCCAAGACAAGTCAGCAACTTCCAAGGTCTTCCACCTTTGTTTTAGGCTAGAATTTGAAACCACCCCGCACCTAGCTGCACACATCACGTGGCCCAATTGTGAAGGTAAGATAGCCTTGCTTTCTGATCTTAGTGATCAATTGAGGGGTGTCATAGTTTTATGGTTGGTGGTCTGGGTTTCGATTGTACTGTGGTATGTGAGGGTCTTAGGATAAAAGCATTGCAAAGCTGTATTTCTCTTGTGCGGGTCGTTGGGGCAGGAGGGCCTTCCCATCTGTTTAGTGGGATGGTAACTGCCAAGAGGCACTCTGCTCCCCTCTCATGACCTTGCAGAGCATGTTCTTCCCAGAGCATGAAGGCCTGTAACGTCTAAGACACTGAAGGGTTTATGAGTCACTGAGACCTGCTCAGGGTGGGGGCGATGTCCGTATTCAGGCAGGGGATCTAATGCTAACCCATTTAGTGCTTTTCGATGCTCTTGAGCCTGCGGTCCAAAATGGCAGCCACTAACTAAGATGTTGTTCACACTCGCATCTACTATGTAGCCTCTAATGCAAGCTCTACCGTGATTGTGCACCCTTCTTTGTGTGCACTCCCCAGGCCCCTACTATCTGTATGTGCTTTCTAGCGTCTGTTTATTTCAATATCGCCTAGGTGGGTGGGAAGACCCTCTCTCCTTCCCAACATTATGTAAAGTTCTTTGCACTTTCTTGGCTGTGGCTATTATTAGATCTCTTATATCTTGCACTCAACTTTTTGTGCTCTCGGTACAATGTCATTTCATCGACAGTTGTTCTTTTGACAGGTGTTTTTACAAATGTTTTTGGGGGGTGGGAAAGGGCAGATAAAGGGTTAGGGGTTCGGGTACAGTAAAAAATTGGTGGGACAGGGGGAGCTGAACCCCCAAAATTAAAAAAGAACACATTTCGATTACTTTTATTTTGGCAAAATGTTTTCGTAAAAACACCAGTCGAAAAAACGACTGTCGATGATATGACATAGAATCATGCTCTCTTGGCTTAGCCAGCACTTGCTTCAATTAATGCAGTTCACAACTTTCCTTTCACTAACTCTCACACTCTTTTTTCACTACTTTTAGGATACCTGAGTGTTTTCAACTTGTTCCTAATTCGTTCGGTATTCAAAATGCTTTTCCTTTGCTTTAACTTGCTTTCAATGTGTTCGGTATTCAGAAAATGCCCTGCTTTCCTTTCATTCAATATTCAAAGTATGTTTTACCTGCTTTCATTGGTCTCATTGCGTTCAGTATTCAAAAGGCCTTGCATTCCCTTTATTTCTCTCACCGCCTGCCAGCCCGGTGTCCCCCTTTCTGGTTTCACTCACTGATCGGTCTTACGGATGCTTGCGAGTCCTTCCGCTGCCACAGTTTCCTCTTTCTGTGTGCGGTCGCTCGCGTCTTCTCCTGGCGGTCCTCCTGGGCCTCATGCGCACCCAGCAATGCTTCCATGGTGAAGCAGGAAACATACAACTGCTTCCATTGGTCGTGCCGGACTCTGTCTCACTAATTGCTACCGGCCTCCAGCTTCTTCTGTCACCGCAACCTGCTACATACACTCTGCACTGCTTCACAGGCCTACGGCGCTCCTCCTGCCACGCCGCCACACCAGAGATGTCTCCCTGAGCACAGCTAACCGTGCTTCCACAGTTGATAATGCTTTCATGGCTGCCTCCATTTGTTTTGGGCTTCCAGCTTTTAAAGCTCCCGCCTCCGGTTTCATTACAAAAAGGATTAGACCGCTCACCAGCAAAGCAGTAGTCCTACCTTGTTATTGTTGTCCTTCTGCTCGTCCCAGTACTCATATGGGGCTGACAGTTGTTCGTTTTCATAAAACCAGAACGTGTTTGTCCAATTGTTCTCTTTTTCGTCCCACTATTAGATTGATGCATTTTGGGGAATATTTTATGGGAATCATATTGAAAGGGCTGACACAAGCCTATGAAGGCTTGAGGGATGGAGGGATCATGATGAAAGGGAAATGGGTGATACCATGTCTCACCTAAGGACGTCCTCTACCCACACCCCAAATGCTCTCCACCCAGGTGATCCTCCCTCGCATATCCACCCCCAGGGTCGGAATCTAAAAGGGATAGCCCTTCCCAGGCCACCTGAGAGGAGGATCCAGGGGAAAGGAAGTGAGGACGTCCTCAGGTTCTTCACAAAGGCCACTTCAAAGTGTGAATACAATACACGATGAAACGCAGAACACAAAGAGGTTTGATTGTCCCATTCAAAGCCGGATTCAAGACCCAAAATACAACCAGCAGACACCCTTTCCATGAGCCCTAAATTTGCTGCCAACCATTCTGCCTTTGACCAAATCATATCAATAGAAAATACTGGATCAAGTAGGCACCATACTATGCAAACGAAAGAGGCCTGCTCTGCATGGTTGAGAATAATACGGTGCGGGTGATCACCCGACACCAGCTTCTGGTCCCACCACCCCTTTGAAGAACCAGACTGGAGTGTGTGCATTGACACCAGACAGCAGGCCATAATGGCATAGTGCTATTTGGAACAATGACTACCATTACATAGGCCAAGCATAGCTATCATGACAACCCAGAGTGCTTCCAAAGTGGGAAACGGATATATTTTGGTCTTTGTGTATTATTCTACATAGTGTCCTAAGGCATTTCCCACGAAAAACAACACGACGCAACAGATCATCAAACATTTAGTTGCCTACTTCTCACAGGTGGGCTTCTCAAGCGTAATTGCCACGGACCAGGACTCATTGCAACAATCATGTTTGAATTGATGAGTGAGTTCAGAATGCTATCACACATGGCAACACTGCACTTCCATCTCTAGCCTCAAATAGATAGATTTGTTGGGAGGTTTAATGGCACTCTGAAGAACCTCTTGTGATGGTTAGTTGGTTAGTGAAGGATGGCAATAACTGGGACAACCTAATCCCATAGGCCATGCTTCCTGTGACGAAGATGCACAAGGTGCAATGGGATCCCCCCTTGGACTGGCTAATGGGTCAGAGGAAGAGATGCCCACCATGTGGTTAAGGGTGGGTGGACCAATCAAGAGGAGGTCGAACAGAACATGAGGGTACCTGCTCTGCTAACACCACCAGGAGAGCCAAGACTAGCAGAAATTATTATATGACCATTATTATTACATGAGAACACTCTCCTGGTGAAGTGGCCTGAGCCCTGCTGAGTCAAGAAAGAGATTCTTAAATTATAATTTGAAGCAGGGTGACTGCAAGAGGTCCTCACAGACATGACATTAATCAACTTGCTAAAAACATAGCAGGACCTGGAAGACCCAACCAGGATGACCAGCACAGACCATCATGTACAATCCTAATTGTAAATCTAAGGGAGATGGTTCCCTAAATCCAGAAGACCCACCAAGGTTAGAACCTATGGACTATCATGATCATTTCTGAGATATGTTTATTGACAAGACTCCTGGAAGGGTAACCAGATTCGTACAATGCATCAAAACTCCTCCAAGAAAGTGTATGAAGATCTGATATTTGTATTTGTATTTATTTGTATTTATTTTATTTGTATTGTGCACCTTGCCCTGGGGCATCTGGGTGCATAGTTTGCAAGGAAATTGTTACATACAGGTTAGCAAGTTTCCCAAAAGGGAGACACAATCAGTTGCCAGAAAAAGGTGGCCTACTCTGAGATACAAAAGACCCTTGGGCTCAGAGTCATGAAGCCCTCCTTGAGCCACTTGTCTTCACTTGTCTTCACCTATAGCGTTGGTCATTAAGCTGGATGGGTCATGGAGGTTTTGCATTGATTTCCATAAGGTTAACAGGATCTTCTGGTTCAATGTCTACCCGATACCCTGCATAGACAAGATGATTGGAATAATCAGTCTAGTCGCTTGCATATCCACACTAGACTTGACGAAGCTGTACTGACAGATCCCTCTTGATCCAGAAGATAGGGAAATGACATAATTTTCAACACCTTTTGGCCTCTTTCAATTCACCGTCTTGAACTTTGGTCTTTATGGCGTAACATAGGGTGATGGTTCGGGTGCTCCGACACCATCAGGAGTATGCAGGGGCTCACCTCAATTATATTATCATCTGTGGCAAGTCCAGGATGCCCCATTTATGCCTAGGAACCCAGCATCCAAGAAGAGCATGGGTCAAAGGCACTCCAGATAAATGTCATCTTGCTTTGCCCGTTGAAGCGATGAAGATTTAGGGGAGGAAGGTCAACATTAAAACCTCAGGAGCCAAAGTCGAAAGTATCCAGAATGTTACAGGGCCCAAAACCAAGAAGGAACTACAAGCTTTTCTTGGGCAAGTCAACTACTATAGGCGGTCAATTCCCCATTTCTCCTGAACTGGAGGCCCTCTCAGGGTCCAACTCAAAACCTGCAAACCCAGAACCCTGGCATAGACTAACACATCGGAGGAGACCCTCAGTAGATTTTAAAACAAATTGTACCACCTACCTCTCCTCCTCATGCCACACTTTAACTAAACCTTAATTTTACAGACAGTCAGTTCTAGGGTGGGGATTTTGGGTGTCCAGTCCCTAGAATGCAATGAATTGGAACATCTCTTCTTGTATGTCAGTGGAAAGCTCTTCCCATGAGAACTAAACACTGCCCCCTGACATACCCATTACATGTCATTTAGAACAAGAATCAGCACAGTTCAAAATAACAGGTGATTTAAAAAAATTGCCATGGTGTTTTTGGGATCTAATATTCAGCACTTTGCACTTTATCTGCACTGTATTGCACATGGTTGGAGAGAAAAAAAGATTTAAGACAAATTGTTAAAAGAAGTGGATTGCACTTTCCGGTTCTATCCTGTCAGATAATAATGTCCTTTGCTGAACCTGTTTTTAAACTGAATAAATTTAAATTGAATAACTTGTGTATATTGAAGGCACCAGGAACAGTGACGTGTGCGCTCTAGCACCTTGAAGCGTCTCATGTACTAGATGGAATTATCAATAATGATCTGAAACCTAAAAGTTGACCTTGCAGCCTGTTCTCTGCTCTGGGACATTTAAGGGAGTGGAGGTACACCATTATCTTTATCTGAAGCTCAATGAATAGACCTTGTTTTTGACTTCTGTAATTACGTTTGAAGAGACCACCATTTCATCCATTTCATCCTTCTATTCACTGCTATTTGATTTAATTGTGCTGGGTGTCATTGCTTTTCTTGTCCTCTGGAGACTTGCTCACTCCATCGTGCATATGTTTTTCACATCCTTGATTGTCCAATACTTGGCTCTTGCAGATGTTTTCTTCTTTGCTTAATCTAAGAGAAACATGTTTTATGCACATGGCTTATCCTTTTGACTTCCTTTGTGCTTTGCAATTATCCCTTGATGTGACATCCTTGGTCATAGGCCAATAGACTCCTCTTTGTTCCTCACACAGAGCTGTTTTCCAGCGTCTCCTGATTCTGCTGCCCTGCTCTGTCTCTGAGGTAGCTTGAATGGTTTCAATACGAGTCTGACGTCCATCTTTCTGTCATAGCCGCATCATGTTTTTTTCTGCAGCAAGCTTCTATATGTCTCAGCTACCTTGCGTTTCTGCATATGTACATTTACTTAATCTCTTCTCACTTATTCCTCTGGTGCATATGATTTCTTCATCTTTGATTACATGTTTCTCTTATTTCTCCAGTTCCATCTTTCTCCTTTAAGGATTTGCATATCATTTCAGTGCGTCTGTGTATCTTTCTTCCATGACGTCACTCTGCTCTCGTCAGATTTCGCTTGGAGCGCTTCAATGTCCAATGATGTGTGCAGACATCCTTCCACCCTTTCAGTGCGAGGGCACATTTGATACGGCTGTCTGAGTGTGTATCGCCTCTCATACACACTATGCAGTATTAGGACTATACCTGGGGTACCACATAGGGCTCTTCAGCTACTATTCCAGTATGACGGATGTGAGGGGGCGGGAGCTAGCTATGATGTGTCTTCCTGATCCTCTACATGTATTGTTAAGTTTACAGTCCTCACTCAGTTCCTGTGAGTAAAAGACCCCTCCTATATGTTCCCGTAAACGTCCATACTTCTGAATACGATGGCCCAGTCGGAGGGATTAGGAGTCTGACTATGTGTGGGCACAAGGAATTGTTGAGCGAGGAAGCTATTGGGTGCAGAGAGAGGTGGAGCCGGAGCCCAGAGAGAGGTGACTGATGCAGCCGGAGAGAGAATTATAAGGAAAGTTGTTAGGAACATCCAAGAGACAAGTGGAAGATAGTGGACAGCAAGAAGGAGGACACAAGCTAAGAGATGTTTGGAATAACACTGTGAAAAGAGAAACAAAATATGGAGGCTGAGTACCCCAAAAGGAAATACACCAAACACAGGTTTCAAAGGAACATTCAAAGTACTTTTATTCTCTATCGAATACAATTACAAAACAGTGCAAAGTCAAATAGCTATCGGCCCTCAGTACAACACAACGAACTCCAGCGTGGTTCAGTGAGAGACTGTACAGTAGAATGCATTCGCTTTTTATACATTTTGTGAGTGCTATGGCCAACCCCTCTTCGGGTTAATATTCTACTTTATACATCACCAATTCTAGGGTTCGTTGCCGAGTCTCAAATAACCGCATCTAACTGGTTTGTTCTTTATTACATATAACAATAAGCGTATGCATTAACTGTGTATTCTAAGTTTTGTATTGCAGGTCTTCTTAAACATGAATACAATATAGTAAAACAGATGTTCTTCGTCTAATGTGTAAATACATTATCATAATATATACTCGTGGATTGGTTTCATTGCGCGAGTAATCCTTTTACACATAGGTCAATGTAGGACGAGGTCTTAGTTCATGACCTCAACAAGTAGCCTGCAGGCAGATTACACATTAGCGATGTACAGAGGTCAAGACGGCCATGTTGTATTTTGCAATGACATCGTCCACCATTTTAGCTCACAGGGTGACTTTTCCACATAAATGCTAAAATGGCGGTTTGACCTAAAAATGGCGGCCTACATGGATTAAAGGTCAGGACCTTGCAACACAGATCTCGCAAGTGACTTTCGAGCAGCTTGGCGTAGGCCAATATTAATATATTTATTACAATAGGAGGCATGATATACTTTTTATTCCGACAACATAAGGAGACAAAAGGAAGGTTTGAAGGAGGTACATGTGAGGTGAAGAAATAGAAAATCAGTGAGGAGAGGAGAAGAAACATGGAAGAGGTTGGGAGGGAGGATAAATAAAGAGAAGCAGGGAAGATCACAGCGTAAGCAAGGAGGCAGAGCGATCAGGAGGAGGCAAACCCCCAACGCCAGAAAAGACTGTATCTGCGACAGGGTAGAAGTACAATTATGTGGCAAAGCATCGAGGGGGTGCAGAAGGAGAGACAGATTGGAGAATATAGAACAGGAAGTTCAGGTGAAGTTCCCACAGGCACGAGAGCATTTTTACAGTCAAAGAGGAGGGCAGCCAAGGGGCCTTGTGGAACATGACTAAGACCCTGTGACAAGAAGGGGGCATGGAAACAGAAGTTGAACTTCGAGGTAGACTTAATCTGCCAGCCAGGTGGAACTGCTGGGGTTTTGCCCACACCTACCATACCCAAGTTTCTAACGTTGTCATATTGATGTTTTTGTCCGTACTACTGCCTATATTTGCTTGGGTTAAATAACCAAGTGAGTGACAAGCATGTTTGGTGTGCTTGCAGATCTTCCATGATGTGAAGTGGGTACCAAAAGTCTGCAGGAGAGAATCCTTGATAACTAAAGACTCACTATAAACAATCTCTGGACCCTGTGGGTATGCATTCCTTCAGCATGTGGAATAACTTATTTTGTTGTAGTTTACCATCAAATACAAAATGTACTTTTTTTAATGTTATTTTTCCAGAAATTATTGCAGTGCCCATATAAGCGTTGCCAATATCTTGCTTTGCCCTGACTAAGGCTTGGCCGTGAAAATCTTTTTGGCCATATTTAGCCGAAACTCAAGTTGGCAGTTTGCTATCAACAATTGGGATAGATGTGTGTTTTATATTATGTTGTTAGTCATTGACACCTGTTGGTGTAGAGCCAACATGCAAGTGTGGCTCAAGGGCTAATTCTTGTTAGATTTTCGTCCCAGCTTTGGAACTTGCTATCCCTTGTTCTGCCTTTTCTTTACTTCAATGTGTCTAGTGTAAGGACGGCATGGCTTCAATAGTAAGACAGACGCAGGTGACCACAGTTCAAGGGTGTGTATTGAACTTTAAAAGGGTGTGATAAACGCCTATCAAATCCTAGATCTACAGATGGGAGCAAGCTACGACCATCAAATAATAATGCAGTCCTATTGGAGTCTCATCAAAATAAAAGGGCCCATAGTAAAAAAAAATAAAAAAAAACTATTGCCAATCCTTACTCTAAAAACAAATAGTGTGGGGTATTGTTCTTGAAAAAAAGTGTTCACAAAATGATATGTCAGGATGTTTTGGATGTTGGCCTCCCTTCCCCACGTTTTCAGCACGAGACAAGGCAGTTTGTTCGGGCAAAGCACACACTCTCTGGCTTCTGCCGCACAAGGATACAGTTCCATTACCAGCATCAGGGCCTTCTGTGCCCAAGACTTTTTACTTATCAATGTCTCTTGATTCAGAGGGCCTGATGTATCAAAAACAAAACACAAAGTTATTTTCCTCTTATAAGTACTCAATACAGGTGATTCACCCTGGATCCCCCTCTTCCGGGCTTAGATCCCCTTCTCCAATGTTCAGAGAATATTCTTTCTCGGGTGGCTCGCGGTTCATCCGGAATCCCCCTCAGCCGGGTACATATCCTTCATCTTACACAATCAGTCTCCAATGTTGATGTATCAAAAACAAAACACAAAGTTATTTTCCTCTTATAAGTACTCAATACAGGTGATTCACCCTGGATCCCCCTCTTCCGGGCTTAGATCCCCTTCTCCAATGTTCAGAGAATATTCTTTCTCGGGTGGCTCGCGGTTCATCCGGAATCCCCCTCAGCCGGGTACATATCCTACATCTTACACAATCAGTCTCCCTCAGCCGGGCTAGGACCAACTGCAGTTCGTATTAGCTATTGAAGACTTTCAAATGTGCACAGGGTTTAGCTTGACCCATTGCAGGACCACTTCCATTTCACAATTTGCATATGCCACCCCTCAGTTGGATACCTAACAGAGACCTTCGAATGTGCACCCACGTGGGGCCAGACCACTCTGTATATGGTATCTATCTTGGCTTCAAAAAAGTTCAGTCACTTCTTGGATATGCAGTTATATTCGTGTTGCTCATCACATTTTTTTACACACTGTTCTCTTCCGATTTCTTCATAGAATGTTGCCGCTTGCATCCTTGGTTCTAATACAGACCGGTCTGCTATCAGTCTCCCAGACTCACTGGCTGTGCTGACTTTACTGGTGCTGCTTTGTTGTAGGAGCCAAAGACAGTACCACAATGGCAAACATTCCTCCCCGCCTTGGTCATCGCTGCGGGATAGCCCAGCGGACCTCTGACACAAAATGCATTTTTCCTCAGTTTTAATTCAAAGTCTTATGTTTCATATTCTCAGAGGCTCGTGATAGTAGAGTTTTTTCTCCAAAAAGGTGAAGGGAATTTTCTTCCTTGCAACCCTGTCTGGTCTTTCCATCTTTCTCCTCGTATTAAACTGCCATCTTGGAACTGCTGCTTCCTTGTGTGCTTTGCCATGCTCAGAGTGTGCTTTTGTGCTTCGCCTTTTATCTGTGTGGGGAAGTGTTATGGAAGTCAGGTGTGTGTAATTATCAGTAATTGCCTGACACTGCCTGGCCATTGTGTTGGGACATGTTTGTTATATGGCTCGGGTGTTAGTCTGTTTTCTCTCACATTGAGCTGTCCGTGAGAAAGTGTTTGTGTCAGGAAAGTGAGGTGGTTGACTTCCTAAGCATCCTACCTGGTAGGACGGGGGAAAAGGTTTTACAAGGAAGGGGATACCGCATCTCACCATCCGATGTCCCAGTCCAGCTCCCCGAAGACCCCTTATCCAGGTGATCCTCCCGCACCGGTCCACCCCCAGGAACTTGATTCAAAGGCGATGGCCGTGTCCTGGCCACCTGGATGTCAGATCTCCGGGGACTAGCAGGTGAGACACCTTCTGGTTTCTCACGCTAGCGTCTTTTTGGTGCTGGTCATTTTCCTTGAGACATGGCGTTTGTTTTGGTCAGGGCACTGATTTTGCCTCTTTTGTACCAGATAGATTTTCTTCTGTACATTATGTCGACTCCATACATTTATTTGGGTTGTTTCATTGCTACATTTTGATCTCATTTTATAAGCGCATAAAACTTACCTTTTGGTTTTCTTTTATGCTTATCTTTTTTTTTATTGATGATGGTTCTTTAAAACTTTAGTAGGAGCAGCACCAGCTTTACTTTGGACCTGGCCTTGTTACTTTGGATGCGTGCTTTGATGCTACTTGATCCGGGCATGCAGAAATTGTCCAGCTTCTAACCCTATGCAGACCTAGTGGGCAGATACATGTGGGCCCAAGACCGAGGACCAGGTGTCTACACGACATCCAGGATGAGAAGCAGACACCCCAGGTTCACCAACTAAGGAGACCAGAAAGAAGTATGGGAACACTCAAAACC
Organism: Ambystoma mexicanum; assembly: GCF_040938575.1. Classification (NCBI taxonomy): domain Eukaryota; kingdom Metazoa; phylum Chordata; class Amphibia; order Caudata; family Ambystomatidae; genus Ambystoma; species Ambystoma mexicanum. The sequence continues at coordinate 1,466,479,055 of NC_090934.1, read as the reverse complement.
CCAGGATTGTGTGTTCCTGGAGGTGGTCAAGGGTGAACAGATAAAAAAAGGACAGGTAATAGACATAGAAGTGGGACTAAAGTAAACACAAATAAAACTGTAGTCCTACTTCTATCTCTCTGGCCTGTTTGGGGGGGGGGCGGGTTGTGCTCACAGTTATACTCCTCTCATTGGAGGAGAGCGGCCGGGGTGGGGAAGACGAAGGAAATGGGGGTGTGACAACCATTCATGCCCCCATTCACACGCAGGAAGAGTCGCGCCAAGCCCAATTTCAGGATTTTGAAATCGGGTCCCGGCAAAAACCAGGACCATAGCTACCCATCCTTCCAATCCCGAGACAGGGTTTATGAAACTAAAAAACTCCCAGGACGACGGGCGATTTCCCGGGACTGTCCCGGGAAATCCGGGATGTCGGTCACCCTAAAGTGATCATACATCCCAGGGAGGTAAACGTGGATTAGGTTTTGCAGACTAAAAACTCAGATTTATAACCCAAGGAGAAGCCCCCCTGTTACGGATGAGATGTTCCTTTGCATTTTCCTAGATCATTTTTTGAATCGTGAATGCTTTATTGACAATGAAACTTGCATGTCTGCATTGACATCAACCTTCTCCTGTGGTCGAGAAGATCTCGTGCAGTATTGAGGAGCACGCTAACTGCAGTATCACGAGAGGCCCATGCAACTTTCTCCCAGTAAAGAGTGAAACTCTTGTCCCCCTACCCTTTCAATGTAGTTCTCACATTTTTGTAAGACTCCATTGAATGGTGTTGCCATCTCTGTGCAGCAATTGTCCTCCCAAGGTTTTGCCCGTCAAGTCTCACCATTTGACTCCCTATGGAGCAAACACTTTCAGAAGTTGCATTGTTAGGGATGATGTTCTAACTTTTGGCTCTTCTGCCACTTGGGAGTGCGTTTCTCCTCTGAGATAACCCTGGAAGTCAGCCATTTGCTGTTGATAATTATAGCCAACGGTCGTGCTGGGTATTATTAAAAAGTCTGGGATTTATTGTCGGCTAGCAGAGGACATTGTGCAAATTGCACTGTGCCTTGTTATGCACTAGTAAATCGAAATAAATAAGGCTATCATTAAGGAGCAGAACACGTTTGCAAATCATTAAAAGTTTGTGTCTCTAATGTGTACCTAAAAACAAGGAAAACAAGCATTGGCAAAGTCAACAGCTTGGGCTTTTGTCTATGGAAAAGGTACTTCCAGGTGCTTCCGGAACAGTAGTAGCTGGCCATAAGAGTGCAACAGCTGTAACATGGTATGAATATCTGGGAATATGACATCTGTGCCTGGCAAAGGCAGCCAGATACCTACACATATGCCAGTTGGCTTTTCAATGGTTGCTTTTAACAGAACATTGAATGGAAGGAACCGATGCGAGGACACACATACTGGTTATGAATTGAGTGGCTGAAGGCACACTTATTGAAAACATTTTTATCTGGCTACTAGCGCCCTTATAGCTGCAGCTCAAGCATTCTTCCTCAGCAGACTGCTTTGAAAGGACACTGGCCGGCCCTCACAGGACACCGTTTGATGTTACTGCTTGAAAGGGCTATTTTAAAGAGATCCCAGGAGGATACGTGTTGCGCAGGTAATGGATGCAAAGGCCCCTAGAGATTAGCATGGCCTTGGGCGGTACATGAGTGTGTAACTAGCCAAGTAACGCACAGATGCTGTGTGTCCCTCCTTTCAACCATCCACACCTGCCTGCACTATTTGTGCAATAGTTCTGGCTAAAGCATCACTTAAGAGCCAAAACTCTAAAGAAATTGCCATGCATGAGACACGTTCCTACATTTACCTCCCAAATCAAACAAACATGTTTTAGTTCATCTTTGTAATTTTCGTTAATGTTTTCTATTTTATGCAGCATTTGTTTTATCTGGCTTTAAAGGTTTTAACTAAATAACAAGGATAAATGGAGCCATACCACATAAACTTGTTTGCTGCACCTATCTCGAGACATGCTGACTCTGGCACATTTTCTAAGATGTCTTCTCAATAACCTGTCGGCCATTTTGTCTTCAAATGTTCAACGAGGACGTCTTCTATTTCTTGTGGAAACTGCCTTGTCGTATTGTTTCTGTAATGTTAAACGTGATCATGAACATCACAAAAGAATTGATGTCCTAAATCTCTCTTCTTGGAGAACAAGAGACACCAACAATAAGCTTGTCGGCAAGGCTAAAAACGACCAATATTTCAAATACTGCCTGTTTCTGCCACATTATGGCCATGGTGGCCTCGTTTTATAAAAATGTCACGGAGTAATCTTCTTCTGGTGGTGTGCACTATTCTGCGTGCAGTGTCCCGTCAAGCCGTTGGGTAGATGTAGGGTCTCACAGTGACCAAACTCGCCTATGTGGTGGTGCCTGAATTTGAGGGCTCCATCTGGCATGCTGCCCAATTTGACGAAAGGGGATGCCAAGCATGTGTGTGAACGCCAGTGGTATCCCCTGAAAATTACTGTAAAACAGTCTGATTATACTCTCCACTTGAGCCGAGCAAAGTTATGTATGTAAGATCACTCCAACGGACTCTAGCGTCCTGGCAGTGAAAAATGCAGGCCAATCGCCCAGTATGACCCTGCCTAGCCTTTTCATTGGGGCCAGGTCGGTCTCTTGTGAACCCACCTTCCCTTTTCATTGGACCCAGGTCTGGTCTTCATGGCTCTGCCTTATGTGAGAAACCTCAAAGTGTCTCACCCACTAGTCCCCAGTGATCTGTCATCCAGTTGGCCAGGACACAGCCATCGCTATTGGATCCAGTTCCTGGGGGTGGTGTCAGTAATGGGGCTCACCTGTGATTCGGTGTCTGATTCGCAGGAAGATATTTCAGCCTCAGCAGATAGCGTAGTCCGGTCCGGAGTCTTTTTTTTAGAGAAGAGATACGGTCTGTTCCGGGAACTCGCCACAGTGGTTGTGTAGGAAGGCAGACAGCAACCAATGTGGAGGACTCCCTGCACAGCCTGTTGAGGGGAAAAAGCCAGTGGCAGAAAAAAACCCTGAATTATTTGAATGTGCACAGGGCTGGATGGAAGATCTTTCAGTTCCGGGAAGAAAACAGTCACTGAGGCGCGCTAGAGTAAGCGCCCCGAGAGAACAAGGGCAAGAGGGTCCGCAGCAGGGGATCCGGGAAGTCCCAGGTATCAGATCCAGCTTCAATATCCGACAGAAGAAGGCCGGGAAACCAAGTTCCTTCATCCATCCAATTCAGGATCGACAGCAGGTAGGGTGTAATGGAAAACAGGAGGAAGACCAAAGAAACTACAAGACAGAAGCCGTGAAACCAGACGTGATGCAGCAAAGACACTAATGAATAGCACCAGAGAAAAGGACCATAAGTATAGAAAATAAGGAAAGGCAGAATACAGATGAAATCACCCAAATGTTTGCGAAGAGAGGAAGTAAGTAGAATCCAAATGAAATGAAAGCAAATGGAAAAGCCAGAGGCTCGAAGGAGCTGTAAAAATGGCAGGGTGAAAATAACAAAGCCGGAGGAAAGGCAGTCCGAAAATGCCGAGAAAAAAGAGGCGGAGTCACCTGAAAGTGCAAAGCCGAGCGGAGGTAGAGAAACGGAGGAAGGAAACAGAAAGAAAGAAAAGATGCCGAGAGTAGTACCGCTAAAGGCGGAAAAAAAAACAAGGACGCTAAGGAAGAGAGAATTCCGGACGGGAGGTAAATACACAGAGGGCACGGGAACCAAAGGCACCAGTGTAGCGAAGAACAGGAAACAGTTGCAACGCAAGGAGGGGGCGTGGCTAACCTCAATATGAAGAGCCCAGAACGTAACAGCTAGACCGCTGCACAGGGCGCCGTGAAGGGTGCATTAATGGCGCTTCCATCGTGTCCAACACTTCCATCGTCCTGTCCTCATGACAGTATGCCCCCTTCTAGGGGTACCTACCCCGGGTTTACCGGGATGAAGGGTATGAAACTGCCTTACACATCTGGGAGCTGAAATACCGGTCACAGGTTCCCAGGAATCTTCAGCCTGAGAATATCCTTTCCACCGGATCAAGTACTGAAGTCTGCCTCTGTAATATCTGGAGTCCAGGATCTTGTCTACATCATAGACTTCTGGGTCAGGTTCCCTGCTCTTTATCTGAAATCTTTTTTTCCGGTGGTGAAGATCAGGGATAAACGACTTCAACAAGGAAGAGTGAAATACTGGATGGATTCGGCTGAGTTGATAAGGAAGTTTTAGCCGAAAGGCCACTGGATTAACCCGAGCAGTGATAAAATATGGACCTAGATATTTGGGGGCCAATTTTGATGGATGAGTCCATCTGGGTAGGTACTTGGTAGAGAGCCAGACCTTATCTCCGACTTGCCAGTTAGGATCTTGGGTGCGGTGTAGGTCTGCCTGGTGTTTATATCGGGCTCGACTTTCTTGTAGATTACTAACAGCCATCTTTTGGGTCTTGTGTATGTTTTCCAACAGGGAATCCACCGTTGGCAGGTTTGAAGGTTGGATCTTATCCAGCGGAAAGGATCGGGGATGTTGCCCATATGTGCAGAAGAAGGGTGACATCTTGATGGCTGAGTGTACTGTATTATTATAAGAGAATTCGGCCAAGGGGAGGAGTGACACCCAGTCGTCTTGTTGATCATTGACAAAGCAACGGAGGTACTGCTCCATGGTGGCATTGAGCCGCTCTGTCTGTCCATTTGACTGGGGATGGTATCCAGAGGTGAGAGCTCTTTCAATCCCTAGCAGGTCACATAATGTCTTCCAGAATGTTGAAGTGAATTGTGAGCCTCGGTCAGATAGGATGGTAGTTGGAATACCATGGAGTTTAATTACGTCTCTGAGAAACACCTGTGCCATCTCCGGAGCCGAAGGTACTCCTTTCAGAGGGGTGAAATGACCCATCTTGCTGAAACTGTCGACCGTAACCATGATTGCAGTGTATCCTTGTGATAACGGAAGATCAGTTACAAAATCTGTGGAGACATGTGACCACGGAGTAGTTGGTAGTCTGGGTTGTAATAGTAGCCCTGCCGGTTTAGAAGGGATTGTCTTACTTCTGGCACAGATAGGACAAGAACTAACAAATTGTTTGATGTCAGAGAGCATGGACGGCCACCGAAACATCCGTCGGATCAGGTCAGATGTGGCAGCGAAGCCCTTGTGCCCTGCGATCCGAGAATGGTGACCCCAATGAAGGACTCGTTCTTGTAGTCCGGCAACGGGTACAAAGAGTCTTCCTTGATGGAACCACATTCCTTCTTTCTTGGTTAGTTTGTTTCTTACACATTTGGGAAGAGGCTTGAGAGCCTCTATCGAGGCTTCTTTTAATTTCTGAAGAAACTTTGAAAGTGAATGGACAAATCGGACTTCTGGGAACATTTCTTCTCCCTTAAAAGGTGGACTGGCGAAAGAAGAAGGACTCCTGGATAAGCAGTCTGCCAATATGTTCTTGCTACCCGGAAGGTAGGTAATGTAAAAATCATATTGAGCAAAGAAATAAGCCCATCGGGCTTGTCTGGAGTTCCTGCACTCCATTTGTTGTAACACCTTAAGATTGCTATGGTCTGTACGAATTTCAAATGGGTGTCTTGACCCTTGAAGTAGATGTCTCCATTCCGAGCATGCCTTTTTAATGGCCAACAGCTCTTTTTCAATTACTGAGTAATTGTACTCACTGGGGTTTAGTGTGCGCGAGAGGTAGGCAATAGGGTGTTCCACCCTGTTAAACTCTTGTTTGAGTACTGCCCCCAGAGCCCCCGCTGAAGCGTCCGTTTCAACAATGAAGGGTATTCTTTGATCAGGTTGTTTTAGTATGGGGGCGGAACAAAAGGCTTTCTTCAATCCTTGAAACGCTTGTTCCGCAGTGTGATTCCAACTGAAGGGAACGTCTTTTTTTAGAAGAGTAGTGATGGGGAGTACTTGTTCAGAGAAGTTGAGAATGAACCTTCTATAAAAGTTGGAGAGACCCAAGAAGGCTTGTACTTCTTTTACAGTGGAAGGAGAGGGCCATTCGAGAATAGCCGTGACCTTCTTCTGATCCATTTCAATGCCTTGTTCAGATAGGACAAATCCTAAGTAGGGTACGGAAGGCACAGCAATAAGACATTTTTCGGGTTTTGCAAAGAGTTGATGGCGCCTCAGTCTCCTCAGAACCTCGGTAAGATGTTCCTGATGTTGATGAGGATGGCGAGAGAAAACTAAAATGTCGTCCAAGTAAACAATTACTGAAACAAACAATAAGTCACCAAATAGATGGTCCATAAACCTCTGGAAGGCTGCCGGGGCATTGACTAGACCAAACGGCATAACTCTGTATTCAAACAGTCCAAAAGGTGTACGGAAAGCCGTCTTCCATTCGTCCCCTTTCTTTACCCTTAAGAGGTGATAGGCGCCTCTTAGGTCAAGTTTACTAAACAGGCGTGCCCCTTCGACTGCTTCCAGTATGTCCTTGATCAAAGGCATTGGGTAGCGATCTCTCACAGTGATCTTGTTTAGTCCTCTATAATCGATGCAAGGGCGCAGCTCACTAGTATCCTTCTTGGCAATGAAAAACAAAGAAGCCCCAGCTGGAGATTTAGAAGGCCGGATCAATCCGTTTTGTAGGTTTTGATCTAAATAGGTCCTTAGAGCTTGCTTTTCGGGTAAGGTCAAGGAGAACATGCGCCCAAAGGGGACCGAAGTCTCCGGAATCAGGTCAATAACACAGTCTTCAGGACGATGTGGGGGTAGATCCTTAGGTAGTCGATCTTCAAATACGTCAGCATACTCCTGAAATACTGAATGGATATGATGGACCTGAAGAGAGTCAGAAGCCACCGAGGGGCACGAGACAGCAACTCTTTCTGTTTGATTCTGGAGACAACAATGTTGGACACAAAACTCCGAATCAAATCTTATGGTGTTGAGGGACCAGTTTATCGTTGGATTGTGTCGGCGTAGCCAAGGGATCCCAAGAATTACAGGAAAATGTGCTGCTCTTATGACATCGAATTCGAGGGTTTCCTTGTGATGAGAAATACATACTTGGATGTTGGTCGCTGCTTGCACAATAGGGCTGTTTTCTCAGATTGATCTTTCCACTGCAGAGTGAGTTGTAAAACCATAAGATGTGGATCTTCTCCTGAAGTTTGAGCACAAGGTGAGCCTTCCACTACACCCCGGTAAGCGGCTCCTTCTAAAACCGGCGTCCGTCGTTTCCCCGACGCCGTGGGGGTACTTCTGGGCAGTCCCTAAGGAAGTGGGCGTCTGATGCACAATACATGCAAAGGCCTCTTTCTTTTCTTCTGTTTCTTTCCACGGAGGAAAGGGGACCCCTGGCCGTGCTGATTTGCATTGGTTCTTCCCCTCCCCGGTGGGATGGTTGAGGTGTCGAGGATGGGGGTCCAGGAACTGGGGTTATCTGAGGTCGACCCTTTCTTTTTTCTGACTTCTGTTCCATAATACGATAGTCGATTTGAAGAACCAGAGAGAATAATTCGGTTAGCGTAGCCGGTCTAGGAACCCTTGCCAACTCGTCTTTTAGATCTTCATGTAGACCTCTTCTGAATGCAGTATATTGCACGGTCTCGGGCCAACCCACTTCAGCTGCCAGTCTCTTAAATGCTGAGATATAGGACATTAGGTCCGTAGATCCTTGCTTGATATCAAACATTGCTTCACCCGCCAAGAAGCCGATCTCCTGGCGTTCAAAAGACTGTCGTAACAAGTTAGTGAAGGTGTTATAATCTTGTAGGACCGGATTGTTGGACGTGACCAACGGAGTAGCCCAAGCTAGGGCATTCCCAATCATGTTCGATATGAGAAATCCCACTCGAGTGCGGTCTGAGGCATATGTAGTGGGCCGGAAAGTAAAGTAGACCAGGCAGGCATCCAAAAACTCTTTAACCTTCTTGGGTGCTCCATCAAATTTCCCAACCGCAAGAGAAAAAGGCGGTAGGTCGGACAGATGGGCGTCTCTAGTGTTCACCATCTGTCGGAGTATTGCATTTTCCGCCTTCACTCCCTGCATCTCCAGGGAGAGGCTCTGTACTGCATTTATCAACTCCTGGACCTGTTCTGCTGAGGCCATAACTGGGCGTTGCAATCTGTCAGTAATGGGGCTCACCTGTGATTCGGTGTCTGATTCGCAGGAAGATATTTCAGCCTCAGCAGATAGCGTAGTCCGGTCCGGAGTCTTTTTTTTAGAGAAGAGATACGGTCTGTTCCGGGAACTCGCCACAGTGGTTGTGTAGGAAGGCAGACAGCAACCAATGCGGAGGACTCCCTGCACAGCCTGTTGAGGGGAAAAAGCCAGTGGCAGAAAAAACCCCTGAATTATTTGAATGTGCACAGGGCTGGATGGAAGATCTTTCAGTTCCGGGAAGAAAACAGTCACTGAGGCGCGCTAGAGTAAGCGCCCCGAGAGAACAAGGGCAAGAGGGTCCGCAGCAGGGGATCCGGGAAGTCCCAGGTATCAGATCCAGCTTCAATATCCGACAGAAGAAGGCCGGGAAACCAAGTTCCTTCATCCATCCAATTCAGGATCGACAGCAGGTAGGGTGTAATGGAAAACAGGAGGAAGACCAAAGAAACTACAAGACAGAAGCCGTGAAACCAGACGTGATGCAGCAAAGACACTAATGAATAGCACCAGAGAAAAGGACCATAAGTATAGAAAATAAGGAAAGGCAGAATACAGATGAAATCACCCAAATGTTTGCGAAGAGAGGAAGTAAGTAGAATCCAAATGAAATGAAAGCAAATGGAAAAGCCAGAGGCTCGAAGGAGCTGTAAAAATGGCAGGGTGAAAATAACAAAGCCGGAGGAAAGGCAGTCCGAAAATGCCGAGAAAAAAGAGGCGGAGTCACCTGAAAGTGCAAAGCCGAGCGGAGGTAGAGAAACGGAGGAAGGAAACAGAAAGAAAGAAAAGATGCCGAGAGTAGTACCGCTAAAGGCGGAAAAAAAAACAAGGACGCTAAGGAAGAGAGAATTCCGGACGGGAGGTAAATACACAGAGGGCACGGGAACCAAAGGCACCAGTGTAGCGAAGAACAGGAAACAGTTGCAACGCAAGGAGGGGGCGTGGCTAACCTCAATATGAAGAGCCCAGAACGTAACAGCTAGACCGCTGCACAGGGCGCCGTGAAGGGTGCATTAATGGCGCTTCCATCGTGTCCAACACTTCCATCGTCCTGTCCTCATGACAGGTGGATCATTGAGGGAGGATCACCTGCATGGGGGGTCCTCGGGGAGTGGGACATTGACGGGTGAGACACGGTATCCCCCTTCCTGTTACTCATTTTCCCCATCCTCTCACGGAGAACATTCCAAACCACTGCCTCCCCCTTTCTAACTAACAATTTTGCACAACACAAAGGACAATGGACTAACACCAGAGCCGTTTACCTACCATGTCCCAATACAAGGGTCAGGCAATTGATCAGAATCACACCCACCTGACAGCCCTTTCCCTTACCCAAAGGGATAAAAGGTGAAGCCAGAGAGCACAGTACGAGCAAAGCGAATACAGCAGACAGCACAACGAGATGGCTACCGCACGGCAGTTCAAAAGAAGGAGAAAGAAGTGACTTTGCCCTTTTCATCACAGGCATGCAGAGCCTTCGTGGAAGAGAGCCTAAGACCGTGAACAATAGCGCAAGTATCCTGCAGCAAATGTCAACGGTACACAGGGCAAGCCTATGCCAATAAGCAGGAGCGAGGGAAGCTCCCACAACCGTGGTACCGGCCTTGACTACAGAAAGGCAACAGCCAAGCAGTTCGACACAGTTGGTGAGTCGAGAGGAAAACCAATAAAAACCGGGCTGTGCAGAGTGAGGATCGCAAAGTAGCAAGTTTTTTAACCAAAGCTGATGTATGAACTTTGAATGAACTGTAAAAAGTGTGTAGGGGAGACCAGTGGCAAATGGAAACCAGCACCACGTGGGTGCTAACTCAAGGTACTCTGGTCTAGCCCCATATGAGAGAAACTACTGATAACAGAAGGCCATAGGAGGACCAGCGAAATAGGTAAAAGTGGTCATACAGAGGGTCAAGCAAAATCTCTGTACAATCGAAAGAGTGAGAGAAAGGGAAGTGAATCCCACAGTCAGAGAAAACATTGAGAAACTAAGGGAAAAGAAATCCAACAAAAGACAGAGTGGTCTGAGCCCGACTGAGGGAGATCCAGGGGTGAAGCTGTCACCCAAAGTTGATTGATAAAGTAACTGTGATATATTTTGGAATACGGTTGAGAAGGGTCAGCACCCGGAAGAGGGGGAGCCAGGGGTGAACTCATCACCCAGCGAGCGTTGGAAAATAACTTTAATTTGTTAAAGGAACTTTTGCTTTTTGATGTTTGAACATGTCAAGTTCTCGAAGGCAAGGGACTTTCAAGGGAAACGAGACTTGGCCATCGATGGCCCTGATAGCTAAAAGCTTGAAGGGTAAAAGTTGAACTATCATCTAGTGCTAGAAAAGCCTGAGAGGGTGTCCCAAGAGATGCCATTGGATCTGTCGTCTCGTGCTAGAGAATTACTGTGCTTCAAGCTCCCATCTTACCCTGTGTCTAAAACATGTGGAAGGGAGACCCAGGTTACCACATCCTTACACATTATTTTAAGAACACTTCCTTCTTTTCTTGAGAAGTATCCCACACCCCTTTTTATATCAGTTGTGAGGTTTGGCAATAGGTTTCTTAGTATAGGCCATTTTTGTTTTGACACAACACCACTAGGACGGCCTTATTTTTCATTTGATGGTCAACGCTTGTTCCCATCTTAGATTTAGGTTTAGATTAGGCATTTGTTCAACCTGCACACAGCATTCATTGTTGAATAAACACCCTTAAACTTTGATCACTTGTGTCTGTCTTGCTTGTTGTCATCATGGCTGCCCCACACTTACTTTTCATTGGGCCCAGTTCTGGTCTTACATGGCTCTGCCTTACCTTTCCATTGGACCAGGTCTGGTCTCATATGAACCTACCTTACCTTTTCATTGGTGCCAGGTCTGGTCTTACATGGCTCTGCCTTACCTTTTTATTGGTCCCAGCTCTGGTCTTACATGGCACTGCCTTACCTTTCCATTGGGGCCAGGTCTGGTCTCATATGAACCTACCTTACCTTTTCATTGGTGCCAGGTCTGGTCTTACATGGCTCTGCCTTACCTTTTTATTGGACCCAGGTCTGGTCTTACATAGCTCTACCTTACCTTTTCATTGGGCCCAGCTCTGGTCTTACATGGCTCTGCCTTACCTTTTCATTGGCGCCAGGTCTGGTCTCTTGAGAACCTGCCTTACCTTTCCATTGGGGCCAGGTCTGGTCTTACATAGCTCTGCCTTACCTTAATAATAAATAATAATAATAATTTGGCATTTATATAGCGCTACAAACCCTCAGGTATCTGAGCGCTGCTTATTATTACCCATGGTGTGTGGTGCTCATTTATCGACCTCGGGAGGATGAAAGGCTGAGTTTGGCCCCGCCGGGATTCAAACCTGTGTTAGCAGGCTCTGCACGGATGTCAAAGCGAGCGCTCTACTCGCTGTGCCACTTGACCAGCACCTTTCCATTGAGGCCAGGTCTGGTCTCTTGAGAACCTGCCTTACCTTTTCATTGGACCCAGGTCTGGTCTTACATAGCTCTGCCTTACTTTTTCATTGGACCCAGAACTGGTCTTACATAGCTCTGCCTTACCTTTTCATTGGACCCAGGTCTGGTCTTACATAGCTCTGCCTTACTTTTTCATTGGACCCAGGTATGGTCTTACATAGCTCTGCCTTACCTTTTCATTGGACCCAGGTCTGGTCTTACATAGCTCTGCCTTACCTTTTCATTGGACCCAGGTCTGGTCTTACATAGCTCTGCCTTACCTTTTCATTGGGCCCAGTTCTGGTTTTACATGGCTCTGCCTGTCACGACCCTCAGCCCTGATCACCACTGGAAAGCTCATTGGCCAGGTGGAAGCAGGGCTCGGATCACTAATAAGGCGTGGCATCCACTTCTCAGGCCCTCTTGGGGCCAGTCCTGGCGCCTTTTGACGCCAAGCTCATCACTTGTGTCTGTCTTGCTTGTTGTCATCATGGCTGCCCCACACTTACTTTTCATTGGGCCCAGTTCTGGTTTTACATGGCTCTGCCTTACCTTTCCATTGGACCCAGGTCTGGTCTCATATGAACCCGCCTTACCTTTTCATTGGACCCAGGTCTGGTCTTACATAGCTCTACCTTACCTTTTCATTGGACCCAGGTCTGCCCTTACATGGCTATGCCTTACCTTTTCATTGGGTCCAGGTCTAATATGCCTTCGGTTGGAGCACAGTTTGACATTGTATAGGATTGTATAATGCTTGGCTTAATCGTAACCAAAATATGCTAATGATATGCGGTCAAATTAAAGAGTTTGCAATTTGTTATGTATGCCGCCCAACCTAGTTCTAACCTTTGAACACACGTTTGTAAAGGCTGCGCCTAAATAAAAACCTCGAGTTGGCCAATGGGAAAGACATCTGGGAAAGAGGAAACCTCCTGGCAGACACCTATGGTTTTTAGAGCAATGGAGCGGAGAGCAGGCTGCTCTCTTACTTAGGATAGAGGTCTTGAGGATTTTAAATAATATAAGCTTGAGGAAGTGGACACATAACCCGTGAGTAGTACCTTCTAAACCTCTGCTTGGGGTCGGAGTATGTGAGAAATGGGCCTTGTTTTCATGGCCAGAAACATTAAATAAAACTTTTTCCAGGTAACGGAAAAAGTAGGACTAACATGTCAGAAACACGTGAGGTCTGTGGTCCAAGAAAGAATTTGAGAAGAAATTACGGTTTAGTACCATTTTCCAACTATAAAACATGTATCAATATATTGTTTGAAATTAGATAGTCAGCGCAAAAACACGTTTAGGAAAATTCTTTCGCAATCCAGATATGTTTAAAACAGATTAATTTTAATAAATGAAATTACACAGAATTAATTTTAAGAGGAACATTAACAACGAAAAAATATAGATTTTTTTAATTATTTTCTATTTGGGAGTACCCCTCTCACACCCACCCCAACTCCCCACCCCCATCCATTTTAACCCCGTACTCCACCCCCATATATATTATAAAAAGAAATTCGATATTTTTTGTTGTAAATGTTTTCTTTTAATATCATTCTTTGTTTTTTATTCGTTATAATTTCTGGATACCGTCTGAACGGTTTCCAGATTGTAATGATGAGGGAGAGTTTAGCTTTTTTTGGAAAACATCTAGAGTATTCTTTTGGAGAACTATATATATGAACTTATCTTCTATTTCATTAATAAATTGGAGTTGTCTTTTTAATCGTGTGTAAGGTGTGCTGGGAACCAATTCATCAAAAGGAAGGAATTCAAGGCATTGGAGGATTCCAGGAAGTGATGAAATGCGCCTGTGCAAGACACGCTCCTGTGCTGTTTAAGGAACTGGGGCATGATTTAGAAAGGTAAGGGGGGTACAGTGACAGCTTCCTGAGAATTGATTGCAAAAGACTGCGAATCTTCATGTATGGACATCAGGAACTAACCCAATTAGCAGACAGAATCCGTCAAATTTGATGTCTGTCCTCGCTGAAGGAACTGCATCGCCTGCCCTCCTCGCCAGATTTGGGATTGGAGCATTTTGATGAATTAACATCTGTTGCTGTGAGTTTCACTCCATCATCGATCACCTCCTAGACCCTTGATCAATTTTTTGAAGAGTGCCCGGTGGGAGCCCTCCTGTGGTCCACAACCGGCAACCACCAATGGATTTCATGTCTTAGCGTTTTCGCAAGATCCAATCTTACGCCCTGGCACAATAGCCGGCACTGCACTGAGGTGTTCCACTGTGTTTTCATCCTAACCCTTTGCTGATGCAACATGGAAAGCATGACCTGGCAATCTCATGCAATGGGGCCCCAGAAGGCCCTAATGTTCTTTGCAAAGATGATGATTCTTTATGACCATTTAGAAGAGCCTGACACTTTAGTTGGTGGCGGAGACGCAAGCCTGATGCCCACTTGATGAACAGGGATGATAACGCTGCCCCGTAACCTCCTGCCGGCCTCCACCAGGCCATGACTAAAGACCCCAAGGCTCATATTGCGTTAACGGGACGACCTATCACCCTTCCCTTCCCCTTGCGCCACTCTCCCCAGAACACGTGTACCTTCATAGCCCCCCATGAGTCTTCGTCACCTCCTTCATTTCTCTATCCTCCTCCTTCGCCCACAAATCTCTCTCCCTCCTGAATTGCCTTCTTCCCGCTGCCTTCAAATAAGCTACCATTAGGACTTTCTGAATGCCTCGCTGCACCAAACATCTCCACCATGCCTTTATAGGACCTCCACCGTGCCTTGATTGGTCTCCGCCGTGCTTTGATAGGTCTCCGCCTTGCCTTGATAGGTCTCCACCGTGCCTTGATAGGTCTCCACCGTGCCTTGATAGGTCTCCACCGTGCCTTGATAGGTCTCCACCGTGCCTTGATGGGTCTCCACCGTGCCTTGATGGGTCTCCACCGTGCTTCACCGTGCCTTGATAGGTCTTTGCCTTGCCTTGATAGGTCTCCACCGTGCCTTGATAGGTCTCCACCGTGCCTTGATAGGTCTCTGCCTTGCCTTGATAGGTCTCCACCGTGCCTTGATAGGTCTCCACCGTGCCTTGATAGGTCTCCACCGTGCCTTGATAGGTCTCCACCATGCCTTGATCGGTCTCCACCGTGCCTTCATAGGTCTCTGCCTTGCCTTGATAGGTCTCCACCGTGCCTTGATAGGTCTCCACCGTGCCTTGATAGGTCTCCACCATGCCTTGATCGGTCTCCACCGTGCCTTCATAGGTCTCTGCCTTGCCTTGATAGGTCTCCACCATGCCTTGATCGGTCTCCACCGTGCCTTCAAAGGTCTCTGCCTTGCCTTGATAGGTCTCCACCGTGCCTTGATAGGTCTCTGCCTTGCCTTGATAGGTCTCCACCGTGCCTTGATAGGTCTCCACCGTGCCTTGATAGGTCTCCGCCGTGCCTTGATAGGTCTCTGCCTTGCCTTGATGGGTCTCCACCGTGCCTTGATAGGTCTCCACCGTGCCTTGATAGGTCTCCACCGTGCTTTGATAGGTCTCCCCCTTGCCTTGATAGGTCTCCACTGTGCCTTGATAGGTCTCCACTGTGCCTTGATAGGTCTCCACCGTGCCTTGATAGGTCTCCCCCTTGCCTTGATAGGTCTCCACTGTGCCTTGATAGGTCTCCACTGTGCCTTGATAGGTCTCCACTGTGCCTTGATAGGTCTCCACTGTGCCTTGATGGGTCTCCACCGTGCCTTGATGGGTCTCCACCGTGCCTTGAAGGGTCTCCACCGTGCTTCACCGTGCCTTGATAGGTCTCCACCGTGCCTTGATAGGTCTCCACCGTGCCTTGATCGGTCTCCACCCTGCCTTGATCGGTCTCCACCGTGCCTTGATAGGTCTCCAACGTGCCTTGATAGGTCTCCAACGTGCCTTGATAGGTCTCTGCCTTGCCTTGATAGGTCTCCACCGTGCCTTGATAGGTCTCTGCCTTGCCTTGATAGGTCTCCCCCTTGCCTTAATAGGTCTCCACCGTGCCTTGATAGGTCTCCACCGTGCCTTGATAGGTCTCCACCGTGCCATGATAGGTCTCCACCGTGCCTTGATCGGTCTCCACCGTGCCTTGATCGGTCTCCAACGTGCCTTGATAGGTCTCTGCCTTGCCTTGATAGGTCTCCACCGTGCCTTTATTCAGTGGTAAATATCTGCACCGCTCCTCCATTTCCTTCCACTTTTTACACTCTCCTACATAATCAGTTACATTAATCTGCACACAATCACCGCTATTTTGTATTGTCATTATGGGTAATAGGCAAACGAATACCAGATGAATTATAGACTGGACCTCACTTCATCTCACATTGGCAGATTTACGGTGATGTGTTCTGACCCCAACAGCCAAAATATGTTACTATCACTAATTCCGATAATCTAAGTTTGGCTGAGAGTTTTTCCATATGCCCTGCAACCAATTGTACCTGCTGGGAAGTCAACAGTCAGCACGTCCCTGGAGTATCAAATGCTGTCTGTCGGTCCATAATGGCGGCACATATGTATTTTTTACATTTGATAAGATGTATGGAACTTTTCTGGCTAGAAGCCATGTGGTCATTGTGATATGTGCTTCAGCTCAGCAGCCCAGCCTCGCAATCTTTTACGGATAACCATTAAGGATGTATTTGCACTCGTATCCGTCAGTGATACTTGATAGCGGCTTGCAAGCTTCTTGATAGCGGCTTGCACGCTTCTTGATAGCGGCTTGCGCGCTTCTTGATAGCGGCTTGCAAGCTTCTTGATAGCGGCTTGCAAGCTTCTTGATAGCAAGCTTCTTGATAGCGGCTTGCAAGCTTCTTGATAGCAAGCTTCTTGATAGCGGCTTGCAAGCTTCTTGATAGCAAGCTTCTTGATAGCGGCTTGCAAGCTTCTTGATAGCGGCTTGCACGCTTCTTACGCTTCCCTTCTTGTGTATGAAGAAGCTGCCCGCTTGACTCCAAGTTACTCTTACCTGATGCAGTTGAGTTATGGCACAGTATATTCGTAGACAGATTGGCTCCTGCACTTCTGGTACTTTTTTCTTTACTTCCGCTGGTCTTTATCTGACCCCATACATTACATATTTTCTCTTGGTCTAATCACTTGTTTACTTACTTTAATTAATAATCAGTACTTGCAAATGTTCCCCTTCTTTCACCCCGTCTATCAGTTGCAGTCGCTTGTTACATTTGAGCATATATTGAGAGAAAATGGATAAAACAGGCACCTTCTGTCATCACGGGCATCTGGTCTCCAAACCCCTCCCCCGACCCCTCTATAAAGTGATTGCCCGAATAGCCCCGTTCTTATCGGGGATCGTATATTAGATTAGCGAGAAGAGATACAGAACACTATTCATGTGTCACTTGGAATAGCCATACAAATAGTGACTAGGGAGGGAGGGACCAAACACTGGGGCTGGGAATGATAGAGCACGTTGCGACTCTTCCATGACCAGGACCTCTGTCTTCCGTCCTCAGGATCTTCCACATAAAACCATTACCACATGCAGTAATTACCACATGCAGTAATTACCACATGCAGTATATACCGATCCCCGCAGAGTCGTGCAGTCCCTACATGTCGCCACATGCATACCACATGTGGTAGCAGTAATTGCGTTTGTAATATGGCCAAAGTGTAAATGAGGCTCACGCAGTGAGACCGAGAACTCAATTGTACACAGGGAGGATCACAAAATGTGCATTTGATAAGCTGGACACAGATCGTTACTATTAATGTTACTCCCTAAATTATCGTATTGATATAACCGATGAGACAAAATGCCATATGACAGGTTGGTATAGCTTGAGACCTTTTGATTTTGTCATACAAAACGCTGCAGGTGTAAATCTGTCTTTGAAAGTGGGGTCTGCTAATCAGACCATTATTTTGTATTTCTATGCTGAAAATTATAGTACAAACATGTAGCTTTGTCTGACCTTAATGTCTACCTTTAAACCTAGGTAGCCCTGATCCAAATTCTTATAATTGTGTCCCCAGGAACTGGCGGCAGGTGGAACTCTAAATGTAAGCCGTATCTGGTTTCAATTTGGTTGTCTCTGGGAATCTACAAAGTACTCTTCCCTAGATGTGTAGATAAGACTCTAAGCAGGAAAAAAGACACTTCCTTCACCCGTTCCAGAGAATACCCTAGCCGCGAGACACATGAGCTCCAGCTGAGTGGTGTACAGCGGAACACACAACAAGCAGGTTCACCGTACGTGAGATGCCGGCAGGAGAAAACTGAGCGTCTTCCTCTGGCCACGATGAAACAAATGCCAGAGACCACGGAGGGTGTGGGGCTTACCAGACTATCTGAAATCTATGGCATGGAAAAGCATAGTGGAATATTGCCCCAACAATGTGGGTCACCGGGCAACCAATGTGGGCAAGCAGACGACACTGAGTGTGATAGACTGGTTTATGGAAGCCCAGGCGGGCCAGAAGTGAGTGAGAGGTTTTTGGGTGAAGTCAGGAAAGTAGTTGCTGGACCAGGCGGTGGAAAGAAGACGGTGGAGAGGAATGTTAAAGAGAGTATTGCAGCGTTGGGAGAGAGTGCAGATGTGGTATTGTGAGACAGAGTGGGACCAATGGGATAGTGTGGTGTGGAGTGGGTATGTGAGACTGTCTGGCAGTGAGAGTGTTAGACAGTGTGAAGATGGGTGGTTGCGTATTGAGAGGGTTTGAGCAAGAGAGAGAGAGAGAAGGCTAGAGTGTGAGAGGACCAGGACACAGAGGCGGCGAGGAGAGAGAGAGGGGAAGTGAGAGGAAGGGCGAAATGCAAAATAGTAAGATCAGGGTGGAAAAGTGGGGTGATAGTGAGGAGTAGTAAGGAGAGGGGGCGAAGGGGAGAGAGGAAACACATAGTAGAGGGAGCGAGAGAGCACAAAATAAGAGCAAGAGAGTGGAGGGAAGATCTGGTATTGGCCCTCGGTATATTGCGATAGTTGAGGTTCTTTAAGAAGTCCCGGAGGAATTTAGTTAGAAAAGGCTTCGCCCTTTAGGCCCCCCATACAGCAAAGGTTAGAATCCGTCAGGGTTATCTGGTATTAGTTACCACTGGGGATATTGTGGGGATTAGAGATGCCTTGGGGTAGGATAGAGGGAGCCCGGGGAGGTTGAGGAAGCTATAGGGACGACCCTAATCACACCAACCTCACCATCCCTACTCATAATACCTTTACATTTTAATCAAATCTGGAACCACATAATTGGAGACTGTTGATTCTTGTAATTGGAGTCTGTTGATTCTTGAGGCCACATGTGACCACAGACTGAAAGACATTTCGTCTCTTCCCCTGATAAGGGACACCACCTCACTCTGCAGAAGCCATGTATGAATACAATAACCTGCCCAGTAAGGAGGCTACTAATCAGCTCTCCAATGATCAGGCTAAACACTATTTAATGCTAACAGATCAGTTCAATACTTTGCTAACTATCTGCACACCAAAAAGGGCAGAACACAGATACACGCACAAACAAACCCCTTTTTCTGCCCACTTTGGATAGGTCCACGTGGAATGCCTACATTTCATTGGATGAGGTTAAACATGTCATTTTGTTGACGAAATCTGGAAAAGCTACTGGCACAGATGGGATCGATGAAGTACTTTTCCAATAAAACAGCTCCTGATCTTTGCTCTCCGTTGCATTTCTTCGCAAATCATCCATCCACTTTAATGAAGCCACACTGTTGTTGTCCTGCCAAAGCATGATAATGTACCCTTTTAATTTCAAACTACAGACATATTTCGTTTTAAAATCAGTATTATTAAATCTAAATGCAAATATACTACCATTCAGATTGGTTAAATGCCTTCAACATTTGATCCATAGTAACCAGACGGCATCGCAAAAGTCTGATGTGATTCCATGCAGATGACACAAATTTGCTTTGCAGTGTGTTTGCTCGGTCCCATTTATCAAAGGGACTACTGATTGACTTGCATTTGACAACAAGGAGGCATTTGACAAAGTCTCTTGCTTTTGTCCTTTGAAATCTAATGCTTTTATTAGGCACCCTGGGTTAGATTACTCATTGCCGGATCCCACACAAACATTTCTAAACTTCACAGGGCCACCTGCTGGGGTTGTCCCCTGTCCCCTTCACTTTTGGCCACTGTGAAGGCATCATGAAGCAAGACACAGACAACAGATTCAAAGTTCAAAACAAAAAGATGTATTCAACTAATTGTCAGGATGGTAGAAGGCCTAGCTTGCCCTATGCTAAGGTGGGACTTCTCTACCTGAACGAAACTAAGGTAAGTCTGTGTCCATGAGTTCAATTTATGAATGTGCTGTGTCAAAAACCTATCCTTGCCCTCACAGCTAGAGCTAAACAACGTGCAGAGATGTCAATAATCAAAGAAACAGTGTTCAACATGAAGTTCTGAGCTTCTTCCAGCTCTTAGCTTCTTCTTCAGCTCGCCCCACCCCCAGTTCAAAGCAGTTCCCTAAAGGTCTCAAGGTCGCCTTTCTCGAGTTCAAGGTAATATAGTTCCACACAATCCTTGGGGTTCCCTTCCCCAAGTTCCAAGCAACACAGTTCAAAAGAAACAGATCTTGAGGCTCAATGTTAGCAATTCCTCAAGTCTCAGGGTCCCATCCCCAAGACGTAAACTCAGCCACTTGTTCCTTGGCTTGTTTCGCAATGCTCTTCGTTTTCACAATTTAGGACTGACTGGTCTAGGTGCAGTTATCTGACCACACGGTCCACCCATCACAGGTCGCGCAACCAAGATTCCTAGACTCTTTAGTTCACACAGATTCTTCTGGACTGCCCCCTGTGTAGAGACTCAGATTCAAGCTCTATGTGATTGGCCAATAAAGTTTTATTCAATTCAGGTTGCAACATGCTTAATTTCGAGTTTTTACTCAGTTCTGTATTTCAATGTGCATAGATCGACTTGATTTCAAGTTTTCTTATAGTTCGGTATTCAATATACATACGTGCAGCCCGTTTTTGTATCTAAAAATTGGAAGAAAGGTAGCCGGCACAAATCCCCTTCTTCAGTTAATAGGTAAAACAATAAACGGAGAACATTAAAACTATTTTAGGAAAGAGCTGAGCCTCTTCACGGAGGACTATTTGCACAAACTGGGCCTAAACATAGACACAATGGGGGTAATTCATAGATTCCCATGCAGAAGTAGCGCACGCGGCTGGCGCAGAGAGGGAGCGTGCGCCAGCTTGCGCCAGCCGTGTGCACCAAAACCCATTTTGACGCACCGCGTATTCATGGATTTAAACATCCATAACCAGCAGTGGCGCAGCGTGGTGCAGCGACCCTGCAGCAGTGCCAGTTACGCCCCCAAACTCCCCAGTGCGTCAAAAACATCGCACAAATCCCCTACATGGCGCTTAGGCCAGTGGACCAGCATACAGCCCCCAACCACGAAAACGCGCTAAAAACACCACTCAGCACTCACGCGACAAGCCAATCCCATGCAAAGCTCCCCACGCACCCCTCGGATTACGCGTACCCTGCTCGCGCCAGCGAAATGACATGTAAAACTCCCTGCGCACTTCTCGGATTACGCGTACCCCACTTGCGCCAGTGAAATTGCGTGTAAAACTCCCTGAGCACCCCTCGGAATGCACGTACCATCCTCGCGCCAGCAAAATTGCATGTAAACCTCCCAGTGCACCCCTCAGATCATGCATACTCCGCTCGCGCCAGCGAAATCGCATGTAAAACTCCCGCCGCACCCCTCGGATTACGCGTACCCCGCTCACACCAGCAAAATCACGTGTAAAATTCCGAGCACACCCCTGGGATTATGCGTACCCCGCTCGCTCCAGCAAAATCGCGTGTAAAACTCCCCGCGCACCCCTCGGAATACGCATACCCCGCTCGCGCCAACAAAATCGCGTGTAATTCTTACTCCCATACCCCAGATTCACGCAGCAGTGTGGTGAGAAGCAACATGCACCCCCTGAAGCCAGACCATGCTATAGGGGTCCACCCTACACACCTCCCCTGCAGGCAGCCCATCCACCCTCCCTGTGCCCCGCAGGCAGCCCATCCACCCTGACCATGCCCCACAGGCAGCCCATCTACCCTCCCCATGCCCCGCAGGCAGCCCATCCACCCTCCCCATGCCCTACAGGCAGCCCATCCACCCTCCCCATGCCCCGCAGGCAGCCCATCCACCCTGACCATGCCCTGCAGGCAGCCCATCACCCCTGACCATGCCCCGCAGGCAGCCCATCCACCTTCCCCATGCCCCGCAGGCAGCCCATCACCCCTGACCATGCCCTGCAGGCAGCCCATCACCCCTCCCCATGCCCCGCAGGCAGCCCATCCAACCTGACCATGCCCCACATTTAGAATACCCATCCATCTAGAATTAGTACCAGATGGAATATTTTTTCACCACTACACATTTACACTGTTTGTCTGTTGTTGTTCTTTCTCGCTTTATTTGCTTTTTGAATAACTGGTGTTACTGACCTTTTGTACCTTAACACTTGTAATATGATTAATTTCTTCTTGTCTTTTTTGAACTGATTGGATGGTTCTTCCTACTACAAAGTAATGGCCTATCTGTCTATATGTATAAAATTGATGTCACACAATTCTGAGATTAATGATCAGCTTTGATGTGGGTCCTTATGTACATGCATACTGTCCTTTTCCCTTATTTGTATAGCTAAATGATATGGACTACTTTAAGTGTCTTTATATCATTTTATTTTACTTCATAATATGTAATTAAATTCATGTGTCTTTTTTGATACCGATGAGAGCACAAATAGGATTGTGATTCATTCCAAACTGGTTTCTGTACTTGAATGCATGTGAGCACTTGAAGAATACTCTCATGTTGGGTTTCTGGTGATTCTTTAGAACACCGATTCAGCTTGATTAAAATACCATAACATACATTACTAAAGGTATGTTCTAATTTGAAACCGGTGGTTACCACACCCCCTAGTTATTCCATGCCCCGCAGGCAGCCCATCCACCCTCCCCATACCCCGCAGGCAGCCCATCCACCCTGACCATGCCCCGAAGGCAGCCCATCCACCCTCCCCGTGCCCTGCAGGCAGGCCACATGGCACCATGCACTTGGGAGCCCTGACTCATGCCCCCCCATTGACAGGCACCTGCCAGCAGGCCCCGACTCATATCCCCCCATTGACGGGCACCTGCTAGCAGGCCCGACTCATGTCCCCCTACCCCCACCCCATTGACGGGCACCTGCCAGCAGGCCCCGACTCATGTCCCCCCACCCCCATTGACAGGCACCTGCTAGCAGGCCCCGCCTCATGTCCCCCCACCCCACCCCCATTGATGGGCACCTGCCAGCAGGCCCTGACTCATGTCCCCCCCAAACACCACATCATAACTATACAGACCCATGGCCCTAATGCCAACCCAAATCCCACACCCCCACCACCCAGTACAAACACCCAATGATCCACTGCACCCACTCCAAAGCAAATTACCCATGCCATGAGAGTCTGAAAATAACCAGCATGCCCATCAACAAATGGCCTACAGAGCCACACAGTGGCAACACATGACTGAGCCAATGCTCATGGAGACATGCACAAAAGAAATCATAGTAGACCACACCAAGAATGAAGAAGAATGAAATGTATTAAAAGGTAAAACAAATGACAAAATGAAAACCACACATGAAAATGAAGAAATAATTAGTGCAATAAGAAAAATAGTCAAATCCAAGGAAAAAAATTAATCCAAAACATGACAAAATATAAGTGGGCCATACCCAAAGTCCATAGAAAAAAATCATAAGTTGAAAAACATAAAAAAAACATTAATCCATGTGAACATCTAAAAAAGAAAGTATGTACATGTCTGGAAAAATTGTAAACGAAAGTCTGAAGGGTGCATTATCCCAAAACAAAAGGAAACCTACCAAAAACACTATCTAAAATACAACTACATACAAAAAGTGGAGCAAAGTCTGTGGACTCCAAATCATAATAAAAACCAAATGACACCTAAACCTAAATAACTATATACAAAGGCGGCGGGCTAGCCCGACGGCTCACTCATTGATGTCCCGGGTCAGAGCATCATTGAACTTCATGTCGATGTGTCGGAGGCGGGCCTGTTCACTGGCCTCGTGGTCTTGCAGGGATGCAGCCATGGACTCCTCCAACTCCCTGCAAGTTGCTTCGAGGCACTCAGCCCGCCTCAAAGCCCGGTGCATGGAGTTCTCCGCCCGACCATTGTGAGCCGTGCCCTCTCCGCCCGCCGCCGCTCCACACCTATTCACTGGCCCAACCGCTGCCACACGGAAGACACTCCCAATCTTGGGTCCTCCTGCCCGCCAGCCGATGCCTGCCCCGATGATATAGAGGGCGCCGAGGCCACATGCCTCCTACGCTGAACCTGCCGCCGCCTTACTGCTGCCTTCCGCCGCCACCACGACTGCCTCTGGGTAGATGGCAACACCCGGGGCCGTTGTGCAGGTGCCCTGCTTGTATGTGCCTGTACAGCGTCCGTTGCCAGGGGTCCAGTTGCTGGGGTGACCACTTGTGCTTGAGCTCCAATTCCCGACTGTGGCAGGGATGGGACCTCCACCAGACTGGCTGCGTTAGCTGGGGCAGGTCCAGAGGGGGCCCTGGTGGAATCTGGGCCGGAAGATGGCACGGAGAACGACTGGCGTGTAGTGTACACAGAGGAGGAGAGGGCCGCAAGGCAGAGCGACACATGGAGGAAACCCCCGACTATGAGCCCTCCCAGCTGGGCCACATTGGCACACATCTCTTCGTGATGACGTACGTGGTCGCTTCAGGAAGCACGCACATCATCACGAATGTCACGTGTGTGCTACGCGACACCACTCAGGATGGACTCAATCCTGTCACGGGTCCCCATGTCCGCAGGTAGAGGAGTGCCAGATGACGTGGACCTCCCCCCTACCTGTGGACAGACCTGGGACGGGGCATCCCTGCTGGTGCATGGTGATGCAGTCACAGTGTCAGGGACAGTGACATGCACAGGCCCCTCCGCGACGACATCTGCTGCCTCCTGCCCCTGGACTGCACCACTTGCACCAGTGGTACCACCCCCACCAGGCCCCATGTGCGGCTCAGAAGCAGCCTCCTCCTCCTCCATACACACCACCAACATGGATGGCTCTGCACCATCTTCTGCCGTCGCCAGCCCCTGTGGGGGCTCACCCGCCCCTTCTGTTGCAGCCGTAGTGGCGGGCACGGCACCAGTCCCCTCACTCCCGGATGATAGAATTACCCGGGAGGGTGACTGGGCCTTGCGTTGCCGGCCAGTGTAGGCCTCCCTGCCGCTTTCCTCCACAGCGCCGTCTCTGCCCTCTTCTTCACTTGCTGCTGTGTAAACGGAGACATTGAACACATGCATCAGGGTACTGTACAATAGTCCCCTAGACAGAAAGCAATAGCACATGAGTGCCACTGTCAAACGTCACTTCCATCATGTCCCTCCAGAATACATGGGTCAGTGCAGGCAACACACATGCAGGAACAGGCATGGCACATGCAACAAACATTTGCATCCATGTCCAAGGCACCGTAGAAACATCCAATGGTGGGCTGAAACTCATATGCATCATGGGAAATGCTGATCACATGCACACGCATCACCGGAGGGTCATGCATCTGGCCCCATATACCCCCAGACACAGTGGAGATAAGGATGATTAGGCTGTATCAGTGAATCAACACATCGTCACGGACATGTGTCATGCATCCATGGCAGTCACTCACACACTACTCAGACACACGGACATGTACACCATGCATGTCCATAACAGCAGCACCCATCTCTCACACCCCAAACATGTCCAAGTACACACACAGGCATGCATACATGTGTGCGTTCCGCATGCTGCTCCACATGATGCATTCAAACACATACACCATCCATGTGGGTCACGCCTGACTGGACTCACATGCAGCACCATCATGTCCCTGCACACACACATCCATACATGACCCATGTCACACATACAGCCAAGTGGCTAACTACCAGCACACTGCAACATGCACTGTTTTAAACGTGAATGCATAGCCACTTACTGCTCGACTCCAGACGGGCCTGAATCCTGAGGATCTGGTGGTGAAGCACTGGGTGAATGCGCTTCAGGACCCTCATCTGCTGGGTGGTAAGCTGGCCCCCGGCACCCCACTGAATCCGCTGCATCTAAGAGGTGTCGGGCCTTCTTGAGGGTCCTCGACTTGTAGTCCTCCCAGCGCGTTGATGGCACCCACCATGCCCATCCAGATCCTCTTCCGTCCTTCCTTGTCGGCGCGCGATGGTGAGAAGAGCCCATCATAATGCCCCCATACTGGCTCCACCAGGATGCCCACTTCATTGGCAGTGAAGCTGGCAGCCCTCTGCCTCTTTGCTGGAGGGTTGCCACAGGCCGGATGGTGTTGCGTCGGACATGGAACCCCCGAGGCAAGTGTGTGTGGGCAACTGGGTCCTGGGGCTGGGCTGTGGAGCAATGGAACACCAGTCGGGAGTCTTTTGTTCCAGCAGGGGTGGTCACAGCAACTGGACCCCTGCAGATGGCTGATGTGCAGGCACCAAATGGCAGGGCACTGTTGGCAGCAGGCAGGCAGGCAGGCAGCAGCAGATGGCTCGTAGGAGGCTCCCCAGGGCTCTGGGGGGCAGGAAAATGGCCTTCTGGGCAGGAGCATGGTCTTCCGTATGTTGTCGCATGGCCAGCTTGATGTAGAGTGAATTGGCACCTGAAAAAACAGCATGTCAGTGTGTAATTCGAGGAAAGGGCCTTAGCGCATAATTGTGCCAGTGATGTTACGCACGCGGGCGTTTCCTTCAGCACGGGTTAAAGGTCCAGCGGGGAATCAGTCCACTGTACGTGCTGTTCGTGGAGACCGACGCGTGTGTTTACTCTTCTGGATTTACACACGATCACTTCACAGCGTTTGAAGTTCGTACCTCTTCTTTTGGCGGGGTGTTGCCTATATGCACAAGCGCATGTGTTTTTCTTTTTCTTTTCCACGCGAGGCAGGCGGTGAGTCGCGCCAGCTATTTTTCCCACTGTGGTTCCCCCTGTGCATCGCGTACCATTTCCGAGATCATAGTAGCTTGCGTGTTCCACGCGTATGTGTTTTTTGTGTCCCTGGGTGCCACACCGTACTTCTGGAGGTAAAATCCACGCACGTGGGCTACCGGGGTCGCGTGCACATTTTTCTTTTGAAATTGTACTATTTTATTTTTTTTTCAATTTTTTCTTTAATTTTTTTTTTTAATTTTTTGGGGGGGGGGGGCCTGAGCGGTGCGTGACCCGTCATTTTTCCCCAGTGGTCAAAGGCAGCCTTGCAGGAGCACAGGGGTACCTATTCCATCCAGTACCCTGCCCCCTTCAACCCAATTGCCCAGGGCAATTGTTGAGTGCACCTCCCATCGGCTATTTACCATCTGTGCTATGGTTGGGAGGCCACCAAAGGGCAAGGGGGGCAAAGCTGGCTGGGTGTGCATGGTTGGGCACGTGGGCACGGAGACCAGGTGGGACAGGGAGTCCAGGGTGGCCAGGGTGGCTACAGAGGGGGAAGAGGCAGGGGTGCCCCACTGGGGCAGGATGCCCAGCCACGTGCTGGTGCAGACATGCCACCACCCCCTGTGGCTCCTGGTGATGCAGCTGTTGCATCACAACCTGTGGCCCATATGACCCAACAGCAACTCTCATCTGCTGTCACGGGCCCACCGGTGGTGGTAGCTGCAAGTGCAGCTGTGAGGACCACCACCTAGGCTCGAGGTCGGGCAGCGCATGTTGCATTGCGTGATGAGGACTCCCAGGATGATTTCCATCTTGTCAGAAAGTGCGAGTCACATGTGTCCAGTGTAGCTGTGACCGGGGCAAACGTATCTGGGGCAGTTATGACATCTGCTGCCCCAAGCAGCCGGGTGGTGGTAACTGCATGGGCAAATGCAGCCAACACCACCCCGGCAGTGAGTCAGACCCAAGCCAGACCTTCTATCCTCATTCAAACACCCACTCCCTTAGTCCAGTCCACCAGCGCTACTGCCCCCACTGATCAGGACCACATTGGCCACTCAGGGTCAGTGCCACTGCCCAAAAGGAGGAAGCGTGCTCCTGCGCAAGAGGCTGAGACCCCCAGACACAGCTCTGGCCTCCAGCACGTCGAGGAAGAAGCCTTTCGGCAAGCAGGAACTGGACTTCCTTGTACACTACGTGTCGGCACACAAACCCAATATGCTTGTGGGCCCACAGTGCCATACAACACATTACCAGCATTGGGTCCACTGGCAGCATGTTGCGGATGGTGTGACATCCATGGGATTCCAGTTGCGCATGGCTCAGGACTGCTACAAGCGTTGGAATGACCTCCGATGCAGTGCAAAACAAAAGCATGCCTCCAATTATTCCATGTCTCTGGTGACTGGTGGTGGGCCAGCACCAGAGAAGGATGAACCCACTCAGCACGAGGAGATCGCTGCAGAGTTCATCCCGGCAGAACAAATCCGTGGAGTGGGAGAGAGTATGGATTATGATGCATTGTCCGGTGAGTATTGATGCGTGTTACTCAATGACATGTGTGTTTGGCATGTGTGACCCTCCCAGCTACAACTTGGGTCCTTCCTTTCATCAATTTCCCTCTCTACCTGTGGTGTTCACCAGGGGTCTGACCTCTCGGCCTGGTTTTCCAAACAGCACCTGGCAGCTCTTGCCTGCTGCATTTTCCATTTTCTGCTACGACTTCCAGTGCTATGCTGATGACAACCAACTCATTTCCAGGCTGCCCTTGGCCACCTCTTCTCCCTCCCTCAGTTCTGATAGCCTCATTGCCATTTGCAATTGGTGTACTGCCAACGATCTCTGTCTAAATGCCAGCAACACTGACATCGGTACACTTTCGCCATCCTTTCCCCTCACTCTCTGGCCAGCCCCACTTGGCCCTCCTCCTACCTCCATCTGAAAGGCCAACAACCTTGGGATCACCTTTGACTCCACACATTTCCTTTCCACACACATTTCTGATGTTTCTTGAGATATATTAACTTCTTGCTTAACCTCCTCAGGGGTACTGTGTCTTTCCTATCATTCACCTACAAGCTCACAGTCTCTCAAGCTCTGGTTGCCTCAAGGTTGGAGTGCTGTGACAGGCTCTTTCAATATTCTACCTGCGTTCACACTCTGCCCTCTACCACTAATCCAGTACAGGACTGCAAGACTTGTCCTTGGCCTCAAGCCCTGGGATCCTATCTTTCCAGGTCTGAAATCCCTTCATTGGCTCCCAGTGGGTGCAAGGATGATACTTCAGACCCTCTGCATTGTGCACAAGGAGGGGGCCTGGGTCCAAAAAACCTTCAACTATCCCTCTGCCAATACCTCCCCTCTCATGTCCTTTGCTCCTCTACCTGACACTCCCTCTGGGTCAGTCGTTTATGGAAGAAACAAGCTGGGGGCAGATCTATGTCTACGGCTCGGACCTCCCTTTGGAACAGCCTACCTGCCACGTTGAAACTTAAGGAGAAACATCCCTGCTTCTGAAAGCACCTCAAGGCCTTCCTATTTGCTCCTGCATTAGCCCATCTTCTCCTCAGCTGAACTGTTTTCTCTCTTGGCACTGTGCACCTGGACACCCTCTGTCCTTTGGGACCAGGTGCCTGCTGACCCTGCCTCCCTGCTGCACTGCCTCCAGGCCTCCCTTTGCAATGGGTCCTGTACGTGTACACATACAGTCCCCCACTCTTCTTCTGCACTTTGCCCTATCCAAATGATCTTGCACTTGCCACTTGCTGGCTGCACTACCACCTTTTGAATGCCTATTCTATCATTGGACTTCATTTTCATTCTTTGGTCTCCTCTGTTTGGCACGTTCCACTTCTCCCCCTTCCAGGGACTTCAACCATTTATCCCTTCTCCATGAACTTGCGTGTTCTCAATGTCACTGTGCCTAGTATGATCGTTGTTTTAATTTCCTTTCCTCCCTTGTTTCCCTCCCTTTGCTTGGTTGCGCTCTGAGCCACTTGTGTACGAGGGCAATCTTGATGAGATGTCATATCATGTCATATACATCCTTTGTCCTTGGTGCAGTTTGTCTGACTCTGACTGTGCTGATGGCAGTGGCTCCCCGTGCACATGTGTGCACATTCATGTTCCATGTGCATTCCATGTATGCCCCTAGGTGTCCTTGACCGCCTGCTCATTGTAGTATGTCTCCAGGATGATCCAAGTGTCATGTTATTTGGACAGCCATTTCATGCTCACTGTGGATCTGTGTGTCATCACACATGACTTTAGGGTGTCCACATCTATGTCGTGCACATGGCTCCCCCTGTTACAGGCACACAGCCTCTTTTCAACTCGTGTTGTGTCTTCTGCATGCATGGGAGTACTACTTATGGTTCCTCATCTGTCCTGCATCATGTCCACTTCTCATCGCCTGTAGTGACATTTGACTGACGACATGCAAAAGACGCATGCCAACACTGTCTGCCAATGCACAGTTCTGTGGTGAACCTTTCATTGCCATGCAGTGCATCCCTGATATTGCCCAGAGGGTGGGTGTTTCACGGTATCCATGCTACATGCTGCATGCCATTTGCACATGATGGCTGCAATTGCCCTTACACTGCCGTCACGTTTTGAGATTGACATCACTACATATGTGTTGATGTTGGAAGTTGAGGGGGTACAAATTCACTGCACCGCACACACCCACTCCTGTGCCAAGTTCAACCCTTCAACATGTCAACACAATGCTGATGTGTGTGATAGTGACCTGCCATGTATGTACCCATGTCACTCCTTTCACTGTATCGAAACGTAGTAGCGTAGGTGCCTCCTGTGACACATGTACTCTGCATAGTCAATGGTTGTTGAGTGCTGCACGTGAATATGCATGTTACATGTGTCATGGTGTGTTTGGTGTGATTGCCAGCTGTGGCTATTTGTGTGTTCCCACATGCTCATGCTACGTACCATCTCTTTGTTGCCATCTCTCATTTCTGCCTTGGATATGTGCCTGCTGGAGGTTGTGTGTTATGCAGGTGATGGGCAACATGCAAAACATGTGTTGGCTTCACATTTTGCACACATCCTTTTCTGCTTTCGGGATACCCTTGCATTGCAATGCCACTGGCTGCATGTTGGGCTTTGAGTTGCGTGTGACATGTCTGCTTCATGTGTTGGCTGTCAATGTTGTGATCTGTATGTGTGTGGTATGTGCTACTGACATGTGTGTTCTTGTTTCTTTTGTTTATGTTGCAGGTGATGAAGCACTGGAGGCAGAGGATGAAGATGTCATCCCAGACACGGTGGTCAGTTGACATGACCATCCAGGCACCAGTGGTGGTCGTGGGGTGGCAGCCCACGAGAACCCACTGGTGCTCCAGGCCATCGTGTCGAGAGCAGACTCTGAGTCAGGCTCTGATGTATCCTCTGACCACTATGTTGAGCTGGATCTGCATCATGACGTGTCGTCGCCGGTAAGTGATCCTGCATTGGATGATCTTCTGTCTGCGACACCTGCAGTAGGGGGCCAGGCGGGTTGGAATGTCCGCCTGTGGTGGTTACGGGTGCATGGTCACACTCAACACCAGTTGGCCATGTTCCTGAGGCATCAGGTCGATGGAGGGATGCAGTCCTGCAGCCGTGGGCGGCACCAACCCAGCAAGGACCACGGCTCCTTGGGCCTGGCAGGTGTAGTGTCCGGCATTGCGGTGGCCGTGCGCTACCGGGGTCAACTGAGTGGGAGCATGCCATTATTGCCATAGCACAGCAACAGGGGGGAGCAGTTGAGATGATGGCTCAATGTATGGAAAGTGTGGCCCATTCCATTCTCCCCCCTGAAAGGCAAGCGCAGCTCCAGCAGCAGGCTATGCGGACCACATGCCGCTCACGCAGGCTGGGCATGGCGGCCTCTGACAGGGCGCATCAGGCTGAAATGGTGGCTTTGCATCATGCTATTTCTGCTCAGGCAGAGGCACACCGTGAGGCCCTGAAGGTCATACACCAAAACCTCCGATCCACTCAGAGTACTCTCATGATGGACAACAGTAGGCGGGCAGAAGACAGGATGGAGCAGCTTGAAAGAACCATCTCAGCTGAACTCCATGCAAGCCGGGAGGTACTCCGTATGCCATGTGAGGCCATGCAGGCTGAATTCCATCTTACACGTGAGTCCTTACAGGAAGAAGCATGTTTGACACGTGAGGTAATGCATGCAGACCTACGTGTCATTGCCATGCAGGACCTGGCTTACTAGACCTGCATGCTTGCTGCCGCTGAGGGGCAAGGTGCGGATAGGTGTGGTTAGGCAACTGTGCCGCGTCCACCTTCTGATTTCCATCCAGAGGGTGACGACGACAACCTATCTCCCACATGGGTGGGGCTGTGCAGGTGCTGAGCCCAATGAGGTATTTGTTTTTTATCTCAACATCTACACATGTGGGTGTTGAGGTGCACCCTGTACCTCCCCCCTCCTGGTAGCCCCCCCAACCCCTGGGTCATATGTGGCCAGTTTTGATTTTTTTTCTTTTTTTTGTTTCCTGCAAGTAATTAAAAAAAATGTCTATTGTGCATTCATGTGACAGTGTGGTGCTTTGTGGCATTTGAAGGCATCCACTGTGTGTTCCAGCAGGGCCTATTCAGGCTTTCTCGTGTATGTGTTTTGCTTGGGGTCCTGACACATATGCTACTCCTGCTTCCCCTTTCCATGGCCTGGCAAGGATGGCTCGATGTGACAGCATCTCACACAGCAGCATTGGGCTTCCGTCATATCTGTGGGCAGCCTGCAGTCCTACTTGTGTGTACACCCCTAGTGGGTATTCCGGATGGTGTCTCCAATGCATGTCTGCACTTCATTTTGGTGAGTATTCTGTTCACTGTGCATCTCATCATGTTGCTTATGATTTTCTTATGAATTGACTGTCTATGTTCATGCACTTCCTGCTGTAGGAGGTACCATGCACCCTTTGGCTGTGTAACACACACTGATGGTGGGAGGGGTCCGTGTGCTGACAATGTTGCATTGGGATACTTGGCCTACAGTGATTTTGATATGCTGCATGAACATTGTACGCTGAGTTATCCTTGTCACCACACATTTCAACTACCCCCATTTCCTTGCTTCCCCTGCTTTGGCCATCTTGCAGCCCTGCCTGGTGTTTTGTTGTGCCATTGGAAATATGGCTGCATTGCTTTTGACTTGACTGTCATGTTTGTGGTCTGGACCTGCTCCCCCCCTCCCATTGGTTGCACTTGGCCCTTGTGACAATCCGGCCAACCAGGAGGTTGGAGCATGCAACCACTACCAAAGGCCCACAATGGGGGCCCTGTCTACCCCTGTCCACCCCTGTCCACCACCCTTCTGGGTCCCTTGGTTGTCCCCCTGTCTCCCCTGCCCTCTGCCTGTCTCCACTGCCCCCTGCCAGTCTCTCCCTGTTTCCCTGCCCCTGCCTGTCTCCACCTGCCCCCTGCCAGTCTCCCTCTGTCTCTACCTTCACCATCACACCCCCTTCTGCACCATCTTCTTTCCCTCTGCCCCCTGTGTGTGCTTTCTTTCCCTCCTCTCCCCCCTCCTACCTTTACACCTTGGCCCCTCCTTCCTTCTCTCCTCCCTCTCCCTCTCCACCACCCTTTCCCCCCTTCCTTGTCCTCTGTCTGTCTTTTTCCAGCACTACCCCAATTGCCATGAGGCATGGTGATACGTAGCCGCTTGTTCTTTGCAGACACTTCCCCCTCTGCCTCCATCCAACCACCTCCCACCTTCACCTTTTTGAGTTTTATTTTGACACTTACTTTTATCATCAGTCCCTCCACCACTGATTACAGGTCGTCTGTTCCCCCGTTCCCTTCTGTGTTTCTTCTCCCCCTCCCCAGCACTGTCTTGATTCTTCATCGACCTTCCATAGTTTGTCACTTGTTTTGTTACTCTCCTCACCTCTTCCCTCCTCTTCCCTCACCCCCTCCTTATGTGACTCCTGCACTGCAGCTATTGCTGTCAAGCATAGCAATGTGGATGCTAGTTTTGTTTTTCCACATTCCCTCCCTAGACTCTCCCTTATTGTTACAGGCACTTGTACTATGTACTTTGATTTTATATATTTTCACATTCTGGACTGTTTGAAGGATTTGCAGGAGTGTACCTTGTTCCCTTCCTCCTTGAGGCGCTTTGATGCACTTTGTAGGCCCTATAAAGATTTTCAATGAATCAGTGATTGCTCACTGTCTGCCATTGTTGATGTGGGGTACTTTGTACATGATATGTTCTGCTGGTCAATGGCTGATCCTATTTTGGGTTTGATTTTAGGGTGTCGGGGATTGGTGTGGTTTAACACACAGGGGGGGTCCTTGAGTGCAATGTTCACATGTGCTGTGTGCAGGACACTGAGGCTCACTTCATTTCACATGCACGTATTCGATGCATGCCCCTACTGACACAAACACTTAGGCAACACCAACTACGGTGACACCATGCACACACGTGCACCCAGATTACCTTCTCAGGCAAGCTGTGTCCCTATAATCCATGTTCACTTCCGATTCATTGACATGACTGACAGGTTGCTATTTGGTTGATTGTACTTATTTTTCATGATGCTGAAGGGGTTTGCCCAACACAATGCACACTCACTGTGCTGTCCGCTGAGCAGTGTGTTGCAGGGGACACACACAGAGCACACAGTGTTTGTAATGCCAATTTGCTATTGTCCAATGTGCATGGCAACAGGTATTCCAACTTTTGTTGCTTGCACCACTGGTGCCATGCATTTGTGCCACTGTGTTCATGGTGTGAGTTTTTAGTCAGTCATTTCTTCAGATTCCATGTCAGGTGTAATTGTCTGGGGCCTATTTACATTTCTCACGTGGCACTTCATGACTATTATGTCATGTGTTGTGCATATGGTTTGATGTTTTGCCGTTGCATTCCTTGGTATGGTGTGGCAGACAAGGGTCATGGGGGTTTGGAGGGTTTGGGTGGCATACCAGTACTTTCATGCTCTGTTTTGCAAGGGGGGGGGGTATGCACCTTGCATGTGTTCCTTTTGGTCACATGGGATTGGTTGTGTTTAAGTAGCTAGGGATGCACACAATGTGGCACTTCCGTGGACACATTCTCAGGGTGGTGAGGTTGTGACAGTTAACTGTCCCTTTCTCATCATCGATTTTCACCTGGTATGTGCCAGGCCTGTGTGCACTCCGCAGGAGTTGGAGTTTAGGTGAAAAATGTGGCCACAAGCTGGGTACAAGCTGCCTCGCCACATGCCCTTTCCCCTCCCATGCGCAGTGGCCGTGCGTGTGGTTGGGGATGTGAGTTCATCTTATGAATCTGCTGTGTCCAAAGACTATGCTTACCGTCACAGCTAGAGCTAAACAACGTGCAGCGATGTCAATTATGAAAGAAACAGTGTTCAACATGAAGTTCTGAGCTTCTTCTAGCTCTTAGCTTCTTCTTTAGCTCGCCCCACCCCCAGTTCAAAGCAGTTCCCTAAAGGTCTCAAGGTCGCCTTTCTCCAGTTCAAGGTAATATAGTTCCACACAATCCCCCGGGTTCCCGTCCCCAAGTTCCAAGCAACATAGTTCAAAAGAAACATATCTTGAGGCTTTGTTCTCAAGACAATGTTAGCAATTCCTCAAGTCTCAGGGTCCCATCCCCAAGACGGTAACTCAGCCACTTGTTCCTTTGCTTGTTTCGCAATGTTCTTGGGTTTCACAATTTAGGATTTACTGGTCTAGGTGCAGTTGTCAGACCACACGGTCCACCCATCACAGGTTGCAGAACCAGGATTCCTAGGCTCTTTAGTTCACACAGGTTCTTCTGGACTGGTCCCTGTGTAGAGAGCCAGTTTCACTTGGTCTCTTTTTACTGGCCTTTTTGGCATCAAGTGACATTTCACATCCTTCTGGCTTCTTCTGATTAGACGTTTGCATCTGCCATAATGTGTCCCACACCTCTTGCCGGTCTTTGGCCTTCCATTTGTTCCTACCATTCACTTAGGGTTTCTTATTTTATGGCCCCACCTTCTTGTGGTGCTCTTTCACACTTGCACTCCTTTTCTCAAGTGACTTTCACGTGGGCACTCTGCCTTTGTCTGGTAATCACCATTTGCCTGGCCCATAAAGCTTTATTCAATTTAGGATGCAACATGCTTAATTTCAAGTTTTTACTCAGTTCGGTATTTTAATGTGCATAGTTCGACTTGATTTCAAGTTTTCTTATAGTTCGATATTCAATATGCATACGTGCAGCCCGCTAGTAGAGCCCCAGCTTCTGATTGGCTCTCCCCGTCACTCACTGTCCCGGCGTTCCTCTTCTGCGGCTCCTGCCGCTTCTTCTCTGCTTCCCAGATGGCAGGCCAGCCTCTGCGAGCCCCGTTTGCATGCCGGGTGCTGCCAAGCCGACGCAAAACCACTTGCGTCGGCTGAACCACTTGTAGATCCCAGTTGTTTGAGGCACTGCAAGCACCAGAACTGCATTTGACACTCACTGCTTTACAATTTGCTGTCGCGCTCTCGAGCCGCTGACGCAACCTATTGTTTGCATGCACTTCAGCCCTTTATGAGCAGATCACGACTGAAAAACTGCATTGCATCGTTGTGCCACTTTGAGCTGGCAAGATTGATTTGAGGCGCTGACTTGACCATTGCTTGCCTGTTCTTCACCGGATTTGAGTCGATTACAGCTACAAGACTCTTTCACACCGCTGGACCATCTCAAGCCGACTCCAGTTTCTCGAAGCCTGCAAACCATTGGGAACAACTGACTCAGAATATGTTCATGTCGACTCGCTCTATTTAAAGTGCCTAGAAGCATTGCTCGACACTGTTGAGCCCCTAAGGAACAGACCTATGAGGTATTTGAGGTGGTGCGGTCCCCTCGGTCTCCTTACAGGGCCCTGCTGAAAATGAAGACCCCACTCCCTACCCTTTTGAAAGAAATTTTCAGTAAATTTGACATTGCTGCTGAAATTATTGCATTTGCGCCCCGGTCTTCAGGCCCAGGGTGCCCCTTTCATTACAAAGCCGGCATATTCTGTGTCTTTTTTACTGGGAAGGGTTATAGTGTTTGTGATTAGTGTGATTGTATTTTTTGTTTAATTAAAAGTATCTTTTTTGATTGGCGATTGCGTTATTGTCTTATAATTGTTTGGTTTACTTCTGCACCAGCTCACATCCGTCCTGAAGAAAATAGCCTGTCCTCGGCCGATGGTTCACTAAAACAGGCGTAGGCGATACAGCTGTCTGCCTGTGCCCCTTTCACCTATCTGACTGGGATCACTGCTGGTTTACTACTAGACTGGGGCTGAGTGAGGGTTTTATTCTGTACTCGTCCCTCTACCCCTTCAGAGAAGTAGTCCTTTCGACACACCCAGCCGCTGAGCCGCCCGTGCCAGGATTCGAACCTGCAAAGTGCATTCTGGCTCCATTCTGAAGGCAAGCTAATTGTATTGTATCAAGTGCTGGGCAAAGTGTTAGAGCTGTTGTTTTGGCCCCAAGATAGAATGAAACTGGTCATTCCAGAAGGACTGTCTGGGAAGCCGATTGTGCGCAATTAGTGATCAGTGCAGTTCCTTGGGGCATTGAAAGATGCAGCAATTATGTACATGGCGCAGTCTTCTTAATGGCGACGCCTTCAGCAGAGGCATTTAAGATAACTAGCAAGCCAAAAGTAACGCAACTGTCATATTTTCTGCGGGCGAGTTTGATTTCGAAAGGTCTTGCATCCAAGCAACAAAATACGTCCAAAGTCACAGATTTTTTTCTTCGCAGGTTCTAATAAATTGATGACATGATAGCCATACAAACAGTCTTGATCCGTTTTATTTTTGTCACTGTTATTAGGCTTTTCTCAAGTTGGAACTGAATGGCATATGTCAGAGTTCTGCCGCGCGGAAGAAAATCACTTGTCGCTTTCAACATTGCCCACCAGGTGGCAGCATCGTCATATTTTCCTTAATGGGATTTAATCGGATGCAGTTTGCAAGCCATACATAAGAATCGTTATTTTTGTAAGCCTTTCTTGCCGTAGAAAAACTAAATAAAAGTAGATGAAATCCTCCAGTGAGGACTGCTAAGAAAACTCTGCATTAAAAAGAGACGCTGCCCTTTGCAATCCCATCCTCCCACGATGCACTTTCCAGAACTTAACCGAGGAAGACAGCCCTGGAATCCTGTCACACGCCTTCATGTACAGCAGAATATTTTTCAGGCATTACTAACATTTGCGTAAACGCTGAAGATGTTTATATTACCGAAGCTAACATGATATAGGCAAACCGAACTATATATATATATATATATATATATATATGCAGTACAGATCTGTACGTAAATCTAGCAGTGTGTGAAAATGCACTCTGCTCTGTGTGTACTCCTTTCTAAGCACAGGCCAAGGTCCACAAGCCACCAACTCTGCAAGGACATACACTCTTGTAAAAGGCAAATCTAAGGTTTAAAACTAGTATTCCGTACACCCAGCTGGCATTTCAAATGCCTATATCCTGAATTGGTCACTCTTTGCCATTTAAAATGCTGAGTGTTACATAAGGTGGCAGTTCCCGAGACTGCAGCATCCTACATGTTGTGCTGCAACCCTAAACTGACCCAGTAGCATCTTTTGAAGTAGAATTCCATGCTGTTGTGTGCTAAACCATGTCCCTTCTGCTCTGCTTACGTTGCATCCTCCCAGAGAGCTTGAAGGTAGGTGTAATTGATACATTGTAATGTCTGTCTGTGCTTTGTTGTAAATACATTAACACTCTTTTAAATATTCTTTAAAATTTGCCTTCAAACATCCCTCAATTTTTCTGCAGTGTAGCTGCAGCAGCGGTTGAAGCTTTGCGATTGGTGCTGAAGCTTACAAACCAGACTTTTGTGCCATTCAAATCTTGTATGGTGTCAGAGTGGGATGACAGGTCTTGATCGTAGAGGGTGAACCCAAACCCCATAGTTAACCAAGAAGATATTATCACAGTGGATCAAATCCTATTTGTAACATCCCTTCCAACCAGTTCTGTGTTTCTAGCCCCACCCCAACCTCTGGACTGGCTGGCTAACTCCTCCAAAGAAGAGGAAATCATCTTTCCTGGTTTCAATGACGATGAAGACTTTGTCCTATTAGGTGGTGATGAGAACCCAGTTGTCTGCTATTATGCTGGATGGAAGTCTCTTCGTGTTACGGGCACCAGTCCGGGCAAGCTCCAGGAGGAACCTAAGGGCATCAGTTATTGCTATCCAAGCCAACCACCAAACAAGGAAAAACTGCTAATTTCACACTATCGAAATCATGCTTAGCGTAATAGTAATATTATTAATAGAAAGGTGTGTTCTCATATAGCCCCTAATAGTGCATTCCTTGTACTTCCAAAGCAGGATTCCAAGAAATGGGAAAAAGAGTGGAGACAATCATTTCTTTTTTTACATTTTTTTTTATTATTGTCTTTGGTTTATTTAGAATAAAGTAAACATTTTACACTCGGTAAATGAAAAAAAGAACAGCTTCTCCAATATCAGTCAAAATCAAATCATTAACAATCATACATTCCTTTAAAATGCAACAGATAAAATCGTTTACCCTCTAAATCCTTCCTTTTTCTTAAAAAAACGTGCCCCCCCCACCTCTAGGAGAAGAGAATCTTTTCGGTGAACTTCATACCTGCTAATACCAGGCTGGCCCTTTCTCCCAGCAAAAACATTTCCCAGAAAATGATTTAGATTGATCAATAAAATCTCCCAGGTATCGATATTTTAGCTCCGTCAAGGCTCTGCACGTCGCCATCAAATGGAATAGCGATTCAATAAAACCCTTCTTCCCTACAATAGCTACATCCTGCATCTATTTTCTCAAGTAGTTTCCTCCTCAATTCTCTCTTGTCAGCAGTATATTCAAGTGTGTCCTCATAAACGGGTCTCCATAATGTGCCGAGGGGAATTTCTGCAAGTATCTAGGAATTTGGTTCAGTGACTTATTTCCACTGCCCGTTCCCATGGCAAGTTTATCAGGCTTCCTAGATATTAGCGTAGATATCCAATCCCTCTCTTACAATATCCTTTTGGCTTTCAGTGGGTTCTCTATTAACTTTTCCATTGGGATATGACTGTGCTTGAGTATGGCCACACATTTCTCCTTCCAATTCCCATACTATTTATCCCTTAGTTTTAGATCTTTTTCTCTTAGAATTTCTAGTGGAGGGATGTTGTCACCCATCATGCATTTCCTGAACAGTGATATTCTCTTTCATATTGCAATTGACTCCATTGATTGGAGCCCCAGCTCCAATCGAAGGGCGATCATTGACAATGAATTTGGAGCCTCAGAACCTTTCTCCAGAAATGACCTTCCAAGAGCTCCCAAACTTTCCATGGGAAACTTAACTTACCTTACACCCCAAATGTTAGAATTCAAACCACCTTCTGTTTGTAGAAGGTGATTAGAGGGGATATTGAGGAGGTTCTATACCTCCTGTGCATTGCTCTTCCTTGTGCTAGTTGTTTGGTTTTGGCCCAAAGTTTCCTGAGGTGTGCCTGGTCATTAGTATTCTTATTCAGGGTCACTCTGAAATATTCCATTGTTTCCGCTATCTCTAGGCGTTCCCCTTCTATAGACCAATGATACGCAACCCTTTGATTCCTTTGAGCAGACGTCTGTCCGTGTTCGATCAATAAAGACCAGGCCATCTGTATGTAAGTCCCAGGGCACCTGAGTACCATTGATTTTGCGGGGGGAAGGCCCAGATGTGCTTCTGAGAATCACCAGATCACGCCATAAGCCGGTCAGGTAGCACAGCGAGTAGAACGCTCGCTTTCACATCCGTGCAGAGCCTCCCGACGCAGGTTCGAATCCCGGCAGGGCCAAACTCAGCCTTTCATCCTTCCGAGGTCGATAAATGAGCACCACACACCGTGGGTAATAATAAGCAGCGCTCAGACGCCTGATGGTTTGTAGCGCTATATAAATGCAAGAAACAAACAAACAAAACCAAGATCCACCATATATTGATTGAACAAAGAAGGGGCCAACGAGCAATCCTGTTTTAGCGCCCTGGACGTAAGGATCTTTGCTGAAAGGGCACCCTTTGGCGACAATCTTATCTGGATCGAAGTATTCGTGTATAGGGCTCTAATTGCTTCACCCAGCTCTTTCGGGCATTTCCTTTCAATTAGTTTATCCCAAAGCCTGTCCCTACTCACCCCCTCAAATGCCTACTCAAGGTCCATGAGTGCCATCTAGATAACTGAACCTGTCTCAATGGTTTGCAACTTTAGAAGGCTCAGCAGAAACAAATTCAAGGTCGTACCCACCCCCTTTATGAATCCTGTCTGATGAGGATCCAGACAACCAAGCTTCTGAGCCCAGCTGTTCAAATCTTGCAACATGATTGTTGCAAACAATTTCCCCAGAGAATCAAGAAGGGCGATCAGGTGATAATTCCTCAGATCTTCCCAGTCTCCCTTCTTGAAAATGGGGAGTATGACTGCCCCTCTCCAGGTATCCAGGATCCGGTTTATTGCTAGAACCTGGGCAAAGATTTTTATTGCGAAATCAGTCTAAAACTCCATGTTTTCTTTTAACATCTGATTGGTCAAGCCATCCGGGCGTGCTGCTCTTGAGGTACTCAGCCCTCCAATCATCGACCTGATGTCTTCTCGCTCTATACTGATCGCCCAAGTTCCGCCCAGATTACTCTCTTTATGATGCGGTTCAGACTCCCTTTTCTTAAACAATTTAGTATAGAAATCAGTCCATTTGGGTTCTGGTACCTCACTAATCATCAGAGCCCGCTCAAGACCCCCAACATTGTTCAGCAAGCCCCAGAGGCTTCTTGTATTCATCTTACAATCCGCTCTCAGGATTTGCTCCACATCAAACTCTGATCTTTTAGCCCTGGATACCAGTTGCCACCTGTGGTACTGCTACTTCCTTTATTTAACTTGGTCACGCATATCAGGTTGGTTTCCTTTCTTTAACTTCCTAATGTCTGCTCTTAGTTTTTCTTTTTGCCACACCACCTCCTTATTAGTGGCATGAATCGGGTGGAATTCTGGTCTTCTAAAAGCACCCTGCTTTTCTTTATAATCCCTCAGAATCCAACCGTCATCAACTTCACTCAGATAGATCAACGACACATGTTCTTCAATGCGCTCCGTCATCTTTGGAATTTTATATGGTTTTATTAATAGGCTGAGAGTTATTGGCATTATAAAACAGGATAAGAGGACAGTAGGATTTGAATTGTTTGACATAGTACAGAGACAGTGGGCCATAACCTGCTGGTGTGTAGAAAAGTCAAGATGTACACAGAACTCATGAAAGATGGACTAAATGGTATAGGGATAAGGGCTTCAGCCACTCAGGGACGTTCTGACAGCACAGAGGGAGCAGAGCGGTAAATGGTGAGAGATACCGCCGGTACTTTGAAACCCAGACATAAGTGACAGACAACAGTTGCTGTGTGGGACTGCGATGCGTGCATCATCTGATTGGATGGGGCATGCCGGTAACGCCCCCAGGACAATAGGAACCAATAAGAAGAAGAACAGCTGCTTTTATTACCCAATATAATGGTACTTATTTTGGTGACCTTGGGAGGATGTAGGGGTGCCTCAGCCCCTCTGTGGGATCCAACCCTGCAAAATGCAGACAGGACCCATATCGTGCAGAGGTGATTCCCTAACTTGGGAGCTATCAACCAGAGGCGTAGACAGGATGGTATACCGTTCTTTTGCCGCGTGATTTTTCGTCGCGGGACTTTTCATCGCCGTTTTTTTATCGAAAAAAAATCATTTTTTTTTTAGGGGGGGTTTAAAAATTAAATTAATATTTGTGGGTGAAAGGGAATAATTTTTTTCGATAAATAAATGGCGATGAAAAGTCCCGCGATTAAAATTCCTGCAGCAAAATAACGTAGAACCGACAGGATTGTCTAACCAGTGGGGCGTGAACGTGATCTAGTTAGCCCCACTGCAGTGACATTAACATCTGTACATGCCCACACAGCGCTGCCTAGTGGGTATTTACAGATTTTTGGTGGGCCTTGCCCGCTCAGGCCCTACCGTGTCTATGCCTCTGCTATCATCCCTGGCCGGTTGCTCTGTTTAAGCGTCCTTCCTGTGAGGATTGTAGTTAAGCATTTTTTAACGACCATTTTAGTGCAAAACCCATGTGCAAATGTACTAGACTTTTACATCAAGTAGTAATGAAGCGACCTTGAAAAGCTTCATTGCAGTAAACTATGCAATTTAGCGGGAACCGTTCAGACAAGTAGTTGCCTTCTCCTAAACGGCCGCTGGGTGGCGCGTGCGTTGTTAATATACATAACTAAAACTAGAATTCATCAAAAACACTTAGTGACAAACCACAATTATCCATTGAAGATGCCTGTGTTACTTAATCACTTTCTCTTGAAAGTTGTTTGGCCGCGCTGGTGGAAACACGCCTCCATGTCCTATAAACGGACTTATTTGCTAAGTGGACAGAAAAGTGGATTTGATTCCGATTACTTTACAATCTCGGTAGATTTTGAGGATGGCCATTCCCAGGTGTGCACTTTAAAGGAGGCAGATAGCCTGCTATGGTGGGGGCCGGGCTGAGAAGGGGGGGCATC
Source organism: Ambystoma mexicanum (assembly GCF_040938575.1). NCBI lineage: Eukaryota > Metazoa > Chordata > Amphibia > Caudata > Ambystomatidae > Ambystoma > Ambystoma mexicanum. The sequence goes on along the minus strand of NC_090934.1, from coordinate 1,466,435,944 downwards.
CTCTTCAGCCGACACTACACACAGGAACGTCGATTAACCAAAATGCCAGAAATATAGGAAGTGACATCACAGACCCGATGACATCACACGAAGTGATGGCATCACAGGAAGTGATGTCACTTGACCTTTGACCCAGATGACATCAGCTCCTCTCTAAACTTGGTGACATCACCGGAAGTGGCTTGCAGATGTAAAAAAAAATCACATAAACGTAAACATTTTAAAATACCAAATAGGTGCTAAAGGAGACAAGAATATTTTAGATACCAATTATATGTTAACAAGGGGGCCGCCTTCATATGACAGGCATGGGGTCATGATATGTCAGGCTTAGAAACAATAGGCCGCGGCACTGCCATAGATATGCCATTTCAGCATTGTATGGCCAGTTACGTCCACATTATGCCAGTTATAGCTGCAAATCAGGTCATTATATTTTTTTATATTTATTTTTGTATTTTTAAAGCGCTCACACAGCCCACGGGCATCAAGGCACTGTTACAGGAATTGTTTGTTTTTTAGTTTCGTAATTGTTTTTTTGTCTTAGTTGCGGATTTATAACACGCTTAAATACCCAGAGGTTTCTAAGCGCGGACCCGGGGATAGAACCTGTGTTGCTTTGTGTCGTCTTCCTTCCAAGGCGAGCAGGTTGCCACTGAGCTATCCTCCGGAGAAATTATAAGACAAGTAGCACCCCTAAATTTCCAGTTGCTGCAATATTACAGTATCCAAAATCCAATAGACGCAAGTCACTGCAGTGCACAGGAGCATGAATGCTTCAATGAATGATCATTTGTTCTTTATATAGCGCTTTCACCAAAGTGCTGTACATAGCACATATTTACATATAATCTTCATCCCAACCGAAGTTGGTACTAATTTATCAACCTCAGAAGAATGGAAGGGTGAGTTGTCCTTGCCAGGAACCGAACCTGCAACCTCCAGATCACATTGAGCGAGTGCTCAACCTGCTGAGCATTGCTTTTAAAAATGCAATGCCATCATAAGAAAACATGTCAACATTGACTGCACAATGTAGGCCAGGCATATGATAATGGTGTGCAGGGAAAATGCTGCAGGAAATAATAAAGAATTAATTTACAAAGAAGAAAAAATATTGCAAGAAATAACAAAGCGGGTAAAAAAATACCTAAAAGCAGAAAACCTATCGAAATGAGGAAAAGAAAATGTAACAATAGGGGTGGGTTTTACGTGTAAAAAACTGATTTAGGTTAAAATTGGGATGAAGGGGAGGGAGAGAAGGAGAGTTTAGGAGTAGGAGAGGTAAGGAGGGCTGTGGGGTCCCCTGTGAAAATGGGTATTTCTACAATGTGCACTGTAAAAGGCATTTCAATATTAATTGATGCAGTATTTATTACACTTTGTAATTGTCCATCATTGTTATTTCCGCAATAAAATCACTGTGAACCATAATAACACTTATCATATTTGCTGTAGCCTTTATGATGCACATTAAAAAAAGGCCATAATGCCAGCCTAGACAGGTAATACCACTTATATGTTTACCTTGTTATAGATGCCCAGTAAAAAAGTCCTGCCACAGCAAGAAATTACTAGACTGGCTATATCATAATGCCTGTCTAACACATATCATGCCTGCTTCATCATAGATGCCCATTATGTTTTAGCGCATCTGTCTCCCACCCCGCCCTCCCCACGCGTCCCCTCTCCCTCCCACTCTCCTCTTCTAACCCCCAAAATCTACTCCTTGGACCAGCACTGTCCCCACATCCCTCTTCCTCGTCCCAGTACTTACATCTGCAGCAAGGTGTTTCATAGGCAAGTACTGGGATGAGGACGAGTAGGACTATGAGTAATGAAGATTACTGGTAAGTAATCCAGGCATTAAACTCAAGCATACACATTCTCACAACATTCACATGCTCATTTACACGTGCACCCATTCCCTCACACACAAAGCCAGCCACCAATACATTATGCACTCACATAATATACACACACATACACACACACACACCCTTGCATACATGTACATTCACAAAAAATAATATTTTCTTGCCTTTTCCCAAACCCTTTGTTGCTCTGAAGAACTCCTCTGCCCGTAGGCCTCTCTGGCTCCCATGATCCATGCATGCAAGGAACTAGCTTTGGTTCCTTTCACGCGCAGCGCAGGAGAGCCGGGGACTTACATGTCCTGTTGGGGTGGGGGTGAGGACTTAAGAAATACATTCTTTTTGAAATAACTCTAACTTCAAAAAGAAATGATTTCTGTTACGGAAAACTGTAATGGAAATAATTCAGTGTGACTTCAAAAAGACATTAATGTAAAGTGATATCGCCTGTATCCTCTTTACTTTTAGTTTCTCTCTGCCTCTGCAAGCCTTAACCGGGGGTTACATAGGCAATGCCAGGGGTCGCATGGGAGTTGCCAGGGGTCGCAGATATGAGTCTTGTGACCCCCAAATGATGTCCCTGACTGCACTGTGTCTTCCTGGACTGAAGGTGTGTTACTACTTGTCCATGGGAGACAATGTCATGTGTGACAGGCCCACATTGGCACATGCACTCTGGAGTTGCGGTTGGGATGGCTCTTACCCAAGCCCAGAGCACGTCCCCAGGAATAAAAACCAGCCCTGAGAATGAAGTGGGGCAGACCTGGTTTTTATTCCTGGGGCATTATGGCATAGAGCTCAGTCCTGACATATTCAGTAGCCCATCGCTTTAGCAGGTCACCAGAGCAGAAGTCAGTGACCTTCTACTGTGTGCCCTGACCTCTTGCCCTAGAGATTAATATTTCCAATCGTAAATGGCTTCTACCAGTGCAACATGTGGCAGAGATTCCAGGGAGCCACTTTCCCTCATCTGCCAATTTCCAGATGCTTGCTTCACTGTAGACAAAGTAGCTGTTTGAGACAGAAAGAGAGAGAGAGAGAGAGAGAGAGAGAGAAAGAGCGATAGAGAGCGAGCGTGAGATTGACACTGGCAATGGAAGCCAGAGAAATGGAACCTGTCTGCAAGAGGCCAGTGGTAGAAGTGCAGGGTTACAGGTTGTTTTGCTTTGTAAGACATGACCATTACTATCTTGTTTGCTTTGTAAGACACACAGCTTGTCGAGTGAAAACAGATTACGAAGAGCCAGCGTCTCTTGCTGAGCTTTCAGACTCGTCTATGGTGCACTGTGACGTGCTTAAAGGCACATGCTAGACCATCTCAGTCTACACATGTGTCTGCTGCCTTGCAGATGAAAGACATTGTGTTCTTTAATGGGGTTTCTCTGTATTGGCAGGTGCAGGTTTTATTAAAAACAAGGAAGACAGTGTTCTTCGATAGGTTCCTCTCATGAGGTTTCCTTCTGATATGGGACCCCTGGTTTGTTACTATGGCGATCCTCTCCAGGAACAAGCTGAGCCTGTGCGAATGGGAATTTGCACTTGGTCAGATTGTTCTGGCTGTAGAACAATCTGATCTAGTGCAAATTCCCATTTGCACAGGCTCAGCTTGAGACGCTGGCTCTTCGTAATCTGTTTTCACTCGACAAGCTGTGTGTTTTTTCTGTGTGACTACGATATTGGGCAACTCACAGTTGGCAATCCCAAAAAGTCCCATGTGTTTTGTATAGTGCTTTGTAAGACAGACATTACCATCAATTTGGCTTCAGAGCTGCCAGAAGCACAGAAACTGCTCTCCTGAACATCTGTGAAGACCTGCTCTCCAACTCCGATTCCAACACCCCGTGTCCTCATCTTATTTGATCTCCCTTCTGCCTTTGACATGGTCAACCATACCATCCTGCTCAACGGTCTCTGTGATAACCTGGGTATCACCGATCAGGCCGTGGCTTGGCTGACTTCTTTCTTCTCCGATTGACCCTCCCAGGTCCAACTTGGGTCCTTCCTCTCCTCTATCTCTATCTCTACCTGTGGTGTTCCCCAGGGGTCTAACCTCTCTCCTTGGCTGTTCAACCAATACCTGGCACTTCTTGCCCACAGCATTGCCCCTCTCTGCCCCAACCTTAAGTGCTATGCAGATGACAACTCCTTTTCAGGCTCCCTTCTGCCACCTCTTCCCCTTCTCTCATCTCAGACTGTCTGGCCACCATCCAGGAGTGGTGTGCCGCCAATGATCTCGGCCTTAATGCCAGTAAGACCGTTATTCTCCTCATCGGCATACCTGCTTCCTCCTTTCCTGTCCCTCTCTGGCCAGCCTCTCTTGGCCCTCTTCCCGCTCCCACCTGCAAGGCTAAAAGTCTCGGGGTCATCTTCAACTCCACACTCTCCTTCTTTCCTCACATCTCTGATGTCTCTAAGAAGTCACACTACCAGCTGCACCTCCTCAGAGGTATTCATTGTTTCCTCTTCTTTCCTCAGAAGCTCACTGTCTCCAGAGCTCTGGCTCTCTCTAGGCTGGACTATTACAACAGACTCTTTCTAAATATGCCTGAGTCTACTCTCCGCCCTCTGCAACTCACCCAGAACAGGACTGCAAGACTTGTCCTTGGCCTCGAGCCCAAGGATCGTATCTCTCCAGGACTGAAATCTCTGCACTGGCTCCCAGTGGCAAGCAGGATTAAGTTCAAAACCCTCCGCATTGTCCACAAGGCCTTCTGGGGCCTGGTGCCTCTATACCTTCAACTCTCTCTTCCTAAATATCTTCCTTCTCGAGCTCTTTGCTCATCCACCTCCAACTGCCTCAGGGTCAGTTGCTTCTCCAAGCAACGAGTTGGTGGTAGATCTCTTTCTTCGGCTGGGACCTCCCTCTGGAACAGCCTCCCTGCCACTCTGAAAATTGAGGAGAACCATCTCCGGTTCCAGAAGCACATCAAGACCTTTCTCTTTGCCTCTGTTTTCTCTCCTCCTCTCCCGTGCTGATCTCCTGGCTGAATCCGAAACTGCACTGGTTACCTGGCTACTCTCGGATCTCAGGCCCAGGTGTCACGCCGCGTGCGTGTGCGCCACTTGCCTGTTCTGGGGGCCTGGGTCCTTGGCCGCAGCGGGCTCCTTCTTGGAGACTCTTTCCGCGTTGGCGTCTTTCCTTGTGACGCCCCGCGGTCCGGGCCGGCTCCCTGGGCGCAGCCATCTTGAATGTTCTGCGCATGCGTGGATCGTCAGCATCCGACATTTCGTGCATGCGCAGTAACAGGGACATGCGTCCCAGGCCTCGCTTTGGTCCCGGGCTATAAGAAGCCCTGCATACACGGAAACAGTGCGTCTCAACGCGGTTGTTCCGTGTATGCGCTGCTGGAGTCCTGCTTGTCCGTGCCTCCAGTCCTGCCTCGTTTTTCTGCTGTGTCTTGCCCTGTGCCTACTCCTTACCTGCTCCTTGTGGTTCCACCCTCTGGTCCCCTGTCCAGCCTTGTCCCTGCCTATCCCTTGGTTCTGGGTACTGGGTGGGTTTCAGCCAGGGTTCCCCTGCCTAGCATCCTTTCCTGTTGGGGTCTCCTCCCCTGGGGGGTTGCCTTTGTCCATCCTTCCTTCTTGAAGGCCCTCCTTGCCCACCTTCTACTGGTCTTGTGCCCTGCCGGTATCTGTGCCATTTCTGCTATCCAGGAAGTTCTGAAGATCCGCCCATCGATCTACTGGTACTGAAGAGGACTTCGCTTAGCCTTCTCTGTCAGTGGAAGCACTGTCCCGACGTCACGTTAATACAGAGAAGTGCCACCCGTGGCTTTGGGAGTTGGTTCAGCGCCATCCTGTTGTTTACCGTCAGGAGGGTGTTGGGTCGATTCCTCGCATTACTCATTCATCTGCACTGATACATCGACAGACTGGCAGCCATAACCCTGCACTCTCCGGTAAGAAAAGGTAACCAGCGATCTTGTGATGCTTCGTATAACACCAGGTCGCCTCCCTTCCAGTTGCACACCTGCACTGCCCCCCTGGCATCCCTTGAACACAGGGACTGTCCTGTATCCCTACAGCCCCTACTAGCACTTGACACCTGATGTCTGCACTTGCCCCTGCACTTGCCACCAGCTTCTGCACTTTTATCTATTATTTATTGTCTTATTTATTTCACGGTTATCCTATGTACTGCACTGCCCCCATCCCCTTTTCCCCTCCCCCCTCTCCTGCACTTGCGCAATCTCAATGTCACCTGGCCAAGTAGGATCGCTATCTCTGTCTTCCCTGTGTTCCCCCCTCCCTGCCTCGTCACGCCTTGAAACACTTATGCATAGGCGTGTTATAAATGCCACATCATATCATATATCATATCATCTCATATCATATCATATCATATCATACTCATCAAAAGGTGCAAAAGCTTCACTCATCAGAAGCTGTCCCTGCATTGCATATACTGCACCATGCGTGGAAATGCTTCTGTCATCAGAAGCTATCCCTGCATTGCATATACTGCACCATGCGTGGAAATGCTTCAGTCATCAGAAGCTATCCCTGCATTGCATATACTGCACCATGCGTGGAAATGCTTCAGTCATCAGAAGCTATCCCTGCATTGCATATACTGCACCATGCGTGGAAATGCTTCTGTCATCAGAAGCTATCCCTGCATTGCATATACTGCACCATGCGTGGAAATGCTTCAGTCATCAGAAGCTATCCCTGCATTGCATATACTGCACCATGCGTGGAAATGCTTCAGTCATCAGAAGCTATCCCTGCATTGCATATACTGCACCATGCGTGGAAATGCTTCAGTCATCAGAAGCTATCCCTGCATTGCATATACTGCACCATGCGTGGAAATGCTTCAGTCATCAGAAGCTATCCCTGCATTGCATATACTGCACCATGCGTGGAAATGCTTCAGTTATCAGAAGCTGTCCCTGCATTGCATATACTGCACCATGCGTGGAAATGCTTCTGTCATCAGAAGCTATCCCTGCATTGCATATACTGCACCATGCGTGGAAATGCTTCAGTCATCAGAAGCTATCCCTGCATTGCATATACTGCACCATGCGTGGAAATGCTTCTGTCATCAGTAGCTATCCCTGCATTGCATATACTGCACCATGCGTGGAAATGCTTCAGTCATCTGAAGCTATCCCTGCATTGCATATACTGCACCATGTGTGGAAATGCATCAGTCATCAGAAGCTATCACTGCATTGCATATACTGCACCATGCGTGGAAATGCCTCAGTCATCAGACGCTATCCCTGCATTGCATATACTGCACCATGCGTGGAAATGCCTCAGTCATCAGACGCTATCCCTGCATTGCATATACTGCACCATGCGTGGAAATGCTTCAGTCATCAGAAGCTATCCCTGCATTGCATATACTGCACCATGCGTGGAAATGCTTCTGTCATCAGTAGCTATCCCTGCATTGCATATACTGCACCATGCGTGGAAATGCTTCAGTCATCTGAAGCTATCCCTGCATTGCATATACTGCACCATGCGTGGAAATGCTTCAGTCATCAGAAGCCATCCCTGCATTGCATATACTGCACCATATGTGAACATGCTTCAGTCATCAGAAGCTATCCCTGCATTGCATATACTGCACCATGCGTGGAAATGCTTCAGTCATCTGAAGCTATCCCTGCATTGCATATACTGCACCATGCGTGGAAATGCTTCAGTCATCAGAAGCCATCCCTGCATTGCATATACTGCACCATATGTGAACATGCTTCAGTCATCAGAAGCTATCCCTGCATTGCATATACTGCACCATGCGTGGAAATGCCTCAGTCATCAGAAGCTATCCCTGCATTGCATATACTGCACCATGCGTGGAAATGCCTCAGTCATCTGAAGCTATCCCTGCATTGCATATACTGCACCATGCGTGGAAATGCTTCCGTCATCAGAAGCTATCCCTGCATTGCATATACTGCACCATGCGTGGAAATGCTTCTGTCATCAGTAGCTATCCCTGCATTGAATAAACTGCACCATATGTGAACATGCTTCCGTCATCAGAAGCTATCACTGCATTGCATATACTGCACCATGCGTGGAAATGCCTCAGTCATCAGAAGCTATCCCTGCATTGCATATACTGCACCATGCATGGAAATGCCTCAGTCATCTGAAGCTATCCCTGCATTGCATATACTGCACCATGCGTGGAAATGCTTCCGTCATCAGAAGCTATCCCTGCATTGCATATACTGCACCATGCGTGGAAATGCTTCCGTCATCAGAAGCTATCCTTGCATTGCATATACTGCACCATGCGTGGAAATTCTTCAGTCATCAAAAGCTATCCCTGCATTGCATATACTGCACCATGCTTGGAAATGCTTCAGTCATCAGAAGCTATCCCTGCATTGCATATACTGCACCATGCGTGGAAATGCTTCAGTCATCAGATGCAATCCCTGCATTGCATATACTGCACCATGCGTGGAAATGCTTGCATCATCAGAAGCTAACCCTGCATTGCATATACTGCACTATGCGTGGAAATGCTTCAGTCGTCAGAAGCTATCCCTGCATTGCATAAACTGCAACATACGTGAACATGCTTCAGTCATCAGAAGCCATCCCTGCATTGCATATACTGCACCATGCGTGGAAATGCTTGCATCATCAGAAGCTAACCCTGCATTGCATATACTGCACCATGCGTGGAAATGCTTCAGTCATCAGAAGCTATCCCTGCATTGCATACACTGCACCATGGGTGGAAATGCTTCAGTCATCAGAAGCTAACCCTACATTGCATATACTGCACCATGCATGGAAATGGCACAGTCATCAGAAGCTATCCCTGCATTGCATATACTGCACCATGGGTGGAAATGCTTCAGTCATCAGAAGCTAACCCTACATTGCATATACTGCACCATGCATGGAAATGCCACAGTCATCAGAATCTATCCCTGCATTGCATATACTGCACCATGGGTGGAAATGCTTCAGTCATCACAAGCTATCCCTGCACTGCATATACTGCACCATGCGTGGAAATGCTTCCGTCATCAGAAGCTATCCTTGCATTGCATATACTGCACCATGCGTGGAAATTCTTCAGTCATCAAAAGCTATCCCTGCATTGCATATACTGCACCATGCTTGGAAATGCTTCAGTCATCAGAAGCTATCCCTGCATTGCATATACTGCACCATGCGTGGAAATGCTTCAGTCATCAGATGCAATCCCTGCATTGCATATACTGCACCATGCGTGGAAATGCTTGCATCATCAGAAGCTAACCCTGCATTGCATATACTGCACTATGCGTGGAAATGCTTCAGTCGTCAGAAGCTATCCCTGCATTGCATAAACTGCAACATACGTGAACATGCTTCAGTCATCAGAAGCCATCCCTGCATTGCATATACTGCACCATGCGTGGAAATGCTTCAGTCATCACAAGCTATCCCTGCACTGCATATACTGCACCATGCGTGGAAATGCTTCCGTCATCAGAAGCTATCCTTGCATTGCATATACTGCACCATGCGTGGAAATGCTTCCGTCATCAGAAGCTATCCTTGCATTGCATATACTGCACCATGCGTGGAAATTCTTCAGTCATCAAAAGCTATCCCTGCATTGCATATACTGCACAATGCTTGGAAATGCTTCAGTCATCAGAAGCTATCACTGCATTGCATATACTGCACCATGCGTGGAAATGCTTCAGTCATCAGATGCAATCCCTGCATTGCATATACTGCACCATGCGTGGAAATGCTTGCATCATCAGAAGCTAACCCTGCATTGCATATACTGCACTATGCGTGGAAATGCTTCAGTCGTCAGAAGCTATCCCTGCATTGCATAAACTGCAACATACGTGAACATGCTTCAGTCATCAGAAGCCATCCCTGCATTGCATATACTGCACCATGCGTGGAAATGCTTGCATCATCAGAAGCTAACCCTACATTGCATATACTGCACCATGCATGGAAATGGCACAGTCATCAGAAGCTATCCCTGCATTGCATATACTGCACCATGCATGGAAATGCTTCAGTTATCAGAAGCTATCCCTACATTGCATATACTGCACCATGCATGGAAATGGCACAGTCATCAGAAGCTAACCCTACATTGCATATACTGCACCATGCATGGAAATGGCACAGTCATCAGAAGCTATCCCTGCATTGCATACACTGCACCATGGGTGGAAATGCTTCAGTTATCAGAAGCTAACCCTACATTGCATATACTGCACCATGCATGGAAATGCCACAGTCATCAGAATCTATCCCTGCATTGCATACACTGCACCATGGGTGGAAATGCCACAGTCATCAGAATCTATCCCTGCATTGCATATACTGCACCATGCGTGGAAATGCTTCAGTTATCAGAAGCTATCCCTGCATTGCATATACTGCACCATGGGTGGAAATGCTTCAGTCATCAGAAGCTATCCCTGCATTGCATATACTGCACCATGCGTGGAAATGCTTCAGTCATCAGAAGCTATCACTGCATTGCATATACTGCACCATGGGTGGAATTGCTTCAGTCATCAGAAGCTATCACTGCATTGCATATACTGCACCATGCGTGGAAATGCTTCAGTCATCAGAAGCTATCACTGCATTGCATACACTGCACCATGTGTGGAAATGCTTCAGTCATCAGAAGCTAACCCTACATTGCATATACTGCACCATGCATGGAAATGGCACAGTCATCAGAAGCTATCCCTGCATTGCATATACTGCACCATGGGTGGAAATGCTTCAGTCATCAGAAGCTATCCCTGCATTGCATATACTGCACCATGCATGGAAATGCCACAGTCATCAGAAGCTATCCCTGCATTGCATATACTGCACCATGGGTGGAAATGCTACAGTCATCAGAAGCTATCACTGCATTGCATATACTGCACCATGCGTGGAAATGCTTCAGTCATCAGAAGCTATCCCTGCATTGCATATACTGCACCATGCATGGAAATGGCACAGTCATCAGAAGCTATCCCTGCATTGCATATACTGCACCATGGGTGGAAATGCTTCCGTCATCAGAAGCTATCACTGCATTGCATACACTGCACCATGTGTGGAAATGCTTCAGTCATCAGAAGCTAACCCTACATTGCATATACTGCACCATGCATGGAAATGGCACAGTCATCAGAAGCTATCCCTGCATTGCATATACTGCACCATGGGTGGAAATGCTTCAGTCATCAGAAGCTATCCCTGCATTGCATATACTGCACCATGCGTGGAATACTTCAGTCATCAGAAGCTATCCCCCAAGCTATGGAATGCACTCCCTACCGACCTCAGAGCCGAAAAATCTCTCCATGCCTTCTGAAAAAACCTAAAAACTACCCTATTCAACTAAGTATCCACTCCTGCTCACCCAACCTCTGCACCACCACGTCCCATAACTTGGATTGCCATGCCAGTATGCTAATTCTTATGGTATGTTTATGTATGTAACTAGGTGATGTCACTCCACGGTAACAAGCGCATCATCTCCACTGCGTCTACTGTATGGTGTATGTAACTAAGATTTGAGTAACCACGGTAACCAGCGCCACGATGCTTATGGGCTGCTGTGCGCTTAACAAATGTGAATAAATAAATAAATATATAAATATCCCTACATTGCATATACTGCACCATGTCAGGCAGAATTATATGCAGTGCCCTTTGGGAACACCACACACAATTAAGACTACAAGTGACAGTACAAATTCACCTTTGGTACAAGCCTGAACTACACAGTAAAGTGGTAGCAGTGGCTGAGCAGCCAGACTTATCCCAAGAGTAAGTGAGCAGTATCACTAGTTACACAAAGGACAGCAATTACTATGATTCAAACAAACACTGACTCAAGGTTTCCGAGTAAAAGAATACACATTTATTTACAAATCAGCTGTAAAGTAAAGTAAAGCAGTTGAAAAATCATGTTACTAATAAACCACACCACTCCCAATAGATTCTGGACAAGTTAAACTCAAAATGACATATGAGAAAAATGGCACTCCAGTCATTTAAAAAGGGAGAGAAAGACAACGTTAGGTTAAAATTGAACAACACCAACAGTTAAGTAAGCAGGGAAATCTAGAAAGAGGAAACACGTTGATTGATTCAAATCAAAAAGGCTTAGGCCAAAGTCAATAGGACAAAAGTCTTTTGCTCAAGATCACACAGTTCAGGGTAGTTTGCGGTTAAGTCTTTGCCAAGTGTTCCGGACGAAGTTGGTCGGCAGGAAAGTTAGCTTAAAGAGAAGAGAAGGACAAGCCCTCGGATTGGCAAAAGGTTTCACACACCTTCACTGCGGCTGAACGAAACGAATAACCAGATTTTCACTGTACCTTTAAATGTAGAAGAAGCTGTAGCTGCGGCGGACGTTCCTGGCAGTTCCTGCAGGCTCACGGTTCCTGAAGCGACTGTCAGACTGACATGAAGTAGGAAGACTGGAGGGTCCTGCACTGCCCAGGGAAGAAACCAGCAGCAGAGCAAAGCAACAAATAAAAGGTGCGCTCCTTAAAACCCAAGCAGGGTCCAACCTTCCTGGCTATCCCAGCCACTGTAGCTCTGTACAACGAATTCGACCAGAGGAGGGAGTCCTGGCTTGCAGTTTGGGCGAACTGGTTGGTCCCACCAGCTCAGGGGAAGAAGATTCCTGGAGGATCCTCTCTGTCGTTGGAGTTCGAGGATTCGGACCTGCAGCAGGGCTTCACCGAGCAGTTCACTCGTTGTAGGGGTCCTCTTCTGTCAGCTCCTCATTGGTTCTTTCCTCCCAGAGGCGACTCTGCCTTTCCAATCTCAAAGACCTGCTTTTTATGCAGTTCTTCCCCCATTCACACAGCCTGGCTGTCAATCACACAGCAGGATGGCTGTCCCGCCGGGACAGTCACCTAGCCAATCAAACAGGAGTGTGACTTGGGTTACCAAGGGAACCCATGGCAGGGTTCCTAAAACCCCTCCCTCACATCCTGCCTACCCAGACTTTCAGATGCCTAAGGAGGGCTTCTGTGGGGAAGCCCGTGAAAAGATGGTGAACAATGGAACCAAACCTGGTTTGGCGCGCAGAGTAAAACACGAGAAAGACATTTTCAAAAAGAAATGTTGAATAAACTCAGCCGGAACCGTATAAAAACGTATATGGTCCAGTGTGCTTAAGTTCGAGGCTACCAAGATAGTCTAAAACAATACCAAGGTTATTTAAGATAACGGTAGGAAAAATAGGGTAGTTACCACTGGCACCAGCCAAGTCTTGATGAAAAGGGAGCGAAACATGCTCAAAGAGAAACAGACAAAACGGGATAAGTATTAACCCTTTCCAGTACTCTATGTAAGATAGGGTGTATAGGGTCTGTGGATTTTAAAAGACTAATAAAGTTAATGGCAACTTTACATGTTCTGGGAGACAGTAGCCAGTCCCAGAAAATGGAGTCTGAGTTGGGAAGTCTAAAAGAGACTGCACTGAAGGTGCTGTGTAACACACAGTAAAAAGATGATGCCTATGGAGTAGGCGAGGCTCCACAGTCTATGAACACAAGAAAATGTTAAACACACACGGCAAAACACATGTAAGAGAGGGCCAAAAGGCTCACACTCTTACCAGGTGAAAAAAATAAATCCTAGAAATGCAGCAAAGCTGCTGAGGGACTCAGGAGGTAAAGGAAATGAGCCATTCTTGAGAATTCTCCCTAACACTCGCTCCCCTGCCCCCAGACTAAGGGACAGGAGGATTTATTCCACTCCTGGATGAATATCTACCTCTAGTTGGTTAAAAACATCCTAGAGAGACCATGAGCATTTTGGTGGTGACATCCTGCTCTGTGCTCAATGGTGAAATCAAACGCTTGCAGGCAGATTGACCATCTCAGAAGTTTTGGGTTTTCCGCTTTCATTTGCATTAACCATCTCAAGGGTTGGTGGTCTGTCTGAATCACAAAAGTAGATCCATACAAGTATGGTCTAAACTTCTTCAGAGACCACAAAATGGCAAAACATTCACGCTCTATGGTTGCCCACCTTGTTTCTGGTTCCTTCAGTTTCCTACTGATGAAGCAAAAGGGGTGCGCCCTACCTTTCTCATCCAGTTGACTAAGGACTGCACCTATACCTGCATTGGAGGCATCTGTCTGCACAATGAAGGGTTGGTGATAATCAGGAGCTCTTAGCACTGGAGCTTGACAAAGGGCTTTCTTCAGGTTTTCAAAGGCTTGCGTGCACTCCTCATTCCATCTAACCTTTTTAGGGAATTTTGGAGAGGAGATCACATTCAAGGGATAAGCTATGGTCCCATAGTTCTCTATGAAATTCCTGTAGTGCCCAGTGAGACCTAGGAAAGCCCTCGCTTGGGTTTGAATAGTAGGGGTGGCCCAGTTTTTCACAGCTTGTACTTTGCTGGGCAATGGCCTTATTTCAACCCTTCCTACCTCATGACCAAGGTAGATCACTTTGCTCTGAACAATTCAACATTTGCCTGCCTTTATGGTCAGTTGAGCCTGCTCAAGAGCCTGCAAAACATAGTGATCAATATGTTCTTTCCATGTAGGGCTGAACACTGTAATGTGATCCAAGTATGCCATGCAGAAGTCCTCCATCCCATTCGGAACTTGATTGACCATCCTTTGGAATGTAGCAGGTGTATTGTTTAATCCAAAAGGTATAACCTTGAACTGGTAGAGGCCTGCTGGGGTTGAGAATGCAGTTTTCTCCTTGGCATGGTCTGTCAGGACTATTTGCCTAAAGCCTGATGTCAGATCAAATGTACTGAGGTAATTGGCTGAACCAAGTCTATCCACCAGTTCATCTGTCCATGGCAAAGGATGGGCATCAGTCGCAGTGACTGCATTTAGAGCTCTATAGTCCCCACAGAATGTCAACTCTTTGGATCCTGCCTTAGGTACTAGAACAACTGGACTAGACCATGGACTTGTAGAGGGCTCTAAAATCCTGAGATCAAGCATCTTGTTGACCTCTCCTTTGATGTGGGATCTCACATGTTCTGACATTCTGTAACCTCTGCTTTTCACAGGTAAACAGTCACCAGTGAGAATATCATGCTGGCCCCAAGGGGTCAAGCCTGGTGATAGTGAAAACAGGGAGGCAAACTGACTTAACAGAACTTTGCACTCCTCCTGTTGTTCAGAAGTCAGTTGAGAAGAGAGATTGATTCCTTCTATTTTCTCATCCAGAGGTTTTCCTCTGAGGAGGTCAGGTAGGGGTTCACTCTCCCCCTCCTCTTGAACTGAAGCTAGAAGCAAAGCTCCCACTTCTGGTCTCGAGACATATGCCTTCAAACGGTTGGTGTGAAAGACTCTGGGAGCCTCCTTAGGTCTGCCTAAGTCCACCAAATAGTTCACCTCTCAAGTTTGCCCACCACCTTGAAGGTCCTATCCATTTGTCCTGCAAGGCCCTCTGCCTTGTTGGCACCATAACTAATACAAGCTGGTATTGAGTAAACTCAACCATGCTGGCCTTCTGGTCTTGCCAATGTTTGACCAGATACTGACCTGCTTTTAAGTTATCACTAGCTTCTGCCATCATGTGTGACATTCTCCTCCGGAGACCTATCACATAGTCAGTCACTCTGACTGGCTTGGGGGAAGGAGCACACTCCAACCCCTCCTTGATCAGGGCCAATGGACCTCTGACTGGACGGCCATAGAGAAGATCAAAGGGACTGTAACCAACTCCCTCCTGAGGGACTTCTCTATAAGCAAAGAGAAGTCATGGCAGTAGAAGGTCCCACTTTCTCTTAAGGGGTTCTTCTAAAGCTCCTACCATGCTCTTCACAGTATGATTAAGCCTCTCTACTAGTACATTTGTCTGTGGATGGTAGGCTGTAGAGAACTTGTAAGTGACACCACAGTTTTTCCACATGGCTTGCATGTAGTGGTATATAAAATTAGATCCCCTGTTGGATATCACTTCCTTAGGAAACCCTACTCGGGTAAAAATACCAAGTAGAGCCTTAGCCACAGCCTGAGCCGTAACCGTTCTCATAGGTATGGCTTATGGGTATCTTGTAGCATGGTCTACTACAGCCAGGATAAACCTGTTCCCTGAAGATGTGGGAGGGTCAAGGGGACCAACAATGTAGATGCCCACCCTCTCAAAAGGAACTCCCACCACTGGGAGAGGCACCAGGGGTGCCACATTCCTGGCTCCACTCTTGCCAGAGGTTTGGCAAGTGTGACAGCTCCTACAGAATTTGTCAACTTCTGAACCCACCTTAGGCCAGTATAAGTATAAAGGAGAGCCTTTCCTTGGTCTTTTTGAAACTCAAATGACCAGCCCAAGGTATCTCATGGGCCAACTGTAGGAACTGGAGTCTGTTGGTGAGGGGCACTACAATTATTTTGCAGTCCCCAGGGATAGACTCTGTTGGTTTACTGTAGAAGAGGCCATCCTCCCAGCTTAACCTGTGCTTTCCAACTTCTTGCCCATCAAGTTGGTTAGCAGCCGGTTGTCGAAGACCTTCAAGAGTAGGACACTCTCTTTGTCCTCTGCTGAAATCTGCCCTGTTGTGTCCACCTTCTGCCAGTAAAGCCTGCAGCTCAGGATGGTCAACAGGGACAAGATATCCAACCAAAACAGTGTCTTCTTCCAGATCTGACTCTTCAGAAACTGTCTCAACCACACAAGGTTGTACCTCCCTCTCTTCCTCAGCAGGTGGAGGGATCACAGGTGTGATCTCGGACAATCTTGGGGATGTCCTTGTTGGTAGCACAGGGGTGCTGTCTGACTTTTTCTTGGAGGTCTTGGGTTTCCCCTTTGCCTCTTTCTTTCCAGAAATAGCAGTGAGCAACTCTTGTGGAGTGGGCGTGATAGTTTCCTCTATCAACTCCTCTGGAGAGCCTCTTAAGGTCCTCTCCCTTGCAGGCCTAGTGAGCTCCTGTCTCCTCTTACTGGGAGGCTTAGGGGTATTTGACACAACTCAAAGAGTGTTCAGGTCATTACCCAACAGGACACTTCCAGGCACTTCACTCTGCACACTAACAGGTATTTTGACAGTCATGTCATTACACTGGATGAGAGCCGGTAACTGGGGAAGCATTTGCACAGGGCCTCCAGCTAACCTGGTGAGGCATTTGGGTGCCTTAGCAACATCCTCCACCTTCAGAAATGATTCATCCACCACAGTTATGCTGGCTCCAGTGTCTCTGATGGCAGGAGTCTCCTGGCCCTTGACTAGGACACTGTCTTTGTAATACTCTTTAATATTATCTGGGATGGAATTATAGACATTTAAATTCTGCTGTTCCCACAAGCCTAGGGACATTAAAGAAACACTAGTTGAGACTCTCATGGGTTCATCAGCCAGTAGGTGAAAATTTCCACCTGCCATAGGTACTTCTTCCACTGGGGAGAAGGCTAAGGCGACAGTGTGGACCCCTGAAGGTTTACCCTTACATCTGGGATCCCCTTTCACATGGTCAGTTGACCCACAAACATAACATTTCCAAAATGTCTTGATGAATGAGGGTTTGTTCTGACCTCCATCTGGTTTGGGTCCAGATGGTGTACTAGTCTGATTCGGTTTCCCTTGTGGTTTACCCTTATGTGCTGTTTGTGGCCCTCTTTTGGAATGGAGGTATTGGAATTCTCTTTGTTATCTTTCCTTGGCTGCTTTCCCTCAACCTTCTTCTGAGTTGTCCTAGAATCCTTGTGAGTAGCCCTATTGGCAACCCACAAGTCAGCAGCCTTAGCTAACTTCTTTGGATCTATTTCCTTAGAATCAGCCAAGTGTTGGCTGAGCTCAGGAGAGCAGACATCATAAATTGACTCCAACATAACAAGATTTCTCATACCTTCATAAGTGTTTACTCTGTAACCCTTAATCCAACCATCTAAGTTTTTCAAACATTCACATACCCAGGTAGCCCAAGGGGTACCATCATACTTTTTGAGGTTCTTAAACCTCTTAACGTACTGGGAAGGGGTTTTCCCAAAATCTATCAATTAAAGCTAGCTTCATACACTCATAATCCATCCTATCCACCTCCCCCAACTCCATTACAACATCAGATGCAACAGTGGGTAGCCTAGAGAAGAGCCAGGGAAGCAACTGATTCCCTGTAAGACCTTGGATCCCATGGTTATATACAAACATTGCCAACCAATCCAAAATATCAAGCTTAGCCTCATACATACCAACAATTTATTTAGGCATACGGGGTCTCTTAGGACTGAAAGACCTAGAAGACTCTGGGAGAGAAGCATTTTCAAGAGATAACCTTTTCATTTCTAGTTCATGATTCAACTCCATTTCTCTGAGCTTAAGTTCTTGGTGCTTTTGTTCAGTTTGAGCATTTAAACGTTGGAATTCCAGTTCAAGCCTCATCTTTTCTAGAGCTATGAATTCAGGACTGAGTGTAGGGCCTGATGGGGTCCCAGTGGACAAAGCTTGAGGTTGTTGAGCAGGTGAGGGAGCAGTGAGGCCTACATTATGAGACACCTCTGCCTCTTATAACTCATCAATAATAGACACATTATCATCCTCATTATTTTCCACATTTGCTGAGGGGTCAGGTATTTCAGACCCACCCTCCAGACTTTGTTTCTCTAACAACCTTTCAATCAATTCAGACATTTTGCCTTTAACAGAGAGATTCCTTTCTCTACACAGATTTTTTAAGTAATCCACAGAGTAACTAAGGAGAGTCTCCTGACTGTAGCTTTCCATATCAGACATGATTAATATTGCTTTTTAGTGATGTTAGCCTTTTGGTTAGTTGATCCAAGGTAATAGCAGCACTCCAAGTGTAATTACTTTACTTGATCCTCACCGCTGTACACCAGTGTTAGGCAGAATTATATGCTGTACCCTTTGGGAACACCACACACAATTAAGACTACAAGTGACAGTACAAATTCACCTTTGTTACAAGCCTGTACTACACAGTAAAGTGGTAGCGATGGCTAAGCAGCCAGACTTATCTCAAGAGCAAGTGAGCAGTATCAAATAGTTACACAAAAGGTAAAGGTTTGTCTATATTTTGTTTATGGATTATAACCAAACACAATAAAAAAAAATAGTTACACAAAAGACAGCAATTACTATGATTCAAACACTGACTGAAGATTATACATTTATTTACACATCAGTTGTAAAACGTTTCACTAAAGTAAAGCAGTTGAAAAATCACGTTACTAATACACCACACCACTCCCAATAGATTCTGAACAAGTCAAACTCAAAATGACATATGAGAAAAATGGCACTGCAGTAATTTTCAAAAGGAGGGAAAAACAAAGTTAGGCTCAAATTGACCAGCACCAACAGGTAAGTAAGCAGGGCAATCCAGAAAGAGGAACTACAGTGATGGAATAAAATCAAAAAGGCTTAGGGCCAAAGTCAATAGGACAAAAGTCTTTTGCTCAAGATCACACAGTTCAGGGTAGTTTGCGGTTAAATCTTTGCCAAGTGTTCCGGACGAAGTTGGTCGGCAGAAAAAATTGTTTAAAGAGAAGAGAAGGATAAGCCCTCGGATTGGCGAAAGGTTTCACACACCTTCACCGCGGCTGAACGAAACGAACAACCGGATTTGCACAGTACCTTTAAATGGAGAAGAAGCTGTAGCTGAGGCGTGCGTTCCTGGCAGTTCCTGCAGGCGCACGGTTCCTGAAGTGACTGTTGGACTGACACGAAGTAGGAAGACTGGAGGGTCCTGCACTGCCCATGGAACATCCCAGCAGCAGAGCAAAGCAACGGATAAAAGATGCGCTCCTTAAAACCCAAGAAGGGTCCGACCTTTCTGACTATACAGCCCAATGTAGCTCTGTACAGCGAATTCGACCAGATGAGGGAGTCCCGGCTTCCAGTTTGGGTGAACTGGTTGGTCCCACTAGCTCAGGGGAAGAAGATTCCTGGAGGATCCTTTCTGTCATTGGCGTCTGACGAATCGGACTTGCAACAGGGCTTCACCGGGCGGTTCAGTCATTGTAGGGGTCCTCTTCTGTCTGCTCCTCGTCAGTTCTTTTGTTCCAGTGGTGACTCTCCTTTCCAATCCCAGAGACCTGCTTTGTATGCAGTTTTTCCCCCATTCACACTGCCTGGCTGTCAATCACCCAGCAGGGTGTCTGTCCCACCGGGACAGTCATTTAGCCAATCAAACAGGAGTGTGACTTGGGTTACCAAGGGAACCCATGGCAGGGGTCCTAAAACCCCTCCCTCACATCCTGCCTACCCAGAATTTCAGGCGCCTAGGGAAGGCTTCTGTGGAGAAGCCCGCAAAAAGACAGTGAACAAAGGAACCAAACCTGGTTTGGCGCATGGAGTAAAACACAAGAAAAACATTTTCAAAAAGAAATGGCGAATAAACCCAGCCGGAACCATATAAAAACGTATATGGTCCTGTGGGTTTAAGTTCGAGGCTACCAAGATAGCCTAAAACAATACCAAGGTTATTTAAGATAACCGCGGTAGGAAAAATAGGCTGGTTACCACTGCCACCAGCCAAGTCTTGATGAAAAGGGAGCGAAACAATGCTCCAAGAGAAACAGACAAAAAGGGATAAGTATTAACCTTTTCCAGTACTCTATGTAAGATAGGGTGCACTGGGTCTCTGGATTTTAAAAGACTAATAAAGTTAATGGCAACTTTACATGTTCTGAGAGACAGTAGTCAGTCCCAGAAAATGGAGTCTGAGTTGGGAAGTCTAAAAGATAACCTTGTGTCAATGCACTGAAGGTGCTGTGTAACGCACAATAAAAAGATGATGCCTATGGAGTAGGTGAGGCTCCACAGTCTATGAACACAAGAAAATGTCAAACACACGCAGCAAAATACATGTACGAGTGGGAAAAAGGGCTCACACTCTTACCAGGTGAAGAAAATAAATCCTAGAAATGCAGCAAAGCTGCTGAGGGACTCAGTAGGTAAGAGAAATGAGCCATTCTTGAGAATTCTCCCTAACACACCATGTGTGGAAATGCTTCAGTCATCAGAAGCTAACCCTACATTGCATATACTGCACCATGCGTGGAAATGCTTGTTATCAGAAGCTATCCCTGCATTGCATATACTGCACCATGCGTGGAAATGCTTCAGTCATCAGAAGCTAACCCTACATTGCATATACTGCACCATGCGTGGAAATGCTTCAGTTATCAGAAGCTATCCCTGCATTGCATATACTGCACCATGCGTGGAAATGCTTCAGTTATCAGAAGCTATCCCTACATTGCATATACTGCACCATGCGTGGAAATGCTTCAGTCATCAGAAGCTATCCCTGCATTGCATATACTGCACCATGTGTGGAAATGCTTCAGTCATCAGAAGCTAACCCTACATTGCATATACTGCACCATGCATGGAAATGGCACAGTCATCAGAAGCTATCCCTGCATTGCATATACTGCACCATGGGTGGAAATGCTTCAGTCATCAGAAGCTAACCCTACATTGCATATACTGCACCATGTGTGGAAATGCTTCAGTCATCAGAAGCTAACCCTACATTGCATATACTGCACCATGCATGGAAATGGCACAGTCATCAGAAGCTATCCCTGCATTGCATATACTGCACCATGGGTGGAAATGCTTCAGTTATCAGAAGCTATCCCTACATTGCATATACTGCACCATGGGTGGAAATTGCACAGTCATCAGAAGCTATCTCTGCATTGCATATACTGCACCATGGGTGGAAATGCTTCAGTTATCAGAAGCTATCCCTACATTGCATATACTGCACCATGCATGGAAATGCCACAGTCATCAGAAGCTATCCCTGCATTGCATATACGGCACCATGGTTGGAAATGCTTCAGTTATCAGAAGCTATCCCTACATTGCATATACTGCACCATGGGTGGAAATGCTTCAGTCATCAGAAGCTATCCCTGCATTGCATACACTGCACCATGTGTGGAAATGCTTCAGTCATCAGAAGCTAACCCTACATTGCATATACTGCACCATGCATGGAAATGGCACAGTCATCAGAAGCTATCCCTGCATTGCATATACTGCACCATGGGTGGAAATGCTTCAGTTATCAGAAGCTATCCCTGCATTGCATATACTGCACCATGGGTGGAAATGCTTCAGTTATCAGAAGCTATCCCTGCATTGCATATACTGCACCATGTGTGGAAATGCTTCAGTCATCAGAAGCTAACCCTACATTGCATATACTGCACCATGCATGGAAATGGCACAGTCATCAGAAGCTATCCCTGCATTGCATATACTGCACCATGGGTGGAAATGCTTCAGTTATCAGAAGCTATCCCTACATTGCATATACGGCACCATGGGTGGAAATTGCACAGTCATCAGAAGCTATCCCTGCATTGCATACACTGCACCATGGGTGGAAATGCTTCAGTCATCAGAAGCTAACCCTACATTGCATATACTGCACCATGCATGGAAATGCCACAGTCATCAGAATCTATCCCTGCATTGCATACACTGCACCATGTGTGGAAATGCTTCAGTCATCAGAAGCTAACCCTACATTGCATACACTGCACCATGCATGGAAATGAAATGGCACAGTCATCAGAAGCTATCCCTGCATTGCATATACTGCACCATGGGTGGAAATGCTTCAGTCATCAGAAGCTATCCCTGCATTGCATACACTGCACCATGCGTGGAAATGCCACAGTTATCAGAATCTATCCCTGCATTGCATACACTGCACCATGTGTGGAAATGCTTCAGTCATCAGAAGCTATCCCTGCATTGCATACACTGCACCATGCGTGGAAATGCTACAGTCATCAGAAGCTAACCCTGCATTGCATATACTGCACCATGCATGGAAATGGCACAGTCATCAGAAGCTATCCCTGCATTGCATACACTGCACCATGCGTGGAAATGCTTCAGTCATCAGAATCTATCCCTGCATTGCATACACTGCACCATGCGTGGAAATGCCACAGTTATCAGAATCTATCCCTGCATTGCATATACTGCACCATGCATGGAAATGGCACAGTCATCAGAATCTATCCCTGCATTGCATATACTGCACCATGTGTGGAAATGCTTCAGTCATCAGAAGCTAACCCTACATTGCATATACTGCACCATGCATGGAAATGAAATGGCACAGTCATCAGAAGCTATCCCTGCATTGCATATCCTGCACCATGGGTGGAAATGCTTCAGTCATCAGAAGCTAACCCTACATTGCATATACTGCACCATGCATGGAAATGAAATGGCACAGTCATCAGAAGCTATCCCTGCATTGCATATACTGCACCATGGGTGGAAATGCTTCAGTCATCAGAAGCTATCCCTGCATTGCATATACTGCACCATGCATGGAAATGCCACAGTCATCAGAATCTATCCCTGCATTGCATACACTGCACCATGCATGGAAATGCCACAGTCATCAGAATCTATCCCTGCATTGCATACACTGCACCATGTGTGGAAATGCTTCAGTCATCAGAAGCTAACCCTACATTGCATATACTGCACCATGCATGGAAATGAAATGGCACAGTCATCAGAAGCTATCCCTGCATTGCATATACTGCACCATGGGTGGAAATGCTTCAGTCATCAGAAGCTATCCCTGCATTGCATATACTGCACCATGCATGGAAATGCCACAGTCATCAGAATCTATCCCTGCATTGCATACACTGCACCATGCATGGAAATGCCACAGTCATCAGAATCTATCCCTGCATTGCATACACTGCACCATGTGTGGAAATGCTTCAGTCATCAGAAGCTAACCCTACATTGCATATACTGCACCATGCATGGAAATGAAATGGCACAGTCATCAGAAGCTATCCCTGCATTGCATATACTGCACCATGGGTGGAAATGCTTCAGTCATCAGAAGCTATCCCTGCATTGTATATACTGCACCATGCATGGAAATGCCACAGTCATCAGAATCTATCCCTGCATTGCATACACTGCACCATGCATGGAAATGCCACAGTCATCAGAATCTATCCCTGCATTGCATACACTGCACCATGTGTGGAAATGCTTCAGTCATCAGAAGCTAACCCTACATTGCATATACTGCACCATGCATGGAAATGGCACAGTCATCAGAAGCTATCCCTGCATTGCATATACTGCACCATGGGTGGAAATGCTTCAGTCATCAGACGCTATCCCTGCATTGCATATACTGCACCATGCGTGGAAATGCTTCAGTCATCAGAAGCTATCACTGCATTGCATACACTGCACCATGTGTGGAAATGCTTCAGTCATCAGAAGATAACCCTGCATTGCATATACTGCACCATGCGTGGAAATGCTTCAGTCATCAGAAGCTATCACTGCATTGCATACACTGCACCATGTGTGGAAATGCTTCAGTCATCAGAATCTATCCCTGCATTGCATATACTGCACCATGCGTGGAAATGCCACAGTTATCAGAATCTATCCCTGCATTGCATATACTGCACCATGCATGGAAATGGCACAGTCATCAGAAGCTATCCCTGCATTGCATACACTGCACCATGTGTGGAAATGCTTCAGTCATCAGACGCTATCCCTGCATTGCATATACTGCACCATGGGTGGAAATGCTTCAGTCATCAGAAGCTATCCCTGCATTGCATACACTGCACCATGGGTGGAAATGCTTCAGTCATCAGAAGCTAACCCTACATTGCATATACTGCACCATGCATGGAAATGGCACAGTCATCAGAAGCTATCCCTGCATTGCATACACTGCACCATGGGTGGAAATGCTTCAGTTATCAGAAGCTAACCCTACATTGCACATACTGCACCATGCATGGAAATGCCACAGTCATCAGAAGCTATCCCTGCATTGCATGCACTGCACCATGGGTGGAAATGCTTCAGTTATCAGAAGCTAACCCTACATTGCATATACTGCACCATGCATGGAAATGCCACAGTCATCAGAATCTATCCCTGCATTGCATACACTGCACCATGTGTGGAAATGCTTCAGTCATCAGAAGCTAACCCTACATTGCATGTACTGCACCATGCATGGAAATGGCACAGTCATCAGAAGCTATCCCTGCATTGCATACACTGCACCATGGGTGGAAATGCTTCATTTATCAGAAGCTAACCCTACATTGCATGTACTGCACCATGCATGGAAATGCCACAGTCATCAGAAGCTATCCCTGCATTGCATATACTGCACCATGGGTGGAAATGCTTCAGTTATCAGAAGCTATCCCTACATTGCATATACTGCACCATGCATGGAAATGCCACAGTCATCAGAATCTATCCCTGCATTGCATACACTGCACCATGTGTGGAAATGCTTCAGTCATCAGAAGCTAACCCTACATTGCATATACTGCACCATGCATGGAAATGGCACAGTCATCAGAAGCTATCCCTGCATTGCATACACTGCACCATGGGTGGAAATGCTTCAGTTATCAGAAGCTAACCCTACATTGCATATACTGCACCATGCATGGAAATGCCACAGTCATCAGAAGCTATCCCTGCATTGCATACACTGCACCATGGGTGAAAATGCTTCAGTTATCAGAAGCTAACCCTACATTGCATATACTGCACCATGCATGGAAATGCCACAGTCATCAGAAGCTATCCCTGCATTGCATACACTGCACCATGGGTGGAAATGCTTCAGTCACCAGAAGCTAACCCTACATTGCATATACTGCACCATGCATGGAAATGCCACAGTCATCAGAATCTATCCCTGCATTGCATACACTGCACCATGGGTGGAAATGCTTCAGTTATCAGAAGCTAACCCTACATTGCATATACTGCACCATGCATGGAAATTCCACAGTCATCAGAAGCTATCCCTGCATTGCATACACTGCACCATGGGTGGAAATGCTTCAGTTATCAGAAGCTATCCCTACATTGCATATACTGCACCATGCATGGAAATGCCACAGTCATCAGAATCTATCCCTGCATTGCATACACTGCACCATGTGTGGAAATGCTTCAGTCATCAGAAGCTAACCCTACATTGCATGTACTGCACCATGCATGGAAATGGCACAGTCATCAGAAGCTATCCCTGCATTGCATACACTGCACCATGGGTGGAAATGCTTCAGTTATCAGAAGCTATCCCTACATTGCATATACTGCACCATGCATGGAAATGCCACAGTCATCGGAATCTATCCCTGCATTGCATACACTGCACCATGTGTGGAAATGCTTCAGTCATCAGAAGCTAACCCTACATTGCATATACTGCACCATGCATGGAAATGGCACAGTCATCGGAAGCTATCCCTGCATTGCATACACTGCACCATGGGTGGAAATGCTTCAGTTATCAGAAGCTAACCCTACATTGCATATACTGCACCATGCATGGAAATGCCACAGTCATCAGAAGCTATCCCTGCATTGCATATACTGCACCATGGGTGGAAATGCTTCAGTTATCAGAAGCTATCCCTACATTGCATATACTGCACCATGCATGGAAATGCCACAGTCATCAGAATCTATCCCTGCATTGCATACACTGCACCATGTGTGGAAATGCGTCAGTCATCAGAAGCTAACCCTACATTGCATATACTGCACCATGCATGGAAATGGCACAGTCATCAGAAGCTATCCCTGCATTGCATACACTGCACCATGGGTGGAAATGCTTCATTTATCAGAAGCTAACCCTACATTGCATATACTGCACCATGCATGGAAATGCCACAGTCATCAGAAGCTATCCCTGCATTGCATATACTGCACCATGGGTGGAAATGCTTCAGTTATCAGAAGCTATCCCTACATTGCATATACTGCACCATGCATGGAAATGGCACAGTCATCAGAAGCTATCCCTGCATTGCATACACTGCACCATGTGTGGAAATGCTTCAGTCATCAGAAGCTAACCCTACATTGCATATACTGCACCATGCATGGAAATGGCACAGTCATCAGAAGCTATCCCTGCATTGCATACACTGCACCATGTGTGGAAATGCTTCAGTCATCAGAAGCTAACCCTACATTGCATATACTGCACCATGCATGGAAATGGCACAGTCATCAGAAGCTATCCCTGCATTGCATACACTGCACCATGGGTGGAAATGCTTCAGTTATCAGAAGCTAACCCTACATTGCATATACTGCACCATGCATGGAAATGCCACAGTCATCAGAAGCTATCCCTGCATTGCATATACTGCACCATGGGTGGAAATGCTTCAGTCCCCAGAAGCTATCCCTACATTGCATATACTGCACCATGCATGGAAATGCCACAGTCATCAGAATCTATCCCTGCATTGCATACACTGCACCATGGGTGGAAATGCTTCAGTTATCAGAAGCTAACCCTACATTGCATATACTGCACCATGCATGGAAATGCCACAGTCATCAGAATCTATCCCTGCATTGCATATACTGCACCATGGGTGGAAATGCTTCAGTTATCAGAAGCTATCCCTACATTGCTTATACTGCACCATGCATGGAAATGCCACAGTCATCAGAATCTATCCCTGCATTGCATACACTGCACCATGTGTGGAAATGCTTCAGTCATCAGAAGCTAACCCTACATTGCATATACTGCACCATGCATGGAAATGGCACAGTCATCAGAATCTATCCCTGCATTGCATATACTGCACCATGGGTGGAAATGCTTCAGTTATCAGAAGCTAACCCTACATTGCATATACTGCACCATGCATGGAAATGCCACAGTCACCAGAATCTATCCCTGCATTGCATACACTGCACCATGTGTGGAAATGCTTCAGTTATCAGAAGCTATCCCTACATTGCATATACTGCACCATGCATGGAAATGGCACAGTCATCAGAAGCTATCCCTGCATTGCATATACTGCACCATGGGTGGAAATGCTTCAGTTATCAGAAGCTAACCCTACATTGCATATACTGCACCATGCATGGAAATGCCACAGTCATCAGAATCTATCCCTGCATTGCATACACTGCACCATGCATGGAAATGCCACAGTCATCAGAATCTATCCCTGCATTGCATACACTGCACCATGTGTGGAAATGCTTCAGTCATCAGAAGCTAACCCTACATTGCATATACTGCACCATGCATGGAAATGGCACAGTCATCAGAATCTATCCCTGCATTGCATATACTGCACCATGGGTGGAAATGCTTCAGTTATCAGAAGCTAACCCTACATTGCATATACTGCACCATGCATGGAAATGCCACAGTCATCAGAATCTATCCCTGCATTGCATACACTGCACCATGTGTGGAAATGCTTCAGTCATCAGAAGCTAACCCTACATTGCATATACTGCACCATGCATGGAAATGCCACAGTCATCAGAATCTATCCCTGCATTGCATACACTGCACCATGTGTGGAAATGCTTCAGTTATCAGAAGCTATCCCTACATTGCATACACTGCACCATGCATGGAAATGCCACAGTCATCAGAATCTATCCCTGCATTGCATACACTGCACCATGCATGGAAATGCCACAGTCATCAGAATCTATCCCTGCATTGCATACACTGCACCATGTGTGGAAATGCTTCAGTTATCAGAAGCTATCCCTACATTGCATACACTGCACCATGCATGGAAATGCCACAGTCATCAGAATCTATCCCTGCATTGCATACACTGCACCATGTGTGGAAATGCTTCAGTCATCAGAAGCTAACCCTACATTGCATATACTGCACCATGCATGGAAATGGCACAGTCATCAGAAGCTATCCCTGCATTGCATGCACTGCACCATGTGTGGAAATGCTTCAGTCATCAGAAGCTAACCCTACATTGCATATACTGCACCATGCATGGAAATGGCACAGTCATCAGAAGCTAACCCTACATTGCATATACTGCACCATGCATGGAAATGGCACAGTCATCAGAAGCTATCCCTGCATTGCATATACTGCACCATGGGTGGAAATGCTTCAGTCACCAGAAGCTAACCCTACATTGCATATACTGCACCATGCCTGGAAATGCCTCAGTCATCAGACGCTATCCCTGCATTGCATATACTGCACCATGGGTGGAAATGCTTCCGTCATGAGAATCTATCCCTACATTGCATATACTGCACCATGCGTGGAAATTCTTCCATCATCAGAAGCTATCCCTGCATTGCATATACTGCACCATGCGTGGAAATGCCACAGTCATCAGAAGCTATCCCTGCATTGCATATACTGCACCATGCGTGGAAATGCTTCAGTCATCAGAAGCTAACCCTACATTGCATATACTGCACCATGCATGGAAATGCTTCCGTCATCAGAAGCTATCCCTGCATTGCATATACTGCACCATGCATGGAAATGCCACAGTCATCAGAATCTATCCCTGCATTGCATACACTGCACCATGCATGGAAATGCCACAGTCATCAGAATCTATCCCTGCATTGCATACACTGCACCATGCATGGAAATGCCACAGTCATCAGAATCTATCCCTGCATTGCATACACTGCACCATGTGTGGAAATGCTTCAGTCATCAGAAGCTAACCCTACATTGCATATACTGCACCATGCATGGAAATGGCACAGTCATCAGAAGCTATCCCTGCATTGCATGCACTGCACCATGTGTGGAAATGCTTCAGTCATCAGAAGCTAACCCTACATTGCATATACTGCACCATGCATGGAAATGGCAAAGTCATCAGAAGCTAACCCTACATTGCATATACTGCACCATGCATGGAAATGGCACAGTCATCAGAAGCTATCCCTGCATTGCATACACTGCACCATGGGTGGAAATGCTTCAGTTATCAGAAGCTAACCCTACATTGCATATACTGCACCATGCATGGAAATGGCACAGTCATCAGAAGCTATCCCTGCATTGCATATACTGCACCATGGGTGGAAATGCTTCAGTCACCAGAAGCTAACCCTACATTGCATATACTGCACCATGCGTGGAAATGCCTCAGTCATCAGACTCTATCCCTGCATTGCATATACTGCACCATGGGTGGAAATGCTTCCGTCATCAGAATCTATCCCTACATTGCATATACTGCACCATGCGTGGAAATTCTTCCATCATCAGAAGCTAACCCTACATTGCATATACTGCACCATGCATGGAAATGCCACAGTCATCAGAATCTATCCCTGCATTGCATACACTGCACCATGGGTGGAAATGCTTCAGTTATCAGAAGCTAACCCTACATTGCATATACTGCACCATGCATGGAAATTCCACAGTCATCAGTAGCTATCCCTGCATTGCATACACTGCACCATGTGTGGAAATGCTTCAGTCATCAGAAGCTAACCCTACATTGCATATACTGCACCATGCATGGAAATTGCACAGTCATCAGAAGCTATCCCTGCATTGCATATACTGCACCATGTGTGGAAATGCTTCAGTTATCAGAAGCTAACCCTTCATTGCATATACTGCACCATGCATGGAAATGCCACAGTCATCAGAAGCTATCCCTGCATTGCATACACTGCACCATGGGTGGAAATGCTTCAGTTATCAGAAGCTATCCCTACATTGCATATACTGCACCATGCATGGAAATGCCACAGTCATCGGAATCTATCCCTGCATTGCATACACTGCACCATGTGTGGAAATGCTTCAGTCATCAGAAGCTAACCCTACATTGCATATACTGCACCATGCATGGAAATGGCACAGTCATCGGAAGCTATCCCTGCATTGCATACACTGCACCATGGGTGGAAATGCTTCAGTTATCAGAAGCTAACCCTACATTGCATATACTGCACCATGCATGGAAATGCCACAGTCATCAGAAGCTATCCCTGCATTGCATATACTGCACCATGGGTGGAAATGCTTCAGTTATCAGAAGCTATCCCTACATTGCATATACTGCACCATGCATGGAAATGCCACAGTCATCAGAATCTATCCCTGCATTGCATACACTGCACCATATGTGGAAATGCTTCAGTCATCAGAAGCTAACCCTACATTGCATATACTGCACCATGCATGGAAATGGCACAGTCATCAGAAGCTATCCCTGCATTGCATACACTGCACCATGGGTGGAAATGCTTCATTTATCAGAAGCTAACCCTACATTGCATATACTGCACCATGCATGGAAATGCCACAGTCATCAGAAGCTATCCCTGCATTGCATATACTGCACCATGGGTGGAAATGCTTCAGTTATCAGAAGCTATCCCTACATTGCATATACTGCACCATGCATGGAAATGGCACAGTCATCAGAAGCTATCCCTGCATTGCATACACTGCACCATGTGTGGAAATGCTTCAGTCATCAGAAGCTAACCCTACATTGCATATACTGCACCATGCATGGAAATGGCACAGTCATCAGAAGCTATCCCTGCATTGCATACACTGCACCATGTGTGGAAATGCTTCAGTCATCAGAAGCTAACCCTACATTGCATATACTGCACCATGCATGGAAATGGCACAGTCATCAGAAGCTATCCCTGCATTGCATACACTGCACCATGGGTGGAAATGCTTCAGTTATCAGAAGCTAACCCTACATTGCATATACTGCACCATGCATGGAAATGCCACAGTCATCAGAAGCTATCCCTGCATTGCATATACTGCACCATGGGTGGAAATGCTTCAGTCCCCAGAAGCTATCCCTACATTGCATATACTGCACCATGCATGGAAATGCCACAGTCATCAGAATCTATCCCTGCATTGCATACACTGCACCATGGGTGGAAATGCTTCAGTTATCAGAAGCTAACCCTACATTGCATATACTGCACCATGCATGGAAATGCCACAGTCATCAGAATCTATCCCTGCATTGCATATACTGCACCATGGGTGGAAATGCTTCAGTTATCAGAAGCTAACCCTACATTGCATATACTGCACCATGCATGGAAATGCCACAGTCATCAGAATCTATCCCTGCATTGCATACACTGCACCATGTGTGGAAATGCTTCAGTTATCAGAAGCTATCCCTACATTGCATATACTGCACCATGCATGGAAATGGCACAGTCATCAGAAGCTAACCCTACATTGCATATACTGCACCATGCCTGGAAATGCCTCAGTCATCAGACGCTATCCCTGCATTGCATATACTGCACCATGGGTGGAAATGCTTCCGTCATCAGAATCTATCCCTACATTGCATATACTGCACCATGCGTGGAAATTCTTCCATCATCAGAAGCTATCCCTGCATTGCATATACTGCACCATGCATGGAAATGCTTCCGTCATCAGAAGCTATCCCTGCATTGCATATACTGCACCATGCATGGAAATGCCACAGTCATCAGAATCTATCCCTGCATTGCATACACTGCACCATGCATGGAAATGCCACAGTCATCAGAATCTATCCCTGCATTGCATACACTGCACCATGCATGGAAATGCCACAGTCATCAGAATCTATCCCTGCATTGCATACACTGCACCATGTGTGGAAATGCTTCAGTCATCAGAAGCTAACCCTACATTGCATATACTGCACCATGCATGGAAATGGCACAGTCATCAGAAGCTATCCCTGCATTGCATGCACTGCACCATGTGTGGAAATGCTTCAGTCATCAGAAGCTAACCCTACATTGCATATACTGCACCATGCATGGAAATGGCACAGTCATCAGAAGCTAACCCTACATTGCATATACTGCACCATGCATGGAAATGGCACAGTCATCAGAAGCTATCCCTGCATTGCATACACTGCACCATGGGTGGAAATGCTTCAGTTATCAGAAGCTAACCCTACATTGCATATACTGCACCATGCATGGAAATGGCACAGTCATCAGAAGCTATCCCTGCATTGCATATACTGCACCATGGGTGGAAATGCTTCAGTCACCAGAAGCTAACCCTACATTGCATATACTGCACCATGCGTGGAAATGCCTCAGTCATCAGACTCTATCCCTGCATTGCATATACTGCACCATGGGTGGAAATGCTTCAGTCATCAGATGCAATCCCTGCATTGCATATACTGCACCATGCGTGGAAATGCTTCAGTCATCAGAAGCTAACCCTACATTGCATATACTGCACCATGCATGGAAATGCTTCCGTCATCAGAAGCTATCCCTGCATTGCATACACTGCACCATGGGTGGAAATGCTTCAGTCATCAGAAGCTATCCCTGCATTGCATATACTGCACCATGCATGGAAATGCCACAGTCATCAGAATCTATCCCTGCATTGCATACACTGCACCATGCATGGAAATGCCACAGTCATCAGAATCTATCCCTGCATTGCATACACTGCACCATGTGTGGAAATGCTTCAGTCATCAGAAGCTAACCCTACATTGCATATACTGCACCATGCATGGAAATGAAATGGCACAGTCATCAGAAGCTATCCCTGCATTGCATATACTGCACCATGGGTGGAAATGCTTCAGTCATCAGAAGCTATCCCTGCATTGCATATACTGCACCATGCATGGAAATGCCACAGTCATCAGAATCTATCCCTGCATTGCATACACTGCACCATGCATGGAAATGCCACAGTCATCAGAATCTATCCCTGCATTGCATACACTGCACCATGTGTGGAAATGCTTCAGTCATCAGAAGCTAACCCTACATTGCATATACTGCACCATGCATGGAAATGAAATGGCACAGTCATCAGAAGCTATCCCTGCATTGCATATACTGCACCATGGGTGGAAATGCTTCAGTCATCAGAAGCTATCCCTGCATTGCATATACTGCACCATGCATGGAAATGCCACAGTCATCAGAATCTATCCCTGCATTGCATACACTGCACCATGCATGGAAATGCCACAGTCATCAGAATCTATCCCTGCATTGCATACACTGCACCATGTGTGGAAATGCTTCAGTCATCAGAAGCTAACCCTACATTGCATATACTGCACCAGGCATGGAAATGGCACAGTCATCAGAAGCTATCCCTGCATTGCATATACTGCACCATGGGTGGAAATGCTTCAGTCATCAGACGCTATCCCTGCATTGCATATACTGCACCATGCGTGGAAATGCTTCAGTCATCAGAAGCTATCACTGCATTGCATACACTGCACCATGTGTGGAAATGCTTCAGTCATCAGAAGATAACCCTGCATTGCATATACTGCACCATGCGTGGAAATGCTTCAGTCATCAGAAGCTATCACTGCATTGCATACACTGCACCATGTGTGGAAATGCTTCAGTCATCAGAATCTATCCCTGCATTGCATATACTGCACCATGCGTGGAAATGCCACAGTTATCAGAATCTATCCCTGCATTGCATATACTGCACCATGCATGGAAATGGCACAGTCATCAGAAGCTATCCCTGCATTGCATACACTGCACCATGTGTGGAAATGCTTCAGTCATCAGACGCTATCCCTGCATTGCATATACTGCACCATGGGTGGAAATGCTTCAGTCATCAGAAGCTATCCCTGCATTGCATACACTGCACCATGGGTGGAAATGCTTCAGTCATCAGAAGCTAACCCTACATTGCATATACTGCACCATGCATGGAAATGGCACAGTCATCAGAAGCTATCCCTGCATTGCATACACTGCACCATGGGTGGAAATGCTTCAGTTATCAGAAGCTAACCCTACATTGCACATACTGCACCATGCATGGAAATGCCACAGTCATCAGAAGCTATCCCTGCATTGCATGCACTGCACCATGGGTGGAAATGCTTCAGTTATCAGAAGCTAACCCTACATTGCATATACTGCACCATGCATGGAAATGCCACAGTCATCAGAATCTATCCCTGCATTGCATACACTGCACCATGTGTGGAAATGCTTCAGTCATCAGAAGCTAACCCTACATTGCATGTACTGCACCATGCATGGAAATGGCACAGTCATCAGAAGCTATCCCTGCATTGCATACACTGCACCATGGGTGGAAATGCTTCATTTATCAGAAGCTAACCCTACATTGCATGTACTGCACCATGCATGGAAATGCCACAGTCATCAGAAGCTATCCCTGCATTGCATATACTGCACCATGGGTGGAAATGCTTCAGTTATCAGAAGCTATCCCTACATTGCATATACTGCACCATGCATGGAAATGCCACAGTCATCAGAATCTATCCCTGCATTGCATACACTGCACCATGTGTGGAAATGCTTCAGTCATCAGAAGCTAACCCTACATTGCATATACTGCACCATGCATGGAAATGGCACAGTCATCAGAAGCTATCCCTGCATTGCATACACTGCACCATGGGTGGAAATGCTTCAGTTATCAGAAGCTAACCCTACATTGCATATACTGCACCATGCATGGAAATGCCACAGTCATCAGAAGCTATCCCTGCATTGCATACACTGCACCATGGGTGAAAATGCTTCAGTTATCAGAAGCTAACCCTACATTGCATATACTGCACCATGCATGGAAATGCCACAGTCATCAGAAGCTATCCCTGCATTGCATACACTGCACCATGGGTGGAAATGCTTCAGTCACCAGAAGCTAACCCTACATTGCATATACTGCACCATGCATGGAAATGCCACAGTCATCAGAATCTATCCCTGCATTGCATACACTGCACCATGGGTGGAAATGCTTCAGTTATCAGAAGCTAACCCTACATTGCATATACTGCACCATGCATGGAAATTCCACAGTCATCAGAAGCTATCCCTGCATTGCATACACTGCACCATGGGTGGAAATGCTTCAGTTATCAGAAGCTATCCCTACATTGCATATACTGCACCATGCATGGAAATGCCACAGTCATCAGAATCTATCCCTGCATTGCATACACTGCACCATGTGTGGAAATGCTTCAGTCATCAGAAGCTAACCCTACATTGCATGTACTGCACCATGCATGGAAATGGCACAGTCATCAGAAGCTATCCCTGCATTGCATACACTGCACCATGGGTGGAAATGCTTCAGTTATCAGAAGCTATCCCTACATTGCATATACTGCACCATGCATGGAAATGCCACAGTCATCGGAATCTATCCCTGCATTGCATACACTGCACCATGTGTGGAAATGCTTCAGTCATCAGAAGCTAACCCTACATTGCATATACTGCACCATGCATGGAAATGGCACAGTCATCGGAAGCTATCCCTGCATTGCATACACTGCACCATGGGTGGAAATGCTTCAGTTATCAGAAGCTAACCCTACATTGCATATACTGCACCATGCATGGAAATGCCACAGTCATCAGAAGCTATCCCTGCATTGCATATACTGCACCATGGGTGGAAATGCTTCAGTTATCAGAAGCTATCCCTACATTGCATATACTGCACCATGCATGGAAATGCCACAGTCATCAGAATCTATCCCTGCATTGCATACACTGCACCATGTGTGGAAATGCGTCAGTCATCAGAAGCTAACCCTACATTGCATATACTGCACCATGCATGGAAATGGCACAGTCATCAGAAGCTATCCCTGCATTGCATACACTGCACCATGGGTGGAAATGCTTCATTTATCAGAAGCTAACCCTACATTGCATATACTGCACCATGCATGGAAATGCCACAGTCATCAGAAGCTATCCCTGCATTGCATATACTGCACCATGGGTGGAAATGCTTCAGTTATCAGAAGCTATCCCTACATTGCATATACTGCACCATGCATGGAAATGGCACAGTCATCAGAAGCTATCCCTGCATTGCATACACTGCACCATGTGTGGAAATGCTTCAGTCATCAGAAGCTAACCCTACATTGCATATACTGCACCATGCATGGAAATGGCACAGTCATCAGAAGCTATCCCTGCATTGCATACACTGCACCATGTGTGGAAATGCTTCAGTCATCAGAAGCTAACCCTACATTGCATATACTGCACCATGCATGGAAATGGCACAGTCATCAGAAGCTATCCCTGCATTGCATACACTGCACCATGGGTGGAAATGCTTCAGTTATCAGAAGCTAACCCTACATTGCATATACTGCACCATGCATGGAAATGCCACAGTCATCAGAAGCTATCCCTGCATTGCATATACTGCACCATGGGTGGAAATGCTTCAGTCCCCAGAAGCTATCCCTACATTGCATATACTGCACCATGCATGGAAATGCCACAGTCATCAGAATCTATCCCTGCATTGCATACACTGCACCATGGGTGGAAATGCTTCAGTTATCAGAAGCTAACCCTACATTGCATATACTGCACCATGCATGGAAATGCCACAGTCATCAGAATCTATCCCTGCATTGCATATACTGCACCATGGGTGGAAATGCTTCAGTTATCAGAAGCTATCCC
This sequence comes from Ambystoma mexicanum, assembly GCF_040938575.1. Lineage (NCBI taxonomy): Eukaryota > Metazoa > Chordata > Amphibia > Caudata > Ambystomatidae > Ambystoma > Ambystoma mexicanum. The sequence continues at coordinate 1,466,398,801 of NC_090934.1, read as the reverse complement.
TACATTGCTTATACTGCACCATGCATGGAAATGCCACAGTCATCAGAATCTATCCCTGCATTGCATACACTGCACCATGTGTGGAAATGCTTCAGTCATCAGAAGCTAACCCTACATTGCATATACTGCACCATGCATGGAAATGGCACAGTCATCAGAATCTATCCCTGCATTGCATATACTGCACCATGGGTGGAAATGCTTCAGTTATCAGAAGCTAACCCTACATTGCATATACTGCACCATGCATGGAAATGCCACAGTCACCAGAATCTATCCCTGCATTGCATACACTGCACCATGTGTGGAAATGCTTCAGTTATCAGAAGCTATCCCTACATTGCATATACTGCACCATGCATGGAAATGGCACAGTCATCAGAAGCTATCCCTGCATTGCATATACTGCACCATGGGTGGAAATGCTTCAGTTATCAGAAGCTAACCCTACATTGCATATACTGCACCATGCATGGAAATGCCACAGTCATCAGAATCTATCCCTGCATTGCATACACTGCACCATGCGTGGAAATGCCACAGTCATCAGAATCTATCCCTGCATTGCATACACTGCACCATGTGTGGAAATGCTTCAGTCATCAGAAGCTAACCCTACATTGCATATACTGCACCATGCATGGAAATGGCACAGTCATCAGAATCTATCCCTGCATTGCATATACTGCACCATGGGTGGAAATGCTTCAGTTATCAGAAGCTAACCCTACATTGCATATACTGCACCATGCATGGAAATGCCACAGTCATCAGAATCTATCCCTGCATTGCATACACTGCACCATGTGTGGAAATGCTTCAGTCATCAGAAGCTAACCCTACATTGCATATACTGCACCATGCATGGAAATGCCACAGTCATCAGAATCTATCCCTGCATTGCATACACTGCACCATGTGTGGAAATGCTTCAGTTATCAGAAGCTATCCCTACATTGCATACACTGCACCATGCATGGAAATGCCACAGTCATCAGAATCTATCCCTGCATTGCATACACTGCACCATGCATGGAAATGCCACAGTCATCAGAATCTATCCCTGCATTGCATACACTGCACCATGTGTGGAAATGCTTCAGTTATCAGAAGCTATCCCTACATTGCATACACTGCACCATGCATGGAAATGCCACAGTCATCAGAATCTATCCCTGCATTGCATACACTGCACCATGTGTGGAAATGCTTCAGTCATCAGAAGCTAACCCTACATTGCATATACTGCACCATGCATGGAAATGGCACAGTCATCAGAAGCTATCCCTGCATTGCATGCACTGCACCATGTGTGGAAATGCTTCAGTCATCAGAAGCTAACCCTACATTGCATATACTGCACCATGCATGGAAATGGCACAGTCATCAGAAGCTAACCCTACATTGCATATACTGCACCATGCATGGAAATGGCACAGTCATCAGAAGCTATCCCTGCATTGCATATACTGCACCATGGGTGGAAATGCTTCAGTCACCAGAAGCTAACCCTACATTGCATATACTGCACCATGCCTGGAAATGCCTCAGTCATCAGACGCTATCCCTGCATTGCATATACTGCACCATGGGTGGAAATGCTTCCGTCATGAGAATCTATCCCTACATTGCATATACTGCACCATGCGTGGAAATTCTTCCATCATCAGAAGCTATCCCTGCATTGCATATACTGCACCATGCGTGGAAATGCCACAGTCATCAGAAGCTATCCCTGCATTGCATATACTGCACCATGCGTGGAAATGCTTCAGTCATCAGAAGCTAACCCTACATTGCATATACTGCACCATGCATGGAAATGCTTCCGTCATCAGAAGCTATCCCTGCATTGCATATACTGCACCATGCATGGAAATGCCACAGTCATCAGAATCTATCCCTGCATTGCATACACTGCACCATGCATGGAAATGCCACAGTCATCAGAATCTATCCCTGCATTGCATACACTGCACCATGCATGGAAATGCCACAGTCATCAGAATCTATCCCTGCATTGCATACACTGCACCATGTGTGGAAATGCTTCAGTCATCAGAAGCTAACCCTACATTGCATATACTGCACCATGCATGGAAATGGCACAGTCATCAGAAGCTATCCCTGCATTGCATGCACTGCACCATGTGTGGAAATGCTTCAGTCATCAGAAGCTAACCCTACATTGCATATACTGCACCATGCATGGAAATGGCACAGTCATCAGAAGCTAACCCTACATTGCATATACTGCACCATGCATGGAAATGGCACAGTCATCAGAAGCTATCCCTGCATTGCATACACTGCACCATGGGTGGAAATGCTTCAGTTATCAGAAGCTAACCCTACATTGCATATACTGCACCATGCATGGAAATGGCACAGTCATCAGAAGCTATCCCTGCATTGCATATACTGCACCATGGGTGGAAATGCTTCAGTCACCAGAAGCTAACCCTACATTGCATATACTGCACCATGCGTGGAAATGCCTCAGTCATCAGACTCTATCCCTGCATTGCATATACTGCACCATGGGTGGAAATGCTTCCGTCATCAGAATCTATCCCTACATTGCATATACTGCACCATGCGTGGAAATTCTTCCATCATCAGAAGCTAACCCTACATTGCATATACTGCACCATGCATGGAAATGCCACAGTCATCAGAATCTATCCCTGCATTGCATACACTGCACCATGGGTGGAAATGCTTCAGTTATCAGAAGCTAACCCTACATTGCATATACTGCACCATGCATGGAAATTCCACAGTCATCAGAAGCTATCCCTGCATTGCATACACTGCACCATGTGTGGAAATGCTTCAGTCATCAGAAGCTAACCCTACATTGCATATACTGCACCATGCATGGAAATTGCACAGTCATCAGAAGCTATCCCTGCATTGCATATACTGCACCATGTGTGGAAATGCTTCAGTTATCAGAAGCTAACCCTTCATTGCATATACTGCACCATGCATGGAAATGCCACAGTCATCAGAAGCTATCCCTGCATTGCATACACTGCACCATGGGTGGAAATGCTTCAGTTATCAGAAGCTATCCCTACATTGCATATACTGCACCATGCATGGAAATGCCACAGTCATCGGAATCTATCCCTGCATTGCATACACTGCACCATGTGTGGAAATGCTTCAGTCATCAGAAGCTAACCCTACATTGCATATACTGCACCATGCATGGAAATGGCACAGTCATCGGAAGCTATCCCTGCATTGCATACACTGCACCATGGGTGGAAATGCTTCAGTTATCAGAAGCTAACCCTACATTGCATATACTGCACCATGCATGGAAATGCCACAGTCATCAGAAGCTATCCCTGCATTGCATATACTGCACCATGGGTGGAAATGCTTCAGTTATCAGAAGCTATCCCTACATTGCATATACTGCACCATGCATGGAAATGCCACAGTCATCAGAATCTATCCCTGCATTGCATACACTGCACCATGTGTGGAAATGCTTCAGTCATCAGAAGCTAACCCTACATTGCATATACTGCACCATGCATGGAAATGGCACAGTCATCAGAAGCTATCCCTGCATTGCATACACTGCACCATGGGTGGAAATGCTTCATTTATCAGAAGCTAACCCTACATTGCATATACTGCACCATGCATGGAAATGCCACAGTCATCAGAAGCTATCCCTGCATTGCATATACTGCACCATGGGTGGAAATGCTTCAGTTATCAGAAGCTATCCCTACATTGCATATACTGCACCATGCATGGAAATGGCACAGTCATCAGAAGCTATCCCTGCATTGCATACACTGCACCATGTGTGGAAATGCTTCAGTCATCAGAAGCTAACCCTACATTGCATATACTGCACCATGCATGGAAATGGCACAGTCATCAGAAGCTATCCCTGCATTGCATACACTGCACCATGTGTGGAAATGCTTCAGTCATCAGAAGCTAACCCTACATTGCATATACTGCACCATGCATGGAAATGGCACAGTCATCAGAAGCTATCCCTGCATTGCATACACTGCACCATGGGTGGAAATGCTTCAGTTATCAGAAGCTAACCCTACATTGCATATACTGCACCATGCATGGAAATGCCACAGTCATCAGAAGCTATCCCTGCATTGCATATACTGCACCATGGGTGGAAATGCTTCAGTCCCCAGAAGCTATCCCTACATTGCATATACTGCACCATGCATGGAAATGCCACAGTCATCAGAATCTATCCCTGCATTGCATACACTGCACCATGGGTGGAAATGCTTCAGTTATCAGAAGCTAACCCTACATTGCATATACTGCACCATGCATGGAAATGCCACAGTCATCAGAATCTATCCCTGCATTGCATATACTGCACCATGGGTGGAAATGCTTCAGTTATCAGAAGCTAACCCTACATTGCATATACTGCACCATGCATGGAAATGCCACAGTCATCAGAATCTATCCCTGCATTGCATACACTGCACCATGTGTGGAAATGCTTCAGTTATCAGAAGCTATCCCTACATTGCATATACTGCACCATGCATGGAAATGGCACAGTCATCAGAAGCTAACCCTACATTGCATATACTGCACCATGCCTGGAAATGCCTCAGTCATCAGACGCTATCCCTGCATTGCATATACTGCACCATGGGTGGAAATGCTTCCGTCATCAGAATCTATCCCTACATTGCATATACTGCACCATGCGTGGAAATTCTTCCATCATCAGAAGCTATCCCTGCATTGCATATACTGCACCATGCATGGAAATGCTTCCGTCATCAGAAGCTATCCCTGCATTGCATATACTGCACCATGCATGGAAATGCCACAGTCATCAGAATCTATCCCTGCATTGCATACACTGCACCATGCATGGAAATGCCACAGTCATCAGAATCTATCCCTGCATTGCATACACTGCACCATGCATGGAAATGCCACAGTCATCAGAATCTATCCCTGCATTGCATACACTGCACCATGTGTGGAAATGCTTCAGTCATCAGAAGCTAACCCTACATTGCATATACTGCACCATGCATGGAAATGGCACAGTCATCAGAAGCTATCCCTGCATTGCATGCACTGCACCATGTGTGGAAATGCTTCAGTCATCAGAAGCTAACCCTACATTGCATATACTGCACCATGCATGGAAATGGCACAGTCATCAGAAGCTAACCCTACATTGCATATACTGCACCATGCATGGAAATGGCACAGTCATCAGAAGCTATCCCTGCATTGCATACACTGCACCATGGGTGGAAATGCTTCAGTTATCAGAAGCTAACCCTACATTGCATATACTGCACCATGCATGGAAATGGCACAGTCATCAGAAGCTATCCCTGCATTGCATATACTGCACCATGGGTGGAAATGCTTCAGTCACCAGAAGCTAACCCTACATTGCATATACTGCACCATGCGTGGAAATGCCTCAGTCATCAGACTCTATCCCTGCATTGCATATACTGCACCATGGGTGGAAATGCTTCAGTCATCAGATGCAATCCCTGCATTGCATATACTGCACCATGCGTGGAAATGCTTCAGTCATCAGAAGCTAACCCTACATTGCATATACTGCACCATGCATGGAAATGCTTCCGTCATCAGAAGCTATCCCTGCATTGCATACACTGCACCATGGGTGGAAATGCTTCAGTCATCAGAAGCTATCCCTGCATTGCATATACTGCACCATGCGTGGAAATGCCTCAGTCATCAGACGCTATCCCTGCATTGCATATACTGCACCATGGGTGGAATTGCTTCAGTCATCAGAAGCTATCACTGCATTGCATATACTGCACCATGCGTGGAAATTCTTCCATCATCAGAAGCTATCCCTGCATTGCATATACTGCACCATGTGTGCAAATGCTTCAGTTATCAGAAGCTATCCCTGCATTGCATATACTGCACCATGGGTGGAAATGCTTCCGTCATCAGAAGCTATCCCTGCATTGCATATACTGCACCATGCATGGAAATGCTTCAGTCATCAGAAGCTATCCCTGCATTGCATATACTGCACCATGCATGGAAATGCTTCAGTCATCAGAAGCTATCCCTGCATTGCATATACTGCACCATGTGTGCAAATGCTTCAGTTATCAGAAGCTATCCCTGCATTGCATACACTGCACCATGCATGGAAATGGCACAGTCATCAGAAGCTATCCCTGCATTGCATATACTGCACCATGGGTGGAAATGCTTCAGTCACCAGAAGCTAACCCTACATTGCATATACTGCACCATGCGTGGAAATGCCTCAGTCATCAGACGCTATCCCTGCATTGCATATACTGCACCATGGGTGGAAATGCTTCCGTCATCAGAATCTATCCCTACATTGCATATACTGCACCATGCGTGGAAATTCTTCCATCATCATAAGCTATCCCTGCATTGCATATACTGCACCATGCGTGGAAATGCTTCAGTCATCAGAAGCTAACCCTACATTGCATATACTGCACCATGCATGGAAATGCTTCCGTCATCAGAAGCTATCCCTGCATTGCATATACTGCACCATGCGTGGAAATGCTTCAGTCATCAGAAGCTAACCCTACATTGCATATACTGCACCATGCATGGAAATGCTTCCGTCAACAGAAGCTATCCCTGCATTGCATACACTGCACCATGGGTGGAAATGCTTCAGTCATCAGAAGCTATCCCTGCATTGCATATACTGCACCATGCGTGGAAATGCCTCAGTCATCAGACGCTATCCCTGCATTGCATATACTGCACCATGGGTGGAATTGCTTCAGTCATCAGAAGCTATCACTGCATTGCATATACTGCACCATGCGTGGAAATTCTTCCATCATCAGAAGCTATCCCTGCATTGCATATACTGCACCATGTGTGCAAATGCTTCAGTTATCAGAAGCTATCCCTGCATTGCATATACTGCACCATGGGTGGAAATGCTTCCGTCATCAGAAGCTATCCCTGCATTGCATATACTGCACCATGCATGGAAATGCTTCAGTCATCAGAAGCTATCCCTGCATTGCATATACTGCACCATGTGTGCAAATGCTTCAGTTATCAGAAGCTATCCCTGCATTGCATATACTGCACCATGCATGGAAATGCTTCAGTCATCAGAAGCTATCCCTGCATTGCATATACTGCACCATGCGTGGAAATGCTTCAGTCATCAGAAGCTATCCCTGCATTGCATATACTGCACCATGCGTGGAAATGCCTCAGTCATCAGACGCTATCCCTACATTGCATATACTGCACCATGCATGGAAATGCCTCAGTCATCAGACGCTATCCCTGCATTGCATATACTGCACCATGCGTGGAAATGCCTCAGTCATCAGACGCTATCCCTGCATTGCATATACTGCACCATGCGTGGAAATGCTTCAGTCATCAGAAGCTATCCCTGCATTGCATACACTGCACCATGCATGGAAATGCCACAGTCATCAGAATCTATCCCTGCATTGCATACACTGCACCATGTGTGGAAATGCCTCAGTCATCAGAAGCTATCCCTGCATTGCATATACTGCACCATCAAATTTTCATGAGCCGCAATGATCCTCTTTTTAGGGGCTGAATGGGTGAGGATGATTAAACACAAAATCAAAAGGATCCCACAAATCAGCTTCCTTCCCTTACCGCTTTGAGTGAGCTACCCTAGATGTATACATATTTAATCCTTTGCATCTTTTACCCCAAAACAAGGGCTCTTAACCATGTAGTTATTGAAAAAATATACATATTTTAATATTTATCACAACATATCTTCAATTCAAATACACAATGTTAAAACAACACATACATTTTTTCAAAACACATACTTGACCACATATTATTGTGTGTGCATTTCACTAGAGGCATAAAAACCAACACGTCAGAAACCTTATTTATGCCTTTCTATGGTGTATTCTCCACAAGGAGCCACCGTTCTTGTTTATGCCCTTCCCAATTTGTACGGGCAAAAAAGGAATGTGCCAACACTTGATACAACAATGTGTTTCTAGAACCAATATAGAAATATATCTCTTGAAAAATAGGCAAGGCAAATATTCCCTATTGCGTATCCTGTTGGTGCTGTCCTCAGGGCACTCGGGCTTAGTTCATGTTCTGGTTTTCACACACTGAATGGTATACCACCATTTGCAATCTCTCTAAAAAACAAACAAACAACTAAACTTACAAACATGGTTTTCAACTTTTTGTGCAAAAGAAGTGCTGTAAAACACCTATAACAACTTCATCTCTGTTATTTATATTGGCAGCAGGGATATATTCATTCTTCAGTGGTATCATTATTGAAAACTTTCACACTTTTCTATAACATTAGACATGATTCACTCTCTTTACATCCTGTGTCTGTAATTACACATTCTCCCCATAGGGTCTTCATTTCATTAGTCTGACATTATTTGAACAGGAGAGACTTATCACTCTAATCTATCAATGGGGGGACACTTAGGATGTCATTTTAAACCTACATTAATCAGGTGCCCCTCTATACTTATCTCTCAATCATTTGTGAGTCACACATCCTGAATGCTCACCTCTTGTTGAATCTTCAACTGTTATGCACTTATTAAAGTTACTCGTGTATCTGCCACACAGGCGGAGTTGCCTCCCAATTGTGTTCTTTGTCAGGCCAAAGAAAACCGTCTCCTATTTAGTACACGGTCTTAGTCTGTAATAAAAACAAGGGTCTATGTTGTTTTACTGATTTACCAATGATCGCCCCTAAGATTCCAGCTAAAGAAACAGTACACGCCTTGAAATTCTATAATATTAGAATAGGGCTCACCCATGAGGTTCTCTCCACTACCTTCAAATTACTTCAATTTATACGAGGAGAACTTAGTCTTTCCTCGCCCCTAGCGTGGCTGTGCTGAGCGTGGTCTAAATCGTGACAGTAAACAAAAAGGGGAAGCACAATTAAGTCTCCCTTCTAAATACCTCGTGACTGAACATGTGCATAATGCCTGTGTCTTACCTTAGAGGTTAAGCTGCAACCTTCCGTCCCGCTCGCGGTTGACAACTGCTTCTCAGCAGTGTGGCGAGCCTACTAACCGATTAGTCCGTCTTTAATAGCAGATCTAACAATGTCACGTGGTACGCGCACGCATTCACGTGGTCCGCCTACATTGCATATACTGCAACATGCGTGGAAATGCTTCAGTCATCAGATACTATCCCTGCATTGCATATACTGCACCATGCGTGGAACTGCATCAGTCATCAGAGGCTATCCCTGCATTGCATATACTGCACCATGCGTAGAACTGCTTCACTCATCGGAAGCTATCCCTGCATTGAATATACTGCACCATCGGAGGGAAGGCTTCACTGGGTAAGACATGCACGTCCGAGTCCCTCGCTGCTCACAGGTACTCTGCTTCAATGGCTCCTGGCAACCTGACAATCTGCTGCTTTTGGTTTGCTGTCACCCATAGAAGGTGCTTCCTTTGCTTCGGAGGCTCTCTGGTGCTCGCCGGCCACTGGAGACAGCCTTGTGGGAAAGAAAGGTTTCCACACTTTTGCTTCATCCTGCGCAGCCTCTGCAAAACAGGTCTTCAGAGTGCAAGCTGCCCATTTTCACGCTTCCCGCTGCGCCATCCTTTGCAATTAAGGCTTCTGGAGGAATAGACCCTCTTAGGACCAGCTACTGTTCTCTGCTCCACAGTAGCCCCCATATCTTTTCCGTCCTCCAGGTTATGCTCCCACTGCTCACTAATGGCCTGCACCTGAGAGGGCCTTTTAAGTCTCCCATTCTCCCTCAGGTGTGGGCCATTACCACTAACAAGCTGACCACTCCTGCAGTTTTGTTCCTCTTTAGCCCTCTTCTTCATCCCAGTACTTCAGGAATTATGGGACTTGAAGTCCCTAATGACAAAGTTTGTTTCTCACTTCTTCTGTTTTGCAATAAGTCATTAGTAGGTTGGGGCCTGGGGGGAGTTGAAAAGGGGGTTTCCCAGTCCTCCTGACCTACCCCCCTCTCATGTGATCCTCCCGCAGAACACCAGCACCAGGGTCAGGATCAGAAAGCATCTTCCTTTCCCTGGCCACGTGAGAAGGGTCCCAGGCCTGGTTTCTGGTTTTGGGGGGGAATCAGCACTGATTCATCACACTAAGCAGTCTCTACTCCTCCTTGTCTCAGTGATTAAGTTGTCAGACTGAGAAGCATACATGGAAGTATGGGATAGGCAGTTGGTCTTTCTGGGACAGGGAGGTGTGTAGGGTGTGGCTGCAGGGTTGGCATCCCGCATTCTCCCAAGATGTTCTCTCTTGTCACCAGAGGGGAAGTCTCTCCCCATGAGACCCTCCCGCTGTGCTCCACTCCCAGGGGGAGTATCGGGTAGCGGCCTCACCACCCTGGCCTCATGGGAAGGGGCTCCCCCTCACGGAGAAGTGATGACAACTCAGGATTCGTCACAACAGTCGAGATGATGCTCAATATTAATACTGAACTTCTATAGTGATCATGTGCTGCATCCTATGATTGCCATGGAAACGGCACACTGCGTGATGACCCTAACTTTCCTGGAGCTGCCCAATGAGGCAGGGTGATGCAACCTTGGCAGGATCGGGCGGCGATGCTGGCGCTGCCTCAGTTGGGTCCTTGCGGAATGGCAAAGATCCTTTTTCCAGAATGTGGACGTTGCAACAGTAAATATGAGGCCTGCATCATAAAGTGCATGGTGTTCAGAGCTGTCATGTGGTGCACACTGCAATCAGCTGATTAAAGAGTCACTGGTGACAGTGCTAAGGTCTCTGGACTCCAAACCTCCTCTGGTTCTTATCCTCTGCCCCTTCTCATTAGGCCGTCGGTTGTTTGTGTGCCAGGGCTACGCCTGGACATGGACACAATGTTCCCTGGCCGGAGAGTCTGGTTTTTGTTGCCATTGGCTCAAACCAAAATATGAGTGTAATTGCAGTTGTACTTTGCTATAAAATTCAGGGAGTGTTTGCATGCTGGCCTCACTCAATGAAAGTAGCAGAGACGCTGCTGCTTTAAATATGTTATTAAATATGTTAACATGTTAATGTTAATGTTAAAGGACATTTGTACTGTGCACTATCACCACCGAAGTGGTCCCCTGGCGCTCCCGAAGTGGTCCCCTGGCGCTCCCGAAGTGGTCCCCTGGCGTTTATGTAAAATTATAAACTTTTCCATGGCCACAGTATTGGACCGTCCATAAATTGTGCTTGGGCGAGAAGGCTGCTTGTGAAAGCCAACCAATCGGATGGTAATTATAAGCCATGCTAATTTATTGTGTGTTGGCAGCAATGTCTTCCTAACACACCTGGGCAGGATACGTGTTCTCTCTGTGCACGGAAAATGTCACAAGAGTTCAGTTCCTGGATGGAGAGTGGGATGGGACTTTCAATACTTGACTGGTGAGTTACACTGTGCCTTAAGTACCTGCATGGAGAATGACACTGTGCTCTGAATACCCGCATCGAGAATTAAACTGTGCTCTGAATACCATCATGGAGAATGACACTGTGCTCTGAATACCGGAATGGAGAATTACACTGTGCTCTGAATACCACCATGGAGAATTACACTGTGCTCTGAATACCCGCTTGGAGAATGACACTGTGCTCTAAATACCCGCAAGGAGAATGACACTGTGCTCTGAATACCCACATGGAGAATTACACCATGCTCTGGATACCTGCATAGAAAATTACACTGGCCCTCATTCCGAGTTAGGACTACACCATGGAGTAAATAGCTCCATGGTTGGCAACCATGGAGCTATTTACTCCATGGAATACCGGCATGGTGAATGGAGTAATTACCGGTCCATTCCAAGGTTGGATGGACCGGTAATTCCCCATTCACCATAGCCCTTCCCCATCCCCATTTCTGCCCCCATAGGGCTCAATGAGAATGGGGAAGGAGGTAATTACGGCACCGTAAATTACGGTGCCGTAATTTACTCCAAGGTCACTTTGCGGGTCCCGTAATTTACTCCTGCTAAAAGCAGGAGGTGAAGAGGGACCCGCAAAGGGAACTCGGAATACGGAGGTAAGGGATTACCGCCATCGGTGCCCTTACAGGCGCCGGTAATCCCTTACCTCCAACCTCGGAATGACCCTCATTGTGCTTTGAGTACCTGCATGCAGAATTATACAGTGCTCTCAATACCTGCATGGGGAATTACACTGTGCTCTGAATACCCGCATAGAGAATTACACTGTGCTATGAATACCTACATAGAGAATTACACTGTGCTCTGAATACCTGCATGGAGAATTACACTGTGCTCTGAATACTCGCATGGAGAATTACAAGGTGCTCTGAATACCTGCATAGAGAATTACACTGTGTTTGAGTACCTGTATGGGGAATTGCACTGTGCTCTCAATACCTGCATGCAGAATTACACTGTGCTCTGAATACCCATATGGAGAATGACACTGTGCTCTGAATACCTGCATACAGAATTACACTGTGCTATGTATACCTACATAGAGAATTACAGTGTGCTTTGAGTACCTGCCTGGAGAATTACACTGTGCTCTCAATAACTGCATGAAGAATTACACTGTGCTCTGAATACCTGCATAGAGAATTACATTGTGCTTTGAGTACCTGTATGGATAATCACAGTGTACTCTCAATACCTGCATGGAGAATTACATTGTGCTTTGAATACCTGCATGGAGAATTACACTGTGCTCTGAATACCCGCATGGAGAATTACACTGTGCTCTCAATACCCACATGGAGAGTTACACTGTGCCTTCAGTACCTGCATGGAGAATTACACTGTGTTCTGAGTACCTGCATGGAGAATTACACTGTGCTCTTAATACCTGCATTGGAGAGTTACACCATGCCTTCATTACCTGCATGGGGAATTACACTGTGCTCTGAGTACCTCCATGGAGAATTACACTGTGCTTCGAATACCCACATGGAGAATTACACAGTGCTCTTGATACTGTCATGGTGAGTTACACTGTGCCTTGAGTACCTGCTTGGATAATCACAGGGTACTCTCAATACCTGCATGGAGAATTACACTGTGCTCTGAATACCCGCATGGAGAATTACACTGTGCTCTGAATACCCGCATGGACAATTACACTGTGCTCTCAATACCCACATGGAGAGTTACACTGTGCCTTCAGTACCTGCATGCAGAATTACACTGTGTTCTGAGTACCTGCATGGAGAATTACACTGTGCTCTTAATACCCACATGGAGAGTTACACTGTGCCTTCCTTACGTGCATGGGGAATTACACTGTGCTCTGAGTACCTTCATGGAGAATTACACTGTGCTTCGAATACCCACATGGAGCATTACACAGTGCTCTTAATACTGGCATGGAGAGTTACACTGTGCCTTGAGTACCTGCATGGAGAATTACACTTTGCTCTGAGTACCTGCATGGAGAATTACACTGTGCTATGAATACCTCCATGGAGGCTGACTTGGGGGCTTCATTACCTGCAGGGGTTAAGTCCTAAAAACAAATGTGGGGGGACTCATTTACATACGAATTAGGATGTGACCTTACCAGAAATTAGAACATCAAGTGGAAATATGCCCATTTCATTAAATTGGCTTTGCATAATCACACAAGTTGCACAGGACGAATGGCATTTGCCTTTCATAAAAACAAGTAAAGCAAAAAACCAAGGGAGAAGATTTTTTTTAAATAGTGTTTGAAAATGTAAAAAGGTTTGCACCTTCTAAAACCCATGGATCAATGCCAATGGTTTGTCAGCAGGGGATCCAGAAGCAACCGGGGTGGTGGGGGGGGGAATGGTAGGGCTGAGAACACCTCCAGAAGCAACCAGGGGAGGAGACAGTGGGGCTAAGATCACCTCCAGAAGCAACCCGGGGAGGAAACGGTGGGGCTGAGATCACCTCCAGAAGCAACCCGGGAGGAAACGGTGGGGCTGAGATCACCTTCAGAAGCAACCAGGGGAGGAAATGGTGGGGCTGAGATCACCTCCAGAAGCAACCAGGGGAGGAAATGGTGGGGCTGAGATCACCTCCAGAAGCAACCAGGGGAGGAAACGGTGGGGCTCAGATCCCCTCCAGAAACAACCAGGGGGGAAACGGTAGAGCTAAGATCACCTCCAGAAGTAACCAGGGGAGGAAACGGTGTGGCTAAGATCACCTCCAGAAGCAACCAGGGGAGGAAACAGTGGGGCTGAGATCACCTCCAGAAGCAACCAGGGGGGGGAAATGGTGGGGCTGAGATCACCTCCAGAAGCAACCCGGGAGGAAACGGTGGGCTGAGATCACCTCCAGAAGCAACCCAGGGAGGAAATGGTGGGGCTGAGATCACCTCCAGAAGCAACCCGGGGAGGAAACAGTGGGGCTGAGATCACCTCCAGAAGCAACCGGGGGGAAACGGTGGGGATAAGATCACCTCCAGAAGCAACCAGGGGGGGAACGGTGGAGCTAAGATCACCCCCAGAAGCAACCAGGGGAGGAAACGGTGGGGATAAGATCACCGCCAGAAGCAACCCGGGGAGGAAACGGTGGGGCTGAGATCACCTCCAGAAGCAACCCAAGAGGAAACGGTGGGGCTGAGATCACCTCCAGAAGCAACCCAGGGAGGAAACAGTGGGGCTAAGATCACCTCCAGAAGCAACCTGTCATGCCTGCATCATCAGGCTCCTCCTTTACTCTCCCTAAACGTTCATGCTTACCGGCTTCTTCAGCTTTTAGAACAGCAAGGCCGTTTTACACACACTGGAAGCTATCTGGGAGACACCGTTAATGCGGTCATGTTGGGGCTACGATCGTGTTTATGTGACTGTTCCTTTCCTACATTACGATCCTGGATCACCTGACCAGCGTCATGTCATCACGATGGTCAGGTGTACGTGTACGTCAGCTGATCACATATAACGGGTCAGTCCCTAATCGACGGCGCTTCTGATCATTTACTTGTGTATTTGGATCCCGGAGCCTGCATCTGCTGTTTTCGTGCAGACGCTCTATTTCCATTTTCCTCCCTCCACACGGGGTTTTGGTCATCCGCGTTCCTCGCGGCACCCCGTCTCCCGTTCTGTTCCTTTACAGAGCCTCCGCCGGGCACCTGACTCGGCATTCGCCAACACACTGCTCCATTTCCATACGGAGCAACCAGTGCTTCTGCATTCCTACGCGACATCCTGCATTTCCGCTCTGTTCTTCACAAAGCCTCCGCTGGGCTCCCGATTCGGCGTTCACCAACACGCCGCTCCATTTCCATACGGAGCAACCAGTGCTTCCGCGTTCCTACGCGGCATCCTGCATTTCCGCTCTGTTCTTCACAGAGCCTCCGCTGGGCTCCCGATTTGGCGTTCACCAACACGCCACTCCATATCCATATCAGCTGATACCACAAGACTGCTACCAACCTCTTACAGTGTCACCATTACCTACACTACTAAGATAATAGTTTCCGAAGTGTCTAGAACTTAATATTTGCTGAACTGGATTCTTCCACTATCAAAAGGGCATCCCTTCCAGGATCAAGAGTCTTCATCTTCTCCACCTATTTAGCATATTAAATAGTGCACTGGACCTTGGACGCTTTCCTGTGTGCACCAACCCGGTACTAGTGCGGGTTAGTTTCCTCACTTACCCTTCCTTGTCGTTGTTTTCCTGGATTTCTGGATTCCTCGGCCATCGTTGGACTACTAGTGGCTGTGCTAAAGGTTAGTGTATAACAGATAGGTTTACCGTGCTGTCCACTTATCTTCATTCCATCCTGATACATGTTCTCTATTAACAGCTTGGTGAAACTTGGTCCTCTTGTGCCCTTCCCACTGATTACTCTCTCTGACTGTAGTATATTACCAGCCAAAGGGTGACATTAGTTGGAAGGTTTCTCTTGACTGCTCTACGGTCTACCTCTACCCTCAGTCAGTTGGGGGAAGACGTTGAGTGTATCCTTTTCAGTTATCAGTCTGTATCCTTTATAAAATAACTAAGGCATTTTATTCAGTATCCTGTGTGTTCCTAATCAAGAATACCTGTGATATAACAGAATCAGAAGACAAATAAAAATGGAGGGTACCGATCCTCTTACTGTTCTCACACAGTTGGTGGCAGATTTAAGACAGGAGATGATCACAGCGCAGGATTCCATGCGCCATCGTATGGACGTAATGCAAGACGTCATAGGTGCCTCCTCTCAAGGAATGTTTGCTCCTGAACCCGTTGCCTCTGGTTCCGGCTTGTCTCCACCCCAAAAAGAACCAGTTCAGGTATTGATGCCAATGCAGTTCCCTCTGGCTCCACCTGAGAGGTTTACGGGAGACCCTAAGAACTATTGCACTTTTGTTAATCAATGTCGTCTCATTTCCTGTGTAGACCCAGTTCTTTCTTGACTTGACAACCAAGGCGGCATTTGTGTTATCACATTTGGGGGGCACTGCTGCAGCCTGGGCGAACCCTTTGCTGGAGACCAACAGTCCGTTGCTATATGATTGCGAATCGCTATTGTCAGCTATGAGTAAGGTGTTCGATATGAGGTATGCCAATTAGGCAACAGATCTGGAACTGTTGAACTTACAACAGGGTAACCAGTCCTTAGTGGCCTATCTTGCACGCTTCAACCAATTAACGGCTGAAACGCAGTGGCCTGAAGACAAGAAGACCACAGTATTCTATAAAGGGTTATCCGAGGAGTTGAAAGACGCCTTGTCAACCATTCCTGTGGTCCCATCAGAATTCATGGAACTACTCGATCTTGTTCTTCAGATCGATGCTCGGCGATCCGCCAGGAAAGGTGAAAAGAAACCCTTCTTGTCTACATCAAATCTCCCAGGAATCCCACAAGCCTCCTCTAAAGAACCTGAACCCATGCAAATAGGGGCTATTCAGGGTCGTTTATCTGCTGCTGAGCGAGAAAACCGTCGCAAGAACAACTTATGCATGTACTGCGGTTCTGCAGAACATTTACTGGACTCTTGTCCGAAGAAGCCTGCTAGAAAGGCGGGAAACGCCAGAGCTCGGCAATAGTGGGAGTCCTTCTGCCGAGTACCAAAACGGACTCCGCATTGTCACTAAATGTATCCATTGCTGTAAAGGCGTCCTTGTGTTTCAATGATATCACCATTCAGACCAAGGCTATGATAGACTCTGGTGCAACTAATAGTTACATCGACATCAGCTTTGCAAAACAATCAGCAATTCCTATAACTACCAAAACAGTACCAGAGTCGGTCAAAACCGTAGATGGATCAACATTGTCATCCGGTTTGGTAACGGAAGAAACATTACCCATCACAGTATCTTTGCCTGACGGGCACACTGAAACTATGGTCTTTGATGTAATCGCAGCACCCCAATATCCATTGTTACTGGGACTGTCTTGGCTCAAGTTACATAACCCTGTGATAAATTGGGTCACGGGTCACATTCAGTATCCTTTGGAGTATTGTAACGAGAAATGCTTTATGGACACCAGAGGGGTACATGACACCCCTGTTTTGGCATTTCTAGATGGGTTTCCAAGGATAAGTGCCCTGGCGGCATCTAAACCACTGATACCTCAGGAATATGACCAGTTCGCTGACGTGTTTGATAAGAGCAAAGCTGAGGTACTGCCTCCACATTGTCAATACGATTGTCCAATCGAACTGATAGCTGGAGTTAAAACTCCATCCGGTCGAGTCTACTCACTGACTCAAAAAGAAGACGCAGTCCTGAAGGAATACCTCGATAAAACCCTCCAGACAGGCATTATCCGTCCCTCACAGTCCCCTGCCTCATCTCTGTTGTTTTTTGTTCCTAAAAAAGAAGGGGACTTGAGGCCCTGCATTGATTACAGGGCTCTCAATGCCATAACGGTAAAGAACCAGTGTCCCCTGCCATTGATCAATGTTCTGTTAGACCAGTGAGGCTCTTCGGTCATATTCACTAAATTAGATTTGAGAGGTGTGTACAACCTTGTACGAATTAGAGCCGGCGACGAGTGGAAGACCGCCTTTAAGACCAGGTATGGGCTATTAGAATACCTCGTCGTGTCCTTCGGCTTGTGCAATGCCCCGCTACCTTTCAATATTTTATGAATGATATCTTTAGTGATTACCTCGACCAATTCATGGTTATTCACCTTGACAACATTCTAATCTATTCAGAGTCCGTAGGGGAACACATTCTTCATGTTTCCAAGGTACTACGGAGGTTACGCGAGAATCATCTTTTTGTTAAGGCAGAGAAGTGCGTCTTTCATTCTCAGGAGGTGGAGTTCTTGGGGTATGACATCACCAGTCATGGAGTCGGAATGAGTCATTCTAAGGTTAAAGCCATCCTAGATTGGCCGGTACCCATCTCTATTAAGTCTCTGCAATCGTTTCTTGGTTTTGCAAACTTTTATAGACGATTCATCCACTCTTTTCCTTGAGTAGTGGCACCACTCACGGCTTTAACCAGTTCTAAGACGCCTTTCCGTTGGACAACGGAGGCTCAGGTGACTTTCGATCATCTTAAGGAGGCATTTACCACTGCTTTCGTCTTACAACACCCAGATCCTGAATTGCCATATATCCTTGAAGCCGACACTTCTAATCTGGCCATCAGCACAATCCTTTCCCAGATTTGCAAAGATACTGGGATAGAACATCCCGTGGCTTTTTTCTCACGTAAACTAGCCCCATACGAGAGAAACTACACAGTGACCGAGAAAGAACTATTGGCCATAAAAGACGCGTTTCTCACATGGCGACACCATCTTCTTGGTGCAAAACACCCGGTAATCGTTTACTCCGATCACCGTAACCTACAGGCCATCAAAACTATGAAGTGCATTACGGCTCGCCAGGCCCAGTGGCATTCATTTTTTGCCCAATTCGATTTCCGCATTACATACAGACCCGGAAGGGACCACACCAAAGCAGACGCCTTATCCCGTTTGCACTCTGGGGTGGATGGCATAATTAAAACCAAACAACCTCTATTGGCAGAACATGTGATCTGTGGTTGTTCTGTTGAACCATCCTTGAAAAAGGAGATTTTGGATTGGGTCTCACGAAATCCCCAGGAGGTACAAAACCTCTGGCTCGAAATCAAGGAAGGTCTTCCGTTTATTAACAGTGTCCTGTATCTGCTAACAGAGGAGACACGGAAGAAAGCGTTACATTGGGGTCATGATTCACTGGTAGCAGCTCATCCGGGACAAAAGAAGACATTAGACCTTCTAGGTCGGTGGTGTTGGTGGCTTAAAATGTCAGGGGATGTTGTGGACTATGTCTCGTCCTGTGCCCTATGTGCGCAATGCAAAACCACACCAAGCAAACCTATGGGACTGCTACGCCCGTTACCGGTTCCTCACAGACCCTGGTACATGGTCTCCATGGACTTCGTAGTCGAACTACCTCCTGTCCATGATTACGACACAGTGTGGGTCGTAGTAGACTACTTCACAAAAAGGGCCTTGCTCATACCGTGTCAGGGCATTCCCACTGCCAAGATCCTGGCAGACTTATTTCTAAAGCACGTCTTTCGGTTTTTTGGACTGCCTTCTATAATCATCACTGACAGGGGATCACAGTTTTCATCCCGATTCTGGAAGGCATTAACCTCTGCCCTTCATATGGAGGATTGCATGTCCAGTTCCTATCATCCACAAACTAACGGGCAGACCAAACAGGCTAATGGAACTATGGAGCAATACTTACGTTGTCTGTGTTAACAGTACCAATCCTGCTGTTTTTCACTGTTACCGGCAGCTGAATTCGCCTATAATAATTCTCGGCATTCCTCAACAGGTTTGTCACCGTTCTATGCTCTTTATGGTCACGATCCGCGTTCCATCCCAGTGGAATTGGAGCTAAATGACAGGGTTCCTGAAGCCACTGACAAATTGAAGATGCTGACCACTCTACACACAAAGATTAGGAACCATCTAGTGAGGGCTCAATCTACTGCCAAATTCTACGCAGATCAGCATCGAAAGGCTGCTGCGCGCTACAAAGCAGGCATGTCGGTTTGGTTGTCTACCAGGAACTTGAAGATTCCAGGCAAGAGGAAACTCCTGCCGCGTTTCATTGGACCTTACAAAATAACTCGAGTGATCAATCCAGCTGCGTTACATCTGGACCTGCCCGCACGTTGGCGAGTACACCCGGTTTTCCATGTCTCTTTGGTTAAACCTTGTACATCACGGACCCGGCTTCCCGTCCGACCCTTGTCTGTTTCGGTGAAGGGCTCGGAAGAGTATGAGATCTGCGCTATTCTGGGAATGAGAATGTGGGCTGGGGTTCCCCACTATCTAATCGATTGGAAGGGGTACGGTGCAGAAGAACGGTCCTGGGAACCGTTGTCCAATATACATGCGCCCTTGTTGCTACATCGCTTCAATGCTGCAAGGGGAGTGGGGCGCTCTTTGGGGGATGGCACTGTCATCCCTGCATCATCAGGCTCCTCCTTTGCTCTCCCTAAACATTCATGCTTACCGGCTTCTTCAGCTTTTAGAACAGCTAGGCCGTTTTACACACACTGGAAGCTATCTGGGAGACGCCGTTAATGCGGTCATGTTGGGGCTACGATCGTGTTTATGTGACTGTTCCTTTCCTACATTACGATCATGGATCACCTGACCAGCGTCACGTCATCCTGCTGGTCAGGTGTACGTGTATGTCAGCTGATCACATATAACGGGTCAGTTCCTAATCGATGGCGCTTCTGATCGTTTACTTGTGTATTTGGATCCCGGAGCCTGCATCTGCTGCTTTCGTGCAGACGCTCTATTTCCATCTTCCTCCCTCCACATGGGGTTTTGGTCTTCTGCGTTCCTCGCGGCACCCCGTCTCCTGCTCTGTTCCTTTACAGAGCCTCCGCTGGGCTCCTGAATCGGCATTCGCCAACACACCGCTCCATTTACATACGGAGCAACCAGCGCTTCCGCGTTCCTACGCGACATCCTGCATTTCCGCTCTGTTCTTCACAGAGCCTCCGCTGGGCTCGCGATTTGGCGTTCACCAACACGCCGCTCCATTTCCATACGGAGCAACCAGCGCTTCCGCGTTCCTACGCGGCATCCTTCATTTCCGCTCTGTTCTTCACAGAGCCTCCGCTGGGCTCCCGATTCGGCGTTCACCAACATGCCACTCCATATCCATATCAGCTGATACCACAAGACTGCTACCAACCTCTTACAGTGTCACCATTACCTACACTACTAAGATAATAGTTTCTGAAGTGTCTAGAACTTAGTATTTGCTGAACTGGATTCTTCCACTATCAAAAGGGCATCCCTTCCTGGAGCAAGAGTCTTCATCTCCTCCACCTATTTAGCATATTAAATAGTGCACTGGACCTTGGACGCTTTCCTGTGTGCACCAACCCGGTACTAGTGCAGCCCTCGTTTCGTACGGGTTAGTTTCCTCACTTACCCTTCCTTGTTGTTGTTTTCCTGGATTTCTGGATTCTTCTGACATCGTTGGACTACTAGTGGCTGTGCTAAAGGTTAGTGTATAACAGATAGGTTTACCGTGCTGTCCACTTATCTTCATTCCATCCTGATACATGTTCACTATTAACAGCTTGGTGAAACTTGGTCCTCTTACGCCCTTCCCACTGATTACTCTCTCTGACTGTAGTATATTACCAGCCAAAGTGTGACATTAGTTGGAAGGTTTCTCTTGACTGCTCTACGGTCTACCTCTACCCTCGGTCAGTTGGGAGAAGACATCGAGTGTATCCTTTAGTTATCAGTCTGTATCCTTTATAAAATAACTAAGGCATTGTATTCAGTATCCTGTGAGTTCCTAATCAAGAATACCTGTGATATAACACAACCGGGGGGGGGGGGGGGGAACGGTGGGGATGAGATCACCTCCAGAAGCAACCCAGGGAGGAAACAGTGGGGCTGAGATCACCTCCAGAAGCAACCAGAGGGGGGGGGGGCAGTGGGGCTGAGATCACGTCCAGAAGCAACCCGGGAGGAAACGGTGGGGCTGAGATCACGTCCAGAAGCAACCAGAGGGGGAAACGGTGGGGCTGAGATCACCTCCAGAAGCAACCCGAGAGGAAACAGTGGGGCTGAGATCACCCCCAGAAGCAACCAGGGGAGGAAACAGTGGGCTAAAATCACCTCTAGAAGCAACCAGGGGAGGAAACAGTGGGGCTGAGATCACCTCCAGAAGCAACCAGGGGGGGGAACGCCAGGGCTGAGATCACCTCCGGAAGCAACCGGGAGGAAACAGTGGGGCTGAGATCACCTCCAGAAGCAACCCAGGAGGAAACGGTGGGACTGAGATAACCTCCAGAAGCAACCAGGGGAGGAAACAGTGGGGCTGAGCTCACTTCCAGAAGCAACCCGGGAGGAACCAGTGGGGATGTGATCACCTCCAGAAGTAACCCGGGAGGAAACGGTGGGGCTGAGCTCACCTCCAGAAGCAACCCGGAAGGAAACAGTGGGGCTGAGATCACCTCCAGAAGCAACCCGGGGAGGAAACGGTGCGGCTGAGATCACCTCCAGAAGCAACCAGGGGAGGAAACGGTGGGGCTGAGCTCACCTCCTGAACCAACCCGGGAGGAACCAGTGGGGATGTGATCACCTCCAGAAGCACCCAGGGGAGGAAACAGTGGGGCTGAGATCACCTCCAGAAGCAACCAGGGGAGGAAACGGTGGGGATAAGATCACCACCAGAAGCAACACGGTAGGAAATGGTGGGGCTGAGATCACCTCCAGAAGCAACCAGGGGAGGAAACAGTGGGGCTGAGATCGCCTCCAGAAGCAACCAGGGGAGGAAACGGTGGGGATAAGATCACCGCCAGAAGCAACCCGGGGAGGAAACGGTGGGGCTGAGATCACCTCCAGAAGCAACCCGGGAGGAAACGGATGGCTGAGATCACCTCCAGAAGCAACCCAGGGAGGAAACGGTAGGGCTGGGATCACCTCCAGAAGCAACCTAGGAGGAAACGGTGGGGCTGAGATCACCTCCAGAAGCAACCCGGCGAGGAAACGGTGGGGATGAGATCACCTCCAGAAGCAACCCGGGAGGAAACGGTGGGGCTGAGTTCACCTCCAGAAGCAACCCGGGAGGAAATGGTGGGGATAAGATCACCCCCAGAAGCAACCAGGGGAGGAAACGGTGGGGATAAGATCACCGCCAGAAGCAACCCGGGGAGGAAACGGTGGGCTGAGATCACCTCCAGAAGCAACCTGGGGAGGAAACGGTGGGGATGGGATCACCTCCAGAAGCAACCCAGGAGGAAACGGTGGGGCTGAGATCACCTCCAGAAGTAACCCAGGATGGAAACAGTGGGGCTGAGATCACCTCCAGAAGCAACCAGGGGAGGAAACAGTGGGGCTGAGATCACCTCCAGAAGCAACCCAGGGAGGAAACGGTGGGGCTGAGATCACCTCCAAAAGCAACCAGGGGAGGAAACAGTGGGGCTAAGTTCACCTCCAGAAGCAACCAGGGAAGGAAACGGTGGGGCTCAGCTCACTTCCAGAAGCAACCCGGGAGGAAAAGGTGGGGCTGAGATCACCCCCAGAAGCAACCAAGGGAGGAAACGGTGGGGATAAGATCACCTCCAGAAGCAACCCGGGGAGGAAACAGTGGGGCTGAGATCACCTCCAGAAGCAACCCGGGGGGAAACGGTGGGGCTGAGATCACCTCCAGAAGCAAACTGGGAGGAAACGGTCGGCTGAGATTACCTCCAGAAGCAACCCGGGGAGGAAACGGTGTGGCTAAGATCACCTCCAGAAGCAACCAGGGGAGGAAACAGTGGGGCTGAGATCACCTCCAGAAGCAACCAGGGGTGGAAACGGTGGGGCTGAGATCACCTTCAGAAGCAACCCGGGAGGAAACATTGGAGCTGAGATCACCTCCAGAAGCAACCAGGGAAGGAAACGGTGGGGCTGGGCTCACCTCCAGAAGCAACCCGAGAGGAAACTCTGGGGATGAGATCACCTCCGGAAGCAACCCGGGGAGGAAACGGTGGGGATAAGATCACCGCCAGAAGCAACCCGGGAGGAAACGGTGGGGCTGAGATCACCTCCAGAAGCAACCAGGGGAGGAATCGTTGGGGCTGAGATCACCCAGTCTCAGGTAGGGGGCGGAGTGGGTGGTCTTTGTGGACCTTGGCATTAGGCATGGCATGGCTAAGAATAAGCCATCCCTGGTTTGGCATGGTGACTTAAACAGAGCACACAATTATAAAGCTACATCAATTTGCTGACATCATCAGCCGTGAACACCATTATTTCGGGAAGCAATGTCCTTTCTACACTTTCCCCACATATTTTATGAAGTGTTTGATATTTATTTATTTATACATTTATAAAGCGCACCTAACCCTCAGGTGGGACAGTATCAATTTTGTTTCCACTGATGTATTAACATAGAACCAAGTGGAGGCCATCTATGCAAGAGGGTAAGACAGGATGGCATAGTCATTTTCCATTTGCACCAATAAGACACGAATCACGAACACACACTATTTGCATAAACCACCATTAGTAGCACATCCCTAATCCAATACAAGTCACACAGGCCTATAGCGCCGTCCCCTGCCCCCTCCCTAAATCAAGCAGATATTCACGCAGGCCTTTAACCCAAACACATATCCCTTCAGCTTACCCATATCCCAACCCCAAAATATATTCCCAGAGGCCTACAGTCCTTCACCTCCTAACGTCACTTCCTGGGATGTCATGAGCCACGTGACATCACTTCTTGGAACGTTATTGGCGTGAAGAGTCATGTGACCTCCTCAACACTCTGCTGACAGGCCCCCGCCATTCTGCCCCACAATGTAAAGTAATGTTGCACGTCGACACCTCTCCCCTTTGCATGAGCACACGCCCGCCTTCGTGACTGCACACAGTGTTTGCGGCTATTCCACGGGGTGGTTGCAAGTTACTGTGCACGAAAAGAATGTGCCTTGAAGCTCTGTGCGTGTGCACATGTGACCGGGCCGCATGAAGAGGCGCTCTTTGTTCGTGAACCTGGAAGGAGCGCGCGCATCGTCTCACAGCTGTTCCTGCTGCCCGGACCCTTTGCACTACATTCAGAGACTGCGCTCAGGGCGCGAGGTATGCCAGTGTTGCACAGGTACGCATGGTGCATGATGCAGGCACGTCTGGGTGGTTGTGAAAGGCAGCCACTGCACAGATATTGCTTTGCTAAGGAGTGCAGTGAGGAGGAGTGGGGCTCTCATCCAGCTCCACTGTAATCTGAGAGCTGGAAAGTCTTTGCACGGCTTCCCTTCCAGTAAGAGCCTTCTTCCCTGCACAGGCCATACACAGCCACGGCAGTGGAGGCGATGTGACTCACACGTCTCTCACACGCAGGGCTGTGCCAGGCCACACCGAATGCCCCCCCCCCTTCAGAATCTTCGTCAAGAGGACCTGTCTGCTCTCTTTCTGACGGTGGAACATGAGATTTTTTTTCAGGCCCAAATTTAAAAGTTAGGGGTAAATGTGTTGCCTAAAAAACATTTTCGGTACCAATATATGCCAGAGTGCCACAATGGACACACACTGCTATGCCAGCTGTGCCACATATATTACCACCTTATGCCAGCATTACTCTGTTAAACACACTGCTATGCCGGTTGTGCCACATATATTACCACCTTATGCCAGCATTACTCTGTTAAACACACTGCTATGCCGGCTGTGCCACATATATTACCACCTTATGCCAGCATTACTCTGTTAAACACACTGCTATGCCGGCTGTGTCACATATATTACCACTTTAAAAGAATTTAAAGGCGATTGTTCCCAATATATGCCAGCATTACTCTGGTAAACACATTGCTATGCAGCCATTGTCCCATTTATGTTAGCATTGCCCTGTTAAAAGGTGGCCATACAGCCAGTGTCCAATATATGCCTGAAATGCAACATATTGGGGCGCGTTACCAGATGGCCGGTTCTGAAATAACGTGCCAGTTTTAACATATACTGACACGTTAGTGCAGCGGCCAACTTGGAGTTTGCCAATGAGGTGGCGGTATTACTTAAAGCCAATAGCTGGTGGTCATTCCGCTGCCTTACTGGCAAAAATTGCCAGTAATATTGGTGCCTGTGATACCGGCAAAGTCCCACATGGGGGATTAATGGCACATAACGGCACTCGTGATCTGGTGGATATTCCACCGGACCGAGTGCCAGTCATTATCGGGAATTCATTTTGCCAGTATCTTGACAGATTTACCGGCAGGATACCGGCAAACTTGTAATTAGACCCATTTTCTTGGTGCCCGCTACCCAACTAACGTTAGCGACCTGGCTGCATTGCTCATCACCAGTGAAGTCAGTGACGTGCATTGAAAATCAGCTAAGTATTGGCACCCTTTACGCGCCCGCTCACCTCCCTCCGCTTGTGATGATATGACGTGCCAGACCTGAACTGCTGCATCAGTATGCAGAAGGGCGACGGAATTTCTTAAAATTGTATTGATATTTATGAAAAACCTCTCGAACACCCCACCTGTGCATTCCACAGAGTGTAAGAAAACTCCCTGGACATCTCAGGTGTGGGAGCTGACCTCGCCTTGGGGCGATAGAGAAATCATAACCTGAGTTCGAATTAAGTGAAAAAAGGGACGGTGATCTTTCCAAATAAATAATTCAGGAAATCAATAAAAGCATTTTATTGCCCAGACTGAGGGCCAGACTGAGGGCCCGATTCATCGAAATATTTACCCCGGACCCTGCTATCTGGAAACCATGCCAACGCATGGCTCATTGGTGAGTATGAACGCTCAGGCGCATGCATGCATGTCCCACACTGAACAATAGGCATTGCCAATACATCACAATGACAACCATGTACACATTTACAGGGGACAGTGCTGAGAAAGCTCGATCGTGTGCTGTGCTCCAAGGTCCCACCTTGTCCCGTGCTGAAAACATGGGGAAGGGAGACCACTGGCAATCACATCCTGATTTAGTATTTGCAACCCTCTTTTCTTTATTGAAACCCTCTCCGACACTCTTTCTATAATTAGTTGTAAGGAATTGGCAATAGGTTTTTTAGTATAGGCCCTTTTATTTTGACTCAATGCTATTTGATGGTCGGAACTTGCTCCCATCTTAGATCTAGGTTTCCGTTAGGCGTGTTCTCACCCTGCATTCATTGTTTAATAAACACCCTTGCACTGGGATCACTTGTGTATGTCTTTAGTGTTGCCACCATGAGTTCCTTATACTACCCACTGACTACCTTCATGATGACACCCATCAGGAACTCCACAACACCAGCTGAGGTGAGGTACACCACTGCACTTATAGCCACTTGAGGCATGGTGGATTGCACATTAAGAGTGTTAAAGTCATGCTTCTGCTCCCTTGGCCACTCTGGTGGGGTATTGTTATATGCACCACCAGTAGTCTGTAGAATAATTGTGGCTGCATGTGTCCTGCACAATGTTGCTACACGATGTTGTGTACCAGTGGACATGCAGGTGGGACACCAGCTGCACCCACAGGCACCACCCTTGCACATGGCTGGCCAAAGGGCACGTGGAGAGGTTGCATGTACACAGCTGGTGCAATCATACTTCACATAAATACCAGCCCCTGTGGAGTGCACACAGTGAAGCCACCTCCCAGATGCCATTCAATGATGAATCGTGGCCTATCCTCTGTAACTACAACAACCCCCTAAGAATGTGCCACTGGGAGTACAAAATTGTGTGTGTCCATTAGACATAAAGCAACAAGCACAAGCAGAGGCCCCAGAAAAGACTTGTAAGTGGTAGTATACCACTACCACTTTGTGAAGTATGTAGTGAAATCATTCTGGAGGCTCGACAAATGTACAAATGGCAAAAATATATGAACAAGTACAATTATGATGCTACAGAAAAATGCATGAACTAGGCATCGGATCTTAGCACCTAGCCATTCATGGACACCAGAATCAACAATTCCACAATTCCTAGAAGCAAAACAAATTGGATTCAAGGCCTGTGGGAGCACCATGTGCACTACTGGCGCAAACATGTCCATGTTGCTGTGAGTGTGAATTCAGGGGTGCATGATTAAAGATGTGACATATATACTGGGAATAGGGATACATTGTAACCCATATCAAAAAACAGAATAAGAGCCGATTCGTAAGTGAGCAAAAGTGTTTCACACACCCCAGGGGTCACAAACACAGGAGCATCAAATAATGGTCCAATCACACATGAAAACAGCCTGTGACTCAGGCCCCTAATCTGCATGGGAGTGCACAACTGAACCACACAAACAAATCAAATTGACACACAAGTGTCCATGTAGTACACCCACATGCACACAGCTCAAGGAACCAAGTCCCAGAGTGCCATCACATGTACAACAACAACTGGACTGAATGTAGACACCAAACCACGCACATGAGACCACAGGGATGAAGGCATACTACAAAATTGATGCTAACAAATTCATGCTAGACAGCCTTGAACCCACAATGCGTGTTACGGAACAATAAACAGGTTCAGTGGCCAAACCATTCCCTGACAACCACTATGCTCACAATACACAGTCACATCAAAGCAGTCATGTTGAAACAGAAAAGGAACTGTGCCCTGCAAGAGAAATGCACATTTTACCTCATCCCATGTGAGCCTGCATCATCGGAAACGTGCAGTCCACCAAGATCCCCTCTGTCACCTGGAAATCACCAAACACTCATGCTGTTTCCTGTGCATGCATAGATCCACTACTTCCTTCACAATTCCTGCATCCATCATTCTATGGAAAAATCATCTGTAGAGAAATATAAATCAATGTGAGTGCCGTCAACACATCCATGCACCCAAACATGCATCAACATGTGCCCCCCCCGAGTGACACATTCACTCGCCTCACGTCAATGCAACATGAAAAACACACAGCATGCATAAACATGCCAGCCTAACAACACCCTGTGTCACATGCACCCGCGAAGCTGGACCCGTTCATCCCAAAACAAGGACAATAAAAGCAACCCACACCGTTCCAGACCACATGCCACAAAACACAACATAAGTCACACCCTCAGTGCCCTTTACTTACCTGCACATGTCATTCACCTAGCTTGCATCCACTGCACCCCACAGTACAAGGATCACAGAGTGCAAGAGGGAGACAGGACACTAGCAGTGGAGTGGAGCGAGAGAGAGTGAGGGAGAAGGACAGGAACAATATTGCAAGGAGGAGACTGTCTGGAGCGGAGATGAGGACGGGCATGTCTGACATCACAGTGTGTGAGGGCATGGACAATCCACCCTAGGGAAGAAGATGGAGACATGAACATCTCTGTAAGTAGCATCCTGGTTGGAGAGCACAGAAGGAACATAGATGGACAAGAACCACATGTAGTGGCACATGAAGGACAAAGGTGGGTGAGAGTGAAGGGCAGACTGGCAAAGAATGGGCACATGTGAAAGGTCAATCATCATCTCTACATCTGAAAAAAACACCTTCAACACCCACCACGGCATTCAAATCACAACAAATACACATGTACGCTACACCCCTGCAAAGAAGGTACTCAAACCACATACCCAGACCCTACACCAACCAACATACACCCCGGTACTAAAACAATCTGAAGAGGAAGGGTCGAGTAGCGTCCCCAATCCAGTTGCCCCCTCCCAGTACCTATTGAGTTCACACCAAAGTATGTGATGTATGAAGAACAGCTGAGATTAGCAGAGAGCAGCATATGGGCTCTGCCCAGTACCTATCAGTGTAACAGCACCTGTTAATATATACACCTAAGAAAACCTGGACAGTAAGGTATCCATTAAAGAAGCCATACCTACATTCTAAACAATATGATGGTTGTTTGAATAAAATATCTGAAGAAGCAAAGAAGATAATGAAGGAAGATGAATGGTGACGTCATAAGAAATCGGACTGATGCACATATAGAAGATATAATGACCTAAAAATACTGACAAGAGACAATATACCATGGATAAGTGACATCTTGAGCCTAAGGTGAAGAAGTTGATGTCAAGATGAAGAAACGTATGCCACATACATGATGAAGATATTTATTTAGTTTAAATGTGTACAGATGCAAGTAACTGCAAGAGGCAAAGAAATTGTGAAGCTTGCTTATGCTTTATAGTTGATAGATTGCAGCAAGCGCCGACATTTAAAAGTATATACCTCAAGCAGCACTTTATGTATGAATATAAGTCCACTATGCACATTAGCAGAATTGAACAAAGGTTACAAAAGGCCTCGGAGTGTGTCGCAGCAAGAAAATCGAGAATCAAGACAAAACAAAACTCAGCTAAAGATGACCATGCCAAGAAACCAAGGTCTTATCTGACTGGAATGGGCCGATATTGGATACAATTAAGGAAAGAAGAGAACAGAGGATACTGTTCAGAAAGGTCAAGATAAGCCACAGACGTCAGAAGACTGGTAGAATTGAAGCAAATATACGAAAAGACACAGAGAAAAGCCGATTTCACGGTGTTCAGTCACGTGACAAAGGCAGGCTGGAAGGGTGAAAGTATCATACCTACGCATGGATCCCCACCATGCCCATACTCCTTGAATGTTTTCAGAGTACAGAACAGACACAAGGCCAAACTACAAAGCAGTAATTGACACATGACCACTGAGGTGATGATTGATTGTAGCATAATTGTTGGGAAGCTGGGGTGCAGACTAGCTTCTCTGCACCTGAATGTTCTTTCTGCGTGTTGCTAGACGTAGGTGGAAAAGTATGAGTGGGGTTAATGCCAACCCAATCATAGTGGACCATGTAATATAAGGTTCTATACTGAGTAGAACCAATGGGATGTTGTACTTTTAGTGACGTTCATAGTGGCCATTTTGAAGGGAGGGCTTAGTTGCCCCACTTGACATTAATTATCCAATCCCCTCTCACCGTTACCATATACAGATATTGGGCCTCATCACGACTTCGGCGGTAACCCTTAAATCCGGCGGTAGCGCTATTACTGCCGGATTTAAGGGTCCGCCGAATCAGGGCTTCGGCGGATTTCGCCCCAGCTCTGAGCTGGGGCGAAATCCGCCGAAAATTCGCGCTATTACCGCCGGCAGGAAATCCGCCGGCGGTAAGAGCGTGAAAATTCCCCATTGAGCCCATTGGGGAATGGGGCATTCCCGAATGGGCTCAATGGGAAATGGGGACTTCCAAGTCCGCCCAACTTGTGATCCCGCGCTATTAGCGCCGGGGGCTATGGCGGTCGCGCTAATAGCCCTCGCGCTAACAGCGTTAGCCCTACAGGCGAGGTTGTGATGAGGCCCATAGTACCTATGTTAAGTTACCTTCCTATAACCAATCACATTGCTTGTTACGTTTTTAAGATTGCCACGTAGGATGACGTTAGTACGTGCGCAGGTTGTACGTCAGCAATGACGAGTTTTTGCAATAAATATTGTGTTTTTTCTAAAAGTAAAGAGAGTGAGAAGATCGAGCGGTTGCTGATGTTCATTGAACTCCCTGTTTTTTGTACTTGTCATTAAACTGACCCCCTTTGCCAAACTATTGAGTTGTCTTAATTATTTGATGCATGAGTATGAATCTGCATCCCCATCTACCTCGAGGGTACTGCTACTCATCTTAATGGGCTGTTTGGAGATCATACAGTTAAACTGCTAAATGGACCTCCATGCAGCTGTTCCCTCACCCCAACACACCACACACCTTGATCAAGACTGTCCCAGGAAGTGTGCATGAATTCCAGGGTCCACTTGCAACTCACACAGGGACAATAGATGAAGACATGCTGTGGGGAGTGGACGATCATAGACATGCATATGTCCACAATAAGGGTATGCAATGTTCACTCACTGACATTGCCAGATGACATGAAGAAGGATTCCAAACCACAGAACATTGAACAAACCCTGGTGCAGATAAACAACTAAATGAAACACTGTAAGAAAAGTGTCCTCATTGTGTAACACAGAACCAGTCAGTCACGGGAACACATGTGCATATTTGTCTAACCCCACATGCATCAAGTGTGACAAAGATGTCCTGTGGAGTCAATGCACACAAGAGGCCTGATTGATCATCCATAGCCTATGTCATGACGCGCTGCAGTGGAGGATGATGATACATGAGAATCAATGCGTGTGGCACATGTTGCGCAGTGGCATGTCTGGGCAGGTCATGGAAGTGTAGAAGGGAGTGGATTGTGAAGTGGCACAAGTCAAAGAGAAGTGTGCACTGGGAGTACCCTTGCAGGGCACGGTAGGAAACATGCAGACAGGGGGAGTGGAATGGTGGCATTAACGACACATGATCACGGTTGGTCATGCAGAGGCACAGTGAATGCATGCCATTAATATGTCCGTACATTCAGACTGAATGAAACATTGCCCATGGGTAAAGTGTCTGTAGTGCCATCCATTCACTTCCAATCATGCCGTCACTCATCTAAGTGCATCCACACAAACAATGCACATGCATAGAAGTGTAACTGCACATACACACACATGCATGTGTACAAACGGTTTATAGTGATAATACCGAATAAAAAAATCTCGAAACCAAAAATCTCGAAAACAAAAGGCCGAAAAAAAAAAATATCGAATTGTTTTTTATGACGTGTTTTTCTCGAAATGGGGGGGTTCCCCCCCAACCCCCCTTTTTTTCTATTTTTTTTATTTTAACCCTTTTTTTTACTTACCTGACCCCAAAAACACATATAAATAAATAAATAAATAATTCGATATTTTTGTTTTTCGAGATTTTGTATTCAAGATTTTTGCAGTTCGAGATTTTATTTTCGGTATTTTGACCGACCACCGTACAAAAACACATCTGCCCAGACATTCCCTAAGAAATGAGGCTAACCCACCAGTATGTCAAGCTGTGTTTTGCATGCAAATTCCATCATGACCAAAAACACTGATACAACATGCAAGACATTCTACATGCTTACCTGCTGACTAAGCTGGCATGAATGAGTCCCTCATCACCTCCACCAGGAACTGTGCCTCCAAATGCGTAAGAGGAGGCAAAGGGCATGGGGACTAGGGATGTAAAAGTGTCCACGAGTGCATTCACTGCATGATTCTGTAGCACTGCTAAAACATGGGACAATGCATTACAACAGCTGTATTTCACAAACATGCATAAAGGATGCATGGTTTAAGATTCACTCAACCCAATGTTACCTACACATGCCCTCCTATTGCCCATGATGCGAACATGGCAGTTGATGTCACTGTGCATGGCTGCTTGTCCGCATCTGCATACATCATGCCCCTGAGAGTGCAACTGCACATCTCAATGGAGGCAAAAAGAAAAATCAAATTAAATCCACCCATGAAATGGCAAAACAAAAACACATGCCAGCATCCAGGCCAGGGGAATAGAAAAAACAACAAAAAAGTGTGAATGCAGAATCAAGGGGAACAAAAAAAATATAAACTCTGACCATGGATAACAAATAAAAAAGAATGTCCATCATGGACAGGGATGGGGGGTGAATCCACCCTGGAGGGGGAGGGACAAGGTGCATGTCAATGTCCACCCATGAGAGGACCAAACATTTGACAAAAAGAAGAAATAAAAATCTCAATGGGCTCATGGACCTCACGGCCACGGTGGACCAGAAGGCTGGTATATGCTGGAGCCCCATCCGGCGGTTGATCTGCCGGAGGATGTGGTGTTGGAGCCGCACCACACAGTGCCATGGCCTGGTCTTCACTGGCTGCAGGCAGCCATGACACAGTAGACTGCAGGAGCACTGTGAGGTTGGTGAGGTCTCCATGCATGTCCTCATGGATGGCTGCAGAGTCTGAATGCGCTCTCACCTGTGATGCATTAAGTTGCTCGGTGAGTGTCTACTGGACACCCTCTGATCTTGGGCCCAGGTCCCTCCCCCGCCAGCGCCACACACCCGTACTGCCCGCCTGGCAACCCCTGCACTTGGGGACTGTTTCTGTATCCCTACAAACCCCTACCAGCTCTTGACACCTGATATTGCATTTACCCATGCACTTGCCACTTGCTGGCCGCCACTTACTTATTGTTTATCAATTTCCATGTACTGCACTGTCTCCACCCTCTTCCCACGCACTTGCGCAATCTGAATGACACCTGGCCTAGTAGGATCGTTGTCTGTCTTCCCTCTGTTCCCCCTCCCTGCCTCGTCGCGCCCTGAAACACATGTGTATAGGCGCGTTATAAATGCCATATCATATCATATCATATCATTATATCATATCTGAATGTATGCATCTCCTCATGCATCAGTGTCCTCGTGGCTGACATCTCATGCCTCAGGACTTCACTGTGTGCCTGCAGATCAGCACATCAGCCCTTAATGTTCCCTGTGGGAGCGGCATGAGGACCGCATGACCTGAAGCTGTTGCTCTACACAGGTCACTGACGGGTCATGGACATGTCCATTTTATCCATCCCCTCAGATATCTTGTCCAACACATTCCCATGTCAGAGGGTGGCATGCAACATCTGCTGCTCCCACTCTGTCTCCCCTGCCTGTACACGTCCCCCACGTATGCAGGGACCACAGCGGCCTGATGCAAGGGCTCATGCCCGTTGCTGTGGTGCCCCTGTCATTGGCTGCAGGTCTGCAACCCTCCCTTGGACATCAGCCCCAGGACCTGAAGCCAAATCATGGGAGGATGGCCTTGCAGCCATAACCACCACAGGTGGCGGGACAACCACTGACTAGCCTTGTCAATCCAGCTGCCCCACCGCAGACTCACAGGTCCCATCAGATCCACCCATTGGGCCACTCATCTTTGCCCTCTTTGAAGTATGCACATCAGGTTCAGCATCAGAGCCGGCTCAGCCATAAAAGTCTGCAGCACGACTCAGGATGGTCTGGAGCACCAGTGGGTTCTCACGTCCTACCACACCACGTACCCCACTGGTGGTTCCTCCTCATATTGATCCATGTTCAAAGAGACAACAATGCACATATGCTTGTAGGTGCACTCTGACAACAACTGGCAGGACACGCACCCATCAGACATTGTGCAATTACACACTTTGTTCAGTAAGCAAAAGATGCATGGCATTTGCTGACAAGTGACCCTCCCCCCTACCCATCATGTACATGCCAGCAGTGAACACATTGACATTCAACAGTGGGGTAAACGCACAATGACGGACATGCAACTGTCGCTTTGCCACACAAAGCAGGGGAAAAGTCATGCACATGTGATTTTGGAGTGTTGAATGACATCACATGGCAACAGCCAGCCATCCATATCCAGAGACAACGCCACGGTCCGCACATGACACATCAATCACGTCTAGGACAGGGACCTGGAGAGGACCTGCACGAAGGTGGAGACTTGGTAAAAGACCATGAATAGGTACAGCTGAAACTGGGCCTTATAGTGAAGGTCTGTGAAGTACAGACTGATTGATTGATTGTTTATTTATTATGCTCTTATCTTATACACAAGTGTTTCAAAGTGCAACCATGCATTGGAGGGGAAGACATAGGGAACACAAGACAAACAATCTTACTAGGCATTGTACATTCAGATTATGCAAGTGAACAGAGACAGGCAGTGCATGGGGGGGCAACAGGGACCAAGTGCACCCAGTCCCATTAGAACCAGGGTTAAGTGCAGAGAGATACCACTCTGATGGGTCGTAACCGAAGTGCAGTAGTGCTGTGGCAAGTAAGTGCAAGGCCCGGGGGCAAGTGCAGCAAACTGACGAGGAAGCTTGGGACCTGTGAGGCTCTAGAGGTGCACCAGGCAACAAGACAGCGAAACCGAGCAGAAGTAGAGGAGAGACAGCGAGGGAGCAGATAGAGGTGGTTAGCAGGCGAGGGGGAGAGAGAAGGAGGAAAGTCTTGAGGAGTTTCCGGAATTTAAGGAGATCCAGGCTCAAGATGGAGAGAAGCAGGGAGGCTGTTCCAGAGGGAGGCACCTGCAATGGATAAAGATATCCCCCCAAGTCTCTGCTTGGAGAAGCGGCTCACCCGCAGAGTGTTGGAGGAAGACGAGTGGAGGGCTCGGGAAGGTGAGTATTTAGGAAGAGAGCGTTTCATATGAAGTGGGCCCAGGCCCCAGAAAGCCTTGTGGACAATGCAAAGAGTCTTGAACTTAATCCTTACAGCCACAGGGAGCCAATGAAGGGATTTCAGCACCGGAAAGATGCAGTCCCTGGGCTTGAGGCCAAGGATAAGTATTGTGGTTCTGTTTTGTATGAGTTCATGAGGACAGAGGGTAGAAGCGGGCATGTTGAGAAAGAGGCTGTTGCAATAGTCCAGCCTAGAGAGGACTAGCGCTCTGGAGACAGTTAGCTTCTGAGGGATGGTGAGAAAAGGTAGAAAACCTCTCAGAAGGTGCAGTTGGTAGTGGGACTTTTTAGAGATGTCCGTGATGTGAGACGAGAAGGGTAAAGTGGAGTAGAAGATGACCCCCAGATCTTTTGGCCTTGTTGGTAGGTGGAGGCGCAGGGCCAAGGGAGGCCGGCCAGAGAGAAAGAGAGAAGGCAGGGTGGGAGCAGGGGTCCCGATGAGGACAATCTCTGTCTTACTGGCATTGAGGCAGAGGTCGTTTGCAGCACACCATGACTGAATTGCAGACAGTCAGGTATGAGTAAGGAAGTAAGGCCGTGGGTAGCCTGAAGGATAGCTGCGTGTAATCCGTGTAAAACTGAAAGTTGTAGGTGAAGGTGGCTATCATACGTGCCAAGAGGGGCATGAAGCCACTGAAAAAAACAGGGGGATAGGTTAAAACCCTGGGGGACACTGCACATAGAGAGAATGATAGGGCAGAGGAAAGATCCCATTTTCACCTGGATTGGCCATCGGAGAAAAATAAGGTTAGCCATGCCAGGGCCTGATCAGTGATGCCCAGGGTATCATGGAGATGTGTGATTAGGGTGTTGTGGTTCACTCTATCAAAGGCATAGGAGAGGTTGAGTAGAATGAGGACCGAGGGATAGTTAGAATCAAGGTTTGAGAGTAGATCTTCATGGTTGTTCAGAAGAGCAGTTTCTGTGCCTCTGGATGCTCTAAAGCCAGACTGGTGATCATGGAGACAACCAACAGATTCAGTGTGGAGGTACGGAGAGTGGATTGAACGATGTAAAAAGGTCCACTGACCCACAAGAGGGGGAGGGGAATGGCCCCATGGAGTGGGGCCAGAGTGTGGGAGGGTAAGAGGAAGCAGGTGTCACAATGAGTAGGCTCTCTGTGCCACTGGGGATGTGGTCTGTGGGCCCTTATGCAACTTCACCCTGGCAACAGAACAAGGTGCGTTGACAGACAGCTCAGATCTGCATAGTGAAAAGGCACCCATAGGAGCAGATGATAAACGGAACATGAAACTCTGCATGGCATGCCGTGAAAGTTAAACGTTGTTCACATGCACCTGACAGCTGCCCCACATTTGCCTGGACTCCTGTGTTGGGCCTGTGACCACCTCCTCTGTACTTGCCAGGACTTCCACCTCTGCCATCACTACCGAAGCTCACCAGCACCTACCCAGGACCCAGGAAGCCCATACTTTCCTTGGGTGTGCCATGTCTGCCCCATCCATGCATCTAGGGAGGGCAGCACCCCCACGTTGAGACAGAGGGCTGCCAACTTCACCAACAACGAACTGGCATCCTGGTGGACCAGGTCCTGGATGCCTATGATGCCCTCTTCCACCCAGCTACGAAGCTGGGCACCAACGCAAGGCAAAGGATGTGGGACGACATCACGGCTGCCATCAACGTGGAGGG
Source organism: Ambystoma mexicanum (assembly GCF_040938575.1). Taxonomy (NCBI): domain Eukaryota; kingdom Metazoa; phylum Chordata; class Amphibia; order Caudata; family Ambystomatidae; genus Ambystoma; species Ambystoma mexicanum. The sequence goes on along the minus strand of NC_090934.1, from coordinate 1,466,361,135 downwards.
GTGGCAGTCTGGCCCAAGGAGATAGTCTAGAAATGTTGGGATGACCTCAAGACCAGTAGCCATATCAAGGTGGCGGCAGCTCTCTCCACGGAACCCAGCATGGAGGTGTACTGTGCTGGCTGCCACCGGTTCAGCCAGATACAGCTGCAGGTACTTGAGACGTTCTACCCGGACCTCCACTCCAGGATCTTGGGCTGGAAAAGTAATTTGGATGCTGCTGGTGAGTACATATGTGGGACAATGATCTAGGGTGTATGTGTGGCATGCATGTTTGCAGATACCACATCCTGTTTGTGGCTTTTGTGTGTTGTGAGATGCAGCTAATCACTGACTCATGCCAATGCAAGCAATTTGTGGCGTTAGACATTGTATGCTGGCATTTGCGTGAGGATTGGCAGATTGTGCATTCATGATTAGTTGTTGTTGTGCACGAGCATGGAGCAATTGCTTGGACATAGCAGATGTGGACATGCTATGTTGTGGGAATGTGAGTAACGTCCATGATGATCAAGTCTATGTGTGGCACAACTGACAGTGCATCCATGCAGGTACATCTGATGATTGTGATGCATGTGCTCTGATGCTTGCGTGTGTGGGGTTCATGCCTTGACACTTCTGGGCCTGGGATGTGACCTATCATTCCACAAAATTTGTCGAACAAGTGTATGTGTGTACATGCAACATTTGCATGGTTGGCCAACTGACATGTGCAATTCTTTCATAGATATGTGTGGCGGTACATGTTGCTTGCTTGCAGGTCATGCTGTTGCATGTGGACATTGGTGACTGTGCATGTGTGAGTAGGTGCCATGGCACTGTCCCCATGACCATGGCTGCATGCTGTTCTTGTACTGGCTCGTCATTACTATGGTGACATTTGTGGGATATATTTACCCACCCGCAGTACTTCCTCACATCATCCAGCTGCACTTCAGCCGAACCAGCAAAATGGCTGTGCTGGCTCCTTTAAGCACAAGGGCCTTGCCTTAAAACTGCATTTTGCAGATACAAAAGGATGGCTGCACTGTTTTGCCAAGCACCATTGGGCAGGTTGGAACAAGGAGGCAAACTGAGAAAGCCTGCCAGTGTATTTCTTACATACACCAAGAAGAAAATTGAGAAGCAGCACTGCTTTGCTGTTTGATCCACATTCCCCTTGAAAAAGGAAATATTTGGCCTTTATAATGATGGCGCCCTGACGCTATTTCCATCTGTTCAACATCAAACTGCTTTCTTCAATGAGGCTCTGCGATGCCCACCCATATCCAGATTGTGCTCCAGCAAAATAGAACATTATCCCTGTATGACAGGCTCTGTCAACCAAAACTGAGAAATCAAAAGAAGCTTTATTTTCAGTCGCACGTGAAAACGCTTGACTTTTGAGTTACAAAATGTCAAATATCAATGCTGCAAAAGAGACTCTGGCTCTCTGGGCCTATGTCAATTTCAATGGACCTTTGCCTTAAACAGATTGTTGTGTAAGTGAAACTGATTAGCGCTGCAAAACAATGGGGGAAATTCAGATAAAAAACCTTTTGAAATGGTCAGCCCAGCAGACTTCACCATGTGTTAAAATGTGCTTTTGTAAATAAGGAAAAATTCCTGTTTTAAAAGTGTCATGTTGAAAGAAGACCCTGTTTTGGCCTAGCAATGTAAAGTGGGTTTTTGCTGGGAAACATATATGGGATGCTTAATTCAACAGGCTTGCTAGCCAAACAGGTTTCTGCTTGGGGGGTTGCTAGCAACAGAAGGAACCACAATAGATTCTAGGACACATGAGTGCTAATTGCTACCTTGGAAAACTTTGAATGGACCCAAAAGCACTAATCAGCATATGAATCAGACTTTTGTCTGCCTCTTACAATGAAGATTCTGGGACACGAACATGTGAAATAGGAAATCACACTCCCCTGCGACTTCTACTGGGAACTTCAAAGCCAACTCAAGAGCAGCCTTGGAACTATGCCCTTATATGGTGACCAATGCTGACCATTTTGGCTCTTAAAACTATTTTATTAATAAACTTATAAGCCTTTTATCTTTGCAACAGGACTTTGCAGGAATGTAAAAAGTTAACAGTTTAAATGTAATTTTGTGGGTATTAGTTTAAGGCGTGGTAGCCTTCACTGTCATATTGGGAACAGAAAGGGCAGATAATTGGACAGTTTCAGGAAAGTGTATATGATGCCACTGTGAAATTCAATATTTACATGCCTTGTGATAATCTCTAACCATGTATAAAGTTATAGAATTTTAGGTTGAATATTTATCACAGAAAAGCACGAAAAACTAGTAGACGGGCGAAACATAGTCCTTCAGACATGAGGGTGGCACTGCCATACTCTGCATAAAATATTTAATCAGCCTATGTAATTTGTTAAGATGCCACAACTTAAAAATGTGTCATTTATGTCAAAACTGGATTTTAGCTAAAGTAACTGTGGGATGATCCTAGGCATTATAAAGCCACATCATAAAGCTGATGTCATGTCTCTAACAGTCCAACCAGCTGACAGCAAGGCGGGAAACAATCACCCCTGGCTAATCCGGTTGTTAGAGGTGTGCCTAGTTTAAGCTCCCCCACCATATAAGTATATGATGTCACCATGCCTTATAAACAAGGGTGGCTGACAGAACTCTAGACTCTCTCTTCTGAATTTTCCAGCGCCTGCGTATCCAGATATTCCACCTTCACTCTGCAAGATGCCAGACCCCACTGCCAGAAAAGGGATAATTGACCCAGGTTTTCCTATCCAGGCAGAACCACCCTTCAGCACAAAAACCCCATAACAAAACCCCACTAACTTCAGGGAGAAAGGGAAAAGGGGGCTGAGCCCGCTTTGGGATTCTCCAGTGCCACCTGCTTGCCCTGGTTACCCACTCCATCCAGTTGAGGTGTCGCTGTGCCATGACCAGACCTTTGCCCAGCTGTCTTTTGCTAGGAGAGCCCGCTATCCGGTGACCAGAACCTTTTGAGCACAGAACCCGGTTGGCTGTCCTAAATTCCAAACTCAAGTGCTGACTATGAGTATTTCCCCATCCCATAACAACACATAGCATACCCCATTTTGACCCCTTTGTCTTTGCCCTATTTTCTAAGTAATCCTATTGATACCCTGATAACTTGTCTATCCTGTTCTAGTTCGCTGTGTACCGTGTCCTTGTTTTTCTAGTGTTAGTACAAGTCTTCATTCACCTCATCTTGTAACTCCTTAGCAATATTGGAATAATTAAAATGAATTCCCACATAGAACTGAACGCGGGGTGAAAGGGTTAAGTTGCAAAATTAACCTGGGATCATACCGTGTCTTTCTTTAACAATTTAGTCTGAATAATCTAGTTTAAGTAAAACTTGTCCCGTTTCTTTCCAAACCGATTTCTTCCCTTTTACAGCTGTATTCTACCAAAACCGACCCTCCTTTTAGCTTGAAAATCTCCCCAGTTCTTCAGCTATAGCCATCCTTTCACATCTATATTGTCCCTGTGATGTGCATCTATCCCCCAGCCCAACAACTGCATTCCAATTCAAAGTATTTCACCAGTTCTTCTTAAAAACCGTTTGTGCCATTGAAAACTGCATCCGACTTTCCAATGTGTGATTCCGACTGCATCGCTTTCTTACTTTCAACTTGCTTTTGAACTGTATGCCTTTGTTGATACCTTGCCTTGTGATTGCCAGTGTTTATACCTTCCTGCTATTGTGAGAAATAATATTTGCCTCATCGATTTAACCGCACATTAATTAATTATTTGTTAAAATCCGAGTGTCATTTTAGTAAGGGAAGTAATCCATTTTGTAAGGGAAGGTCAGATTTTGATTCTGTTTGCTGCCTCACATCCCTGACTACCTGCTGCTTTTTGTATCCACTCAGAATTAGATTTTTTGTGGGTTGAGGGAACATTGCAGGGGGAAACCTTAACTTGAGTGCTATCTATCCTAATTCAAAAAGTGCTCCTATTCATTTGTGCTTTGGACATGTGCTTGTAGAAGGTCACCCAAGTGTATTTCAGTGGTTTTCATTGTAATTATCACCCCATTGGTCATTGCTGTGCCATATAAAAATTGTGCGATTTTCTTTGAAATTAAAATAAATAAATATTGTATTACCACCCACCGGCATGGTTCATGTTCCATTGTGACCCGGGGTATTTGTAAAAGGGGTGTGAGACGGGTCGGGTATCGGCTCAATCTGAATTAGTTCAAAATAAAGAAAAAGCATTCTAATCGCACACTACATCTAAGGCTGAGGGCGTAGGTCCTGGTCCGGTGTGTGACGCCCAATTGGAATCCTTCACACGTTGCTTGTTTTAGGTGATGTGTTGTTGGGCACTGTACAATGTGCTTTGTTCACGTGTGCATGGGTCATGACTGTGATTGAGCCATCACACTACACTCATGCAACATTTGCAATGCAGTTTGGCAGTGTGTGCATTCTCTGTGTGTCAGCTCATGGATGAAACATGATGCATGGTTTCTCATGTGTACTTTATGTATGGCAGACATCCATTGACGACCATTATTGATGTCAATGTTTTTCTTCTAATTTCTGACAGTTGCTGCAGCTCGTGAAGAGGGTGGAGAGATCGTTATGGAGCGAAAAGGCAGGTACATCCACCAGACAAAAACGGCCATCCCAGCCAGCCCGACTTGAGTCAGCATCTTCCGAGGGCAGAGTTGGCTGGAGGAGTGCACATTCCATCGGGCGGAGCTGCTGGGGGTATGTCCCAGGAGGTTGTTGTGGATGGGGACTCCTCAGTGGAGGTGGGCCAGGGTGTATGGACCGATGGGCCATCCGTGGAGGAAGGCTCTCTGGAGTCATCCAGGGAGATGGAGGTGATGGTGCCGGAGGAGGAAGATGAAGCCAGCGCACGGGGTCCGGTGGGCGCATCCAGGAGGGTGTTCAGGCTGCACCCCTGGGACAGGGACAGGAGGATGTGCAGTGCACCTTGGAGGGAGTCACCCGCCTCCAGTCCCTGATCCATCTGATGCAGCTGTGACCACCATCGTGGATGCCTCCACCCAGTCCGGGCCCCCCTTTGGGTCCACAGAGATCACCCCTGAGTTATTGCACACAATGCTGGCTAGGATTGCAAGGTGGACAGGCTCTATTGGTGATGATATGAGAGTGATTCGTGAGCTGCACTCACATCATCACCAATCGATGTGTATCTCACTGTCCCAGCTGTCACGTGTGCTGCTCTTGGGTGGTCTCTGTGTGCTGACGTATTCACCTGCCCTCTTGTCCACTGCCTCCATGCACCAGTCATCCTCCGGGGGGCCTTCCTTTCCGGTTCCCATCATGTTCCACATTACTCTCGTCCTACCCACACCACCCAGCCTGGTCGTCAGCACGTCCCTGCCTAAGGTGGAAGTCCAAAAAGTACAGTGGAGGTGGTTGCTGTGCCTGCTCAGCCACCTGCACAGGAGCAGGCATCAGTGGGACAGCTGGCACGTCGTGACAGTGCTGGTACTGTGCCCCCCCCCATCATGCAACATCCAGATGGTGGCCGTGCAAGCGCAGGGTACGTTTGGCAGCAGCACCACAGGAGTGTCCAGGGGCAATCATCACAGGGCCCTGCTACATTGGCGAGGCAAGCTAGGCAGCAAGGTTCGGACACCTGGCAGGAGGAGCGCCGCCACTTTAGGCGATTGGTGTACGTCAGGATGGATCTGAGGAAGCAGCTGATGACTTTCTAGAGGAGGTTTGCATGGATGTGGAGGATGAGGAGAGGAGGATGAGGGACAGCCTGTAAACCATCCAGGGTGGGACAATGGCCCACCTCCAAGTGGAGGATGACGAGAATGCAACTGTGCCCTGGAGGACATAATGGCAGAGTATTAAGCTTGCTGACTATGTAAATAGTATTTGTGTGATTATAATTTTTTTCCCTTGGACATTTCCCCCTTTCCACATAGTAGTTTTGGATAGTGTAAATATTGTTCACACAGTTTCTCGCTATTCATCACACCGTTGTTGTTGTGTCTTTGTTCTTGGGTGGCATGTGGTTTGCTTTGATTTTGCTATGCATTCATTATGTTACTCTCACATTGGTTCGGGCAAAACGGTGGAGGTGTGGCATACGCTCATCAATTATGTAGGTGGGTGGGTATGTGCCTCACAATGCATGAACACCCACCAACACACATCAGCCACCATAGAGTGTGTGCTGTCATGCAATGCTGCACATCGGCCACTGTGATGCTTCTTCGTCACATCTGAGTGTGGTCATATGTGGCGGGACACAACATCCATCTGCTTGCCTCGCACACTCTCAGATTACCTCTGCATCACCCCAAACCATGCCTGGTCATGTTAGTTGCAGGGGCTTTGAATGCTGTGCTTTCCGGCCTCAGTCCCTTGATTCATTGATTGTTGTTTGCTAATATGCACTGACATTACATGTGACTTTGTCCCGTCAGTGATGTGTTGGACTACTGTCCTCCTCAGTCATTCACCTACGACACTGTGAGGCAATTGCAATGACACATGCATACAATGATAAGTCACATGGCTCCCAGGCAGAGAATCCAAATTTTCCAGGACCACTACTACAGCTACAGCAACTTCCAAGATGGCTACCACCATGCCAGAGTGCATAGCTGGCTCCCAGGATGCCCTGGGCTTGCTACAGCCTGATAGGATGACACAGATGGAGTGGATGCAACTGATGGAGTTGAACAAAAAGTTGGAATGGATAGCACGGATTGGAGTGGATGGAACAGGCATAGTAGATGGAGTAGATGGAACAGATGGAGCGGATGAACAGATGAAGTGGATGGAACAGATGGAGTGGATGGAATGGATGGAGTGGATGGAATGGATTGAATGGATGGAGTGGATGGAATGGATTGAGCGGATGGAACTGATGAAGTGAGTAGAACACAGGGAGCAGATTGAATGAATAGGAAGGATGGAACGTATGAAACACACTAAACAGATGGGAAGGATGAAATGGATCAACGGATTGGATGGAGTAGTTTACTAGGATGAAGGATTGAATGATGGAATGGATGGTAAGACTAGTAAACTAAATGATGAACCAGATGAAATGTATGAACAGACGACGTGGAGTGAACGTTCAGAGTGAATAAAACGGATAAAATAGATGGTGCAGATGAGCGCTCGATCTCAAGCGCCTACTGAAAACCACCATATCACATCACCACCCTTACTCTCTCCTATACCCCACCACACAGCTAGAACACCACGATACTAAGACACATTCGGCATAGCTGTTCTCATTCTAACACCTGCCACATACTCCACATCATCCTAATTAAACACAGCTAGCTGAGCACCCGCCGCTAGCCTAAGCATCGCCTCAGGCCTAACGCATCCAGAAATCAGTCTGGGTATCATCCCACCAGAATGGACACATATTCCTGACCTCCCAACCACCACACCTACCGCTAAGAAGCAGCTATCATGCAAGTGCCTCACCAACTGCACACATATCCGGTACACACACGCACCTTATGACTCTCTCTCTCTCTGCTGACTTGGACTACGGATCCCGAGGGCGTTCAACCTACCAGCGCTTTGAGGTCATAACAATGATACATAAGGCGCTATATAAATGCCAAGTAACATAACAAAGTAACATAACATAACATTGCATCACATTGCTTTACTCTGTCACTTGTACATGGTGCTTTCACTGTGCAGCTGCTGATACTTTCTGCTGTCTTGTTGGTGTGCCACTGGTGGTGATGTAGCACAGACACCTGTGATGAGCTACAAGCATGGATTCTGCACCAGTACACCCTGTTGGTGGGTATATGGGTGGGTGTGTGGCCTGTGTGCTCCATGTTGGTGGCACATCAGTGGAGTTGAGGTGAATTGTTGTTCAATATTACACTGGCATGGGGGTCAGGTGGCAGGGCCAGGCTGAGAAGGTGTCGGAGATGAGGGGGCTGGTGGGTGGTGTGAGGACTTGAGGGGGATGCCTGGGGTAGTGTCAGAGGTTAGGGGGCCTGATGGGTGGTGTGAGGGCTGCCTGTGGAATTGGCAGAGGTGAGGTGTCCTGCTGGGTTGTGTGAGGACTTGAGGGGGCTGACTGGGGTAGTGTCAGAGGTAAGGGGGCTGGTGGGTGGTGTGAATGCTACCTGGGGTATTGGCGAAGGTCATGGGGGCTGGTGGATGGTGTCTGTAGCTGAGAGGGCTGATGTGCAGTTGAGGTATGCGCCAGCACTTGTGTGCAGGTGGAGTTGGGGGGATGGTGTGCAGCCATTACTTACGTGGTACCTCATGTAGAGTAGCTGGGGTGCAGACGTTGCTTACGTGGAACATCCTGCAGAGTGGCTGGGGTGCAGCCATTATTTACGTGGGACCTTGTGCAGAGTAGCTGGGGTGCAGGGGTTCAACCGTTACTTATGTGGGACCTCGTGCAGAGTAGCTGGGGTGCAGGGGTTCAGCCGTTACTTATGTGGGATCTTGTGTAGAGTAACTATGGTGCAGCCGTTATTTACGTGGGACCTCGCACAGAGTAGCTGGGGTGCAGCCGTTACTTATGTGGGACCTCCTGCACAGTAGCTGGGGTGCAGCTGTTACTTACGTGGGACCTCGCGCAGAGTAGCTGGGATGCAGCCCTTACTTATGTGGGACCTCGTACAGAGAAGCTGGGATGCAGCTGTTACTTACGCGGGACCTCGTGCTCAGTAGCTGGGATGCAGCTGTTACTTACGTGGGACCTCGTGCAGAGTAGCTGGGGTGCAGCCGTTACTTACGTGGGACCTCGCGCAGAGTAGCTGGGATGCAGCCGTTACTCACGTGGGACCTCGTGCAGAGTAGCTGGGGTGCTGGATTTGTGTCAGAGGTGGACACGCAGGTTTGCACAAAGTTTGGTCTTCGGCTATGTTTTTGGTTTGGCGTGGAGGAGTGTTGTGGGTGTTCCTCGTGCAGCTCGATTCCCTTCGCGGGTTCGGCTGCAAAATGACTTGCGCTGTGTCATTCTCGGCTGAGCGTTCTCATGTGTTTGTTTGAGACTGCCGGATGAACTCACGTCGTGCATTGGAATGTATTTACATGCTCGCTATAAAAATCCTGTTTGTGCTAGCTTTTTTCGTAGTAGTTATATTATAAAATTGTTATAGAGTTATGAAGTTATGCTATGAAGCTGTTAGAAGAGTAATACTTTATCAAGGGCAAAGAATTGTTGAATTCCATAAAAAAGTCGACACGTGTTTCGCACCTTGTGCACTTTCTCAAGGCTGATAATTAATGACTTGCCGTCAGTGATTAGATTCGCTCATGGTGAGACAGAAAGGGTTAAGAAATAATCATATTTTTTGGAAACGGTTCCATTAACTGGGAAAACGGCATCCAGTGTCCAAATGTCTGATGTGCGATGTTAGAATATGTATCCAGTCATTGCATCGACAGCCAAACCATCGACAACCATACAATTGAAAAAATGCATCGAAAAAAAACCTCAAATGCATTTTTTTCAATGGTAAAGGGTTTAGTTTAGCAAAAATGGGTTTTAAATGTTAAAAAAGGGTGGTTGGCGGGGACCCTCCCATTAATCTTTTTTTTTATAGTTAAATGCATTCATGTTTTTTTTTGTCAATGCTTTTTTGTCAAGGGAATGGTTATCAATGGTTTGGCTGTCGAGGCAATCACTATAAACCGCTAGAATATAGTGTGTGTTAGTTGCATGCAATAGACTCTCTGTAAGAAGCTAGAGACTGCTGAGCACAAAGAAGAAAGGAGTTTTCAGACACAAGACGTTCACCACACTGACACAGCTGCCATCTCTGCGCCTGAACACACTGAGCTGCATGGTTTGTATGCTGTTGTAAACTATTCACCTTTGCTCATAATTGGATAGTCACCTCATTTCTAATTCCTATTTGCATGCAATGTAAACCTCTTGCATTTTCATGTTTGCAAAAACTGCAGTCATCTGAAGGGCCTGCCGTCCCACAGCGCTTCGAGGCCATAACAGTGGCAGTGTAGGCGCTATACAAAAATCCTAGACCACAGCATAGCCTATTAGTACACAGCAATGACAATGGCATGCAGTTAATCTCTTAAGGCAAAACGAATGCCCCCATACTCATTGATAAAGTTCACAAATTGCAGGATTGCAATAGAAAACGGATAACAGGTAATTCCCTGAAAAGGATCCCCTCAAAGACTTAGGAGGTGATGGTGGGGGACCCCAGATGGCGTGAAGCCCCCTCTATCTGGTCGCATATATCAGGAGAATGCCCCACGTAGGTTGGCAGAAAACTTGGAGTTCTGCTCAACGACGACCCAGCCATGGTTCTGCAAATCTTTCCTGCTGCAAAGTCGGGAGACTTCAATATTATTATTTATTATGTTTCTGTTTATATAGTGCCAACCTAGCTCGGAAGCTGCGGAACGCTATATGGTATGGTATGCTATGGTATTGTTTATTTATATAGCGCCTATACACAGGCAAGTGTTTCAAAGCGCTCAAGGAGGGTGGGAACACGGGGAAAAACAAGTCGCTCAGAGCCCTTGAAAATCTGAGACGATAATAGTCTGCACAGGCAGAGTAAGTGCGTAAAAATAAATTTACCAGTTTGGAAAACAGCAAATAGGCCTGGCGGCGATTATGTGGTTTTAACAGCGAAATTATGGGGAGAAGAAAGGGGAGAACAGACAGATAATCTTCATGCGCGGTGCGTATGGTTCGAGCAAGTGCACACAGGGTCACGGGGGCAGGGGGTATCAAGTGCACCCGGCCAGTTGAGACTGGGGTAAGTGCAGAGAGAGCCACTCTCTAGGGTTACTTCTCAAGTGCAGTGAGGGTGGGTGGGTGTACGGCCCTGAGGCAAGTGCGAGAGAGGACTGGTTTCGCATAGGCATCGCGTGGCTGGTGACTAGCCTGGGGGGTAGGTAGTGTCAAGGTGTGCCGGAAACAGCCAGGCGTTCTGCTCCTTCCGGAACCGGAGGGGGGAGGAAGTGGTCCTGGTTGCTACTGGGAAGGAACTCCAACAGGGACGAAATAGTTCGGAAAAGATGAAAAAATAAATGTACGGCTGAGGACCATATATGACCCTATAGACAAGGAGATGGGCGCACATGCCAGCTGCAGTTACTGCACCCACTGACCTTGAACCGATAGAATAGCAATCTATTTGCAATTTAGTAAAGTATGTATTTGACATGCAATGTTGCCGAAGCTCAACCTGTTGAGATAAACTTTAAAAAGAGAGTTTCTTTTAGCCGCCCAGTCTGAGAGCGCTGTGAAGTAAACGCGCCTGTGAAGGCCTTGCACTCTTCAGGGAACAAGGCGCTACAGAGAGGCTGCAGGCATTCTTCAGGGAACAAGGCGCTACATAGAGGCTGCAGGCATTCTTCAGAGAACACGGCGCTACAGAGAGGCTGCAGGCACTCTGCAGGGAACACGGCGCTACAGAGAGGCTGCAGGGAACAAGGCGCTACAGAGAGACTGCAGGGAACAAGGCGCTACAGAGAAGCTGCAGGAACTACAGGCCTACCACGGGCTTCCGCTCAAATCAGCTTGCCCTGCTTTGCGGGCCCGCCTCTTTCAGGATGCTTGTTTGTGTAACCTTTTTTGCTTCAAGCAATTATTTTTCGGGCACAGAGCTTACATTCATTAAAGAAACGACCGGAGAGAAGTTACTTTGCCCAGACCCTTACGCCCCTCACTCAACACAACTGTGGGTTGTTTGGAGCAGGGGGCTGGGTGTTACAGATACACAATCCAGCCCTTAAAGACAGGGACTCAGAGTGAACTGTTTTCATAAGTTGTTATTGCAGTGCTCGGAAAATGTTGAGTTAAAGTGATTCAGAGGCAATGCACTGCGTGTGCCGTATAGCGCCTACATTCTGGCAGCAAAGAGCGGCAGACAGCGCTGCGCTCCATGATGCCATTTTCAATAGGGGTGCCTCGCAGAGGAGTGGTCCAGGGGGTGCAGGATGGCCAGAGGTAGTGCAACATATATCATGAAAGGTGAGCCATCTTCTAAGCGCTTATCACTAGATCTTTGGGCGCTTTCTGCGCAGCTCAGACAGCCACTACTTTGCCCAGTACAAACCGAAGTGCAGTAGAACAAGGGAAGCCATGATCTTTCGAGGGTCGGCAATTGCAAGCGATGGAGCGGGGGTTCTCGGCAGCAATGGCCATCCACTTCCAGTCTCTGCAAGCAGAGCACCCAGCTAGATCCAGGGACTACTGCCTTCTTCAATGGTTAGGCCAGTCTAGACTCAACCTCGGGGTACGACAGCAAACCACTGTGAGGGCACAAAGAACATGTTGAGAGTTATAAGAGATCCCCCAGGTTCAAATGCCAGTGGCTCTGATGCCTTTCACGCACGTAGGGGTGCTCAAGGTGGACCCCTCGACCTGTCTTCTTCTTCAGTGAGCAAGTGTACACTTTTAATGAGTGCCCGCGCGCAGGGGCCTTCCAGAGAGCACTTGTTACGCTACGACAACAAGGTGCTATCTTGCAGAAAACTTTGCGACCATGGAATTCGCTTTGGCATCGGTACAAGTTGCTTTGGAAACTGCTGAAGTCACGCACACGTTCTAATCAGCTGATCGGGTGTGCTTTGTTTACACGGAAGCCACGCCCCTTTGTTCCTTAATTCCTGTGGCCGCGGGAACTTCGCTGCTGCTAATTGAACGTTACTACGTGCTTTTTCACAGCCCGCCTTCGGCACTGTTTCCTTCCTCGGATTACCCTCCGTGGATTACTGCCTTCGATTCAACTTTATCAGACCCCGGCTTTGCTTACTGGATCGCTTACCCGGGCATTCCTTACGGACTTGTTTGCAACAGTTTTCTTTAATACGCGCAGTTTTCCTTCTTTGCCGTACGCTCGTAGGAGCCCCTCCGTACAGCCCACTAGTGCTTCCGGCTCTACGGTGCTCCGTCCTGCTCAGAAACTTCCTTCACTGCCATACGCTTGTAAGAGTTCCTTCGCACAGCCCCCTGTGCTTCTACGACAATACCTTCTAGGATCTATGTCACTGCTACGCGAGGTTCTCTCTCCAAACCACCTTTTTGTTTCTACATCCTTATCCTGTACTCTCCTATAAGATTCTGAAGAACCAGTCTCTCCATACCAGTCCTGCATACTTGAGAATCTACCTTTGTACCAACAACCTGATAAACTACCAACAGCCTGATAAACTGTTTTTTCTGTTTACTGAAGTGCATTAACGAACGCTCTCCAGATTATGCACCAAGCCGGCCCTAGTGCGTCCCTCATGCCGATCGGGTTGACATCCCTAAACTTAACCTTCCCACTTTCTTATTTTATCCTGTCGTTGTCATCTAACTCTTTGGATATTTCGTTTCTTCAGTCTTAGTACCAACAGGTACAGAATTCCAACTCTGATCCACTCACATACACTACCTCAGCATTGGTTTGGAGGCGCGCTCACTCCCCGCTCTTTTGCGCGATTGACAGGTCTGTCTGTTCTTACATCAATAGCAGAGTGGTACATCGTGAAAAAGAGTCCCTCACTAAGAGGAAGCCTGATTCCTTGGAAACCCGGGTTTCTGGAGATTTCTACTGCTCAATCGTATACCTCGATCCGGGTTTGGGGTCACATAACACCTTCCAGCCTCGGTGAGTAACAGCACTGCTCTAGAAGCACTCATGAGTGGGAGCCCTGCTCGTGTTGGCTTTGCCAGGGGGCTTCTCTAGAAGGGGTCGGGGATCCAACTGTATGCCAGAGTATATGAAGGCCCCGTGGAATGAGCGTGGCACGAGGTATCACCCTCAAAGTGCCCTAGAGAGAGTGGGAAGGCCCATGTTAGGTACAATAGCAGCCATTAAGGAGAGGGGGCATGTTGACTCATTGGTTACAAGGAGCTTCAAGATACAAGGATTGGGTCCCACCGCCTTTGAGGATTAGTTCGGCCCACCTTTGTGGAGTTCCCCTCTCCTCTGGCAAGGATGGCTGCACAGGACTCCCCATGGCACCCACAAGCAATCTGGGAGCCTAGAGGCCGAAAATGAGACATGAGACAGGGCAGGTTAAGAGAAAAGGAAAAGGTAACATCTAACTCGCCCAAGAACTCATAAACTCATGGTTGCTTCCGGCCTTCCATTGACTATTTTCCTGAAAGACTCTTCAGTCAGTACGGGGGTGGATCTTTTGCACCAAAAAGCCCCTTTACTCCTGCATTCTCTGCCCACCTTATTATCCCACATCCCCTGCCCTCTTTGCACCCTCTTTTCATTTCACGCGGATGGCACAGTTCTCCACTTTAGGCTTTTCTGCCCCTTATATAAGTGGATAAAGGAGCTCACGCCTCAGACCGCAGGTGCACTGAGGTTTCTCAAAACTTGAACCAGAAACCAGCTCTGCATTTCATCAGCTAAACATCTGTAGATTGCATTTTGGAAAAGAGATAGTGTTTTATCTAAATGACTGCGAGGCCACTGTATGTTGATGTATAGCAGCAAAGAAATTGTGTTTATGAGCTGTTATATTAATAGTCTGCCACATGTAAAGTGTAACTACTAACCTTTAAATAGGTTTTTTTCCAATGATGAAACTGTCTAAATTGAGTTTAATGTACTGTTTCCATTATGTTTCTTGTCTTGTATGGTTCTTAATTGTGAATATTTCTATCACTGCTTTTTGCACTATGTGATCAATTTCATGTGCTTAGTTTTCACGTACATATTCTTTTTTCAATGGTTTAGATCAGAGCGCGTGGTTAAAGACCAGAGCTTGAGCCTGAAGGTCGCTGGCACTGGCCTGATAGTTTGTCTGACTGGCTGCTCTAAGGAGACCAGATTAAAAAAAAACGGGACAGGACAACTAACATAAAAGTAGGACTAACTCTTGATGGTGGCTATCGAGGGACTACACTTGGAGGAGAAGGGGGTGTAAGTGTTAATGTTAAAAGAAACACATATTATAAATGATTCCTTACAAACTAACACTATCTTAAGTTGTGAAATGCAGCATTTCTGCCCACCAGTGCAAAAGACCTACGACCAAAAACCGGGACCACTGCAGTTTCCAATGGGAACATGATCTTGAGAAAGGGGGATAGAGCACCAAATACCAGGACAGTCGTGAAAAAACCGTGTCGTCTGGTTACCGTACCGTTGCTCCCTTAATTCGATAGGAACATTGGCAGCTTATCAATAGAAGAGACAACCGCCTTTGGGGGTCATTATAAGTTTGCAGGTCCAGAAAAAAAAGTGGCAGTAATTCCATGACCCCACGCACCCCCTTTTCCCAGACCGGCGGTGGGGGTTACTTGATGGCACACAACCTTTCACCTCTTGACAAAACAGGAAGAGGCACCACATAGCATTGTTCCTAAGTAAACTAACCGAAATATGGTTACGATATCACTGTAATGTGATATACATTTCATACAAAAATGGATCGCCATATTTATCGCTAATATCAGTGTGTATAGGCCCATGTTAGCAAATTACTGTGAATGTACGCAGACCTGCAAGGCCAAATGATGCCATGCAGTGAAAGGAAGATACACGTGGCTGTTGCATGAAATCAAAGGTGTGCCAACAAATTGAACCCTTAGAAACGGAGCCAGAACCAAGCAGGTCTGCAGTCCTCTCCTGAAGGGATATGCAACAAAAAATAACAGATTGTAACATGTTAGATGCATTTACAGGTGTTGGAAGTTTCCAGAGGCATTTCCATTGGTTAGGCAGGCTTTATGTCACTCACAGTCACCGGGAGTGACCGCAGCGCACTTCTTTGTCATTGCCTAGGTTTTGGTCTTTGCCTCAGACTTCCCCTTTGTCTTGCCTCGGCTGTGAAAATGCTACCAGGGCAAACCCTATGTTATGTTAAGTTTAAAGGATATTTGTACCACACACTATCACCACCAGAGTGGTCCCCTGGTGCTTTGGCGGATCTGAAAGAAAGGGGGAGTAGGTTAGGGCGGTTAGTAGGACAAAGTTTGGAGAGGAGCAAGGGAGCTGTGATGTGCTTTTGGCAGCTTCAGTTCGGTTAACACCGTTCGCTGAGCTGTTTGGTGTGGTATCCAGTTGGAGTCCATTATGTGCTGTTGTGTGAGAGTCTTTGTCGTGTGTTTGTTGTTGCGGTGTGGTGAAGTGCATGCAGGTTGCCGTGGTTATAAAAGGTATGGTTCTGTTTAGATAGGGTTTGAGAGGTGTGTGAAGAGGGGTGAGTTATTAGGAGGGTTGGTTATTAGAATTGTTGTCTGGAGAAAACACACTCTTCTATTGTGTGTCTTTCGAGATTTAGACAAAATTGTCTTTCACACCGTGATCTAGTTTCAGCATGATTAGGCTGTCTCTCATCTCTCTGTCATTATGTTGCGTTGGTTAATCCCTACATTTCTATCTTTGTTCTTTCTCAGGCCAGCCCCTACACCCCAGTCTGTGGTTGATGCAAACTGATCCCCGCGGGTCTATCTACTTGCGACCTGCGCCAATACCCATCGTTATGTCTGAGTGGCTAATATTGGTAGTTGTGCCTGTTTGTGTCAGCCTTGTTTGTTATTGTTCTGTCATGATTGGGTTGTTGCTCGTGGTTGGTTCCATCTAGCATTGTCTCTCTTGTTCTTGTGGGAGTTTCCCCTTTGTCGGTTCTAGGTGTTGTCTGTACTGTCATGGGCTCTGTCAGCATGTTCTTCGAAATTCCTGTTCTATTGTTTCAGTTGTTTCTGTCTGGTTCCGAGGTGTTGAAGAGCCAGGTTTTTAGTAGTTTTCTGAATTTTAGGTGGTCTTTGGTGTTTCTTATTCCTTTCGAAGGTTTTCCAGGTTTTTGCCACCAGGTGAGAGAAGTAGGAGGCCCCTAGTTTTTTTCCTGGCTTATGGCCTTGGTTCCAGGCGGATTTCATTGCTTGATCTGAGGAGTCTCGTTGGCTTGTAGATGGTTATTTTCTTTTGTAAGAATCCTGCTCCCTGTCCGCCCTGTGTGTTATGCACATTGTTTTGAACGTGATACGTTGTTTGATTGGAAGCCTATATCGCACGTGTATCACCTTAGGGGTTTCTCCGGTCTGTTACCGGGGCTACACCTGTCATTCCCCCCTCTTGCCATAGTGGTTGTCTTTTGCAATTGTGGATAGAATTCTCCCCCCACCTGGATACTTCTAGGTAGGATTTCCTCCCACCCCGAGTTCTCAAGTGTTGCAAGTTTATTTTGTTAAACTGGCCACCTTAAGCTGCCACCAACAGCTGCGCCATCATCCCGCTGCTCCTGAACTGCTTTTCTGAAGGCCTGTCACCAGCCAGCCCTTTTGCAAGGGTCCTAGTAGCCTCCCTAGATTAACCCTTCACACCTCCTGATCTGTCATCATGTGGCCAGCATATGTTGTAACTCCTCTACTCCTTCTCCAGTAACTATAAGGCTACTCTGAACCCCTATCTTAACACAAACCAAGTAAGGGGGTATTCTGCCTCATTTTATACAGGCACTGACAGAGTGTTCTGATTGATGGGCCTGGTTTTCCATTACTGCCCATGTTCACGATTGGTCATCTTCCAATGGAGCCCCCGGTCCACATATCCTTTGCTGTTACAAGATATTGTGGCTGTTTGGAGAATTGTGACCAGCCTGTGTCCACTGCTCTGAGCGTACAAACATCCAGGTTGCCATGTTGGGATCTGGTAGCGAGGTCATGCCATCCCCTTGAACAGGTGCCTCAGCTCCACTGCCCATCAGTAGCTGTCAAAGAGGTTGCCTTTCTCTTGCCAATGCTTGTGGTGTCACATGAAGCCCTTATGCCACCCTGTGCCATGTTTCCTACAAGCAGGAAGCATTGCTCCTCTTATGAAGCTCTTCAGCAACAAAATGTTAAGTGTCTAGGCACTGTACACATTTTGTAACCAAAATAATTTACTCAACACACGTGGATCACTTTGGATTTATTACAGGGTAATGTGATCTGCTGGGATTCAAACCTTTGACCCGCAGCTTGCAAGAAGAAAGACTCTGAAGGGTCTGCAATGAGTATATGTTTAGAAAGAGGCTACCTTGGACATAGCTCCAAGAGGGCAGGGACACACTTTACACAACTAGAGGCACTACAGCAGCAGGACCTTGTCAGGCATGAGAAGCACATCATGACACTAGGGGTCGGATTGAGACTGGAAATCGGAATAGGATGGAGAGGCGAGGACTGCCCCCCTCCCCCACACATTCACATCATGTATCTATATATTTCCATATTGAGATACAGAGTGTCCGCACTGCAGGTGCACCTCAAAGCAGATTCACACCCAAATCATAACATTTGGTGAGCTTAGAATCAAAGGGAGTATTGAGAAATGGACACCTTTCTTAGCATTCATCCACCTACAGCTCTGCACACAGGTAGTGTGCTGGGAAAGCCCCCACAACATTGATGCAGATCATGTGTGCATCTTTATAGACTCCACAGAATGATGGTGCAGGAAACCACTGGCTGGATGAGTTGGCCAAGGGATTAAAACAGAAGCACTGCACAATGTACTGAAAGAACACAACAACCTGGACTATTGTGCATCACTCGGGGTAAACTGTAAACAGACAGAGCATCTTGAAGAGGCCTAAAACACAAAGTGCAGACATGCACTGCCTGCCAAATGTCTGGCTACAAACTGGAAACAGCAACTGATCAACACGAGTCCAACCAGAAGACTATCAGAGGCTGTACCACTTCATGCTTTTACACCTGGACAATACAAGCAGAGATTTTCTTGTCAATAGTGCATTTTGAATCATTGCACCGCAAGCCACTCCCACCTGTCACCCAGAGCCTGAGTATCCCCCCCATAATTTTCATGACGGGCACCCCACCATCCACTAAGGGCCCTCCGTCAACAGCTTTAAAGGTCTGGCACCCACACCCGCCCTCCAACACCTTACTCATCGAATGACTTGCTTCAACACCTTCATGTTTACACAGTGCCATCGTTCAGAAACTTAAGTCTCCAGCATTCTCGAACACCATCAACCTCAAGAAAACTAGCAACCTAGGTCTCCAGTACCCTCCTTTTATACCCCAACAGTGTGAGTCTCAATGACCCTCCTCAAACATCTGATGTCTGCATTCAATGCATTTCAACTCTCTTACAACACAGTACATCTCAAACCCTTTCTCCCAATATCTGTAAGTCACTAGTACAACATCTTAAGTCTCCAGTACCAGCCTCCATAACATTGAGCGTCAAGCACATACATCAAACCCTTCTTAAATCTTAACACCCCAACACTGCAAGTCTCTTTTACCCACTGCTAGCATCTAACATCTCTCACACCCTCTTCAATGTCTAGAGCATCAAGCCTCTTAAGTCTCCAGCACTCTCCCACAACACATTGAGTCTAGAGGACTATTCCAAATATCTCTATCCACTGCCCTTCTCCAACAGCGTGGGCCTCAAGCACATCCAACCAACTTTGTGAAGAGGAGTAGATCCTCCCCCTCATTGGTGATAGACAGGTGAAAATGTCATTTAGGGCATGTGGCCCGCTTTCCTGTGTAACATTATAAAAGTCAGAAGCATTGTTCATTGAGGCAGCCAGCCTGCCCTTATTGTAGGCAGGTACATTTGAAATAGGTGTCACTGCACACACATATTTAGGAAAACATAAAAACAAAGGAATGCTTTCATTGCGCACAACATACAGACCACAGCTCCCCCTGACATAAGAAAAATTACCTACACTCAATAGACATAAGAAAAATACATCAGAATAAGGCCCACAGCAATAGCAAAAGGATACATTTTTCTCAAAATGGATGCCCCAATATACATAAAACTGAATGCATGCCTTATGTCTTGTGTGAATCCAAAAGTGTTGAACAAATAAGAAAATACAGAGTCGGGAAAACCCCAGACGAATAGATAATACGCCCAAGCCAAGGTTGACTGAGAGCAGGCTGGGGCTTGGGTGAGAGAGGTGCACAATTTGGCAGCATCAAATACAGAATAGATGGTTTTCCATGATGCTGCTCACTAAAAGAAACTGGTATAGAGTCAGAAATAGATAAGGAAGGGGGATTAGCCAATAAGAAACCAGGCAGATAATCTATGTCTTGGACAAAGTGTGCTAAGAAGTCTGAAGTAAATGCGTCATTTCCAAGACTTGCTTTTTCCAATTTTTAGGGTGTGAAATATATCTTGTGGTTTATTGAAATTTGGAAAATAGCAATGTCATGCTGATTAGCATAGCTGAGGTCATTATGACAGGAAATGATCATGTGTTTCAGGAAGTGTTTATATCCAATAAAAAGGGTCAGTACACTTTGTAGAAATGTGACCAATTGCATTATAAGGTTCATATTAGAACAGAACTGATAGGATATTTTAACATCTATAAAACCATGATAGATGCAGAAATGTAGTGAGATATTCTTTTGTCAGCCTATAAAATGGGTGATTAAAACAACATACTCCCGTCTAGTCCTTATCTGTGTCTGTCTTTTGCACATCGTGGGCCCCCCCCCCAGTGTGGCTGGCAACAGGGAATTATCCTAAGAAATAGATTCTTTAATATTTGTTAATACTCCAGCACCCCAACACTTGCTGTATCAAGTACAATCTCCAACATCTCAAGTCTCCAGCATCCTCCCCCAACATCTCACATCCCCAACAGCCCTTAAATGCTTTAAATCTCAGGCACACTCGTTGAACATCTAAAGTGCTCTGCACACTTCTACTATACCTTAAGTCTGCAATACCATCCACCAACATCCTCAACTTTCCAGACCATTGCCCCTCAATTTTCTTAAGACTGGTGCACTCTCAGAGAGGCGTGGCCAGCTGCGGTGCGGACGTGAGTCCCTGTAGCTGCCGGGACTGCCGCACAAATCCTGCTCAAACAGCCTGCTATCCGTGGTTTTATTGTCGCAAAATAACCCTGCTTAGAGCCACAAACCTAGTGACCAGACAAACTGAAAACGAAGCCCGGAGCTTTCCACTTAACTGAGTTAAATCCCTGAGAAAGTTTTGTAGCAGTGTCGGCGAGCGAAAAGCAAGATGGCCGCGGTCCACGTCTGGAGCCTGTGACGCTGGGCCTCATCACGAGTTGGGCAGTAATGCCGGCGCTATTAGCGCCGGCGCTAATAGCCCTCCCTCCAAACCCCCGGCGCTATTAGTGCCGGATCACGGGTTTCGCGGAAGAGTTATTGCCCATTCCCCATTGGGCCCATTCGGGAATTCCTCATTTCCCATTGGGCCCAATGGGGAAAATTTGCGCTATTACCGCCGGCGGTTTTCCCGCTGGCGGTAATCATGCTGAAAATCGGCAATTTTGCCGCGGATTTCCCGCCAGCTCAGAGCTGGGGGGAAATCTGCCAAAGTCATGATCTGGCGGACCCTTAAATGTGGTGGTAATAGCACTACCGCCACATTTAAGGGTTACCACCAGACTCGTGATGAGGCCCACTGTGTGAGGGGGAGACGGGCCACATGAGGTGCCTGTGACGTGGCCTCCACCGTACCGGAGGAAAGCTACAAGAAAGAACCTCCACGGGTGATCGTGCTGCCGTTGCCTGTCCCCGCCCGTGTGATACCCTGTACACAACTGCGCCACTAGCGGGTGTTCAGCGACGGCGAACTGGGCCTTGGAGGTGGGTGCACGCGACCTGATCGAAGGCACACCGGAAAGGAGCTGCACCGCCAACATCGTAGTGCCCGTGCGGCCTGAGGTACAGCGCGAGACAGACGCAGACTTGCGACTGCCTCCGGCCGCGAGATCCGGTGGCGCTGCGGCCCAGGGATGCACGGCGGCGCAAGCCCCGTCTGGAGAACAAGCAGTAAAGATCAGTGGACCGCGGCTGGGTGCGCCCTACACTTGTTGTAGAGTAACATCTATCGGGGCAACAACCCGCTGCACACAGCGAAAACGACCCTCCCCATTGACTGGTATCAGCTGAGCGCATGATGGGCAAAGATAAAGCCAGAAAGACAGTTACCCAAAGCTGAATCGATCAATATACTAGAACACCAGCGGCCTCCTCCTCGGACCAAGAGCAGCTGCACAACATGACGGAGGCTGAAAGCTCCATATCCCTTAAGGATATCATGGCTGCAATAGCCGAGTTGCGGGCATCCATGGAGCAAAAAATTGATGGACGTCTCCCTTCTCTGGCATGACCTGCAAAAATTGACATCACACACAGGGGAAGCTGAACAGCTCATTTCTGGATCAGAAGACGGGCTACGAAACATGGAACAGCGTATGACCCAGGCCATGTCACGCATCAAAACATTGGAGGAGCGAGTCTATGAGGGAGAGGGTCGATCTAGGTGCAACAATGTCCGCCTACTGGTCCTGCTGGAAAAAGCGGAAGGACCGTGCATGGAACTATTCCTAGAACAATGGCTCTCTGACCTGTTCGAACCCAAATCATTCTCAAAATTTTTCTCCATTGAACGGGCCCACCGCATGCCATCTGGACCACCTACACCAGGCTTAGCACCACGTACGGTGATTGCAAAAACTGTTGAATTACAGGGATCATGACGCATTACTGCAAATGGCCCGCACAAAGGGAACAATCACACACAACGGTTCTCGCATCGCCTTCTTTTCGGACTACACTAGGGAGGTCCAGAGGGCATGTCAATCCTTTGACCAACTCAAGAAACACCTCCAAACCAAGAACATGAAATATGGCCTCTTCTTCCCAGCGCAGCTTAAAATATACAACCAAGGCACCACGGTATATTTTACAGATCCAAAGGACGCATGGAGATGGGCAGAACAACACATTGAAGGTGACTGGGGGGTAGCGAGATTGAGAAACAACCGGAGGCGCAGACCGCTGCCCGAGCGGGGATTGCCCGCCCTGCCACCAATAGAACAAGATCCGGACCCACCGCCGCCGCCGGTTGAAGATCGCTGAAGGCACAAAACAGGAAAAGGTACCATCCTAATCTGACGGGAACAAATTTATAACATTCTGTTGGCTCAACAAAAGTCACATCACGCAATTCTGAGCCCCACCTATAGACTTAAGATTGAGCGGTCCAAGGGATAGGGAAAGTTCCCCCCGGAGGCCCCCCCGTCCAGACACTTAGACGTTCCAGTCTATTGTGAGTTTATGTTTTAGAGTGAGCAGGTTGTCAATTTGAGAGCTGCTAAATGTTGTTTGGGCGACAGATACTTCAAGTTGGGTGGAGTGTAGGGTGGGGGGTATGTTGGGTAATCCTTTTTTAGTTCTGTTATTTATGGGTCTTTCGAGCAAGGCACAACTCCTCAAAGGGGGAAAACACACGAAGACAACACAAACATGGCCCCACTGGGGAGAACGTATCCCGTAAGCGAACCCCCTGCTCCCTCATGTTTGCACAGTCGACAGCAGTAGCCAGATGGCACAAGTCACTCATGGTGCATGTTATGATGTGTGACATTCCCACCCCAAATTGTCATGGCCTCACATAGCAACACCACGAGAACGCTCCGGTTCATGACATGGAATGTCAATGGGCTAGGTACCGGTATTAAGAGACATTTGGTCACACAATTCCTAAACAGACACAAGCCACATACATTATTCCTAATCGAAACGCACTTATCGGGCACAGAATGCAATCTGTTTAAGAGCACACATTATCAAACTGCAATACATGCCGCCTTCACTAGGGGTTCAAGGGGCGTGCTCATATTAATACATAAAACACTCCCGCTCCAATTATCCAGCGTCACTCAGGACACAGGTGGCAGATATGTATACATCACGGGAACGCTATGGGAACAATCCATTGCAATGCTGGCAATCTAAGCGCCACCAACCCTGCTAACCCCATTGCTCACTGATATCTCACCCCTGATCACCGGGGACACATCTGACATCATGATTATGGGAGGTGACTTGAACGAGGTCATGGACTTAGAAATGGACCGCACACACGTGCGAGGCAGAAACCCCAGCATACGCACCAAGCTGGCCGCCTTTGCCAATGCCATGGGCCTCCAGGATGTTTGGAGAGAGCTGTACCCCGATAGCAGGGAGTACTCCTTCCACTCCGGAGCACATGCATCGCTTTCGAGATTAGACTACTTTTTTCTCCCTCTGGTGGACATACACAAGGCTAGCAGGGCTTGCCTACTCCCTAGGGGAATCTCGGATCACTCCCCCCTGTCGTTCGATCTCCTCACCTCCAGACCGACTCCCCCCCCGAGGGGGCATCTAAATAACTACTACCTGGGATTCCCGGATCTAGTGGAACGAATCCAAACAGCCACGAAATCCTACTTTGAAACAAACACAGGAACAGTAGAAGACCCAGGAGTGCTATGGGAAGCATACAAGTCAGTGTTGAGAGGAGAAATCATCTCCTGGACCACTGCCCATAAAAAGGCTCACCTTGCTAAGCTACATGAGGCCGACAGACAGGTAAAACATGCAGAAGAGAACCATCTGTCGCAGGATCGGCCGAAACACAACGGGCACTCTTGCTCGCTCAGAAGCGTCTATAAAATATAGCCCTAGATAATGCCAGACAAGCACACAGAGCAATGCGCGCTAGGCTTTATGAGACCGGTGACAAGGCCAGCAAGATGCTCGCCTGGTTGTAGCGGAGGGACGAGGGGCACAGTCAAGTTAGACGGCTCAGCCCGGAAGACTCTGACCCTCTGCTAACAGATCAGGAAATAGCGGGTGGCTTTGCCACCTTCTATGCTGACCTCTACAAAACACCTGCCTCCCCTGCAGAGAATACGATTCTAGCGGAAGTCACTCTCCCCACCCTGAACAACGAAGAACGGGAACTCCTTGGAAAAAGAGATCTCGGAATAAGAAATCATGGCAGCCATGTCGGGCTTCAATCGGGGAAGACTCCAGGCCCAAACGGCTTTCCAGTGGAACTGTGGAAGAAGATCGGCCCAGGGGAGCTAGTCCCACATATGTTACGCATGTACCAAAGTGCCCGTGACCAGGGCTCTCTAGCCCCCGACCTTAGAGAAGCCACCATAATAGTGATTCCCAAAGCAGGCAAACCCCCCGACAAATGTACCTCCTGCAGACCCATCTCTCTCATAAACAGCGAAACCAAGATCCTTCCGAAGGTGCTAGCTCACCGATTACAACAGGTCATCCCATCTCTAATTCATCCAGATCAATGCGGCTTCATGCCACAAAGATCCACCCACATGAATATCCATAGACTACACACCCATACTATTCCGACTGGGTAAGGTGAACGAAACAATACCAACAAACTGCCCTTACCATATTGAACTGACACAATTCAGATACCTAGGTATACAAATTACAAAAGACCTTAGGGAATATACACCCACAAGCATGTACCCGATCATAACACGATTCGCTGAAGACGTCCAACACTGGGTCTCCCTACCATTAACCCTACTTGGCAGAGCAGCCCTTTTCAAAATGATGGCCCTCCCATGCTTCTTGTATATATTGAAAATGCCCCACTACATGTCCAATGGCGCGAATTCCATAAAATTGAATGTATCCTTCGAAAACTGCTATGGAGTGGAGGACACCCACGCATAGCACTTGCCACGCTCCAAAGATCGATATGGGAGGGTGGTATAGGCCTCCACAGACTACAAACATACTATTGGGCCAGCCAAATGGTGATTGTGAATGACATGCTGCACGGGGACACAACATTACCACATACCAGAGCGATAATCACAAGCGACTCCACCAAACCTCCCCTGGAACACTTATACCGAGCGGTGGGCCGAGCAACCCCTCCAGCCATGCTGACACACATACCAAGAGTTTGGGCAGAAACACACAAATATATGGGTTGGGGAACAAACTAACACCCATACAACCGCTGTGGAATAACAGGAACCTCCCAGAAGTAAGAAAACTCCCCAGATGGCCCAATTGGACACTGCATGGGATAGCAAAAATTGGAGATGTGATATGAGAGGGAGAAGTGATTCCATTCGACACCTTGGTGCCCCGCTTCTCTCTCCCCCCCACAGAACAATACCACTATACACAGCTAAATCACGCGCTGTTAACCCACATTCCTGCCATGTGCGATATGCCTGAATACACACCGATGGAATGCAATGTAGTTTCTGAACGAATTAAACATAAGGTCACCTCTGTCATGTATAACGCCATCACCTCTTTCGCCACAACTGAACTGGCAAGTCTAAAGGCCAAATGGGAACGGGAGGTGGGGATAATCCAGGCGGAGGAGTGGATAACCGCTCTAATGTACCCCCAGGAGATTACAATCTCATCTACATTTAGACTCATACAGCTTAAAATCCTCCACCGGGTCTACTACCCAAGAGTGACACTCTTCCGCTGGGGCAGGATATCGGCCTCAAACTGTCTGCGCTGTAAACGTGAAGAAGGTACCTTCTTCCATATTCTATGGGAGTGCAAGCATATTCAACGCTACTGGCAAGCATGTTGCAATGAACTGTCTAAAACAGTCCCCAGGGAACCAAAGCTTTTGCTGCTGGGGATAGAAGACGAAAGTGAACTGACAAGACACGAAAAACTATTCATGTCGACTGCCACAGCAGTAACGAAGAGGAACATAGGTCAATTATGGGGCTCGGAGGTGGCACGCACCCTCGAACAATGGCCCACGGATATAGACATTTGTATTGCAATGGAGTACAGAGTTAACGCTGCAAGAGGCTGCCCTGAAAAAGCAAAGAGGATCTGGCAGAAATGGGAGGACTATCGATAACGTGTCCCTCCCCTACCGGATGACCTGAGTCTGTGAATACGTGTCAACTGTGCAGAGACTATTGTGCCGATACACGCCATAGATGTTTGCTCTTGTTTTACAATGACCCCTTTTTCTTTTCCCTCTCTTTGCGGTTAGTTGTGAATGTTGTGTTTGGGGAGCTTCTTATACGGCTCTCCCAGTTGTTGTAATGTTTATTTAACCTTGTGTGAAAATTCAATAAAATGTTTGATCAAAAAAAAAGACTGGTGCACTCTCCGCCAAGCCATAAATCTTGCGCACCCACCCCCAACATTTCAAGTGTCCAGTACCCTCTCACAACAATAACTGCACAGAACCAAGATGTCGATTCCTCCGGGCACAGCCTAGTCACCCCGAGCCCCATGGCCCTTCATTCAGGTGGTGAGGGGAATGCAGCAAACACCCCCCCCCCCACTTGCTTTTTCTGTACAGAGTCGCACCCTAAGCCCTCTAAAAAGTGTTCACTTTTAGATCAGGTGAAGAGCACATTCAACCATCTTTAATTATTTTTGAAATAAATTTGTTCTGTCTTGGTGCAGGCCTTTAGTGGCGTCTCCCAGGGGCCTTTCCACTTGGAAAGGTCAGCTGTGAGGACCCTTTGAGAGACTTCTGGGTGGGTTCCATGCTGCCTAATGGGCACTCCATGATTCAAAGCACTTGAGCTGGAGACTAGCACAGGAATGCTGCCCCTGGTGGGTGGGTATCACACCTCGCCAAATAGGAGGGCGTGTGTGGATGGGGCAGACCCACTGCAGCTGCTGTAAAGAGCTTCTTGCCCAGGATCCAAGTGCCCCATATTTTATGTGATAATATAACTATGAAAGAGCAAGTTGATTTCCCCAGGGTCACACATTGTGAGCGAGTAGCGATGCTGAGATGGGTGCCCGGGGCTCCTGCCACAACAGCGGGCAACCAGTATGTTGCTATGTTAAACCAGATGGCTGGTCAAAGAGGGGCATAATCCGGGCCACAAGATAAAATGTAATTACCGAAGAAGTGCAATGAAATGTCTGCAGCAGTTCCGCGGGAGGCCTTACCTGCCCCTCCAGATGCACAAGCCCGGCGTCCAGGATCATAAGGGAGAGGAGTAGGGAGAGCCAGAGCATCATCTGACTGAGCCCCTGCACAGGACACAGGGGCATCACTCTCTGTTGGCTCTGTCCATAGCGCTCTGAGGACAGGTTTGGGGGTGTGCAGCTGCCTCAGCCTCACCCTCTTGTCTATGAGAAGTGCGGTCAACTACTTGTTGACAGTGGAATCCTAAGGAACCCCAAATGGTTTTGTGTGCCGAAGGTTCACTAACCTCACCCTATTATGCTGTTCCGTGGAGCAACTCAGGAGGAGGAAGAAAAGCCAAGTGACTCAGTGGATGTGTTGCATTTGTTATGCTATGTTATGCTATGTTAAGTTGATTTGTACCGTGCACCGCTACCACCCAAGGGCAGTCTCCAGGCGGTCCCGTGGCTCTGCAAGAGAAGAGGGTTGGAAGTGTTAGTGGGGATAGGATGATAGGATAGGTTCAGAATCAGGAGGAACTAGCGTCTGTGAGCGGTGTCTTGCATGTGGGCGTTGGTTCGGGAGATGGGTCGAGAGGTATTTCTTGAAGGCAGCCGGGGGAATACTGGGCTTCACTCGGCAAGACAGCGAGAATTTATATTCGATGGAAGCTTGCGAGTAGCAGCATGAGAGCGGGATAGCTTGCGCCACAAATCTAAATAGGATGGCAACCTTGGTCAATGTCTGAGAATGAGGTGGCCAAGATGTTAGGCCTATCGGTCATCAAGCACTGCAGCAGTAGTATGGTCAACGCAACGCCGTCGACAGGACGGGGGCAGCCCCGTTTCTGAGTACTTTCCACATTACCAGTGGGAAGTGGCCACTCCCCGTGACTGCTAGTGACAGAGAAGCATGAGCTTTTGCTGGTTCACAGCAGCAGAACTCCTGGCTCAGAGCCGTCCCTTTGGACTGCTGAATAGCCCTGTCTTTATCTCGGTCTCTTTATTTCAGCAGCAATGCTATAAAAGATTAGCAACACAAGTTAAAATGAATACCAGCAAGTAAAAGCAGATATAAAACGATTGCATCGCCATAGTATCACATGCAGCAATCATCACCCCCCACCCCCTTGAGATAATACAATGGATTAAACAGTGCTTATCAATAATTTTCTTTTTTGAAAAGCAGAAAATGAGAAGACAGAAAAGGCCAACACAAGTGGGTAAGAAGGGTAACCTTTAAGTACTACAAGGGCCACCTGAGTAGGCAATACTTTGTGATGTATCCATAACGGCCTACGCCACTGCTGCCTGACCACACGATGAAATGGGCACAAAATGAAAAGATGTACTTCATCTTCAGTTTCACCCGACAGAGCGGGCAAACAGTTGAAGTACTATCTTTGCTCCATTTGGCAGCAAAATTCCCCAGTGGTAGAATACGCAGCCGAAACTTAGCATGTCAGCTATTGAGTTTGGGGGTAAGCTGGAAATCTAAATAAGGTTCCGCACACCAAACCTTTTTTGGCTGCAGGTAAACCACTGACTTTTTCTTTTTTTATACATTTAATTCTTTGAAAAACACATCATCGTATGGGAGGGTTCCCATTTGGCAGCCAATGGATTTGTGATGTGGCTCAGTACCCAGAACAATGTTTGGAAGTTCACCATAGAGATCAATAAACATGAAATACATTTCTTGGACATTACTGTTTTCCATCAAGGGGGCAAACTTTTGATAAAACCTTTTAGCAAACCTACTGACCGTAATGCCCTCCTTCCTTTCTCAAGCCATCATGCTAATCATATCTACGCTAATTTACCCCATGGTCAATTTGTGAGGCTAGAGATAGCAGCATGAAACAGCACTATGAGGATAGTGTCAACACTTTGGCTGAGAATCTAGTAGTTAGAGGCTATCCAAGTTGATTGGCCAAATACTCAGCCAAGCGTACCTACAATAACAACCGAGAGGCCCTTTTGAAAGATGGGTACAGGACTGGTCTTTCTTAATACTTTTTCCAACCTTTCGTACAGTATTAAATCAGTGATCATGAAAAATTGTAAAAGGTCTGAAGATGGAAACTATGCCATTAGTAGCTTTCAAGAGGAATCATAACATTAGAAACATGGTCATGAGGAACAATATTACTGACAAACCCTTAAAGATAACTAAACAATCCACATTATGGGGTATGGCCCCTGTGGTGGGTCATTTTGCCTGTGGACAATGTGTTATGTGCCAGTTCACAATGAAGACCACTGAAGTAGACATTGGTTTAAGGGGTAAATGGGTCATCAAAAAACAAACAAATTGCAACAGTGATAATGTGGTGTACATGCGATATTTAGGTAGAACAAACAGAAAATGTAAGACCAGATTAATAGAGCATCGCCGTTGTGTCAGGAACAATATTTCACAGGCCCCCCTCATTAAACATTCTATGGAAAAGGGAGATACCCACGATGACATCAAGTGGGGTATTTTGAAGAAAAACAATAGTCCTAATAAGGAATTGATTCATCAAAGACTCTTGACCTTTGAAGAGAAGATGATTTTCAAAACCAATAGCCATGTCATGGGTCTGAACGAGAGTATTGAGTGGCATAATGTGTCTCTGTCACATTGAATATGACTCGAACATTGCTCTTTGTTGACCTTTTGGGACCATGTTTGGCCAAATTTCTACATATTTATTCTGTCAAATATGGCTATTAATCATGAAGTGTGAAATAGGAATGCTTTTCTTGTTGGTTTGTGGTAAATTGATCACCAATACATGACTATGGTTTTCTGGGTACAGACAGTCCTTTTCCAGGCATTACATAGATTTAATATTCCAAGAGTGGTTGGAATTGTCAAAGTGGATGGAACTGTCAGAGTGGATGGGAATTGTCAGAGCGGATGGAATTGTCAGAGTGGATGGAATTGTCAGAGTGGATGGTATGGATGGAGCGCATGAGTGGATGGAGTGGAATAGACAGAATGGATGCAGTGTATAGAGTGGATGAAGCGGATAGAGTGGACGAGGCGGTTAGAGTGGATAAAGCGGATAGAGTGGTTGAAGCAGATAGAATGGGTGAGCTAGTTAGGGTGGATTAAATAGATGGAATGGATAGAGTGAATGGAATGACGGAATGGATAGAGTAGATGGAACGGATGGAATGGATACAGTAGAGGGAATAGATGGATTGGATAGAGTAGAAGGAATTGAGGAATGGATAGAGTGGATGTAGTAGGTAGAATGGATTAATGAATAGAGTGGATGGAATCGGACGAGTGGATAGAGTTGATGGAATGGATAGAGTGGATGCAATAGGTATAACAGATGGTATGGAATAGATAGAGTATCTGAAGTAGATGGAATGGACGGTGCAGATGGAACGAATGGGGCAGATGGAATGAACAGAATTCAATGGAATGCACCCACACGTGTATCACTGTGCACCCTGCTCCCCTACCCCCCATGCTGTTGCTATATATCTGTATCCCCCTATATACCCATATCCCCCTACCTCTAACTGTCTGTCTGTCGCGCTATGTTTCCTCCATCTTACTCATGTGCCTGGTCTTGGGTGCTCTAAAGATAACCACCATATCACATCACTACTCTTACTCTCTACTATACACCATCACGTAAATATAACACAGCTATACCCCTGCGTTATTAGGCCTAGATGTCCACATACAAATATGACCTCATGAACACCTCATCACCCTAATAAAATGCAGCTAGCTGAGTACATTCCGGCATAGTCACTCACACATGCGTCTCTCAGGCCTAACGCAGCCAAAGCCCAGTCTGGATGTCCACCCACCAGACTGCACACATCCAACTGACTTCTCCAGCACCACACCTAAACGCTAGTCTGCAGCTACCACCTGGCAGTTACACCAGCTGTAAACTTATCTGGTGCTCCCTCGCGCCCTATGACTCTATCTCTCTCTCTCTCTCTACTGACCGGAACTACGGTTCCCGAGGGCGTGCAACCTAACAGCGCTTTGAGGTCATACCAATGATATATAGAGCGCTATATAAATGCCAAATAACATAACATAAAATAACAAATACCATTGGGGAGTCTACTTTTGTGCACCCTGGTCTCCTAGGCGGAAGCTTTAACTGCCTTTTGGATTCAAAGCCCTTAAGTGAAACCTCTGTCAAAATGGCGCCTGGTTTTGCAGCCATGTATTGCCCTTTTACATGCGAAAAATAAGTCCTTTCTCTATGTTATTGCTGCCAGATATGACTGCGAGCATCAGTCAGAGCAGCTGTGGATCAGCTTGGCATTGAGACAGGATGGCGAATAGTGAATAACAAGATTACGGCAGGTTAATTTTTTTCTGTATAGTCGCTATAACCTTATGTTTTGGAGCAGTGAGTGCTCTCTAATTGGAGAATATTGAAATTGGTTTACGACGACGACATGCAGCACCAAGAAATGCATGCTTGACCGTAGCGTGGGAGCCGCGTTGCCTAAGGGGAAACACAGCGTAATATATTTCCGCTTGAAATCCATTAATGTTTATATTGATAGAACCCACCCCCTCATCTCCGACATACTGGATAAAGAACAAGAAGACACGGTGCATGACACCGGGTATCATTCCAATACTGCATCACGTGTATGAGAGATGTTATGCACTCAGACAATTGTACTGAATGTACCCTCAAACTGAAGTGGCAGCAGGAGATTTCCAGACACTACTGAATATCGAAGCATTATAAATAAAATCTGACAGGTGCAAAGTGATGTCGTAAGGAGAAGACACGATGATGCACAGAAACGATATAAGAATACTTAAAGAATGTAGACGTAACTGAAGAAACAAGAGTAATCATGCATCCAAGAGAGAAGAAACCATATATACAAAGAAGATAAGTAACCAGATGAGTAGTGAATGTATATACTCAGAAACACAAGGTAGATGAGTCGCATAGAAGCTTGCTGCAGTAGAAAATAGAACATGGGTAAAGCGGTCATGTTGGAAAGATGGACGTCGGCTCTGAATAATAGTACGCAAAAAGCTCGAAGGAGAAAGACCAGAGCTGCAGAGCTGAGAGACGCAGGACATACAAATGTGTGCATGAACAAAGAATAGTAGTTGGCCGGAGATCAAGGATGCCACAGTGAGAAGCAATAAGCAATCGCAGGATACAAAGGGAGTCGAGGATAAGCAATGTACACAGGACATATCAGGGAACATTTGTGAATGCAAAGTATTGACAATTAAAGATGCAGAAACGCATATGTGAGACAGAGCAACCAAGTCTCCAGAAGCCGAAGAGGGCAATGACAGCTGGCATAATTGAATCAAATAGCACTAAATAGAAAGGCGAGATGGCCAAAATAGTGGTCTCTTCAAACGTAGTGTAAGACCAGATAACAAGGTCTATTCGTAAGCTCCAGACAAAGATAATGATGTACCTTAACTCCCGCTAAAGTGTCAAAGAAGAGAACATCCAGCAAGGTCAAGAACAAGGAAGAAGCCTTGGCTTGGGGCCTGACCGATGAGAGAAGATGGACTAATTGGGCATGGTGGTAGTAGTCTGATGTTGTTCTCTGCACCGGAGTTTCGTTTTGCTTACGTGCTGCTAACAAGCCTCATGTTGAAGGTTGGGAGAGAATGCCAACCAATCAGGGGGGCTACGCAATGGTGGGCATACATTGTTGCATGGGCCAATCCACTGCTGTTAGCTGCTTATCTCTGTATAATACATAACTAGAGGGAAGTCCAAGGCGTGCCTGCTAGGTGAGGGGCAGCCAATGGTGTTACTAACACTTATAGAGGCTATAAAGTGGATATGTTCTCCTAACCAATCCCTCCGTCCGATAGGTTTGATTATTTGCCATGCAGGACGCATATCGAGGTATAAAGCCCTGCACTACGATTTGTTGTTCGTCAGGTTTTCCTACTTTATTGAGCTGATGATAAAGTAGTATGTTGCTACATTCTTTGAGCCTGTGCGGTTATTTGGGTCCAAGATGGTGTATTATGGGTCTCCGATTCTGCGCATAAGTGCGCACCAGCCCTACCTGCCCGCAGGAGTGTGGGCAACCTGCTCAGGAGGTCCCACCACAAGCTCTAGCCACGTTTATAGGGCACTTGGCAAACACGTCTGTCATGGCCTGAAGCCCAGCCCCAGCGCCAGCCTCGAGGCGCGTGCACTCGGCTGCGGCCACCACCGGCACCACACAGGGTATACAGGGTATACTCGGCGCCCCTCCTCTGCCCCCCCCCCCCCCCAAGCCCCTGGCTGCTTTTCCGGGAAGGTGTTTGCTTTGGGAAGAGTGGCCGCTTTTTTCCTGCTCTTTATATAGGGGCGAGAGGTGAGCTGAATGACTCGCTTCAGCCTCGGCCCCAGAGCCGGGAACCCAGGAAGAAACACACAAAGAGCCCCCAGTTCCCGGCCGCGGGCAGGGCCTGCTGGTGCGCACAGCATGTGAGCGCATTTTCCGCGCAGCGCAGCAGTGGGCTGTGCGCCGGGAGAGGAGAGGAGAGGCAGGGGGAGTCCAGGGGAGAGTTTGAGGTTTCCTGCAGCCCGCCTGAGGCACGGGCACCTCGGTGTGGAGGCTGGGGAATAACGCGGCCTGTATGCACGGCTGGGCGGCCGCTGCACCGCCCGCGCCGAGGCTTTCACGAGGAGCGCCGGGAGCGCGCTGAGCGGCTACATTGTGTGCGAGGCGCTAGAGGCGAGCGGCAAGCAGAGCTGACGGGACGGGGGGCAGCACTTCTCGGAGCTCCGAGAACTTTGTACGAGGATATGTTCAGCGTTTAGTCCTGGTAAGTCGCATTTTATAACAGCTTACTGCCTGCGAGGCTTCTGAACGGAGGGGTAAAGGCCGGGCTTTCCACAGCGCGCCCCCTCTTTCAGAGGTGGGCTGGCTGGTGCACGGGGGCGGGGGGAGGCGGGTGCTGGCAGGGCCGGCATGGAGTCAGTCACACACCGGGCAGATATTTCTTATGAGGCCGTTTCTGCCGCGGCGCCACTGCTTTATAATGGAGGTTATGAGGGGCGCTCCCCCAAGAGTCTGCGTTGCCCCCCAAACACATAACTCCCCACCCCCTCCATTGATAGTGTCTCCGCTGCCCGGGTCTTTCTTGGGGTTCACCGCCTAAACTGCTTTGCCACTGTGTGCGTCTCTGTATCCTGTTTCACTCAGTGCTCGGTTATTTCGGAACCTTTTTTGATCCTTGGTACCCGTCAGGTGCTGCTGGGGGGCCTTGCCCCTCCTTTGCATTTGACCAGTGTACTCTTTTGTTCCCACAGTTCCTTGCGCGGGAGCCCCCTGCAGTCAATACATCTGTACGAGTGGTCGCACTTGCGGATTTTGAATATTTTTCACAACATATTGTATGGGCTTGTCCACCCCCTCCCAACCCCCATTTCTAAAATGCAGTGCCTTGCATGGCGGCCCGAAGCAGGTAGCGCTTCAGTATCAACGCACAATTGGATCGGGTTCTGGGAGCTATTCAGGGCTCAGAACCTTCCCTTAAACTCAACCCTGGTTCATGGAACTGTGCAAAGTGTATGTTTGCAGTGCAAAGGCAGTGCAAGTGGTCATTTTTGCAGGACAATGTGACTTTGCACTGCAAAAATACACTTTGCACAGTTCCATGAATCAGGCTTTGTGTTGGCAGTGCAAAGTCACTTTTCAGCAGTGCAAATTCACTTTGCACCGTGCAAAAATGCCATGAAACGGGCCCTTATGTGACTGTATTGAGATGATGTTTCATATGCAAAATGAGAAAATTAGCACGTGGGTGGGGCTTATTACAAAGAGCCCGGTATGTACTCAAGCGCCTCTAGGCGCTGTATTGGGGAACCTTAGACATCCAGCGGGTGCACGACGTTTAAGAATGTGACTGTGAAAGGGAACAGCCACCTTAGCCAGCGCGTGCTCCGAGGCTATAGTGTAGCGCCTCCGCAGTGTAGGCACCCACCTCTAGCGCTGTGTGCGCGTGGCCACCGCGCTTGGTAAAACGTTCCGACAGGGTGGTTGCGAGCTGCACTTGGCGTCTTGCAGATGAGTCATGAGCCAGCCACAGCCAGCGCCCACTGCCAAGGTCCACCCAGGTGTGGGCTCCCGCTTAAGGGGCCCCAGGATGCGTCTGGCGGCTGCGCTGGGCACCTTCCAGGACACGCGGTGCACCTGTCCGTGTGCCAGGATCCACCACAGTGCCTCCCAGAAGTCACCAGTGCTCCATGCACACGAGACTTGAGTACAGCTGGGTATTTTCATTGGGAATGGCTGGTCTTAGTGAACAGTAACCGGCTCACATTGCATTTAACGTTCCCGACGTGGAAACTTTTTCTGTCCCCAGAAGCTATTCCCAGCGCCGTGTTTCTAACGCACCGCGCCCTTGGCCGGGAGTGCGTGTATAGGAAAAACGTACACATGCTGCTGTGGGGTTCTGTGGCCCAGTAGGGCCCTGAGACCCCGGTTCGCCCCGCACACAAGGCAAGACTAACGTTAATGCACAGATGTTCACACAGTAAACCAAGGTCCACACTCTGGGGGCCACTATACAGAGACCATGGCATAGACTGTTTCAGAAAACTTAAGGAGGTTCTTTAGAGTTGTAGGGGCAGCATCGCAGGCACTGCACAAACATCGCCGCGCAGAAGAGCTAATGGCAATTGGCAAAGATGAAACACTTTGCCAGGAGACTGCACTGTGGTTTGCCCCGTGCCACTGAGCCATGGCAAACTTCCCAACATCGTTAATATAACTGGGATCACTTCTGGCATTTCACGACCTGATCCCAGTGGATGGAGGGTTGGGAGGAGGTGGCTAGGGGGGAGGGGTGTCACCAGGAAAGGATGGTTGGCCAAGGGGCAACATATCTCATGCTTGGGCCAAGCGGCACTGAGTGGTCAACGCACATGTGGGGTATTCAGAAACACCCCTGTGCACCCCAATACGCTCTCATGAAGATGTCTGCAGGATCCTCCAGGGTACACTGTAGCCCCCCGACCCCCTACGTGCGATGGAAGTGTACACGTTGGCATGATATTGGGGAATACCAACCTTCCATTGAAATCACACAGCTTTGCACCATCAATGAATATGTTGTCATCCTGTTCCACCGGCACCACCAAGCATACGCCCCCTCTCAGTAGCATCAATGAAGATGTTGCCATACTGCTCCACTGGCACCACCAAGCATACGCCTCCCCCTAGAAGCATCAATGAAGATGTTGCCATACTGCTCCACTGCCACCACCGAGCATACGCCTACCCCTAGCACCATTGATGAAGATGTTTCCATACTGCTCCACCGGCAGCACCAAGCATACGCCTCCCGCTAGCAACATTGATGGAGATGTGGCCATGCTGCCCCACTGGCACCATCAAGCAAACACCTCCCCACCATTGTGAGCCAGAACATAAGAACCAGCATTACTAGAGTGGGAACAGAGTCACCTAACCCAGTCTAAAAAAATTGAAGAGACATTGCAGAGCAGCGTACTCAGTCGATAAGATAGAACATCTTGTGACATGTTTCACGCCATCCAAGAGGCATTACTGATCCTCACCCACAACTCCAATCTCTATAAACCACTAAAATACCCTTCTACTCCTCAGCCCACCCCTCCTGAGGACTGGCTTCGTATAGCAAGACCACAAAGCTGCCATGGAACCCGATTACACACACTCACCCATCCACCACCAATCCCAATCACTGACCTCCTTTTCATCAGAGGACAACATCACTCAATCGCCTCTGTTGTGACACTCCTATCATCCCCCAAAACACAGGCATCAGTCCCACAATATCCCAAACATGCAACTAACTCAAGCAACTCTCCACTCCACTCAAGAATTGCAAGACCTGTCTGCAACGCGCACATCAACCACCGACACCTCGAATGTTCACTCCAGACTTGAGGACCAAGGCTAGCCATTAAAATGACCTTCAAATAAACAAGGACATCCCAGGTCAGGTAAGCGATAGGCCCTGTAGTCCAACTGTGGGAGGACGCTTCCTCATTCACCCATCCCCATCCCTAAGGAGTATCCTCTCAGGATGAGCCTGTTTGCCCATCCTCAGGGCCAGGCACTGACGTCATCTTACTGTAGTGGATGAGATTTGCCCATATAGAGGCTGAAAGAGACTTTCCCACCCGAACCCCAGTATCACGATGTCCCTGTTTCTAGGGCACCCTCACACCTGACCTATCCCAGATGGTTCCCTGAGACGTGTGGGTGGCCTTCTACTGTATCATCCCCCTCATGTATGTGACACATGTGTGTTGAGTGCAAGCCGACCATTGTGGTAAACACGCTTTCCCTGAACGGGAACCTAGACAATCCAACCGACACAGCCCCCCACATGGGTCTCTGCTGTTGAGGTCACTGGACGGCTACGTATGGCATCTCAGGCCCCTCGTACTCCTGCCCTAGACTCCCACCCCCAGGTCGATCAATCATGGGGTCTCCCCTGACGTCTCATTAGATATTCCCCACAGCTCCCGAGCTTCTCATCAGGGCCACATCATGGATCTGAGGAGCCATGGAAGGAGCTCTCCCTGGGGCTATGAAGTTATGAGACTCAAGACGAACCTAGCGTGCCGTCTGCCCAACTCTTAGGTGACCCTTCAGCCGGTATAGCAACTTAAGCTGACCCTTCAGCCGGT
This sequence comes from Ambystoma mexicanum, assembly GCF_040938575.1. Lineage (NCBI taxonomy): Eukaryota > Metazoa > Chordata > Amphibia > Caudata > Ambystomatidae > Ambystoma > Ambystoma mexicanum. Next base: position 1,466,322,877 of record NC_090934.1, on the reverse strand, counting down.
ATAGCAACTTCCTGGGAGTCCCAGCCAAGTCATGCAAAAGAGAGGTTTGATGGCAGTTGCCATCTTCTCAGTGGATCTTCCCAGATCCTCACAAAGCTTGAAGACAAACACATGTCTTGCCCGCATAAGCCTTGGATGCCAGACTCTCTCACCCTCTTGCTCTCTCTTGCTCTCCTCACCCACTCCCTCTCTCTCTTTCTCTGTTGCTCTCATTTCTCAGTGACGTCATGACTTTGACTCACAACATTCACCAGCAAATTATCTTTTCCGAGGGGACCCCTCACTTGGAGGATCCCCAGTGCCACCTTTCACACATCCTGGGAAGGCATATGTTGCCACTTCTCCACAAATCAGTGTCCTGATGGGCTTAAAGCATCATGGAAAGATTCCTTATTAAAGAACACACAGCCACGGTGAGGAAGTCGACCATCCGCACGGCGGGTGTGTGCACGCCTGGGCTTTTTTGACATTTCAAAAGAAATTGAATGATGGTAGATGAGCCTCTGGAAAATGTGTGGGGGTAATCTGCACACATGTTTCTATGATCACCGCACGACTTACACATAGACAGCGTACTCTGGGTGGACACAGCCTACCGGTGCAGTCCTCCTTGTCATATTTAGTTGTGATCTGACAGGTGGAGAATTCACTGCATCTCAGAAGGTGGAGAGCCAAAACCATCCCCTTGCCATGGCCAGCCAAATTAACTATCAAATGATCCATGGATCCGGCCCATTTCTGTTGGTTTACTCTCTGCAGATGGTGGCAGCAGTTAACATAATTAACATACTAATAGAGTATACTTCAAACAGGCCCATGTGGGGCCTGGCTGCAGGACTAACAAACAAGACAGGAAAACCCCAACAATCTTTGATATGTATCTGTGTCAACCATAAGTCAGCTCCCGCCTCTTAGTAACAAGGGCCGTGAACTATCACGTCTGGGACAGCTGTTTACAGTAGTCATCCCTGGAGAGGGACCCCATTCAGAGGGAACGAATATGTGGGTTGATGGAGACAGAAAGTCTGTTCTTGCCGCAGCTTCAAAGGAGACCTGCCGCTTTAATCAGGAACCACAGAGAGCTCAATTAAACCAGAGAGACCCTTTGATCCACAACAGACAGAAAGGTGGGTGGGACTTAGTATTACATGTTTTCACCCTCTTACCTTTTCTGTTGCAAAGCTCTCTGGTTATGACCTCAAGCATACATAAGATTGTTGGTGGGGACCCAGGATTGTCTCATTAAGGTAGGCTTAGCCTTCTCCAATCAGTGTGGCCCATTTGGCTTAAAAAGAGGGCTGAGCGCCTTTTTTGGGCAGATCATCTGAAGACCTCGCAAGTACTAACAAGAAGAACCCATTTGGACCCTGGCTGAAGGTACAGTCTGCCTCACAGCTTCCGCCAGTGAAGGAAGGCCAGGATTTCCAAAGTGGGAAGCAAGATCCCTCCCCTAAACATCGCCCAGGGAACAGAGGGAGATACTGAATCCAGGGGACCCTCTAGCAGCTCCAGAACCGGTACCCAGACAGCACACAGCGTGCCCTGATAGGCTCTGCAAGCAAGCCTCCTAGGTGAGAAGTGCCAGAGAGTCTCTGAACCAAACACAGGACAGGGCCATTGTGTGCATCAATCTACTCAGCTTTGGGCCGTCTGCCTTAAAGGGCGACACAAGCCCAGTGAAGAAGCAAGGAGCAGTGCATCAACAAGGATAAACCAGGGTCTGCCTTAAAGGACATCTTTGAACCAGTCGAGCCCCTCGAACTGTAACCGACTGCACCACTGACTGTTGTCACGCCGCAGTCGCGAACATCGTCCGAGACACCTCGACCAGTGCTTCAGACCTGCCAACCAGCACTGAGACACTGATTCCTTACCCCAAGCCTCTGTCTAGGCAAGCCTGCAGCCGTCTGACAACCTTGCTTGCTGAACTTCCTGCCGCCTGATACCCGCAGCTGTCTCCTGTCTTGAACTCTGTTGCAGAAACTGCAAAGTGCCCTGAAACTGACTCTACACTGTCAAGCACCAATAACTTCTACAAGCACAAGGTACATTGTGGTTCTGTCCCCTGGTCCTTCTCCAAAGGCCCCTAGAGACATTTTACGATCCATTGCTCCCTTTCTGTTGAAACCAAGTATCCTTGAACTATTGTGATTAATTACTTTACCGACTTCCCTCCTGTCAGCATCCAGAGTGCATCCCTTTTCCTTCTTTGAAACTGTCTGTCCTCTGCTTACCTTTGCAGGGTGGGTTGTATTGTGTAGTGTTGCTAGAACTGGCTGTTGAATAATGATGAAGTAGATATGTTTATCCAACCTTCACTGGACAGTCCCTTTTTTCATTGGGTAATAATTGTATTTTTGCTGTGTTGCGACTAACCACTGATCTACGACCTTACGGAGATAAGCCTGTTGTTCCGTCCACGTTACCAAAATTGGACAAGGAGGTCTTAAAATTCATTTGTATTCCAATCTGTTCGTATCCCTTCTGGTGTACTAGAGGTGTGGGGCTGATTGAGGGTTTAGAAACCGATATTCATCCCTGGACCACTGGTGCCCGGCAAGTTGATTCGTCACAGCCACAGTGACAGAGATAGAAAACAGCCACGCCCCTTTCCCAAAAGCACTGCAAAGGTCCCTTAGTCACGCAACCCATAGGTGAAGTCATTCTTCTTCTTCTCGGTTGTGCCATGTTAACAGTGCCAGCCTCGTACCAGAGCAAGACATGCCTTGCTGGCACTTGTGAATTCACTGCCTCTGCATGGGAGCACCCATGTCCCTGATCACTGAATTCTGAAATCTCTTCCAGTGTGTGCTGCACTCATCCGTCTGACATCCATTCTCAAACCAAGGACTCAAGACAGTCAAGCCCTGCTGAGGTGGGGGCTTAGAGAGCATTCTGTGGCTGAACTCCTAAACAGCTCTTCTTTGCCCCCCCAGCCCAGGCAATATTTCTGAAATCTTCAGGTGCCTGGTCTTATGCATGCCACCCCCTGCATGTGTCTGCTCGACAGATTCTATCGGAGCTTAGACACGGATGCACAGAAGCTTGACTGTGGCACCATGCCCTCTGCCCACACTCTCGCCACCACCTCTTCACATGCATGGACATGCACTCATCCTCAGCTCGCATCTCCCACAGGCTTCCCCCAATAACTCACCCTTCCCTGCAGTTACCTCCATGTCCTCCACACCATCGCTTTGTCTTCACACCACCCGGATCCATACCCGAGATATCTGCTCACCTGGGCCTGCAGCAGTCCACCATGCTGGGCTCTGGACCCGCAATTCCGTGCTGCCGACCCCCGTTATCCTGAATTCCCAGAGAGGATGTTTTCGGTTCTTCGTTAAAATAACAAATTTATAACACTGAGGTCCAAAGCACCGAATTTTCTTTACTCGAATTCCCAAAATTCTTTTTTCTCCCTACTTTTTTTTATGAGGGGGAGACCCTCGCAGCACCTCCACCCCCTAGCCCCCCCCCCACTTTATACACTAAGCCAACCCTTTTTGGTTCAGGCGCCCAGCTTGTGGAATAGTGTTCCGGAAACACTCAGGTCTGAAACAAACCTTCTGCTTTCAGGAAGGGTTTCAAAACATATCTCTTCAGATGATGAACCGGGATAAGTTGGATCAGGGACATCTTCAGGGTTCAGCTTTGGACTGGCCTCTTTCTGTTTTCTATGTGTGTCTCTGTTCGTTTAAAGCGCCCTGATGCCCTTGGGCTACCGGCGCTATATAAAAATGAAATGAAATGAAATGAAAAATATATTTATTATAAAAAAAAGTGCACAAATCCTGCAAACGTGTGTAAAAAAAATGTAGTGTTTTTGTCCTTGCTTTTGGGGGCATTGCAGAACTGTTCCACTCCTTCATCTGCACAGTTGTGTCAGACTGTGGCATTGCCACATCTGCCAACACTGGCACCATTTGGCACCTTGTTCTGAACCCCACGTCAGCAATGGTGTTTACGCCAAGAAGACTCAGACGTGCCCCCACCCGTGAGGCTGCAGAGAGTACTGCTGCACTGGTACCCTTCATGCCCCCAAGTGTTCCCTCTGGGCTCCTGCCACCCCCTTGATGGTCTAACTTTCGCCTAATTCCAGTTGCCCATCTCTGACTTCTGCTCTCACCCCACGTGCTCACACCTTTCCCTTCTACCCAAACCTTTACTAATAATAACAGCGCTTGAATCGAATTCCAATTTTTGAAATATTGTATGCGTGACAGAGACCGAGTGCTGAATGTTGGAACGTCTTCGTTAGGGGTTCAAGCCCCCCTAATACTCTACGAATAACTCTGTACAATTTATAATAAATACATTTTATACAATGGATTTGCAATAGAAGCATATATTTTACATTATGCCTGTTTTAGAACGTCAGCCAGCTCTCTTCACTACGGCGGAACATACAATGAACATGTATTAATTACATCATTGTTTTCCTTCGCTCTCATGTGACACCATTATCGCGTGCGAAGATGCTTGCATGTGTCAATCAAGCACTACAAGCAGGTGACTATCACACAGGGGCTCCTGCTCATGATGGTCTGGAGTAAAACTCATATGTAAAATGCCTGCTAAGACACATTGCGCATGCATTTTGCTATATGCCATATTTTCATTCATTTGTTTGGCAGAGAGGGGGCGGATCATAATTTACTACTCCGCCTCTTCCCTCCGCCCCACCACACAAATACTCCAGCTTTTGCGCCAGCATTTGCACCCACTCTGCCCGTGCAGACTTGTATCGTTCAGAAATTCCAGGGCGCTGAATGACTGTTGTTTTTTCCCCTTGTTCCCTCGCTCCTTGAGCGCTTTGAAACACTTGCTTTGTTTATAGGCGCTTTACAAATAACCAATACCATATCATACCATATCGGTTTCAAGCTCGTGTTAATGCTGGGGCTAACTATGGAACCTGCCTGCTTTTTACACTTGCAAGAAGCAGGCAGATCCCTGCCTCGCATTTGCGCATGGCAGGCATCTCCCTTTTGATTGGTGGTACCAGGCGGTGGTCTCATGGGTTGATCAGAAGTAGAGCCATGCTTTTTGCCCGCTTTCTGAAAGTTGGGTGGTCTTCTTCCGAATGGAGGTTTTTGGGTACCGCGTTCCGGAGTTTGGTTGCTAGTAAGGAGAAGGTGGCGCTGCCATGTCATTGCCTGTTGGTATTTGGCATCGTTGCAATTGCATTGTTGCTGGATCTCAGTGTCCTGGAGGAGAAGTAGTGTGGGAATGCCCTTCTGCCCGATTCTGGGTCTTCGCTGTGGTGGGAACATTGGGCGATCCACAGGGTGCTGGGGTGTATCCCCTTTTCTTTTGGGAGCCTGTCAGTGGAGGATTGATATATTGGCTTCTGCTATCAAAGTGTCTTACATTTACTAGCCCACCTCAGAATCCTTTAGAAGCCTGTGGTGGTTCCTGTGTTTGGGACCTATGCATTGTATAGTGTAAGCAACGTTGTTTTTGCAAAGAGAATGTGTCTGGTTCCTAAGGCTGGTCCCAACATCTCCTCTGCGGGTCTTGGCCCCCTGTGGGCTCCTCTCGCTCCAAGGCTTATCCATCACGTGACGCCAGGGGTGTTGCTAGGTCTGGAAAAGATTTGGGGCTACACTAATGGCGGGACTTTCAGGACTCAGGGCCAGCTAGCCTTTTAGTTGTAGACCCTGAGCTTCTATCTGGTGCTACAACCAAAAGACCCGGGACTATAGCCCCTCCAGGCCCTCCCTATTAACACCTCTGCGTGATGCATCTAACTGCACACCCTTATGACCGACAGAACGTTGCACCCGTCCATTACCAACTGCAGCAGACCCCTACCCTGGGTGGTTTTCCTGTGTCTCCCATTAATAACTTTCCTGAAGCCCCCTGAGGCTGGCTAATGGCACTGTGCAGCACCATGCAGACCCATGTGGCAACCCCTGCACTTTGGGACTGTTTCTGTATCTCTACAGCCCCACTAACAGCACTTGACACCCGATGTCTGCACTTACCCTTGCACTTGCCACCAGATGGCCGTTCTTTATTTATTTTATGTTATCATTATATTATCCCTTGTACTGCACTGTTCCCTCCTCCTTCTTCCCATTTCCCCCTTCCCCTGCACTTGCACGATCTCAATGACACTTGGCCTAGTAGGATCGTTGTCTGTCTCCCCTCTGTTCCCCTTCCCTTGCTTCGTCACGCCTTGAAACACTTGTGTATATGCGCGTTATAAATGCCATATCATATCATATCATGAATAAATAAGTCACCAAAAATAAAGATTTGTTGTCGTTGTTCTCTCCGCTTTTTGATTTCATATCTGATTTGCAACGTTGTCTCTCTGTGTGAGTGTGAGCAACTGCAAGGCCCCCTGGCTCTTTTGGGGTGAGGGGCTGGGTAAGGTCATCACAGGAATAGTTGTTTGCTGCCCATCAGGGCACTACTCGCCCGCTATAATGCATGTCCTCTCTTTAGGAGGGACATATACCTACGGTGGAATCAAAAGGAATCAAAAACCCAGAGCCAGCAGAAAGAACAAACAAGAAAGCAAAACAGCAGAAGCTAAGCAACCACAAAGGGGGAGACAGATGAGATAAGAACTATCACAACATTGAGGGGTCATTTTATTGCATTCCATTCTTGCTTGCATTTGCACACACTAAGTGTAAACAGTAAGTGCTTCCTTGCATTATGGCGCATAGCCCACCCCCAATGCCTTGGAGCCCCGGAAATCACTCATTGATGCATATGTGTGGATGGATTAGCATTGGAGAGCTTTGGTTTAATGCTGCAATGTGTTTGTTCTGAGGGCGCAAGCAGCTTCTTTTCATCATGTTATAAGGTGCTAAACACGCCTCCTCCCGGGCAAGCAGATGCACGAGGACGGCTACTCATAATCAGGACTAGAATGTGCTGCCTCCACAGATTGCAACTATGCCCCGTCCTCTGAGTGCTCCCTCCCTCCCACTCTATTGTTTCATTGCAGCCAATAATGTCAAGGACTTCACCGCTAGATCCCCACAGTGAGATTTGCTTCTTCTTGATCTTGACTTTAGTTTTGTTTTGTGTTTGTAGTGCAACTGATTGTTTCTAGGATAATTACAACTTTAACATGTGTACAGGGGTTTATGCAGTCTAGTGACCTCAGAGATTGTGTTAATATCCTGGCTTCTCGCCCTGAAGAAAAAATGGTGTATTTATCACTTTATTGCCCAGTGTACCAAAATGATATAATAAATGTGTGTAATGTAAAGAGGAAAGTGTACTCATGAATACCGTCTCCCAACTCCATCACAACCTCATTCATGGAGTCCATCTCAGCTGGACCCCCGGCACACACTATATGTTCTATGTCCCACACGCCATGCTAGGTGTTCACGCTCCCTGCAAAGGCATTCGCTGCTCCGTGGCGCTATGAACTCAGTGTAGCAAATACCTCAAATAGCACAAAACAAGATAGAGAGGGAACTGTCGTGCCTTGAAACACTTGTGTCTAGGCGCGTTATAAATGCCATATCGTATCATATCATATCATAACATAATGCAATACACCTTTCTTTTCAGGCACACCAGCATCCATACATTCCTATTTGGAAAGCTTTGTTACAAGTCTTAATAGCAATTGCACTTCTCCTCCTTCTGTCTCCCCTACTCTTCCGCCTGCTTTCTCGCTTCTGGGCCCTGAACCCCTGCCCCGACTTCTTGCCAAATTGAAATCTGGCTCCTCTTTGACCCGCGCCCGAACAATGTTCTAAAACCTTGCTCTAGTACTGTCTGTCACACCATACGCTTCACCCTCAAAGCATTCCCAACACTCAGACCTTGTCCTTCATTATGCATGGGGACATTATGCATGGGGACATTATGCATGGCAACATTATGCATGGGGACATTATGCATGGGGACATTATGCATGGGGACATTATGTATGGGGACATTATGCATGGGGACATTATGTATGGGGACATTATGCATGGGGACATTATGTTTGGGGACATCATTACCTGATACCGAATCACGTCCTCTTTATTGTTCTTTCAATGTTGCCTCAACAATTGACTCTTCCCGACCGACTTTCAACTCTCATCTGTCTGGTGGCCTTGCCTCTTTTCTATGTCAAGGCTCAGCACCAACTACCTGCTTCCCATTGTGGAAGCGCTTTACAAGTTAAAACAGATCTGGAGCTCGAATGAATTATTTCAAACCACCTAACTGCATTCACCCTTCAAAAAAGTCCTTGAAGACCAACCCATTCTGAAAAGGCTTTTTTAGTGCATTAAGAGTCTGATTCATGGAAAAGAGCGCCTTGAGCCGGTTGAGCCGGCAAAGTTCACGCCTCGAAAAGTACTTTGCGCGTCCCTGAGTAAATAAGAAAATCTGTGCGCTTTCCGTATTCACAGAATTACCCATGCGAAACAACCTTATGTGCATGGAGTGCCTGGAACGCTCACAACACGCCCCCATGCATAGCAATTCCAGACGTGCATACAGACCCTTGTGCACTCCTCGACCGTGAAGCAATGCACCCTGGAGAAACAGCATACAAACCTGGCGACACTGCCTAGGATCAATGTTCCCTCTAATCATTTTTCTCTATGTGAGGATCTGGTTTGCTGTTGTGTGCACATTATTTTCCATGTGCTCAACTGACTAATGAGCTAAGCCACTTTGTGAGCTACTGTCGCAGAAGAGAGTTTGGAATTATTATTTGCCGATGGATTAATGGCAGTTAAAAGCAATGTGTCCAAAAACATGCTGATAGGAGTTCAAGTGCCACTTTAATGAAGTAATTCAAGGACTAGGAGAACAGGCTTCTAATAATTTGTGTAAGGATGATAATTGCATCAGAATAACTGCACCTCAGAATGTGAGATCAGAAATGTGTGATCCCAGTAGAGCAGTGGCAATGGAAGGAACTCTAATAATATTAATTCCCGATCTCAAGAAGAATTTTAAGGGGAAAGAACATCTTTTAATAAGCAGAAAGTATCCCTATTGGCAGAGCTAAATACTTTTTTATTCCCTGAAAAATCATTTGACTCCAAGAAGGGAGCAAAATCTGATTAGAGCCCTACATAGGAAGTGAAATGGCAGGACACATAATAAAGTGTATAGTTTAGCCCACCCTTCCGCACCACAGCCTAGATACAATTAAACAAGTGCCTGACTGAAGAAAATCACACATATATGTATGCCTTTTAAGTTAAGAGCATCACTTTATCACAGATACAACTATTGAATGCCTTCTTCTGTAACTTTGGATCCCTCTTCTGTAATTCTTTGTGATCAGTTAAATAGGATGCCGGGGGATGCTAGAGACGATACACACAGAACACATGGTCATATTGAAAAGCCCTCAGCAGCTGCGCATAGAAAGAAAAAGAAGGTGCTGTTGTCTAGATGGGTACTAGAAGTCCCTATCCTTTAGCAAACAAGCTACACATTTCCTTCGGTGTACTGCCGAATCGTCTGCCTAGGTTTTTGAAATGCGCTGCTTTGTTCATACCTGTGCTCTCCCACCCATAGCCTTCCCCGGCCCCTGTGCCTGCCTCCAATACTAGTTGGTCGAGAACTGTAAAAAGGGAGGGATTCTAGCAGCAAACATTCACTGGGATATTTGCAGACCCACCATACTTTGCAAGCACTTCATATTTAATGCCTCAACATATTATGTGCATTTTAAGAATGTCATGACTCTACATGTACACAATTCTTCTGCAGTGCATACTAGATTGTTTGCAACATACCCCACCCTTATATCATTGTGTAGTATTACACAAGTGCTCAGTGAAACCGTTTTTGTATGAAAGCGAGTTACCATATAATGTGTGAAGATCTATACCCAAAGGAACTCTGAATGCTTGGAAACAATGCAGATTGTGTGAAAAGCAATTTCCTGTCTGAATATCCGGTGTCCTGATACTATTGACCATTAATCGGAGACACAGGGCCTCATTCTGAGATTGGAGGTGGTCATGGCGCTATTTGCGCCATGACTGCCTCCAATAACGGTACCAGCACTGGTCTGGTTCAATGGGGACTTACCAGTGTAGTCCGACCTTTGCGGGACCGGTAAATCCCCATTGAAAAAAACATTCCCCATTCCCATTTGAGCCCCATAGGGCTCCATGGGGATGGGGGAGTAGCTAATAATGGTACCGCAATTTGAGGTACCATTATTGGCTCTGATTTCCCTTACGGGTCCCGTCCATAATGCCTGGTCAGACCAGGCATTAAAGGAGGGACCCGCTAAGGGAACTCGTAGTAGGGCGGTAAGGGATTACCGTCACCGGTCTCCTTACCGGTGCCCGGTATCCCTAACCGCCCTACTCGGAATGAGGCCCATAGTCCATACCCCTTATCCCATGTAGGCTAAGTAAATTATATTGCAATGTTGCTCTCCACTTATAGGGTAATGTTAGTAATGCTAAAATAAGAGACACTGAGCATCACATTTGTCTTCTCAAAATCTTTAGAGGGCAAATTAATATTTGAGTTTCATAATGCGTTAACTTGCAAGGGGGCATCTTCAAAGCACATGCGTGACATATGTAAAAAGACGAGGCAGTATGGGATAAGGTTACACATCCAAGTAGCCTGCGTACTTACAGTCAGTATCCGATATTTGAGCTGGTAGTTCGATTATATGGTGTGGGTGATGCTTTTGGGAAGGTGCAATGAGTAACAGAAATGTTGGCGCATGAATGCTTTTTATGTTACAACAAACATAAAAGAAGTGGATGTAGGTACAAGTCTTCTAACCTTTCGCAGAGCCAAGAGAGAAAGAGTCAAGGTTGTCTGGTAGTATCTTAATGTGTTCTGGGGTCGAAGTTAGAGCCATAAGGTAAAGGTGTGGTAGAGTCAGGTTTAGGAGTCATGGTTGGGGAGGGAACATTATTTGGTTAATGTGTGCATTGTAACTAAGTCATTTTCTTGAAACAGCGCCCCGATGCTTCCGGGCTGCGTGGTGCTCTACAAATGCAAAAATAAATAATACGAATAAATATCTTGGTTAGATTCTTCTGTTCATGGAGCCAGTTTTTCATATTCTTTGCCTGTGTATTTTGCTGTTAGGGATTTTAGGTGTTTACGGTCACCCTTGCATATTAGTGTAATGCAAATGAGCAGAATATCAAGACTAGTTGCTTAATTTACAAGAAAGACAATTTCAGGTAATTGCTGTGGCTTGTGCCTTATTAAATCTTTTTGAATAGGTGAGAATTGTCTGTGTGCGCTGCTAAAAATCTTCTGAGCGGCACCCAGAAGGAAGCTGGGCAAGCGCACATGCGCACAGCTTAGAGGAAACATTGTCTAGGATCCCTCGTAACTTTTCCCAACACCCCCACATCATGCGTACCATGTATCAGAAAAGTTGTCGTTGTCCGGTCAATATGCGTGCAAACCCTGTAAACCGTGCCAGTACCCTGCTACACTGTTTACGCGCACCCCTAAATTCGATCGGACCACCGTCTGCATGCACAAACCGCTAAATCCAACATGCGATCTCACCTCTGCGCGGTGGTTCCTATGCGCAAGTGCCTGTACGCCTGCCTTCGGGTGGCAGTTAGATCAGGGGCTTTGCATGGTCATTTCCCCGGTGTGAGGTTGGACGGTCATATCCATGTTTTGCGCAGTTGTGGGACGTGCCATTGCCTTGAGCTGGCTGTCCCTCAGAATGCCCACATTTTCCCTTGTTTTTCATTTATTTTTGCATTTTTAAAGCACTCACACAGCCCGCGGGCATCAAGGCACTGTTACAGGAATTGTTTTTGTTTTTTAGTTGCGTAATAGTTTTTTTTGTCTTAGTTGCATATTTATAATGCGCTTGAATACCCAAAGGTTTTTAAGCGCGGACCCGGGGATCGAATTTGTGTTGCTTCGTGTCATCTTGCTTCCAAGGTGAACACGTTGCTGCTGAGCTATCCTCCCGGGACATAGTGACATTGTTCTTCCTCATTATGCATGTTCCGCCCCCTATTTAGGTCTCTGCGTAGGCCCAACCCACACTCTGTGAGGAGTTTCGCACAAGACGCTCGACTGCTTGCAGAGGTGTGCTAGACCAGCGCAAACTCCCTGCAAAGCCCCGCGCAGTCTATTCAATGAATCGTGTGCGCAGAATGGCATCTAAAGTCCTGATTTTCAGCGCAGAACATTCCAGGTCTAAGGGCCTCATTACACGGTAGGCGCTAAGGGATTACTGGCACCGGTAAGGGCACCGGTGCTGGTAATCCCTTAGCGCCCTACTACGAGGTCCTTCAGCGGGTCCTTAACGCCTGGTCTGACTAGGTGTTAAGGACGGGACCCACTAAGGGACTTCAGAGCTAATAACGTACCGCAAATTGCGGTACCGGTATTAGCTCCTTCCCCATTCCCATTGAGCCCTATGGGGGCTCAAATGGGAATGGGGAATGGTATTTGGCATGGGGACTTACCGGGTCCTCCCGGGTCGGAATGACCTGGTAAGTCCCCATACCGCCTACCCGGACCCGGTATGCGGTAAGCGAGTAGCCATGCCGCCAATAGCGGCATGGTTACCTCCTACCATGTAATGAAGCCCTAAGTCTTTCCCATGCCCTATGCAAGTGACAACTCAAATACACAAATCTTGGTATGCCGCCTGCAGACCCGCACAGACCAAGCATCTCACCTATGAAACCTGGGACCTCCAGGTTAGACATGTACATTGGACTCCTCTTGGCCACACTTTCCGTTGCTGCCCATCGGATTCCACCCAGAGGCCCTCTCCTCCCAGCTCTGCATGTCTACTGGCAGTCAGTAGGCTTGCTGAGTCTTGACACCTCACTCCAACCTATTACTGGATCACCCTTTTGAGCTTAGGGCCCTTTAGGAATATGCATGGAATGGATGGGATCACGTAGAATAACTCAGAGTCCAAATAAACGAACCAACTCAGGAAGATGGCAAAGTACTGTTTTATTAACAATGATCTAAAACAGGGCGTTTACAAAGGCGTACGCTCAGGTTCTGTCAGCGATCTTCACCCAAATCATTGTTTATATATTAAAAATACGTCCGAGGTGATGTCATACTACGTGGCAAATAATGAAAAACCTACTAAGGGTCGGGATTGGCTTAAAGGGGACATCTAAGTCTATTTTCTATAGGAACCAGGATTGTGATTGGCTGCCCACCGTCAGGTGGACAATATATGCCTACCTCTAAAACATGTCATCTTCAAAAACATTAGATACACAGTTTCTCATTCATTTACAAACTATAAGGTCCTTCGTTATATGGACTAATATAATTGGTTGGCACGCTTGTGCCATGTCTGGAACATTCGGTTCACTTAGCAGCATGTAAGCCCAGACCCAGGTGCAAGGAGATGGGGCATGACACTACCTCCCTACTTAATTAGCCCAGCATCTCTCCTTGCTCATGCCTTCTGCCATGAAGATTGTCTTTGAGCTTGGCCTTGCAAAAGTATCCTTGTCTTTTAGAATACATGGGAGTGAGAGCTCTCACTATCGTGTTGTGGGACTTCAATTCTGAACTCTATTTTCATCCTTGGCTCACGTGACAGGATACCACGAATTGGTCCAATTGGCAGGTTTTAAATGCCTTAAATGAATAAAACTTGTCACTCTTTGTGTTCTTTCTTGCACCTCAACAAGGGATGACTCATCCTCTGCACATTCAGTGCTTTCCAGAATAGATAGCCGACCGTGGCTGCTTCAGTCTTGACTCCAAGCCAGACAGCTTCGCCATGCAGCTCCACGAGTCAGCTTATTCTTGCTGCGACACAGTTTTCCCTTCCCTCCTCATGGGTCCTGGCTTGCTAAATTCATGATACCGATGTCCAGCTTCTATACAATGGCAGCTTCGCCTGCTTTCGATTCACTACGTATAGGCAGCTTCTATGATGACTTAATCTACTTGCGTTTCAGCTTCTGTACAATGATTGAACGGTTGAGTCTCTGCAGCACTTTGTGCACTTGAAGTCTTCTATTTTGCATTTAAAAGTTCACTTGATTCTTTACTTGGTCATTAGTTTCTGTAGGATCCATACATCTTCTTCAGCCAGTATCTCGGGACGTCACTTCATGTCTATTGTGACGTCACTGGCATCTTTCTTTGCTCTTTTTCATATTCCTTCAGGGAGTTCCTCCCTTAGGTTCTCATCACTTCGGGGATACATTCAGTAGGGTTGTCTCAATGGGTATCTTCTCTCAAACACTCCTTTCATGTATTGGCACAACGGCTGCTGTCAAACATGTCACAATCTCAGGTCTTCAACATATAGGAGGCTCCTGCTCTTCCTCACTTTGGCATCACTCCTTGTGGATCACGACTGATCTCTCTTCCTGGCCCTTAAACTCAAATCAGAATTTCAGCACCGATCCTCTCGACAGGCCATCCAGATCAGGGCAGACTAATGCCTGTTCTACCCATTAAAATGGCGCCAAATACCTCAGACCCCAGCCTAAGGTGCCAAGGTCTTGTGATCATAACCCTGTTTCTGCCTTCCCACTCAATATTAATTTGATGTGTTTCCTTGAGTACGCTATCTGTTCTTTACCATAATTTGTTTTTCTGTCCCCAAGTCCGTTGAGGTTTGGCAATGTAACAAGCTCTGGGGCCTGGTTCGGCCTTTATACACTGCACCAATAACTAACTACCAGCAGGTTGACTCTACCCAGGGCATTGAAGTGGTGCAAAACGCCTCAAAGAAATAAGGTAATAACCTACTACCCTGTAGTAAAAGCACAGACATATGCAAGGCAATCTCATCCAGAGGGAGCAAATGTTATCAGAAAGTTGTTTCCTCAATTCAAAGCGCTGCAGGGATTTTTGCTGGAAGCCAATGGATGCTTTACCGGAAATCTGGATTAATGGTTACAATTTGCACCAACTAAATATCCTTCTTTGCTGTGATGAAAATTCTGCTAGTAGGAAGTTTAAAATTAAATAAATAAAAGACGAACAAAAGAACAAACAGCAAACTGATTGGCTGATTTTAATGACCAGGATGGCAGCTAAATAGCCTCAGAAACACGTATGGGCGCCATCTTGGTATTTTGAGCAGTGCACCGCTAGCGAGATTGCAATACTGAAATAATGTTTAGGGCTTTTGTTTACTTATTTTTACACACCTATTTTGTCTCATGTGCTTGTCTGCACGCCTGATCCAACCCTCATACCATGAGGTGAGGCTCTCCCAGTCTGCATACACACACCTGTTTTGTCTCATGTGCTTGTCTGTACGTCTGATATAGCCCCCGTACCATGAGGTGAGGCTCTCCCAGATGGCATACACACACATATTCTCTCTGTAACTCTTATGCATGCTCTTACACTTCTCTAACTGTACTATGCTCTTTCTGTAACTAGCGCCTAGATGCCTTAGGGCTTTTGTTTACTTATTTTTACACACCTATTTTGTCTCATATGCTTGTCTGCATGCATGATGAAGCCACCGTACCATGCGGTGAGGCTCCCCCAGTCTGCATACACACACCTATTTTGTCTCATGTGCTTGTCTGCACGCCTGATCCAACCCTCATACCATGTGGTGAGACTCTCCTAGTCTGCATACACACACCTTATCTTGTCTCATATAATTGTCTGCACGCATGATGCAGCCCCTGTACCATGTGGTGCGACTCCCCCAGTCTGCATACACACAGCTTATCTTGTCTCATATGCTTGTCTGCACGCCTGATCTAACCCTCGTACCATGAGGTGAGGCTCTCCCAGATGGCATACACACACATATTCTCTCTGTAATTCTTATGCATGCTCTTACACTTCTCTAACTGTACTACGCTCTTTCTGTAACTAGCGCCTAGATGCCTTAGGGCTTTTGTTTACTTATTTTTACACACCTATTTTGTCTCATATGCTTGTCTGCATGCATGATGAAGCCACCGTACCATGCGGTGAGGCTCCCCCAGTCTGCATACACACACCTATTTTGTCTCATGTGCTTGTCTGCACGCCTGATCCAACCCTCATACCATGAGGTGAGGCTCTCCCAGTCTGCATACACACAGCTTATCTTGTCTCATATGCTTGTCTGCACGCCTGATCTAACCCTCGTACCATGAGGTGAGGCTCTCCCAGATGGCATACACACACATATTCTCTCTGTAATTCTTATGCATGCTCTTACACTTCTCTAACTGTACTACGCTCTTTCTGTAACTAGCGCCTAGATGCCTTAGGGCTTTTGTTTACTTATTTTTACACACCTATTTTGTCTCATATGCTTGTCTGCATGCATGATGAAGCCACCGTACCATGCGGTGAGGCTCCCCCAGTCTGCATACACACACCTATTTTGTCTCATGTGCTTGTCTGCACGCCTGATCCAACCCTCATACCATGAGGTGAGGCTCTCCCAGTCTGCATACACACAGCTTATCTTGTCTCTTATGCTTGTCTGCACGCCTGATCTAACCCTCGTACCATGAGGTGAGGCTCTCCCAGATGGCATACACACACATATTCTCTCTGTAACTCTTATGCATGCTCTTACACTTCTCTAACTGTACTACGCTCTTTCTGTATCTAGCGCCTAGATGCCTTAGAGTTTTTGCGCTGCGATAAATGCAATACATATACATATGCTGCCCAGGAGAATGTTATATTGCCTCGTAGGCAATCTTGGGCTCCCTGCCACTTTGCTGCAGTACCACAGCTCACAGCACACTTGTAAATGGAAACTCAGAAGTAGGTAGTGCATTTTCCATGCCAACAGGCAGGGGTGAAGTCCTAAACACATACGTGAAAGAACTGCTTAGCATATTGGGAACTCAGGAGAAAGAGAAAATAGCCTTCACTATTCAAGACAGAGCAGTGGTACACATTTCGTCCCATTCATTCTCCTGCCTAGCCGAGAGACTGACACTATCTATTGGAATATTTTAGCCAAGTGTCCTTTTTAAAGTTTCCCTTGTCTATATATGGTACATTGCTGCTCAGAACTGTATAGAACCGTAGTGGCATTTCTGTATCACAGCTTTCATGGGCTAATCTCTCGTCTAGCCATTCCTCAAATCCAATAAGGATGGGATTCCCTTCGTGGTCCTCTTGGAGATGGGGGTAAGGGCATCAGAGACCACTGTGGGCTGTCCTGTTCCGTCTTTCCTCATGTGTCCACTCCCTGCACTTTTGCTTGTTCCCTGCTCCCCGGTCCAGTGACTTCCAATTATTGCCAGTCATGTCACCTTCTGAACGCCACCCAAGTCACCCAAGTCACTCCTAAAGGAGGTGTTCTTCTTTTTGCGATTCCTGACTGCGAACATATCTGTTTGGGTCATAGGAAGGGAAAGCGATGGCAAAGATACACGCTGGGCCCAAATTGCTACTAAAACATAGCTCAGGAGAATTTAAATATCAGAGGTGAAAGATGTTTCTTCAAGCGCATCTTGCCTTATCGTAGCGGTGCTGCTAAGAGCAAGCCTGACCTCTTTAAAGGCAATAGGATTTAGAGAAAATATATTGCACAATTACAAAAAAGGTTTATATAAGATCCCTAATTCCAGCGGAAAAAAAAGTTAAAATAGTATTTAACTTGGTTATTGTAATTGGTTATTTATAGAACGCTTAATACCCAGAGGTTTCTAAGCGAGGACCCATGGATCGAACCCATGTTGCTCCACATCATCCTGCTTGCAAGACGAGCGCGTTGCCCCGGAGCTATCCTTCCGAGATGAGTGGCATGCAGTTGATTAGAGGTGACTGCCATGAACTGATCGTCATTGGCGTACGATATCTGCGTTGGGCGCGATCTACTGCACTCATGGTATAGAAAGGGAGCAACCCGGTCACTATGTAGTTGGAAACTAAACAAAGGTTTTTTCTACCTTGGTAACTTTTGTATTAAGCTCACGCTTATGGACAGGGGAAGAGGGTGGCGCTGAAGTGTGGATGCGCGTTGCCGACGTATGACGCGGAGTAAGATGCGCTCCAGAAACACAAAAGGAGAGACTAACACGTTAAAGGGATGGGCAGGCAGAATTGGCAGAGCATATATGGATGAGAGTTTGGGCAAATGGGTGCAGGCAGAGCAAAAGGATAAGCACTGTGCAGTATGGCAACCAAACTGACTATGTAATCAGAAAATGTGATGCGGATCGGGTAAAGGCAAGGATGTAGAAGCTGCGAGAGGTTGGGGTAGGGGACCTAACCTCTTTTAACCCAGAAGAAGAAGATTATTAAGATTTAAAAACGAACCTGTCAGGCAATTCTTTTTTGGGGGATTTGTGATGGAATGTACATGAAACAATGGTTTCTAATTTGGAATCTTAAGTGAATTTCTAGAAGCATTTCAATTGATGAAACACACATTGAATTTGTCAAACCGGAAAAAAATCTATGATGCAGCTTTACAAAAATCACCAAAAACCAAAATGGCCTGACACGTTCTTTTTTGATTATATAAAATTGGAGGGAGATTGGAAGGGAACTTTGTCAAGATGGTCTTGCAGCGCTGATGCCACACTAGGACTGTACTGATTTGGCGTCCGCTGCTTTGAATTTAGCCACTCTCGGACTGTACTGATTTGGCGTCCGCTGCTTTGAATCTAGCCACACTAGGACTGTACTGATTTGGCGTCCTCTGCTTTGAATATAGCCACACTAGGACTGCACTGATTTGGCGTCCGCTGCTTTGAATCTAGCCACACTAGGACTGCACTGATTTGGCATCCGCTGCTTTGAATTTAGCCACTCTCGGACTGTACTGATTTGGCGTCCGCTGCTTTGAGTTTAGCCACACTAGGACTTTACTGATTTGGCGTCCGCTGCTTTGAATTTAGCCACACTAGGACTGTACTGATTTGGCATCCGCTGCTTTGAATTTAGCCACACTAGGACTGTACTGATTTGGCGTCCGCTGCTTTGAATTTAGCCACTCTCGGACTGTACTGATTTGGCGTCCTCTGCTTTGAATCTAGCCACACTAGGACTGCACTGATTTTGTGTTTGCTGCTTTGAATCTAGCCACACTAGGACTGCACTGATTTGGCGTCCGCTGCTTTGAATTTAGCCACTCTCGGACTGTACTGATTTGGCGTCCGCTGCTTTGAATTTAGCCACACTAGGACTGTACTGATTTGGCGTCCGCTGCTTTGAATTTAGCCACACTAGGACTGTACTGATTTGGCGCCCACTGCTTTGAATTTAGCCACACTAGGACTGTACTGATTTGGCGTCTGCTGCTTTGAATTTAGCCACACTAGGACTGTACTGATTTGGCGTCCGCTGCTTTGAATTTAGCCACACTAGGAATGTAATGATTTGGCATTTGCTGCTTTGAATTTAGCTAAGCAAGAATTGTACTGATTTAGTTAACGCTGCTTTTGAATTTAGCCACACTAGAACTATACTAACTTGGTGCCCCTTCTTTGAATTTAGCCACACTAGAACTATACTAACTTGGTGCCCCTTCTTTGAATTTAGCCACACTAAAATCGTAAGGTTTTGGTTAACGCTGCTTTTGAATTTAACCACAGGAGAATTGTACTGATTTAGTTGTTTAGATTTAATCTAGACGTGATCCTCCACAATCCATCCACAAGTACCAAAGAAATCACCGGACAATACAGAATGAAGAACCGACAAAAAAACTACTCAACACCCAAAGATCACTCGAAACCAACTAACGACCCCTCCTTCCCTTTTCCACATCCTCACACTTCTCACGTACTACACACTCCCAGAGGGCTGGGGAAACAACCCACCAAAAACCTGCAAACCGCACACCCCTCTAAGCACACCAGAAACCCAATACCTGCAGACAACAAACAACTCACACTGGCTGCTCCCCTTGCGAAGCGCACCTAGAAATCTCATGCACAGACTCCAGTTTCTCCTGGCTCTGCTCACATCAGCAGATGAGCACAACCGCTATCATATCCCGCCCTCCCTCACTAACCAACCCCACCACATTTCTTACAGAGCCACGTGAGCGCCTGGAGGCCATGCAAATGCGAGCGGTGCGCGGTATAAACCAACATAACCATATATCGCTCGTGTCCTCTCCCTTCCGGCTAAAACACAAACCCAAGTGCCTGTGCCACAGACCTATCATAAGCCCACCAGTGCCCAGGTCTGGGTATATGTGGCCCGCACACCTCGACACCTCAGGATCCACATCTGCCTTTCCCTCCGCCTCTCTGAAACCGGTCCCCTCAACCTTTTTCTGCACACAGCGAGGCCAGCAAACACGGCAGAGCACTTTGCATCGCATCGCATGTGAAGTGATTTGTGTCAATTACAAATAAAGTGGTCGCTTCCTGGCAAGGTGGCTGCAGGGATTTCTGCCCTTTCAGGTGGAGCTCTCGGGGTGCAAGATGAGATTTGAAGTGTGTGGGGTTTATCTGCCCCCCCCACCCCCGTACCCCCACCCACCTCCCCACCTCTCACAGCCTCTTAGAATTGCTAGTCTGTGGAGCCCGGCTTGCTCCTGTGCACTGCCCTAAGATCCGAACCCCGTCCAAACACTGCTTGTTTTTGCCTTGGAGATTGGCAGCATGTTGCTTAATTATGAAACAACAAACACGCCACAATGTGCTGAATGGGTGCATTGAAGCGGTGCATGTGAGGAGGGTGGTGTGTTTTCAATTATACCCTCTTTCAAGCTTGAAGAGAAAGAGGCTGCGGCAGGAGTCGCCTTCCAGTGCTGTAAGGGCCTGGGACTGCAAGAGCACCCACCCCCTGCGCGTGCATGGCTATTTCCTGAAAATAAAAGGGACAACACAACCAGATCAAAATAATCTCCATTATATGGAATTGCATTGTGGACTAAGGGACGCATGTGTTCTAATTAAAACCATAACACATGTTGCATGCAAGCGCCAAGCAGTCCACTGGCTTCCTTCCTTAAGCGCTAGATTATAGCTGCCTTTATGAATAGTGGTGCACACATGTCTCCCGAAGATTGGGCGGGGGGTACACAGGATCCACTGGAGAGGGTCAAGAGATCCCCTGAGCTCTTGGATCCTTTGCCTGCGCAAAGAATGCGTATATTCATCACTTTCCTGCGGGTAATAAGGGGATATGTGTGACTGCAGCTGCCTGTGCCTTCAACACTCATTGCTCAGTGCAAAAAGATCCCATTTTAAATTCTCGCCCTTTTGAAATTCAGTACAGCAGCAAAATGCAGAAGGGACCCCCCCTTCTGACCCCATTAACCACCAAACCCCATTCCCACCCCAAACAAACCATTACCCCTCTCCCAAACATATCTGTCCCTTGTTTACACATACGTTATAGGTGAATGCCCGGAAACCTGTCAACCATCACCCACCCCTTGTAAGCAGACAGTTAATGTTAATTTGTTGAATGAGTGTTGTTGTTTTTTACAATTTCAGTTAATAAGTCGGATATTCTGAACAAAGAACCCGACCAGTAATATTGTACGATGATTATAACTATAAATGCCAATAAACACATTTAAAAATAAAAAATAGGTGAATGTATGTGCGTTGATGTGACTGTCCCGGAAAATGTGTGCAGTGAATACTGTGTGCTGATGTTTTGTGTGGGTATAGTGGTTATAATGCGAGAGAGCATCATGACCTCGTCATGACGCCTCTCTAATGAAAGGGGCTCTGCTAGCACGGCCGGGGCAGTGCAGAAGAGCCCCAGGAAGCGGAAACTCATGTCTGTGTCTTTGTGTGAGACTGGGTATGCCACGTGATCGTGCCCTGTGTGTGCTGCCCCGGCCTGGGTGCCCCCAAGGCCGTTACTGCAGAGTGCTGAAGCATCAGTCCGGTGATCCGGACGAGGCCGGGGACCCCTGCCGTATGCGAGCTGCGTGAGTGCAGCCCCTCACGGACCCGTGTTGGACGGTCCCGTCACCTGGTGTGGCCTTCCCCAGTGACCGGAGGCGGGCCACCACATTGGCGACGAGGGATGTCTGGGCCCTACACACCGGTGTGGTGTGTAGGCTGCCGGAAGCCCATTCAGTGCAGTGATCCACGGCATAGGCCGCGGTAGTGTAAAAGCAAAAGAAAATATCGAGGCTGAGTACCACAAAAGGAAATGCACCAAACACGGGCTATAAAGATTTACAGATCTTTATTCTACTGCGCAGTTACAAAGAAACAAATTCAGATAGCTATCTGGCCCTCAATACATCACAGTGAGTACCAGCCCTACATTGTGAGGAGTGAGAGGTACTGGACATCTGGACATTCGCACTTTTATACAATTTAGTAATAATGTCCAGCCCCTCTGCAAGTTAATAATCCGTGGTCTAGAGTTCGTGCCGAGTTCATTTATGGCTCATGCAACAATATGCACACGGATTACTTCGGTTTACATTTCTGGCAAGTCACAATGGCAAAGTGTATTCCAGGATTTAGCAGTAAGCCTTAGCACATTTCCCCTCACAATG
This sequence comes from Ambystoma mexicanum, assembly GCF_040938575.1. Classification (NCBI taxonomy): domain Eukaryota; kingdom Metazoa; phylum Chordata; class Amphibia; order Caudata; family Ambystomatidae; genus Ambystoma; species Ambystoma mexicanum. The sequence goes on along the minus strand of NC_090934.1, from coordinate 1,466,300,529 downwards.
TGTTACAGCCAGTGTCCACGCTCGACATTTGCATTACATTGTCTTCGATGTATGTTCGTGGATGAGGCTTGTTGGAGCAGATTATCCTAAAACCACAAGTCATGTATAGGACAAAATCTCTTTACCCAGTCTAAACATTCGGCCCAGGGACAGTCTAACCATTAACTTGGGCACAAAGGTCGGGAAGGCTCGGTTACAAGTTGGAAACACAGTCCACCATTTTAGAACACAGAATTACATATGAGCAGAAATCAAAATGGCGTATGATCCTAAAATGGCGGCGAAGTCGATCTAAAATCGGAACTTTGCAACGCGGTTTTCTTCGCAGAGCGACTAGGCTTAGGCCAATATATATAAGAAAGGAGGCACAATATGATTTCCAGTTTAACAGTAGGAGGAGGAGGCAGTCATCGTGCAGCAGGCGCTCAGGGATGTCGCGTTGCTGTCCTGGTGCGGGTTGTCTGGTGCCCGGTGTGCGGTCGTGGTGCCGGGTGGGGACCGCTGCTACTAGGACACGGCCCGACCTGCGTCCACATTGCCCGCGTGGGGGAAGAGGGCCACAGCCCTGAACAAAGAAAAGGGGTAGAGCCTGGAGGCCGGGCCTGCGGCCGTGATCATTCAATTCATCCCACCAGGAGCGGGAAGGATGTTGGGCCAAGCCCCATCGAGTCCTCGCCTGTAAGAAAAGTAAACAGTTTGTATGTTGTGGGCATGGCCAACAACACCCGGGCCATGGCGGTAAATGGAAGAAATACAATTAGAAAGAGTTTCACCGTGCCCGTGGTGCGGTATGCAAGGGGTGTGATCTGATTCCAGCAGACCCCACTGACAAAAAAAAGGGGTGTGGCCTGGAGGATAGGGCCGCAGCGGTGAATGAAAAAAAAAAACTGCTGGCCCCGGCGCAGAGTACACAAGAAGGAGTCCCAGAACAACGGGCCAACTGTAAAGAGAAGGGGAGGGGAGAATAACGTTTGTTTTCTTCTCCCTTCTACAATGGGGAGGTGATACAGTAGGACAAGGCCATCCTCTGGAGGGGGGGAGGGGTGTCATCAACCCCTCCTGTGTTCTACATCTGCCCCAGGCCCCGGGGGTAGTGGTTCCACCCAGAGTGCTCGTGCGCCCTCTGGGACCTGAGCCTGGCGGGGTCAAAGAGCCAGTGCCAAGTAATCGGCAACAACAAGGTACCAAGAGGGTAGCGGCTCCCCATGAGCGCTTGTGCACCCTCAAAGACGTCTACAAAAGGGGCAGGCACCCTAGGACTCACCAGCTGTAGATACATCTGGTGCCGGCCCAGGGGTCATCATGACGGACAACGACAACGAAGGGGTATGTCGAGGACAGCTCGCGCCACTACAACACTTTGACGTGGTGGGTTCGCCTGCCAGTTTGGGACCCCAGTGGACAGCCTGGGTAGAGAACGTGGAGCTGTACTTTGAGGCAGGGGAGATGAAGGACAGAGCCAAATGCCCAACCCTCCTGTACTCCGCCGGACTGGCTGTTCAGAGGCTATTCAAGAAATTAAGGCCCGCCAATCAGTCCTATGATGCCGCTATCGCTGCCCTGAACGAATATTTCTGACCCATGGTCAACAGGGACTACGAATGGTTCAGGATGAGGTGCACGAGGCAAGAGGAAGGGGAGAGCCTCGATGCATTTCATGGGAAGCTGCGCGGTATTGCACTGTCCTGTGTCCTGGCCAATTTTGAGGAGGACAAGATAAGGGCGCAGATCATCTACGGCTGCAGTTCTTCAAAGCTGCGCACGCAACTCCTGAGGGACCCAGCGCTAACCCTCGAACGGATCCTAGACCTTGACCGTGCCCAGGAGCTAGCAGAGATGCCGGCCTCCGTCAAGGACTCATCCAGACAACACCTCAAGTTGGAGGCCCCCATGCAGCGGGTCAAGCTGGAGGAGGTGACAGCTGTCGGCAAGTGGCAAGGAGGAAAGCCGATGAGGAGGGCAGACTGGCCAAGGAGAGACCCCAGTGCCACAATATGCCATTAGTGCGGATGGGATCTTCCACACCCACAGGGCTGCCCTGCAAAAGGACACATCTGTGGGAGGTGCGGGAAGGTGGATCACTTCGCACGGGTGTGCCCCACCCCGACACCAGCCAGCATAGTGGTGACATCGGGGGGGAGTGAGTTGAAGGAGAGAAAGACCCCAGAGTGGCTGTGGTCCAAGTGGCGGAGGACCAAAGGAGAACGCAGCATGATGTCGGAGAGGAGGAAGATGAAGAAAACGTGTTCTTCTTGTCTTGCAGCAGCGCCACTGGCCAGTTCGATCCTGGAATCTTCTGAGTTCAAACAGCCAGATGTCGGGCCCCGTGGTGTGTGGACTGGAACGCACCTGTTTGTTTGCAGTGGTCAATTTCAAAGTTTTGATTAGTTACGAGGGGGTGCTCGGACTGGAAGGCACCTTGTGTTTGCAGTGATGATGTAGGATCAGAATGGGTGTGCGGACTAGAATGCACCAAGTCAGACCCAGTCTACGGTCGCTGTTTGCAGTGGGGTGTGAATTTCTGTTGGTTATAATAAAGGAGGGATATTATGTGTGGGTCTAGAAGTTGCAACATGAGAGAGCGTCATGACCTTGTCATGACGCCTCTCTAATAAAAGGGGCTCTGCTGGCACGCACAAGGCAGTCCAGCACAGCCCCAGGAAGCAGCAACTCGTGTCTGTGTCTTTGTGTGAGACTGGGTATACCACATGATCGCGGCCTGTGTGTGCTGCCCTGGCCTGGGTGCCCCCAAGGCCGTTACTGCAGAGTGCTGGGAGCCCCGAGCTGAAGTATCAGTCTGGTGATCCGGACGAGACCGGGTGACCTCTGCCGTATGCGAGCTGCATCAGCGCAGTCCCTCACGGAGCTGTGTCGGACGGTCCCGACACCTGGTGTGACCCGCCCTGGTGACTGGAGGCGAGCCACCACACTGATGCCACCCGGTGGGGTGACTGCGCCTTCAGTGGGCGCAGCGCCACCAGGGCGGACGCACGGGGTGATCCAGTGTGAAGTAGCTGCATTCTTTCAATCCAGAATCAGACACATGAAGACAAGATCCACTCAAGAGTTGTGCATCACAAGGGCTGCATGCCTGGCAGATTCCAGCTGGTGTATAAAGGTCTTCACTGTTGAAAAGGTTATGATGGCGTGTAGAGGCACAAAGCAGTGCATTCACTTGGAATATTAAAGTATTTGCTCTCAGCACATTCTATTTATGCTCCTGTCGATAATGTCTCCCATTTGCTATTAGTGTAACTTTTCTGACTGAAAAATGTACATAAACAAGAATGATGGAAATGTGAAAACATGGCTCCGTAAAAGGCGCGGCTGCGTTCCAAGCCTGACGGTGACGATGGAAATAAAAGAGCAGCCAAAATGGAGGAGGCACCTCTTTTTCCCTCCTCCCGGGGTAAGGGAGGGGGAGGAATAAACACAAAGCGTGCCAAAGCGCTCAGAAAGGGCAACAAAAAAAGGGGCGGGGCAAGCCCCATATAAGCGGCGGGCGTCCTGCTGGAAAGGACTTTCAGCTTTCAGCAGAAGGAAGCCCGCCGCTACAGAAGAGGATTTTCATTTTCCACCCTGCATGAGGAACAGCTACAGCGAGGCCTGGCCGTTGACGTCGCGGGACGGCAAGACAGTGTTTTGGTGACCAGTGACAAGAGACAGACTCCGAATGAGCCATTGCAAAGCCGGAAGGGTCTTTGCTCTTTCGGACCAGTGTCTCTTGGGAGCCCAAGCGGTGGGGGCGTCTGGTGGTAGCAATGAGGGCTCAGCTTCCCCCCAACAAACGGCGCTCTCTCAGCCCAGGAACACCTGCTGGGGCAGGCGGGTCTCAGACACGAAGGGTTGGGGGAGTTGTGCCTAGTATGGGCTTTGCTGGGAAAAAGGGGAAGCAGGTTTTGGACATGGAGCAGTCGCTGCTCCTTCAGAGCTATTTTCACTATTGTTTGCTGTGTTTATTATGTTGGAAAATAAATCTGCGGCCTTTTTATGCCAAAAAAGAAAACATGTCTCATTCTGCGCCTTACTGGAGGGAAAAGGAAGGGCAAAAGAATGAGCAAAGGTGATGTAAGTTGGCGTAACAAATGGACAAATGCCCAGGTTATTGACATGAACCAACGCCGGTTCAGCAGTTTCCGCCTGTGCAAACAAACACTCTGTGTCTCCGCTGCCTCTCCACAGCTGATATTTGTTTTCCTAGTTCAAATTTACATAGTTTCATTTCTCCAAGTATTTTATTTTTCCAGGCATTTCCAGAATACAACTGTCCTGGCTACAATTCTGTCTACGTGCCTATGAAAAGCTGTGTGTAGAAATGAGCAAAGAGCCATTTTGCACACTTATCCTGCAGCCTTGCTATGCGGCATGAAGTAAACACCAGGCACTGAAACTCTTCCAGAACTTCCGTATTGGGCTGTGCCCACAGGGACAGAACGAGCCACTCACTCACTCCATACCCATATGTATGGAGCAAAGAGAAGTTCATCTTAATTGGCGTGAGGCCCCCTCCTGAATGCTCTCTGCGCCCCATGGCAAAGGTCCACAGGATACTCGCCCTCGGTGTCTTTCTCTAAGGGTCAGAAAGTACCCAAAACAAATAGACTTTCGAATGCCTTCAAGCCTGGGTCTTAGCCGTTCCCGACAGCTTGACCCCATAGAGCAAATGTAGGCTGGGGACATGATAGCTGAAAAGTCTCCCACGGGTGCCCTTGTGTCTTGAGTTGCCACAGCCTGTCACTCACAGTCTCTGGGCTGGAGTGTATTTGTCTCGCTGAGCTTCCTGCTTTCTTGGCAGGGCCTTTGTGTAGCTTGCGTATGGTGGGGATACCTTCTACCGGGCTTTGGGTAAATGGTGGCAAATGCAGTTGAACCTCTGCCGCAAGCTGCGCTTGAGCCGCCTTGCCTGAAGTGCCAGAACCTGAAGCAGAGAGGAGGCCACACACTAGTTCCACTGGCTTCTTGGTAGGCCTTTGTTAGGATATGTATAAGAGATGTTAATATGAGATTCAATCAGTTATGTCACACACATATGGAAACATGTTATCAGGTTCATTGTACAATCATAAAGGTAATGTGTCATTGTTCGTCTGGGTGTTTGGAATGTGGATTCTCAACTTATGAGGTTCCGGGTTCCAAGATGAGACGAGGGAGAGACAAGGCTGCTGTGGACGGTTGTTGAGTCCCTCCCGGGGGTCGTCCTGCAAACTTAAATAAACGTCATCTCTGTGGCATATTATGGACTATCTAGTGGTTATTGAACGTAACAACTGGCGACGAGGATAAAGGATTTTAAGAGACGACCCCCGGCACGATCCCAGCATGAAAGGCTACGGATCATAAACCAAGAGTGAGCGGCCACGCATTGACATACGCTCGGAAGCCACAAGAAGAGAGCTGTTGAAATACAGATACCGGCGATAAATATATTTATACAGTGAATATATTTTGGAGGAGCGGTGGAGAAGAAGCCAGTACGCACAGTGTTTATATTTGAAACTGGAATACCTGCGCGCGTAGCCCAACGCGACTCTGTTAGTAAATTCTATACGCACTGTAATGTTCCAGAGCAATACCAGTGACGTGACCAATTCAGCAGAATTGCTGCTACTAGCTCCGAGCCAGCATTAGAAAAGTGGACCTTACGGCGTGATCACCGCCGTGTTTGACGTCTACACGCAGCACAGAAGAGCGCATACGGCGTGTTAGCCACAAGTAAACAAACCAGGAAATATTCGGCACAGTGAAACGCTCAGCGCTGCTTCGCGAGTCGGCTAACAGTGGTTGGCATCAGCTGGAAGTCGGTCGAGCTCATACGCTCCAACGGACTTTGTGAGTGTCATACAACAGGCGGACAGCAAACAACTTCACATACCATAACTTTGATGGTGAGTTACAAATAATACAGTTTCTATACATGAGTGATTGAGGGATATATGTTAAATAAAGCAATCGTACCACAGCTTAGTAACTGTAGCCACTGACATCACGCTAGATAATGGCAAATGTTCCAGCTCCAGTGTTCTTCCTACCTTCACCTGGAGAACCCAGAGTGCGATGGATGGACTGGAAGGAAGGCTTCCACAAGTATGCGTTAGCAGTCTTTGGCCCCAACTATTCTAATGAACGTAAAGAAGCCTTATTGTTTCATTGTCTTGGGACAGCAGGTCAGGAGGTTCTGAGAAAACTACCAGAACCTATAGACATGCCAGATGCAGGCCCATATGAGAAGGCGTTAGCCAAATTGGACAAGCATTATAAAGTAGAGGAAAACATTATTCTTGAGAGGTACAAATTTGCCACCAGAGAGCAAAAGAATGGAGAGAACATAGAAGATTTCATTACAGCTCTGAGGGGATTGGCGGTGAAATGTAGATTCAATCACTGCCAGGAAGAACATATACGTGATCAATTAATGATCAAATGTAACAATGACAACATTAGAAAAGAGCTATGGAAGGAGAAAGACCCCACTTTGGATAGAGCTATAGAGATTGCAAAGATGGTGGAACACACTGATAAATGTATAAAGTTACTGCAAGCAGACAATCAGTCAAACATTGAGAAACCCAAGTTGGAGGAAAATGAGGGGGCAGTTCAGAAAGTATCGAAAGTCACTCCAAGGATGGGTTCGGGTTTTCCAAAGAGACAGATGCAGTTTGGAAAAAAAGGTGAAGATCGACAAGAGAGTAGACCTTCAATGGGGAAAGGTTGGAATCGTCAAGGGTTAGTTAAAGACAACAGGAACTTTTCCAGAGAGTCTAATTTATCCAGAGGTTTTAGAGAAGCGGTGACAAACAGAGAGGCCACGACAAGAAGGTGTTTCCGGTGTGGGAGTTTCTCACATGTGGCATCCGACAAGGACTGTTTTGCAATGCACATTATATGCAATAATTGTGGCAGACGTGGCCACATTGCCAGATGTTGTAAAAACTTTAATTCCAATTCAGGTCAAATTTTTGACGTTAGTGTGAATAATGAGGAGGATGATTACAGTGAAAGTGGTAGAGAAGTGGTGTTTATGGTGAATGCCATTGATGGGAAAGTGAAGAAAAAAAGCCTTATGCCATAGTATTGGTCAATGGGATACAAATATCGATGCTTATGGATAGTGGGGCGGATTATACATTAATAGGAGTGCAGGTGTGGAAAGAGAGATTCAATTGCTGTACATTACGTGAGAACAAAATTAAGGCGAATGCATATGGTGACAAGCCCATAGAGATAATAGGATATTTTGACGCTAACCTACAGTTTAAGGATAGGAAAGCCACCACTACCATTTATGTTGCCAACAAAGGGGGAGAATTACTGTCGTGGAGTGATCAAGCTGAGCTAAAAATCAGACTTGAAGCAGGTCATCCTGATCAGGTCTTAACAGTGAGTGGTGAGAGATTGATCGAAGAAGAACATAAGCTTGGATGCATGAAAGGGTTTGTTCATAAAATACGATTAAAAAAGGGGGCGGTCCCTAAGATCGCGAAAGTGCGCACCATACCGCTAGCACTCAAGGAGGGAGTAGAAAAAGAATTAAAGAGAATGGAGAATGAAGGAGTTATTGAGAGAATAGACTCCTCAGAATGGGTGAGTCCTATCGTAGTAGTTAGAAAACCCTCTGGATCTTTGAGGATATGCATTGACTTAAGACATCTCAATAGTATGGTGGTGGCAGATAGATTCCCACTACCTAGGATAGACGATTTACTTGTGGGGGTCTCTGGATCCAAAATATTTTCAATTTTGGACCTCAAGTCTGCTTATCACCAGATTGAGTTACATCCGGATTCTAGAGATTTCACAGCATTTATCACTCCTAATGGTCTATTTAGATGTGTACGCATGCCGTTTGGCTTGGTGTCTGCTGCGAGTGTATTTCAGAGTATCATGTACAGGTTGCTAGGTGGAGAAAAAGGGGTGATGTACTACCAAGATGATGTCCTTATATGTGGCAGTGATGAGGTGGAGCATGATAGACGATTAAAAAGGGTGTTAAACATATTAGGAGAGGCTGGTCTAACGATAGCATCAGAGAAGTGTACATTTAAAGCAAGTAAAGTGGTTTATTTAGGTCACGAGATCACAGCTGAGGGAGTCAAACCCAAAGAGGAGGCTAATGAAGCCATAAGGAAGATGGAAGATCCCAAATCAAAAGCAGAAGTGTTGTCGTTTTTGGGGTTAGTTGAATTCTATGGCAAATTCATTAAGAATTTGTCAGACATGTCAAGACAAATGAGAAGGCTTACTCGCAAAGGTGTGATATTTAAATGGAGTGATGACTGTAAGAAAGAGTTTGAAATGATAAAAAAGTCCATAATTAATGCTCCCATCCTAAAGACATTTGAAGAAGGGAAACGCACATTACTTTTTGTAGATGCTAGTGATTATGGCATAGGTGCGGTTCTTATGCAAGAAGATTCAGAGGGTCTGCACACTATAGCATTTGCCTCAAGGTCACTTAAAGATCCTGAAATTAGATATTCAGTGGTTGAGAAAGAAGCTCTTGCTTGCATATGGGGAGTTGAAAAGTTCAAAAGGTTCCTGTGGGGAAGGGAATTTGAGATCTGTACTGATCATAAACCATTGGTTGGCATTTTTACCAAAGGTGGGCTGGAAGGAGTATCGAGACGTATTATGAAGTGGGTCACAGCTCTTCAAGGTTTGCAATTTACCATGATTCACATTAGCGGTGGAATCAATGTAGTGGCGGATGCCTTATCAAGGTCTATTCATAAAGAAGACCATATCAGTATAGATCAATCTGATCAGGAAGAAATTTTTGAGATTTTCCAAGTACATGATTCCCTAAAAAAAGATGAGTGGGATAAAGCTAGTAGTGAAGATTTAATGTACCAGAAAACTTTAACATTGGTTAAAGAAAACAGAATAAGGAACTACAAAGGTGACATGGGTGGATTTGCCAGAGTTAAAGGGGATTTATGGATCCATGACAAATATCTACATAGAGGGCATCAGATGATAGTTCCTCAGGGTATGAGGAAACAGGTAATTGAACTAGCCCATGAAGGACATTTAGGTCTAGCTAGAACTAAAGGTATAATAAGATCTGAGTTCTGGTGGCCTGGAATTGATAAAGATATTGAAGAGCAAGTTAAGGAGTGTCCAGAGTGCCTTGAGGGAAACAAGGGTTTAAGTGTACAAAAAGTACCTATGGTTATTAGGGAAAGCCCGCGCGTACCATGGGATGAGATTGCGATACATCTTTTAGGACCATTTAACATTGGAGGGACCAGAGACAGCTACTTGCTGGTGGTCATAGATTTATTGTCCAAATGGCCTGAGATATGTTTGCTTAAAGATATTTCCAGCAGCAGTGTTACGAAATTTTTAGAGCAACTATTTTGGAGAGAGGGTTTTCCCAGAAAATGTTTGTCAGATAACGGTTCCCAATTAGTGTCCAAGGAATTTAGAGAATTTTTGAATAGGAATGGAATTGAACAGACAAACACCTCTCTCTATCATCCCCAAAGTAACGGTTGCGTAGAACGCTTCAATAGGACATTGATGGAAGCCATAAGAATTGCGGTAGCAACTGGTGGGGATTGGTTCAGAACAGCGATGGAAAGGACATTCCAGTATAGAATAACGCCTCATAGTGTCACAGGATTAACGCCCTTTGAGATGTTGAGAGGCAGGAAACCAAATTCACATCTATGCCCAGGGTGGATGGGAAAATCTAAGATGGTTGGTGTGGACTTGGAAACAGTGAGGAGTAGAATGTTTGAAGCAGGAGTTAAATCTAAGGAACGATATGATCAGAGGAATTGTTGTAAGGAATTTAAGATTAATGAAGGGGATTGGATCAAGATCAAACTACCTACTAAAGTTCGTAAAGGAGCATCTTTATATTCTGAACCTAAACAAGTGGTGAAAGATTTAGGTTCATCGGTATTGGTCAGAGGTGGTGGTATCTGGAACAAGGAGAGAGTAGCAATTGCCAAATTTGTCAATGGAAGGGAGTGATAGACTTGCATAAGAGAGTTACGGATATATAATAACATCAGGACAAGTCAAGACATGTTACTCATTCAGGGTTCTACTTTATTTTAGTTATTTACATGTATTAGACATGTTACTTATTCAGGGTTCTACTTTATTTTAAGTCATTTACAAGTATTTGTATCAGGCCAAAAATGTTAGGCTGTATCTTAAATTATTTAGTTCAAGGAAAGGAAGGAGGTGTTAGGATATGTATAAGAGATGTTAATATGAGATTCAATCAGTTATGTCACACACATATGGAAACATGTTATCAGGTTCATTGTACAATCATAAAGGTAATGTGTCATTGTTCGTCTGGGTGTTTGGAATGTGGATTCTCAACTTATGAGGTTCCGGGTTCCAAGATGAGACGAGGGAGAGACAAGGCTGCTGTGGACGGTTGTTGAGTCCCTCCCGGGGGTCGTCCTGCAAACTTAAATAAACGTCATCTCTGTGGCATATTATGGACTATCTAGTGGTTATTGAACGTAACAGCCTTTCACCACCTCCGTCTCTCAGGGTCTTAGATCTGCGTCTCACCGGCCCCCTCGTTTCCTCCTTGATGTCCTGCCTCATGCTCATGCCTGCGTTACTTTCTCTTTACGCTAATCTCCTACTCTCTGTCCTGGTGCTTTCCCTGGTCCACCTCAGCACTTCACCACATGCTCATTCCCCCACTTATCTCCAAGCTTCCCTTCTAAGCCCCAGGTGTTCCCCTAATTCAATTTAATTTTCTCCAGTCTCCTCCTCTGGCTCTGGTGGTCTTCTCCAATGCTTCTGCTCTCCTCTTTAATCATCCTCATCTCCTCTGCTGTCTCTGAGCTCCACTCCTTTTCCTCTGCTTCCTTCTCTCCTCTCGGCATTCTCCACAACTTTCCCTTCACTATCTCTCCCTCCTTTACGGTCACCACCTTCCTCTTCTCTGACTTCCCCTTTCCCCCCTTGCCACCGCCTGATGTTTTGCTTGCACTCCTTTGCTCTCTTCTCACCCTCCTTGTCTGGTCAATGTCTGACCTCCTGATCTCACTCCATTCACTCTTCTCTCCAACCTCTTGCAAACACAATCCTTCTCAAAACACCAACACTCTCCTGAATGATCCCTCTCCGTTGATATTATCCTGACCCTGCCTTCTCAACCTAACTTCGCCTAATGGCCATCAGCTTATTGTTTGTGCCTTCTTTCACCTGGTCGGCTCACAGGTCATACTTCCTGTCCCTGTTCAAATCCCACCCTTTCTTCTGGGTCTTCAGCTGTATGAGGTAATACACCCTTGATCTGCCATTTTGGTTTTGTTACGCATTTGTGAGGAGAGCCTAATATGTATCAGCTGCCAGCTATGCAAAATGTGCTCTCGCTCCTCTTCCGAATACACTCGAGCAAGTACCTGAGGACCTTCTCCCACATGGTCAGGCACAACTACAGAAGAAGCTTGTTTTGGGTCTCAATTAAGTATAATAGTCTCCTTCCTTGCTGACAACTTCCGCCTGCCTTAGGAAATGGGGTCTTCTGCTTGTGTGATTATACAAAAGAGAGATTCCCTCATAACAGACTTCCATAAGGTGAGGGTACCATAATGTTACTCCGTGTGGTAGGCCCCTGCCTCCAGATGGGGGTCCACGCCACTCTGTTCCCTGTTCCAGAATCACACTGCCAGTGGCTGCACCTGGACGCCTTGGCCACCACAAGCATCAACCCAAAGGAAGAGGCAGAGATTTGGGCTACGCATGGCACCAACTTAACTGTGCTTACAATCATGGTTGCACTCTGAAGTGCCTCCTGCTGGTAGGTTGAGAACACCTAGGATTTATTACCTCGTCATAGAACCAGTCTTAGTTGGAAGTTGTCAGCATTTGGATGGAAATCCTGTACACAGAGGAACAAATAATGGGCGGCCATAAGTACAGCTTGAATAACACAGTGGATCCACAAATTGTTGTGCTAGTGGCGGGTGAAGAGGGAGGGGCATCACAATAGCCAAGAGGTACCCATCGATAAAACTCTCTGGAAAGATTTTCTATGGCATTTCTTTCGCTCAGGAGGGTCTACAAACATGTTTTAGCTCAATGCACCCCTTTGATATCCTATATCCTTAGATTAATGACAATGTATTGCTGAAAAAATGGTATCCTTATTAGTTGTAGAAAGAAATGATTAAACATGTAAGTAGCAAACATCCTTTGCTGTCTCAATCTACCAAGATGAACTGTGGTAACATCGTCCGTGAAGTTAAGCAGAGTCTCCCTATAAAACAGTGCATTCTTCGTTCCATAGTCAAACCAGGTGGTTGTTTGCTTAAGAGCCCTAATGCATCTATGTGGTTTCTCTGACTCATTCTGGCACATTCTGGCACAAGTCCCTCAATCTCTGAACCCCTCCCTCCAAATGCCACCCACCGAACACCTCCCCCGTGGTCTCTCCTGCCAAATCCCTTTGTGACAAATCTTCTTCCCCTGCCCCGGCACGCTTGCCACTGCTCTGTTCCATAATGGGGGTTTCACACCAATAATCCACTCCGATCTCTACCCATAGTGGTTGATGGGGGCCCCGCGTCATTCCACGTCCCTCGACATAGTCTGCTCCCTGCTCCCTATCTCCAATCCCCTACATGTTTTACCTGTTGCGCCTCACTGCACCAAACTCCACTTCCTGCATCTGTGCAGCAAACACTAAGCATATAACGTAGACCACACTTTTGGATGGACCCGTGTTCACCACAAAGGGCGTTTGGTGGTCCTTGGTTCTGGTGACTGGGGTGAATCCATCTTCCCTGAACATGGGTAAATCCCCCTTAATATCTAGAACCTATGTTCCTGCCTAAACATTAATTCTGAGTTGCCGCCCCGTTCTTCTGTGATGATTTGCTGAATGGCAAAACATGGGAGGCCTGTAACAGAGCCACTACGGCACATGCCTGGCGCTCTGATTTGATGTGTTCCTGTTTTTCATCGTTCTCAAATGCTCTTGTACACCATTTTGGCATGGTTAAAATGTAGAGCCTGCATTCTGTTTGAGGCACTGACACTCTATAAGTAAGAGGAGGAAACAGGACATAGATTTTTTTGTGACACTTTATTTTTAAAGTCTCATTTGATCAAAGGAGGAAAATCAAGCACAGATCATTGCCTTCTCAGGAAAACTACAGATTGCCCTGATAGCCAAATAAGTCGCATTGGCAATTGTGCTACCTGCTGATAAATGCAGCATCTATTTTCTCCAGGATCGGGGTGCATCTAAAAGCAGAATGGGGATTAGGTGAAGGTTCAACATACATCAATATCCCGACACAATGAATACCAGTTACTCTGAAGTGTCTTTCTGATTCTCAGTTGATAGTTCAGTTACCTTCTTATTATTCTACTGGGAGCCCCCTTGTGATCATGTTGTCATAAGGAACTAGTCCTAAACCTAACAAGTAAATCCATTTAAGATATTGGGTCACAGGTAGCAATCATCCTTTTTGTATTATTGCTACTCCCCCAAAACCACTATTCTACGTTATTTGTTTAATTTATAATACTGTGTGTTGTGCACCACATTCTTTTTGCCCTTTTTAATTCCAATGAAGGCACACTTGGGATGGTTATTCTGGGATGCAGACTGGAGGCCTGCAAAAGGAGTGCCCAGTTTTGGACGTCATATATATTTCTGGTGTAAAGAAATAATCCTCTTTTCTCGAGCACAGGTGCAGACCCATTACTTGTGATTTAGAGCTCTCCATAGAAAATCTAATCTTATGGATATTTTTTTTTTTTAAACCTTTATTTTTGGGTTTTAACAAGAACATACAGTAACGACCTTTAAAGACAGGTCAAAGCCACATAACACCAGCAAGAAAAAGTGCGATATATCTTTCACGGCCTGCAGAAATTCCATAGATCACTCAGCTCTCCTGAGCACTTTAAGAACATGTCTACAACAAATAGATACCTACACATACATCCCTTCATTTTGTCAGGTTATCACATTATATTAAAATATCCTCAGACTATCCTGTCATAAGGTTTGCATATCATGGGGGAAAACGTTGCCCCCATTGCCATGTCTCTAAGTTGGGTATAGACACAAACATGTTAATAAAAATACAAAGTTATTCAATATGAAATATGTCAACAAATGCCAAATTGTTGGTTGTTTCAGATGAGATGCTGAACATAAACTGAGGAAATGTTGCAAGGAATTGACCCTGTCCACAACCTCAATGGTGTGTATAAGGTCATGACATTTAATTTCTAGTATGGACCCTTCTTGCAACCTCAAATCCTGTGTAATCTGCAAGGCTTGCTTCATCTCTCTTAAAGAGGAAGGTCCCTCTTTAACAAAGGAGAACAGAAATTGGTTTAAATGTCAAAACGTCCGGCAGTTTGTACAATAAATGTATTTTCTTTCTTCATTGTACCACTCTTCCTAATATCTCTTTTCATGACACCTTTCCAGTTGAAGAATGATGGTCTGGAGGGTTGTCCAGAGCAATGCCACAGGTTAAGATTAATTCTAAACCTTCCAGCCATCAACCCTTTTGTTTTGCTGTAGTTACCCAGAGTGGGCCAGTATACGCAGATGTGGGCCCTGTGCCTGCTGGGCCTAGAGACCCAAGCTATGCCTCACTGATGAGGCGCAATGAGGTAAAACATGTTTGGGGATGATTGTGGTCTTGTGCAGAAGGGATGAGACCAAGCAGTTTTTCAAATTTCAGTATCAAATTTCAGGGCAAATGTGTACATGTACTAACTTGATAATGGCAACACTTTATTAAATTGTGTTCCACCTGACCAAAAAGTCTCTGTGGCTTTAATCAAAGCAATAATATCAGATTTCAATGATTGTATTTGGGGTTGGAAGATAAGATATTGCGCAGTTTTTTTTTAATGAGAGCGAAAACATAAAAAAATATTCAGTAGAAATCTATGATTCATTTTTCTTATTCTTGGAAACAAATTGTCACCACCCTCATATAATGAAAATTTAGCAGATCCTGACGTCAGAGGTTATCCTCCCCACTTTCAAATAGTTATTCATGGGTTTATACTGCCAGGATTAGCAAGTTCATGCCAGCTGGCTTCATCTTGTAGGCGTGTCACGATGAGAAGCATTTGCGTAAAAGGAATATAACAGGAGTGCATTTCTTCTGCCTGTGACTTCTAAGATGCCTATAGAGCTTCTGTACTGTGCCAGATTTTAGGCACGGACTTGCTTTTCCTGTAAAGCCCTGCATCCAAGTCTTTAGGAAGTGTGATCGCTCGTAAGGAATACCATCAGAGGTAAATACCTGCCACACAGAAATCATCACTCTGCTGGGCGGTAATACGGTGGTATTTCAATGGCATCATACCTGTGGCAGCACACTGGATTTACCACATGTGGTAAATGCCACCTCTTGGAATTTCTGTTGGTCATAAAGATACAAGTGGCTGGAAACATCATTTCATGCTAATCAGAATATGAGGGTAGATTAGCATAATACCGCCCGGGGAAGTTACGCACAGTGGTAGACCTCACTGAGGGCAACACGAAATATCATTTGAAGGAACACGAGTAGTACCCTTATTGCACAAATAATTCCTCTCTCAAGAGCTAAAGCACCCATCGACAGTTCTGATTTTGACATTTTTGAACCCCAGATCTTTTTTTTCGGTAGCAATTACCACCCCTATTGGACAATTTTCTGTTATTGGGAAATTGTCATGGACAATGTAATTAACACGGGAACTGGTTACACCGCCAGTGGTAAACAAGCACCATTGTATTTACTGTTGGTTGTAATTACCAATGACCTCTGGTGGGAGTATTTCCTCCCTTTCTATGATCAGGCCATTAATGGCTCATATAGGGTGTCTGCTAGGGGGCAGCCGCCTCTGTCCCCAGAGCTACCAGTTTCATATACTTTATAGGTGGAGCGTCTGACAGCTCAGCTGCTGGACGCTCTGCCCCTGCCTTGCTCCTCCAACACCCAAGTGCCAGAAACCCACAATTGATTTGGGAGTGGGCAAAGGAATGTGTCAGGTGGCAGTAGCATACAATGACACTGCCCGCCATGCTAAGACTCACAATACAATACTCCATTCCAGTTTAATGCTCAGTAGGCCGAGGATGGTGGGGGGTGGCTGGATGATGGCTGCCCGTGACAGCTCTGAGGCAATGGCTGGTCTGCCAGTGCACAGTCAAGGTGGCTTCAGGCGCACCTGGCACTTGACCATGCCTGCCTGATGGACATCCCCACAGCTAGACTGCCGTCCAAGGTCTTCTTTCTGTCTAACAGTCAGGATTGTCCAAATCCAGGCCTCAAGGGCCAGATCCATGTCAGGTTTTCAGGATAACCCTCCTTAATATTCGAGAGATAAATTTACATAGAATGATTCTAAATGAATGCACATTTTTCCTCATGAATATTAATGAGGGATCTCCTGAAAACCCATCAGGGTCTCACCCCTCGAGGCTTGGAGTCGGGTAACTGTTCTCTGCCTCCAATCTTAGAGACCAGCAGGTTGAAGGTAAAGCCTGGTCGGAACGTTGCTTATGAAATGTTAACTAAATGGAGGCCCCAGTGCCCCTTACAGCAGCTACTCGCCAGTGCTGGAAACACCCTCTCCTCGCACAATGGGAACTTAATTTGCTGCAGAGGAACTGCCTAGTGCCACGAGGGCTGTTCGCTCCTGTTTCCAAGTTGTAGCACTTGCAAATTATCAAACTTCAGTGAAGGAGGTTTTACCCTCAGCTGTTTGCTTAATTCTACTTAAAGGCCTTGTAAATATTATTTCGACAGGATCCTGAGATGACGGCAAGGTCAAAAAAGCATGTTTACCAAAATGTACTCTTTTGTAATCAATTTTTGATTTCGTTTCACTGTTAGGCAGTTCAGCAGGAAACACTAAATAACTATTAAAACAGCTCCAGTCTGTCCAGCTGGGGCACGGTCCCAATCGGAATGTGTTATTGGCAAGGCTTGGCCACTGGCCATGCTGCACCATGTGCTTGCGTGGCCCTCAAAGGCTTCTGTATATTCATTCAGGGGCGAGAGCTCAGGGGCCACACGTTTGTCTTGGAAGGAAGACGCATTGACAAGCAACACAGGTTCGGACTCCAGAAACTGGTGCCCGGCATTAAGCACGTTACAAAAGATTCATTAACTCATTCAGCTAAAAAATGTACTCAGATATGATAGGTTAACACACAGAGGTTTCTAAGCGCGGACCCGGTATCGAACTTGCGTTGCTCCTTGTCGTCTTGTTTCTAAGGAGAGCGCGTTGCCCCTGAGCTACCCTCCCTAGAGCACTGCAATTTCAACAAAAAAATATTTCACACTTACTGTGGTTTATGCTTCATTTTTTTTCTTTCAGGAAAAGCACACTGCAAAGAGGAAAGACCTATTTAACAGAAATAGCAAATTCATGAGAGCATGAGAAAAAAAGAGCCCTGCCCCAGTCTCTGCGAAGATGGAGCGACAGAACAGCGGCAGCAAAAAGAGCCGAAAATCTAAGAAGTTCCGGTCCATTTCCAGGTCCCTTATGCTCTGTAATTCCAAGACCAGCGACGATGGGTCCGGGGCTGAAGACAGATACATGGATGCCATGGAAACATCCCCGGGTGGCACTGCAGAGAAAGCTTCAGGCAGCCCAAAGTTACAATCAGCACACGTGCCGGAATCTGAGATTGTGGCGTCTGATGCAACCAGGCTCAACAACGCGGATCAGCCAACCAGTGACTCAAGCGACATTGGAAAGCAACCACGGGACACACCCTCACCTAAGGTAGGCTGGCCACGTCATGTGTCTTGCACCACGTGACACGCCATCATTCTTGCGAATCTGAATCTTTCTGGAATGTTCTTTTCAAAGTGAATCATTCCCTCTTAATGCCCATTTGCCTGCAAAGTGAGTATTTCTTGTGGCTAGTTTTTTCTGACATATATAAGTGGAGCAAATAAGCTGTCTACCCTTCACAGGCGGCTTTCAGACATGTCTATTGATGTTAAGATGTTTTCTGGAATTTTCCGTATGAATCCAGTGTGGTTTCCTGTGTTTTGTTAATGCTTTCATGGTTTTCCAGTAAGGTTGGCTTTTCCGTGTGTTCCTTCGTGTGTCTCTGCAGCCGTGCGAGCCAAATAATTCAAAATAACATCAGTTACTGTGAAACCATGGAAAATACTGTTCGGTTCTTAAAAAAAGTCATCTGGCCAGCCATAAAGCAGACGGAGTGTGTTGTTAACACTTTAACTGATTTTGCCAGGGGGTGAACATTTTGTTATGAGTTGGTACTTTTCTGCTAGTAATGCATTCATTCATTTTTGTGATGACTTATTTTTGTGAAGAATCTATTATTTTTGGTCATTGAGTTCGTTTATTTTTTCTCACAAATGGGTTGACCTCTTCATAACAAAAATATGAATTTCTATCACACATGGATTTAAAAAAACATTTAAAAAACAATTGATTAAGTGAAATTAATATTTTTACAGGTGTCTTTGAAAAAACTCCTTAGTTTACATCAAATAAACATCCCATTGCTATATACCAGCCTGTTGTGCCTTTATGTTTACAAACAGGGCATTGCTATGTACCAGCCTACTGTGCCTTTCTGTTTACAGACAGGCCATTGCTAGATACCAGCCTGTTGTGCCTTTGTGTTTACAGCAGGGCATTGCTATGTACCAGCCTACTGTGCCTTTCTGTTTACAGACAGGGCATTGCTATATACCACCTGTTGTGCCTTTGTTTTTTTTTATTTTTTTTTTATTTTTATTGTATATGGTTTACAAGAAACCTTTACAAAAAAATTGTCTTTAAAAGGTAGAAAAACATTCATTACATTTAAATTTTAACTATACACACAAGCGTTAAAACATAGATCCAGTTTCCAGTCAAGATTTACAGAGAATATTTCCAGAGAATAAGGGACAAATTTAAATTTAAATTTAAAGAGTTCAGTGCAAAAATACACTGCAGCATTAAAATTATACCAACACTAAACTTTAAAATTTACAAAATTCTAAAATAGAAAATAAACCTGCAGAAAATAAAGAGAAATTTCATAGAGTCAAGCATAGTCATAACAAGCATAATCATAACAGCGGGGCGTATAAATCTAAAGCTTTGATAAATCCAGCCACAGCGAGTCCATCCTTAATGTTTGAAATAGTGAGACACTGAGACCAGATCAAATGGGCCTCCCCCATTTGCCCCATTACATTAAAACGTCCTAGATATTTGTCCCTTAAAGCTGTCAAAGCAGTACAGTCTAAAAAGAGATGCCGAGCGGTTTCAATCACCCCCAAAGTTTTACAGAAACGGCAACTAGGATCTAAATCAGAGAACTCCTTCCTTTTATGTAGAACTTCCCGAGTAGGGAGGAGATTCCACCTGAGTTTAATGAGAAGGGAGCGATAATATCTGTTGGGGAATTGGTTCAAAATAAAAGACAACAGGCCTCTTTTTTTATGATCAAATTGTAAATCTCTCAGGGAGGGATACGAGTGTAATTTTTCAATAGTATTACTCCAGTTGTGCCTTTGTGTTTACAGTCAGGGCATTGCTATGTACCAGCCTATTGTGCCTTTGTGTTTACATACAGGTCATTGCTAAATACCAGCCTGTCGTGCCTTTGTGTTTACAGACAGGTCATTACTATACACCAGCCTGTTGTGCCTTTGTGTTTACAGACAGGTCATTGCTATATACCAGCCTGTTGTGCCTTTGAGTTTGCAGACAACCCATTGATATATGCCAGCCTGTTGTGCCTTTGTGTTTACAAACAGGCCATTGCTATATACCAGCCTGTTGTGTCTTGGTGTTTACAGACAGGGTATTGCTATATACCAGCCTGTTGTGCCTTTGTGTTTATAGACAGGTCTTTGCTATATACCAGCCTGTTGTGCCTTTGTGGTTACAGACAGGTCATTAGTATACACCAGCCTGTTGTGCCTTTGTGTTTACAGACAGGTCATTGCTGTATACCAGCCTGCTGTGCCTTTGAGTTTGCAGACAGCCCATTGCTTTATGCACCAGCCTGTTGTGCCTTTGTGTTTACAAACAGGCCATTGCTAGATACCAGCTTGTTGTGCCTTGGTGTTTACAGACAGGGCATTGCTATATACCAGCCTGTTGTGCCTTTCTGTTTACAGACAGGGCATTGCTATATACCAGCCTGTTGTGTCTTTGTGTTTACAGACAGGGCATTGCTATGTACCAGCCTACTGTGCCTTTGTGTTTACAGACAGGCCATTGCTATATTCTAGCCTGTTGTGCCTTTGTGTTTACATAAAGGCCATTGCTATATTCTAGTCTTGTGTGCCTTTGTGTTTACAAACAGGCCATTGCTATATTCTAGTCTTGTGTGCCTTTGTGTTTACAGACAGGCCATTGCTATATTCTAGCCTGTTGTGCCTTTGTGTTTACATAAAGGCCATTGCTATATTCTAGCCTGTTGTGCCTTTGTGTTTACATAAAGGCCATTGCTATATTCTAGCCTGTTGTGCCTTTGTGTTTACATAAAGGCCATTCCTATATTCTAGTCTTGTGTGCCTTTGTGTTTACAAACAGGCAATTGCTATATTCTAGTCTTGTGTGCCTTTGTGTTTACAGACAGGCCATTGCTATATTCTAGCCTGTTGTGCCTTTGTGTTTACATAAAGACCATTGCTATATTGTAGCCTGTTGTGCCTTTGTGTTTACAAACAGGCCATTGCTATATTCTAGTCTTGTTTGCCTTTGTGTTTAGATAAAGCCTATTGCTATATTCTAGCCTGTTGTGCATTTGTGTTTACAAACAGGCTATTACTATAGTCTAGCCTGTTGTGCCTTTGTGTTTACAGACAGGTCATTGCAGTGTACCAGCCTGTTGTGCCTTTGTGTTTACAAACAGGCTATTGCTATATATACAGCCTGTCGTTCCTCTGTGTTTACACACATGCATTGTTACATACAGCCTGTTGTGCCTTTGTGTTTCCTTAGATCTCACAGAAATGCGATCTGAAGTGTGACTTAAAATGTTATCCCAGCGCACTTCCTCACTTGTGTTGCCTTGCGCTGGACTTTGGGTGGCAGCCAATGGATTTGACGTCGTCCGTATTATTCGTTGAATGCCAACCAGCTCAGCAATAAAACCTCAAAGCTCTTGGCGGACATGGTGAGGCGGGCTGTAGCATTACGCCAATAAGTGCCAGTCCTGGGGGGTAAAGAGCAGTAATAGGAAACAGGGCAGCGTGGCATTGTTCTGAGCGCCGAGTTCATTCCTGATACATGTTGCACAGATGTGTAGGGTTTTTGCAAGGCCCTGAAGCAGGGCTTGTTGATTTAAGTTTGCAGTGCAAGGGAGATCCCACTTATATGCGCTGCCATAGAACAGGGATCATGAACTTTGAACTGTCATGTGCATCTATGAAGATTAGGCTCGGGCTCGTGGCAACTGCAGAACTTTTACGGGGCATAGATGTATCATTTCTTGCCCAGGGACCCGTGCCACACCACACTGATGCCTGGTGACCTGTGCCACACCACACAGATGCCTGGTGACCCGCACCACACCACACCACACTGATGCCTGGTGACCTGTGCCACACCACACTGATGCCTGGTGACCTGTGCCACACCACACTGATGCCTGGTGACCCACGCCACACCACACTGATGCCTGGTGACCCACGCCACACCACACTGATGCCTGGTGACCTGTGCCACACCACACTGATGCCTGGTGACCCACGCCACACCACACTGATGCCTGGTTACCCGCACCACACCACACAGATGCCTGGTGACCCGCACCACACCACACTGATGCCTGGTGACCTGTGCCACACCACACTGATGCCTGGTGACCTGTGCCACACCACACTGATGCCTGGTGACCTGTGCCACACCAAACTGATTCCTGGTGACCTGTGCCACACCAAACTGATGCCTGGTTACCCGCGCCACACCACACAGATGCCTGGTGACCCGCACCACACCACACTGATGCCTGGTGACCTGTGCCACACCACACTGATGCCTGGTGACCCGCGTCACACCACACTGATGCCTGGTGACCTGTGCCACACCACACTGATGCCTGGTGACCTGTGCCACACCACACTGATGCCTGGTGACCCGCACCACACCACACTGATGCCTGGTGACCTGTGCCACACCACACTGATGCCTGGTGACCTGTGCCACACCACACTGATGCCTGGTGACCCGCGTCACACCACACTGATGCCTGGTGACCCACGCCACACCACACTGATGCCTGGTGACCTGTGCCACACCACACTGATGCCTGGTGACCTGTGCCACACCACACAGATGCCTGGTGACCCGCACCACACCACACTGATGCCTGGTGACCTGTGCCACACCACACAGATGCCTGGTGACCCGCACCACACCACACTGATGCCTGGTGACCTGTGCCACACCACACTGATGCCTGGTGACCTGTGCCACACCACACTGATGCCTGGTGACCCACGCCACACCACACTGATGCCTGGTGACCCACGCCACACCACACTGATGCCTGGTGACCTGTGCCACACCACACTGATGCCTGGTGACCCACGCCACACCACACTGATGCCTGGTTACCCGCACCACACCACACAGATGCCTGGTGACCCGCACCACACCACACTGATGCCTGGTGACCTGTGCCACACCACACTGATGCCTGGTGACCTGTGCCACACCACACTGATGCCTGGTGACCTGTGCCACACCAAACTGATTCCTGGTGACCTGTGCCACACCAAACTGATGCCTGGTTACCCGCACCACACCACACAGATGCCTGGTGACCCGCACCACACCACACTGATGCCTGGTGACCTGTGCCACACCACACTGATGCCTGGTGACCTGCGTCACACCACACTGATGCCTGGTGACCTGTGCCACACCACACTGATGCCTGGTGACCTGTGCCACACCACACTGATGCCTGGTGACCTGTGCCACACCGCACTGATGCCTGGTGACCTGTGCCACACCGCACTGATGCCTGGTGACCTGTGCCACACCACACTTATGCCTGGTGACCTGTGCCACACCGCACTGATGCCTGGTGACCTGTGCCACACCACACTGATGCCTGGTGACCTGTGCCACACCACACTGATGCCTGGTGACCCACGCCACACCACACTGATGCCTGGTGACCCGCACCACACCACACTGATGCCTGGTGACCCGTGCCACACCACACAGATGCCTGGTGACCCACGCCACACCACACTGATGCCTGGTGACCCACACCTCACCACACTGATGCCTGGTGACCCGTGCCACACCACACAGATGCCTGGTGACCTGTGCCACACCACACTGATGCCTGGTGACCTGTGCCACACCGCACTGATGCCTGGTGACCTGTGCCACACCGCACTGATGCCTGGTGACCTGTGCCACACCACACTGATGCCTGGTGACCTGTGCCACACCACACTGATGCCTGGTGACCTGTGCCACACCAAACTGATTCCTGGTGACCCGTGCCACACCACACTGATGCCTGGTGACCCGCACCACACCACACAGATGCCTGGTGACCTGTGCCACACCACACTGATGCCTGGTGACCTGTGCCACACCAAACTGATTCCTGGTGACCCGTGCCACACCACACTGATGCCTGGTGACCCGCACCACACCACACAGATGCCTGGTGACCCGCGCCACACCACACTGATGCCTGGTGACCCACACCACACTGATGCCTGGTGACCTGTGCCACACCAAACTGATTCCTGGTGACTCGTGCCACACCACACTGATGCCTGGTGACCCGCACCACACCACACAGATGCCTGGTGACCCGCGCCACACCACACTGATGCCTGGTGACCCACACCACACTGATGCCTGGTGACCCGCACCACACCACACAGATGCCTGGTGACCCGCACCACACCACACTGATGCCTGGTGACCTGTGCCACACCACACTGATGCCTGGTGACCCACGCCTCACCACACTGATGCCTGGTGACCCGTGCCACACCACACTGATGCCTGGTGACCCGCACCACACCACACAGATGCCTGGTGACCCACGCCTCACCACACTGATGCCTGGTGACCCACGCCACACCACACTGATGCCTGGTGACCCGCGCCACACCACACAGATGCCTGGTGACCCGTGCCACACCACACTGATGCCTGGTGACCCGTGCCACACCACACTGATGCCTGGTGACCCGCGCCACACCACACAGATGCCTGGTGACCCGCGCCACACCACACTGATGCCTGATGACCCACGCCAAACCACACTGATGCCTGATGACCCACGCCACACCACACTGATGCCTGGTGACCCACACCTCACCACACTGATGCCTGGTGACCCGTGCCACACCACACTGATGCCTGGTGACCCACGCCACACCACACTGATGCCTGGTGACCCACGCCTCACCACACTGATGCCTAGTGACCCGCACCACACCACACAGATGCCTGGTGACCCGCACCACACCACACTGATGCCTGGTGACCTGTGCCACACCACACTGATGCCTGGTGACCCGTGCCACACCACACTGATGCCTGGTGACCCGTGCCACACCACACTGATGCCTGGTGACCCACGCTACACCACACTGATGCCTGGTGACCCACACCTCACCACACTGATGCCTGGTGACCCGTGCCACACCACACAGATGCCTGGTGACCCACACCACACCACACTGATGCCTGGTGACCCACGCCTCACCACACTGATGCCTGGTGACCCGTGCCTCACCACACTGATGCCTGGTGACCCGTGCCACACCACACTGATGCCTGGTGACCCACGCCTCACCACACTGATGCCTGATGACCCACGCCACACCACACTGATGCCTGGTGACCCACGCCACACCACACTGATGCCTGGTGACCCACGCTTCACCACACTGATGCCTGGTGACCCGTGCCACACAACACTGATGCCTGGTGACCCACGCCTCACCACACTGATGCCTGATGACCCACGCCACACCACACTGATGCCTGGTGACCCACACCACACTGATGCCTGGTGACCCACGCCTCACCACACTGATGCCTGATGACCCACGCCACACCACACTGATGCCTGGTGACCCACGCCACACAACACTAATGCCTGGTGACCCAAGCCAAACCACACTGATGCCTGGTGACCCGTGACACACCACACTGATGCCTGGTGACCCGCACCACACCACACTGATGCCTGGTGACCCACGCCACACCACATTGATGCCTGGTGACCCGTGCCACACCACACTGATGCCTGGTGACCCACACCACACCACACTGATGCCTGATGACCCACATCACACCACACTGATGCCTGATGACCCACACCACACCACACTGATGCCTGATGACCCACGCCACACCACACTGATGCCTGGTGACCCACGCCTCACCACACTGACAAGGACCAATGATCCTGAAACATGCCCGGGGTGCTTGTGATCTTGCGCAGGGGGGATGTGACCGAGTAGTTTGGGCTGGACTGCCCCTTCTGTGGTGGGTCGAAGCCTGATTTGCATACGGTCTTTGCCCTTCCCCTTCTGTAAAGGGCCGCTAAGCTGAAAAAAAGAAGGCGCAGAGTGTTGCCCTGAGAAATGCTAGTGGTTATAATTCCTTCAGAAACCTCCAGCATCACCTTTGTGGTTTTCTAATTTCATGCATGGGGGATAGACTCTCCGGTGGAGAGAGCATTCCCATTGACGACGACCCAAAGCCATAGAGAGGGACAATAATCGACCTTGACCCTCCCGGCACTGGACTCTCTGCCCCTTTGCATAAGAGCAAACCTAGAAATGGAATCAGGGAGAGGAGCCAGAGAAGGTGTGTACTTCCATGGCACCTTACACCAGGTCATAAGACCTAAAGCTTTAGCGTGCAGAAGGCCTAGTGAACGGATTAGCGTGGTACGTAGAAAACCCTGAGGTGTGTCACAGCACCACAGGTGAGGCACAACGAGAAGCTGAGGAAGCAGCTTAGTCTTATGCAGAATTGTAATGCTGGGATCCAACCACGAATGGCAGCCACTTGAAGGGTGAGTGGGTGCCCAGTGGCCAGGAAGTCTGAATGAGCCGGAAGAGGAGAACCGCTTTGTCTCATCCTTTGGGCGCCGCACGGTTGAATGATGAAGTTAAATCGAGGACAAAATGGCAGAGTCATGTTTCCAGCTGTGAATGCTCTCTGTGATCCCATTGGACGCTTAAATAGACATAATAGGTGGCCGGCTGCAGCCATCTTTTCCCATGCAGTACTCTGCTATGGGGAATGCATATGCAGTGATGATTAATGTGTTAAACGATTAAGTGCCAGGGCCTGAAGGGTCTCTAGCATGCTAGTGGTGACACCAACCACATCTGGCACCAGACCCTGTCTGCACCGTCGTCTATCTCCAGCACTCGCTACTTCTGCGCACACAGTGTCGGCATATTGAGGGCCGCAGCTGATAATCCCCATGGATGGATGGATGGAAGGTAATGGGATGGGCCAGTGGGAGGACCTGCTATTGTGCTTCACACTTGAAAGACTTAACTATCAGGGAATGGAAGTACAGGTCCCCCCAAAAGAATATTTTGAAACGAAGGGGAACATTATGGAGTTTCCACACTCTTCTTGGTCCATATGTCCATATATGAAGGACTCTTATAGACTCGGGGGTTTAGCAGATGTGCCTTATATGACATATGGTAACCTTATGTGTAGCATCCCTTATATGGGCAGTGCTTAGTGTCCTGAGTGCAGGAGTACTCTAAGCGCTACAGTACTTTGGGTGTGGAACTACAGCTGTATGGCTGCCTGCCCTGTAGAGAAGGGCAGTGCAGCGTCCAGCCTTGCAGAGGTCACTGTCTGCTTATGGACATGAGGTGGCTTTGTTAATCGGAAGATGGACCAATGGAAGAGCACTTGAGCACCTGGTTTCGAGAGGACAGTCATAGTTTTTCACACCATATCCACGTGTCCATGAAAAGCTTCTGCAAAATAGCCAAATGTCCCACTTATTAGAGAGGCTCATCTCTAAAAAAGGGTCACTGCAGAGAAAGCCTTGCATGAGGGAGGCCCAATGTCAGCGGAAGCAGCACTGACTGCTGACCGGAAGCAAGGTCATTCAGAAGCAAAGAATGGTAGAAGACACCACACCATAGGAGGCGGCAGCCACTAGGGGTCACCAAGCAGGCCAACGCATCACACGGGTCACACCTGGGATGGAAATTGCGTCCCTACAGAAGCCCTTATTTCAGGGGTTCAGGGCCTGTCATGAGCCTCTTTGTCCTGCCTCGCCGGAACCTGCAAGAGCTGTTTTCACAAGTACAGCAAGCTGCTGTGCTTGAAGAGACGTTGTGGTTTGGGTCGATGGAACACTGGGCGGCAGGAGACTGCAAATCAGGTGGTTATTCTGCCTGTCCAGTGGTGAGCAATGGGATTCATCTGCATTATGTCATGACTCCTGCCCCTGGCCGTCAGGCCATCTGGACTGCACCAGGAACCCCCATTTCCTGCCGTTTAAAGGTCTCCCAAATGTGTCCAGCCTGGCGAAGGTATTCCTTGAACACATCATACGCCTTCATGGGTTCCCGTCTGTGCTGATCTCTGATCGAGGTACCCAATTTGTGTCCAACTTCTGGAGAAAATGCTGTTCAATGGCTCAAATTGACATCAGACTATCCACTATCCACCACCCCCAAACGGATGGCCAAACAGAGAGAACGAACCAAACGCTCAAACAGTACCTGCGCTGCATGCTACATCAAGTGGAAACATCAAGTGGAAGCAAATTGGAAGTGGGTGGCGGAGTATGCGTATAACAATTCCCTGCACAGCAGTACGGGACAAACTCCATTTTTCACAATATATGGCAGACATCCACGCACCTCCGAACTGGACATTCCAACAACTCTGGAAATGCCGGCCATTAAAACCTTGCACACCATCATCTCCCAGGCCTTCACAAGTGCTGTCAAACATCTACGTCAAGCCATGGATCGCCAAATGAAATACGCAGATCAACATTGTGAGAGGGCCCCAAACTACCAAGTGGGAGACAAAGTTTGGTTAATCTCAAAACATGTGCCTATAAAGGGAACCCGGACATTTCGCCCACGATATTTAGGACCTTTTACCATGAAGGCTATTATAAACCCAACTGCACTTAAACTGGCCTTGCCGGCTAACATGCATATTCATCCTGTGTTCCATGTGTCTCTCTTAAAACCAGTTCAACCAGGAATTCAAAGACTCATTCAGGAATTCTGGACTCAAAGTACGTCAGAACGAAGTTATACCATTTAGTGGACTGAAAGGGGTATGGCCCACAAGACAGGACATGGGAACCCTGTGATTACATCCATGCGCCATGCCTGATACAGCACTTTCATCGTGATTATCCCACCAAGCCCGGACCAGAGGCAAGAACCACCCTGAGAGGGGCCTTGGGGGGGAGTGCTGTCATGACTCCTGCCCCTGGCCTTGTCCGTCAGGCCATCTGGACTGCATCAGGAACCCCCATCAGGGCCTCAAGGGCCTTGTCATGTCCCCCCAGACTCTCTTGGAGTCAGTCCTGGCGCCTTTGGTGCCAGGCTCATGTGGAAAGCCAGTGAATTGGGGCCCTTAATGGCATTTTTACAACATGGATGCTCCCACATGGCTCAGTTCCTTTACTGTGCCAGGCGGTCTAGCAGTTTAAGTGTGGCCAGGCCCAGAGGCACCTGGGATACCTGCAGGCTATATAAGCCACGCCCAAGCGGCAGAAAACGCTTTGCGTTGCTCTGCTAGTTGCAGCGTGACGTTCACCGTGGTCTGGTGGAATCTTCCTCCGCACGCCGGATCCGATTACCTGCAAGAACAAGGATAAGAAACCGTTAGCATTCGCTTACCTTCTTGCGAGCCCTGCTCTTGTACTCCGCTCCAGTAACCTGAACATCCAGCATCTCGGCGTACCTCGCTCCTTCAAGGGAACCGCAACCTGAGGGAAAAAAGACAGAGAGGTAGCATTAGTAAGTGTTTACTCTTCATATCTAAAACAGCAAATGCGCTCGCTTACCTGCATTGAACTCGCTTTGGGTCCATTAGGTGTCCAGTCATTATTTTTTCGAATACAAAAGGGTCGAATACAATACATTTGAACCAAAAGGAACGGAAAAAAAAAAATTTGAATGATTTTTTTTTAAATGTCTTTTTTTTGGGTTTGGTATGGGAAAAATGTATGGTTTTTCCCCCAAAAACAGGGGTTTGGGGGGAAGCCCCCCCCCCAAAAAAAAAAACCTGCATTCCATTTTTTTTTCTCGATCCTTTTGGTTCTAATGTATTGTAGTTCGAAACTATGTATTTGAACATTTGACTATAAACCGGTCCATTACCATCCTGGGCCTTCTACCATCTGCAAGAAGACAACAAAAGACTGATTACTACGCAGAGTGCCAGTAGGCGGTTCGCTCACCACTACTCACCGCTCTCCATCTTCTCGGCACGCACAGTCCGGATCAGCATCGCGGCCTGCAAGAAAGACAATAAACAGGTTAGCATAAGAAAGGCACATAGCGCCACGCTATGCGCTCACTTACCATCTCATGCACAACTCAGGCAGCACGACATCACAAGAACTTCATCTGCACCTACAAATAAAGGAAAGACATTGATTGAGACAATTGCAAAATAAAGGACAAACTGTCAAAGAAAGACTTACCTAACGAACGGAGTCGCAGCAGGTCTGGACTCTGAAGGGCCCTCGCCAGTGAAGCAACTAGGCAGCGACGTGCCCATCCCCAACGCACCCCTGCACAGAGAGGCAGGACAGAGAGCACACCTTATCAAAAAGCAAGGTGGGAAGTGCACTAAGGGGCCATAGGGCCCATGAGGGAGGTGGGTTCTGGGTTGGAGGAGACAATCAAGCTAAACCTAACACCTGTGTTTTCAGACCCGGTCTTCAGCCAAACAAGAGTCCAAGGGAAGGGGTCCAGAGGTGGAAGCAGTCCGGACTGGGTGACGCCCCCGTGGATACCAGATGAGCGTTACAGATTAACTGGATACCAGTGGTGCAGGACTACTGGGGGAGTGTGAGTGGCCAGCAAGCCTCCTCGCCCTGTGGCGGTATTGACGGGGACCCATATTGCGTTGATGGCATCATAGTGCCATAACCTTGGTGTTTTCCATTGTTGTGGGTCAAGGTGTGGACTTATGTCCTGCAGGCCACCAGGCTTGGAGAGTCTGCTGGTACCTTGGCCTGCCCACAGGGAATGCAGACGAGCAGGTTCTGGGGCTCCGGGAACTGACCCCAGGTATTATTTACTCTGCAGGATCTCATACCTGGGCAATACCTGTTTCAGTTAGACCTACAGGTTTTCCCGGGCCTGGGAAGTACTTCCATGTCATGTACACTGTTTCTTCAAGGACACAAAGGGATCCCCGTCAATCATACAGAATTGCTGGATGGAATAAAATGTTCATTAAATGTAGCAATTTTTCATCCATATTTGGTATTCCAGTGTATGCTAATATGTTTGAGCGAAGGTCTACGTGAATGTGAACCCAAAGTGTCACAATTGAGTGTAAAGAAGTGATATGATGGAGTAGAGGAGAGAACACAGTTTAAGAGAAAGCGGAGGGGATAGAAGGTGAATGAAAGGAAGGATGAGTGAAGAGGAAAGGATGGCACAAAGAAATTATAGAAAAGATCAATACAGACCCAGCCTCAGTACCCCAAATAGAAATCATTATCATCAGTGCACCCAAAGGCTCTACAGAAAATACCCTCATTCCCCCCTCAAAATGGTAAACTAACCTCACTGACCCTTAAATGTGTGCACTGACCTGTAACTAGCATAGCAAGTTTATTGTACAAATCTCCGGGTAGCAGTTAGATGGTGCTGCAGGACAAAACTAAACCAAATCTTAACAATACAACATCAGTTGGCACTTTACATACTTTTTGCAATAATTTTATACACTCCCGGATACACTTATTACTCTCCACCCAGCAAATATTATAGGACAAAACCTCTTTAAAGAAATCCCATCTTTCCCCAATTCTTCCATTTTCATTGGTCAGGCTTACCTTCATTATTATCTTCAGATCATATTCAAAACGCACCTCTTCTTGGCATTGGTGTAGTAGGTCCTGACGTTGGTGCATGGTTTAAACATTAGTATTGAAAACATAATTAATTGCTAGCAATAACTGGCCTAAAACCTTTAACTTTAAGTATGATTGCACATGGTCTTGCTGATGTAGTTTAGCAAATAGAGGAAGGTCTGCATGAACATGATTTTCCTTGAACTATAGACAGCCATCTCCATTGCACAGACTCCTGGTGCATTAATCTAATGTATGCGGCCACATACAACCTCTGATGACTTGCAAAAATACTTACCATCAGACCCTGGTCTCGGGCACTGTTTATTACCACCAAACAAATGGCTAATCCCCTCTAAAGATTTTAATACAAAGGGCCAGATAACATCCGTTCTCTTGCAAGCACTGTGAACCTTGTCCTGTTAGTACAGCGTTATTACTAGGTAACCAATTCTCTTTCCTGTCAAGAATGTTCCTGTTACTTTTAGAATACCTGTATAACAACTAATCATTGAAAGAACCCCCCTCCCTGTATGAGCTTGTGTTTGTGTTGTATTTACAGTTTTGACATTGCATCTTCCTACGTGATTCATAGTGATTTGCGACACTATCCTGGTTTTGCTGTCATCATCAATATGGTGTGTGCAACACAAATTCTTCGCGATAAAGGGGGCCCTCCTTGACCACCCCGACATTTGCTATGGTTGGTGCCTCTAAGCTCTGCCCTGCTAGTGGAGGGTGAGGATGTGTGGTACTGAATGCGTGTCCCAGGGTGTGTCAAGACCCAATGAGTGTGCGCTGGGACTTGCATTTGTATCAGCGCACGGTGCCATCACCCCCGGACCCCTTGCCTCCCCGTGCCAGCATTAGCCAGGAAGAAACTCAGCTAAGGCCAAGCTTAGACGGACCCTTCACAGAGTTCCCATCCCTCCCTGAAAATATACTTCACTATTATTACCATGCTGTTAGCCAAATGCATGGAATCACCGTTCAGCCCTCAGACCCCTAGCACTGAGGGTGCACTGCGCAAATAGTGCCATCTAGCCCAGCTGTGGCTATGTGAATAAAAGCTGGGGCAGCGTTACAGCCAATGTGAGCACTGTAACCTGCCTCAAAACTTCCATCCAAAAAATATATATTCATACAAATGAAAGGAGGGCACTATTTCCCCTTGTAACAAGGTGCCAGTCTGGCCCATTCTGCTTTCTGAATGACAATGAGCCGGCCCAGGAAGGAGCTTCACTGTCAAGGGGGCAACCTGTCCTGAGCCTAACCAGTAACGGGCTGCAGTAACCGTGGCCCTGTGTCCTGGCTTGCACACTTTTGTTGTCGTAACTTTAACTGCCAGTCAGTGAAAAGGTTGCCCACTAGTAAGAATCAAGCAGGGCACTCATAACTGAACTGGCACAGTAGGTGCTGATGCTTGGGTAGAAGTCCTGGGGCTCAGACCTGGCAAACGCAACCCAAACCAAGCACTGGTGAAAAGTGCCTTTTTAAAACAAATTCATCAACAGGGAGTGTGCAACGAGAGGGCCACGGGTTAGAGCCACGACATGTCTGCTCAGCTTCTCAGCACATGGCTAGCAATGAATTCACCTTCGCATGTAAAGCATTGCAAGCGCGTGTGCTGAGAGAGAGATGGCACTGCCTACACATCAGTTACCACTATCTATCCTGGCCTTAACTGTATATAATTGCCTCAGGCTGTCTGTGCATTGGCAACTGAGCACGTGCAACGCCTCCCTTACTCTCAGAAGAAGGCAAAGTTAGAGAAAGGAAACATTGTCTCGAGATGCTCATTGCTCGTCAAAACCCCTCTCCCCTCATATCCAAATCCTGAGGGGTGCCAATGAGTGCATATGCTTGACTGTTACAGACATTTTAATGTTAGAGGGATGGTTGCGAAAAATAAAAGGAGCACCCAACCTAGTCATTTAAGCACACAACCCTTTTATCTTGGACATATTTGTCAAAAATAAAGATGTGCAGTTAATTATATATATCACCAAAATGCTCATAGATTTTATGCAAAGCAGACTGGCACACCCTTTGCTATCTGTCCTTTTAACCTTCTCACAGTGGTATTTTGAAAGAGTACTATAGCATACCAGACTGTCCATCTTCTGTCAACAAATAATGTGTATGCTTCTTCTAAGTTTTAAAAAGTTCTCTGCTCAGTAAGACAAGCGTAATGTTCTTATTAGGACTAACAGGTAGTAGGATTGATCAGTGCAAATGAACATGGTGCATGTTTTAAAAAGAGCCAGTTTACAATGTTTATACAATTCAATAACTTCCTTTTTTTAATGTCTGCTTTTGATAAATAACACAGACGTGCAAGGGGTCTGTGTTTCTCGCTGGTCGCGCAGCTCAGAGCAAACACTGCGCTGGCTACAGCAAGCTTGCACATGAGCCCCGATATAGAAAAAGACAGGGGGCATCCACTGAGAAAGAGAGACAGAGGGCCCGATTCATGGAAATGTGCGCAGAAATCCCACAGGGGCCGCATGTTGAGAAGGACACTGTGCGAACCTGCGCGCAGATGAAAAAAATGCGCCCCAGTGTATTCATGGAATTTACTGCGCAAAGTAACCATATTCGCAAGTCCTGCCCAGAAAGCCCCTGACACGCCCCCACGCAAAGCGAAAACAGCCACAACAGCTACCTTTGCATGCACCCCTGGGCGTGAATACACACACCCTTCAAACAGTGCATGGGGTCCCTATCAAGCAGGCCTGCATCTCGGGACCCTGAGACATGCCAAACCTGCGCGAACTCTGTGAAAGTCCCGGAAAAGTACTGTGCATTCGATTCCATGAATGGTCGAACGTGGATTTGCACACAGTTTGGCACGCACATACCCTATTTTCGACGCAAATAATTCCATGAATCGGGCCTAGTGTGTGAAGCCATCCTCGATGAATGTGCATGAATAAGTCGACTTGTGGGGTAGGTGTCATACCCCTGGGTGATTAACTTTTAAGCTGATGATACTGCTCAGTTGAGCAATGCACCTGTTGCAGGAATCTGAGAGCTACCTGCATGTGGCTTGTTCAATGTGGGCAGGTCAGATTCAAGCTTTCATTATTTCACCCTCAAAAAGCGAATCACTTTTAGGGTGGAAGAACGCCAGCATTACCCTGCAGAAAAGCGGTGGCAGAGCGCGTATATATTATTAAAGTGCTAAGAGTGGGTATGTTCACCCGATTTGCATGGGAATGCATAATAGCCCGCAAGTTAAGGGGTTAAAGGATGAAATACTCGCCTGCCAAGGAACCTAATTACTGCTGCATCACGGAAAGAACCTGCTCAACTTGGTGGGTGGGCCTAGCTGGCTTTGTAATTACTAAGAAAAAGAAGCACTTAATTAATGATGCATTAAACCAGGGTATCAAGTGCTCACAACATGAGCGCTTCCTGCATCTGAAAATGGCGAAGTGCTTGGGTCAGGAAGGGGTGAAAGGTTGCCGACAGGAACGGTGCTGCATTGGCTCTTTTGCGTCACGTGTCTTTCTTCTCCGCGCATTGCAGTATTTTCTGCTTTGCTTGTTAGGGTTTTTAATCTGCCATGTTTCCTTGGAGGATGTTCTGCGCGTGCGTTATGTTTATGTAACTGTCTTTAATTAGATGCATCCACTGTGACTATCCCTACACGCCATCCTGAGCACGAGGGGGTGAGTCAGGGACTTGGCCGAGCCTCTGAGCGCCTTTCCTCAGCACCATGGCCTATTCTTATCTGTTCATACACTGAGGGTACTTGGGCAGCTGCTCCAGCGCGCCTCCCAGAACTCACAGGACGCTCTCCCAGGGGGACGCATCTGCTCCCTGCGGCTCCTGTTCTGCTCACTCTGGAGTCCCTCAGCACTAGTATTACTCTCTTCCCTTTATCACCTTATTCCCTCCTTACTTTGCTCTTTATCACCTCCTCTTTCTCTCACTCCAATGAGCTTAACTGTCCCTAAACTCCCTCCTTGCTCTGCTACCCTTCCTAGCCACCCCTTGCTCACTTTTCCCTTCCTCGAATTCCTTTATTTTCATATTCCTCTCTCCTCCACTTTTGTATCTCCGTTCTGTGTTTCTTTCTCTTCTGCTCTTTCACTTCAATTTTTTTGCTATTTTGTGTCTCTTTCTCTGATGTTTCTGTGTGAGGAATTTGACCATCCACACGGTGGGTGTGCGCTCGCCTGGGCTTTTTTCAACTGTTTAAATGGAATTGAATGATCGTAGATCATCCTCCGGAAAATGTGTGGGGCTAATCCGAACACATTTTCCTATGCTCACAGTGGACACAGCCTACAGGCGCAGCCCCCACCATGTCATATATAGTTGGGATAGGACAGGAGTAGTACATGATGCATCTGTAGAAGGGGGAGGAGCATACCTTCCCCCTGCCATGGCTAGCCTGATTAACTAACAAAGGCACCATGGATCCACTCTGTCCTTTTGTTGGGCCCTGCAGCTGGTGGCAGTGATTAAATAATTGACATACTAATAGAGTGTACTGAAGGGCGTCTTCAAATAGGCCCTCATGGGACCTGGCTGCGGAGGGTAACAAAGGAGACAGGAAACCCCAGCAACCTTCCACATGCAACTGTGTCAACCTGAAGCCAGGTCCCACACTCAGTATCAATTGAGAGTGAGCTGTCATGTCTGGGACTGAGGGTTTACAGTAGTTTACCCCACAGGGCCACCCCATTCATAAGGTATGAGGCTGTGTTTTGCAGGAGCCAGAGAGTCTGGTATCGCCACAGCTTCAAGGAAGGCTTGTCGCTTTAATCAGGAACCACAGAGAGATCCATTAACCAGAGAGTCTCTTTGATCCACAACAGACATGAAAATGGCTGGGGCTTGGTATCACATGTTTTCAACCCTTTACCTTTCCTGTTGCAAAGCACTTTGGTTATGACCTCATCGATACAGGAGATTGTCGGTAGGGACCCCAGATTGTTTCATTAATGTAGGCTTAGCCTACACCAATCACTGTGGTACATTTGGCTTTAAAAGAATGCTGAGCCCTCTTTTGGCAGATCAACTGAAGACTTTGAAAGGAGTAGAAAGAAGACCTCATCATTGGATCCAGGCTGAAGGTACAGTTTGCCTTACATCTTCTGCCAGTAAAGGAAGGCCAGGACCTCCAAGAGGGATGCAAGATCCCTCCCAAAACATCTCCCATGGATAGAGGGAGATACCAAATCCACAGGACCCTCAAGCAGCTTCATAACCGGTACCCAGCCAGTTCCATGTCAGGTTCTGCAGCAAGCTTCCTAGGTGGGAAGTGCCCTAAGGCCTTTGAACCAGAAACCAAGGACAAGGCCGTCGCCTGCAGCACCCTCCTCAGCTTTGGGTCGTCTGTCTTAAAGGACGACGCAAGCCCAGTGAAGAAGCTAGGAGAAGTACACTGTTGTTACTCCTGACCGTTGTTAT
This sequence comes from Ambystoma mexicanum, assembly GCF_040938575.1. NCBI lineage: Eukaryota > Metazoa > Chordata > Amphibia > Caudata > Ambystomatidae > Ambystoma > Ambystoma mexicanum. The sequence continues at coordinate 1,466,264,066 of NC_090934.1, read as the reverse complement.
GCCACAGTCGCTTAAAGACTTCAGAGACGCCTTGGCCAGTGCTTCAGAACTGCTGACCAGCACTGAGACTTCCTGACCCCGTGTAGGCCAGCCTGCAGCCATCCTCCAACTTCGCTCACTGAACTGTTTGTTGCCTGATACCTAGCAGCTGTTTCCCGTCTTGAACTCTGTCACAGAAGCGGCAAAGCACCCTGTAACCGAATCGACCTGGTCGAGCACCAAGGACACCTACAGCACAAAGTACGTTTTGGTTCTGTCCCCCTGAATGCCCCTAGAGACGTTTTAGAACCCATTGCTCCCTTTGTGCTGAAGCCAAGTAACCGTGAACTGTTGCAATTATTAACCATACCGACTACCTTCCTGTCAGTATCCAGAATGCATTCCTTTTCCTTCTTAGAAACTGGCTCTCCTCTACATTCCTTTACAGGGTGTATTGTATTTTGTAGTGTTACTAGAACTGTCTGTTGTGATAATAATAAAGTCGATATTTGTATACAGCCTTGACTTGACAGTCCCTTTTATTATTGGGTAATTGTATTTTGGCTGTGTTGCAACTAACCAATGATACATGACCTTGCGGACAAGGAGGTTTATAATTTGCTTGTGTTTCCAATCTGTGTGTATCCCTTCTGGGGTACTAGAGGTGTGGGGCTGATTGATGGTTTAGAAACCGATATCCCTCCATGGACCACTGGTGCCCCGGAAGTTCATCAATCATATTCTTACCTCTTTTTTTGATATTTCACGCCTGCTATTTCAATAATCTCTCCCTTTCCTGTTTCTCTTTCTGCAGTTTATTAGGCGGTCACACTCAAATCAGTGAGTTCCTTTCTCCCACAAGCAAGGTGGCGTGACCCAAAGAACTTATACAGATTTAACTTTAGTGAGGACTCCAACCCGTCTCGCACCTCCCCAACAAACACCTTTTGTACCACCAATAAGCTAGGGACCAGGCTAGTGTATAGTAAGAACATATATTTGTTTAAGGTTTGACAAAGAAGACTGCCAACCAACATCAACCACCAATGCTGTGGCACTACACACTATCACAACTTCAAATTACTTTCCGTTATTAAAACAACACAGGGTGAATTTTGAAATATGCAGTCACAACTTACATCAGATTTAATTGCAAATTAACCAATAGAAAACATTCACAATGCAATGGAAAAATCATTTTTGGGGCTTTATTTTAAGAAAGGCAATGTTTGAGAAAGAAACTCAATGGGAAAATCGTTTTTTAGGCTTTTGTTTGAAAGGCAAGGTGGGGAAAAATAACTCAATGGGAAAATCGTTTTTCAACACATATTCAAAGGACAGGCAGTGCTTTGGGATTCTGGTTTGGGAGGCAAGGGAATCAGTGTGAAATTTTGTTTTGCAACACACACACAAGTGAGATGCAAGGCTTTGTAAATCTGACTTTGGAATCACTGGGAATCCATCGGAAATTTAGTTTTGCACACTATGTTCACTTGAATGGCAGCGTTTTAGGATTACTTCCTTTGTGATTCAGGACCCCCCTTCTGGGCAGGAGTCAGGGGTTTTCGAAGGACAGTCACCCAAGTCTTTATTGTCTATACCGGCTCCAACACACTTGGCATGAACGTTGTTAGTTTCAAACTCTAACAACACTCATCCCGTGATTTTCTATATGGGAATTAATTGATTCAATTTAAATTCAATGCGCCAAGGATCTACCCAGCTTCCCTCCTCCCCACAATTTAATGGAAAGGATTAAGGCAGGTGGTTCCCAACACAATTCAATTTAAATGGATAGGGTGATTTTCTATAGTGGAATTCATTTGAATTGCATTTAATACAATGTGCCAAGGGCCTACCCAGTTTCACCCCCCTTACCCAATAATGGAAAGGGGTGAAGTCAGGTAGCTCCCCACACAATTGATGGCTTTTGGAATAGTTTACTTACATGGGGGCTTTGGTCAGGGAAAAACATCAGGGCTCTTCTAAGGACAGCAGAGATCTGGTCAAGGGCTTCAGTCAAGGATTTTCTCCTGCACATAGACTCCCTCCACTCCTCTGATGGGGTCCTAGCTAGCTTCTATATTTCCCTGTCACTGTCTCCAATGCAAGGATTGATTCCTCTCTGCTAGTTGTTCTTGCAAGAGTCCTGCAGCCAGCTATCTCTAGGAATAACGTGATAAACCCCTGTTCTGATGCAAAATGTACCTCTTATAGGGCTGATGCCACTCCTACATTATATAAATTCCCACAGTAAGGATTGGCTAGCACTCTCCCTTCAACTCCCACTAAGATGCCTACTGGCTGCTGATAGGACCAGAAGTGGGGAGGTATGGGTTATGGAAGCTAAAGGAGGAGGAAAAATACATCATCCCGAAATGACATGTGGGTTTTACTTTTTTGGGTTCTGAAAATCTCATAACATGGCAGCAATGCAAATTTTTCAGATAACGACATAAATCCATATATTTTCTAATTGGACATTTTACGGTGAGTTGGAAAATACTAATTTGATCTTGGCACGCCCTTCCTAAGCGGAGACACCATTTTGTGCGGTTTGCTGCTGTGACGAACTAGCTAAAAATTGGACACTTACCAATTCAAACATTAATTTCATGATCTAAAACTTCACCACTTTCCCAGTTCCTCAGACGTATGATAATGCCAGAATCATAATTTTCATCATAACTTAAGTTATGTACATCACAAAAATTTCGCTTTTACGTTGTCCCAACTGGCTTTTTATTTGATCCCCTTTAAAATGAACCCGGGCTGGGCTTCCTGGGATGCACAATGCTCTTTTTATTTAGGAAAATGTGTTCAATGTTAAACATATGGCAATGCATTATATGAGAGGTAGTTTCATTTCTGGCCACCCCAAGCAGTTTCCTTTCCCCTCTAAGTTTTCATTTCTCCTTAAGCATGTGACCAGGAAATCTGCTCGGCCCAATGTTTATTCTACCCTCGTCTCCTGGGCTTCAAAGCGTCTTTGCTCAGAGCTAATGCACGTTTTATGGGGTACCTGACCTTAAAGGAAATTTCTGTTGGTCATGTTATCTGTATTACCGTAGTAGTTCTGATATCTCTTGCAACATTTCTCTATATTTTTAACTGAAGCTCCAGGCCTGTTTCCTTGATAAACCCAGCCCAAAGGTCTGGGGGTCACAGTTCCAGATACACCCAGTTCAGTTACATGCACAACTCTGAGAAATAGCATTTAAATGTAAGAAACATGTTTTCACATGACATTTTGTATTGCAGCCAGGCTTGCTGGCAAGAAATAAACTCTTTCATTACAGAATGCTTGAACAGAAATAAGTCCACTCTTGGTATTATTTACACAGATAGGCCATAGTTACGTAAGAAACCAGTCTTCAAATTTGCACCAAACGAAATAGGCCTTTCTCTGTGATTTTATATTATGAAATTAAGTCTCTTTATTCCTGAAAACGCAGTCTGTCGTTTGACTTTATTTCTTAAATGTAAGGCATCATTCCTCCTTTTTGTCTTTCGAATGCACAGTTTTTCAAATGTATGTATTTCCTTCCATGTGAATTCCTGCAGCCTTAAATCTGTCACAGGTGCCTTTACACAAAGTCAGTATCTGCAGCACACGTTTCCTTAGGAATCCATTTGACACAGTTAACACTATTCCAGTTCTAAGTCTCACTTTCTTCAGCTGAGTGCCTGTACATTCTAACAGAGAAGAGGGAGCCGATTCTCGCTCATTCACTAGACCTCATGTTGAAACCACTATTTTCTACTGGCTTTTTTATTTCAATGGAACTCTACACCAGCTTCTTTCTCACAATGAGGCCAGCATGGCCTCTCCATCTCTGTCGCTCTGGGGCTGTCTTTTTACCCCACACTCTCTGTGGTGTGTGCTTGCATCTGAGGCGGCTGTTTTTCTTTTGGTAGGGGCATTTTTTAAAAATAAATAGAGGTGGTGAATTAGATTACCTGCCATACGTGAACGTTATTAAGTTTTATTCTTTGTTGTCTTAAAACTTCTATTTTTTGAATTCCTTGTTTTTTGAAACTTTGGAACAGGAATGTTTGAGATATAAATGTATTCCACTTTCTGGAACTTGATCCCGGTATCGACTCGGAATGCCCCCACAGTTCTCTAATTTCACAAATCTCTCAAAATGTGCCTTTTTCAACAACACCAAACAATGGACTAATCCCAATGGACGCACAGAACGCATCTCACAGTACTGCGCTACTGTTAAAAGATGCCAGCCCAAACGCTCGCTACCCACACCCTGTACATTGCTATGCTGCTCCCGAGCAAGGTCCGCACTTTAAAGAATAAAATATCAACGAAATAAAAGAAAGTTGATGCATTATTTTTTACTTATTCTTTTGGCCACTCCATAGTAGATATCTTATATATAGATATAAATATACACTGTCCGTTTAAATAATAAAGTTTCTATTTTTTTCTATAACTATGTCTCTGTAGTCACTGTTGAGTTGTTTGCAGGGCTGAGAATAGGATATCATTTTTCTTAATAATGTAATTTAAGGAACACTTTTGTGTGTTATAATTAATGTGCCCCAGTTCCTTACAGGTATTCTGGTAACCCAATCGAAAGACATGAGCAGAGCTCCCAAATTAGACATCATTGTTGCTTTCCATGGGCTGTGCCCCATGGTGCCATACACTGGCTCCATGTGGGACAGCACCCCCAAGTGAGATTCTGTCTGGCCTCTTGCTCTGTCTTCTTCTTGCTAATAGATTGTATCCATCAGCAGTGATTTTTGGATACCGAGGCTTGAGCCTCATTACTCCATCCTCTCGGGTTGAGGGTGTGGTCGTGGGTTAGGATTCTTCTTGGTCTGTGTGGACTTGTCACAGTAGGGCTGGTTTCACTGGGTCTTCGCCGTAATGGGCTGCGGGTAGCGGTCAAAGGGGTTTGCAGTGGTGTCAGTGAGCCTTCTGATCAGAGGGTTCGGGTTCTGATTCAGCCCTTGGCAGAAGTTCTTGCTCAGCTTTGCTAGATGTTCATCCAACATCTTGATGTCCAGGTCTCTGTGAAGGTCTGCTATCCTTGTGAAGAATGGAGCTCGAGACGATATCGGCAGGGCCTTGGTCTGGACTATCTGAAGACTCTTCCGGTGTTGCTCATGGCAGGTCATCCATGCTGGGGAGGCATATGTCAGGGTATGGTCTGATGATCGCCTTGTAGACGTTGATCTTTGTCCGGAGTGGCATGGACTTGGTCTTCAGGAGTGGGTACAGTGCAGCCATCTTCCCTGATGCCTTCTGCTTCGTCTTATGGATATGGCTTCTCCAATTGAGTTTGCAGTCCAGGGGTGCACTGAGGTAGCGGCTGTCGCTCTCCCACTTGATGGTCTCCCCATTGAGGCTGATGTGCGAGTGCTCCTTGATCTTCTTTCTGGTGGAGCGCTTTACAGTTATCTTGCTGGTGTTGAGTTCTATACGGCAGTCGCTGTACCGTGGCCTCTTGACTGCACGGAGAGGGATTTTATACTGCCATGCCACAATTTCCTGAAGTGGGGCACTGCACCTCATGGAATGAGTGACTGCAGATGCATAATGGAAGGGACTGTGTGTGTGTGCGTGTGTGTGGTGTATTATAATTGGTGAATATGTGTGTGTGTGTGGAATGTATGTGGAGTTATGGGGTTCCCTGACAGACATCCTATGTCATCTTGCCTGAAATGGGAGATTATTTCATCCAGAATATTATCATCTATAAAGACTATTTATCAACATTATTTGCATTAAAGGCAGTGCATGGAATATTGCACGACCAGTGCTCTCCTGGAAAAGTAATGCAAACGGTCACTACCATGAATGAAGGGTAGTAGCGCACACATATTCTGAAAGGTGCGTGTTCTGCCCCAATACATGTATAGCAGAGCTACAGAGCCTGTACTCAGAAAGGCCACACTGCCTCAGGACACGCGGAGAGCCCTGCTGGGAGTGCTGGCAGCTTCTCACACTTCCCACTTGACCAGGAGGGTAAAGAGGCAGTTCAGACCCAATGCCTCTACAATCTGTGCTTCCACTGCTGAACCAACCAACATGTGTATGCATCTTCTTCTCTTAATCATAGACACTCACAGGCACACAAAAGGGTTTAAATGTGTTAAAATAAAATCCAGGCACCTTTGCTTTGTCACTGCCTTCTCCTTTTCCTTGTGAGGAAGCTGTACAAATGTTTTTAAGCATTTAAAGACATGCATTACGTTTAAATACCAGCCAGCAAATGGTGGAAACAAGCACTAGTACATTGTGTTACTGGGCAAGCAGTGTGGATGGAAATGCTGTTTAATGTGTCACTAGTGTAACACTATGAGTAGTGAAATGGGACAGCCCTGATTTCACAGAAGGGACGCCAATATTCATCCTTACTGGCAGGGCAGTTTCTAGCCAACTTGGTGCCCAGGGTGAAACACTAGAATGTGCCTCACCCCTCTCCCCGACTGGCACACATCACTTACAAACTGCACCTCTGTGTCGTGCGACAAAACCCCTCCTCAATATGAATAATGAATTGCTATATAAATGAAGCCGGTTTAATTACATTGTAATTCAAGTACTCAATGGAACAATTCTAATGTGAAAACACAACTTTGCCTGAATGCAGTTTCAAACTGTCCATACTGGCACGCTGTGGTGTGACCAGCCTACCGGGGTCTGAGGGCCCAATGACCACTGGCCCTGTACTGCAGGTGTTCTGTTCGTACCACCTCACTTGTATTTTGCAAGGTGCAATTCTAGACTAACCATATGAATTATTTTCTGATCGAAGGTTATCATTCCAAGATGGACAGTCTGGTACACTCTTATTGTGCTCTTTCAAAATACCTCTCTGAGAGTGGGTAAGGGGACAAATAGCACCAGCGAGGGTTCCTGTATGATTTGCATTAAATCACAGAGCATTTCAGGACTATAACAGTGATCAGAGATCTCTATATCGGGTAAACAAGTCCGTGATAAAAGGATTGCATGTGTGAATCTCCAAATTCATAACAGATGCATGGCTTGGTGCTCACATCACTGTTCGCAACACTCACCCCAACATTAAAATGTTTATAACCATGAACCATACATGCTCATTTGGACAGCTTGCTCTTTTAGATGACGGTATAAAATGGCTGCAACATCAGACACTCAAATGGGGCACAAGGGCTCTTTTGCTTCTTGTTTCTGAAGAATTCTAGAGGGGGAGGGGTTGGGTCTCAGTGTGAGCATGCCCTGCCCCCAATAATGAAACATCTTTTGGGAATTATATCTATAGACAGGACAGGATACTGTGGAAGAGAGACCCAATAAACAATGCACAGAAAGGCTACACAGAAAGGATTGCACCTCTTACAAACTTGAGCCTGACCAGTAATAAGCTGAAGCGTTTTAAACAAAACCGGCTTCTGATGCATGGTAAAGGGTACACAGTTCCTCAGCCACACCCACCTCAACATTACGCCGGCCTCAGGGGTTATTTCATCAAAAAAGAGCAGGCCCATGCTTTATCTAACAGAGCTGGCATTAGCATCTCTTATTAGTGCTGGCCTGCAGCTAGTGAAAATCATGGTGTGCCAGTGTAGAAAGGGTGTTTGGCCTAGTAGAGGTACAATTTGAGGCAACTTCTTTGATTGCTTTATCAGTTGAAGTGTGGGCATATGGCATGCTTGGTAGTCACATACAAAACACATATCAGTGTGCTCTTGTATGGACATTGGGAACCTCACCACCACCACCCACACCTCCACAAACAAACCACAAACACCTCACATCAAATGTGCCCTCCTCAATGTCCGCTCCCTCCAAGCTCATGTATCCGATATTCATGACCTCATAAACAACAACAACATTGACCTACAAGCCATCACAGAAACATGGCTACATGAAGCATCAGGCCCCGCCGTTGCACTCGCTCTTCCACCTGGCTTCACCATACTCAGACAAGACAGACCAGAGCGAACAGGAGGCGGAGTAGCCTTCATCTACCAGGAGAAGCTCCAGCTCTAACTTGGCAGTCACTCCTCGACCAACAACTCTGACCTCGTATCTGCCAAGCTCACACTATCACCCAACAGCACCATCAATATTCACTTACTATACCGCCCCCCAGACCTCACCAGACTCTCAGGAAAACATCACCCACATCCTCAGCAATAATATCAAAAGCTCCACTAAAACCCTTCTACTAGGAGACCTCGATCTGGGATTCAATGATGCTAAAGACAAACCTGCAGTCCCCCTCTCCAAGGAACTTAGTGACCTAGGCTTCACCCAAAAAGTAGAAAGTCCCACTCATGCCAAAGGCCGTATTCTAGACTGGATCACAGACCATAATTGCCTCTCCACTATCACCTCCAACTCCCCTCTGTCATGGACCGACCACAACTGCATCGAATTCTCTATCCCTATCACCAAAAACCACAAAACTCTGACCCCAGCTATCGCTGCACAAGTCAGAAGTTCTAATAAACTCAATGAGGATAACTTGCGCCCCTACCTCAACACCCCCGAAATAGCACCCCCATTCGCTAATGACCCCAATATTCTAGCAGACATCTACAAAAATGTTATCACCAAAGCTATCAATGAAATAACACCACTCGAATGGAAAAAAGAAAAGAAATCCCTACACTCCAACTCCTGGTTCACTGAAGAACTGCACTCAATGCGCTCCCGCAAAAGAGAAGCACTAAAAAACTGGCAAACCAACCCCTGCAGTAGCACCAAAAACAAATTCGATCTAATCTCCCGCCAATACAAAACAGCTATCACCGCTGCCAAAGCCACCGCCTTCAACACACGTATCTCTAATGCCAAATCTCACTCTAAAGAGATATTCACCATTTTCAAAGAGCTCATCTCTCCCCCCAATACACCGGATGAAATAATCAAAGATGAAGCTTGGTGTGCCAGCATTCAAGCGGACATGCTACATAATATTGACCTTCTCCAAAAGAAAATCAAAGACCACTGCAAAGCACTTCCTCAACAGACAGAAACCAAGCCTACCAACGCCCCACCCACCTCTTCCAAGCCCGCCATACCTGACTTCTCCTTCAGGGAGGTCACTAAACCAGAAGTCATCAACCTTCTAAAAAATCTCAAACCCTCCCCCTGTAAAGGCGATATTTGCCCACCAAAACTTGTCAAAGACTGCGCAGACTGCTTGGCACCACTCTTCACGGCTTTCATCAATGCGTCTTTCAAAACAGGCATTATCCCAGCTAGCCTCAAAGAGGATTGGGTCCGGCCCCTCCTGAAAAAACCCTCCCTCGACCCCCTACAACCCAACAACTACAGACCAATAACCACAGTGCCATTCCTCCTGAAATTACTGGACAAAGCCGCACATTGCCAAATCCAACACTTTCTGTAAACCCACTCCATCCTCGGGACTAGGCAATCAGGCTTCCGGAAAGGACACGGCACAGAAACAGCCCTGGTGGATCTGAAGAGTCAGATCACCCAAATCATGGACAAAGGCAAGCCAGCTCTTCTGCTCCTTCTAGATCTCTCAGCCCCTTTCGATCTGGTTGATCACAAGACTCTCACCTCACACCTCACACACTTAGCCAATTTTTCCCAAGAATCAGCTCTCTGGGTCACCTCCTTCCTAGAGTGAAGAGCCATGAAAGTTTTCTCGGACATTGCCAACGCCACCCCCAGGACAATCCACTGCGGTGTCCCTCAAGGATCCTGCACTGCACCTACACTTTACAACTTGTTCACTAAGCCTCTCTTTGACAAACTCTACTCATAAGGCATCACATACACGAACTACGCGGACGACACACAAGTACTTCTGCCTCTCTCAGGATCATACCACGAAGACGCCAAGGCACTCCACACGATCTACTCCATCATCCAGGCCTGGATGGCAGTTAATGGCCTCTGCCTCAATGGAGACAAGACGGAAATCATGATATTAGGTGAACTGAGCACCTTAGACAAACTGGACAAACTGTACTCCAACTTCTCCATTGACAACTCCATCATCCCCGTATCCACAGCTGTAAAGACACTGGGAGTATACCTAGACTCCTCACTATCTATGACCAGACAAGTCAGCGCTATCACCTCCTCTTCTGCGCATACCACCAAACTCATAAACGCCATCAAGCCATACCTCTCTAAACCCAACCGCCTTTCTATAGCAAGGGCTACCATTGGAGCCAAACTGGACTACTGCAATGCCCTCCTAGCAGGCACTTCAGCAAAAAACCTAAACAGACTCCACGTCACGCCGAACAATGCTCTCCGAGCCGCTCTTAGTATCCCAAGAAGAGAGCATATCTCCGAGGAAAGACACTCAGCCCAGTGGCTCCAGATCAAGGAGCGGATCACACTCAAAATTCTCACCCTCACACACAAATGCCTCTCTCACTCTGCCCCGTCCTATCTATCAGAGACCATCTCCAAACCCTCCTCCTCCGGTCCCACCAGGACGCAATACACCAACTTACTCTACATCCCATGCATCAAGAAAGCCAATGCCGGCGGCATAAGCTTCCCTTACATTGCCGCCAAGACCTGGAACGCTCTTCCTGCAGACATTAGAGCGGAAAACTCACTCCCGATTTTTCGTAGGAAACTGAAGACCTCTTTCCTCGCACAATAACACATGACACCTACGAATCCATGTAAATATACTGCATTGCAAATTTGTACAAATGTCATATTTGCCATTGTAAATAATGTATTTTATGTATAAAAAAAAAAAGTATTCTATGTAACTAAGATATGTCTGTAACAAGCGCCATTATGCCCCCGGGCTGACGTGCGCTCTACAAATGTGAATAAAATAAATAAAAATAAATAAAATCAGACAAAAACTGGTATATGTGCTTTACATAAGGCAGCAACACATATGCACCATTAACCAACAGGGGAGTGGCGTGTGCAGCGCACAAATCATTGCTGCAAAAATATCACTGCATTGATTTGCCGTGCACTCCTGTCTGCATGCATGGCGACACACAATGAACTCCACTTTCCTAATCAAGGTGCCAAGTGACATTGCGGTGCCATCTGGTGGGCGCGCTGGGAAGTGGCAGTGGCTTGTTAGGACAATTAAAAGACCCTCGATGCTGAGCGGATGCATTAAGTCCATGTCCCAAAGCATCCACTTTAATACTTAAGCAAGAAAATGACAGTTAACCTTCCTAGGGATGCGTCCTATGTAACTAAAAAGTAATATATATATTAAAAAAAAAAAAAATAACAGATGAAAATAAAAGAAAATAGTTTACAACTTTTCTATGTGGCATTTTAAATCTCTCTGAAAAAATGCATAGGTTTGGTCAGCTAACTGATACTTGTGCTGCCCTGGTGAATAAAAATGCCCCATGTTCAGTTTTTAACACTGAAATGTTAAGCACATGCTGTGTAAAAACAATGGCTTGTTAAATGAGCCATCACTTATAAATTGCCCCCCCTTGCACGGGTGTCAACACCAATAATGAGGGTCACGGGGTGTGTGACTCCGGAGCATCTCACACGCTGCTTTTGGAATATGCATTCCTTTGTTTGCATATTGTGAATGCATCGCAGTCATCCATAGGTCGGCAGAGAGCCGCCAGCCGAACATATCAGGAGCACCCACCAGCACAGCAGACAGCTTAGTCTTTTCTCTGGCAAGATCAGAGCCAGCTTTCTGGGTGGGCCCCTTACTGCGCCCCCCACCCACCCCCTGCTCATGAGCTGTTTAGCTCTGCACCCTGGACCGCCACCCGCTCCGCCTGGGCCAAGAAACGGGGCTGCTTAGCGGCAGTAATGAAATGGGGTTCAGGAATCCCTCCTGGCGTACACCATGACTTTGCATTTACTGTACAGTGAGATGCATTTTGAGGTCGCAGAGCCTCCTTGCAATACATGGGACAAGTGAAATACCAACCAGGATGGCTGTCACACAGCTACTCCATCTGCCCGCACAGATCAGGCCAAACGTCGCAATTTCCCACATCCCTACAACCATAATAGAAGACCTCTATGCATCTAAGCGCTAGGTGCTCAATGCTTCAGAGAGCATAGAGTCGTGTTTACTCTTTATATGTGCCTTGTGTTCACAGTCCATCCTGGTGGCTCTTCTATGGTCTTGGTCACACCTTTCCGTAGTGTTGTGCTATTTTGGCTGCACCCATGTTGAAGGCTTTCTTGACTAATGTTAAGGAACTGATTCCTAGAGTAAAAGGAAAATATGTTTCTATGTAGTATTTGTTTATGATGTTTGCTGCGCGCTAAACATGTCACCTGCCGGCTACTTCCGGCCGCGTTTTTTCGCAAGGTTGCGGTGGCTGACATTAGACTCAACACGCCTCAAGCGTCGATTGTTTGTGGAACCTTCTTTGATGTTGCGGTTGGCCTGATCCCAATCTCTTGTTAGAGAGGACAGTGGTCAGGCCTGGTAGAGTCCAGGATTTGATGACTGTAGAAGGTAACTGTGTGATTCTGCAAGCCTGGTGGCTCCTTGGTGTCTCGCCATCAATAATGCATTCCGATACATGATAGGACCCCTTCTATGATTCTGCCTCCCATGTACATGCAGAGTACGGGGGAGTCTTATCGCATGATCTGAAGTCAGGACGCAAATTGTTGCCAGTTCTACAGAGTGTGGAGAAAGGGAGACCACAGCAGGAATTTGGATCCATCTTACCTCGGTCTTAAGCATAGTCTGACTAGTAAAACACTAGGCTCTCTGGAGGGTCTCCAGATGCATACATGACTTATTCTGTCCGCTCCATCACCTGATATAGGTTTTGTCATACGCTGTGTCCTCCCTTCAACTGTAAAAAAGAATATGGAAAATCGCGCTCTTAAGTTCATGCAAAGTTCACTGCTGGAAAAGGCTTGCTTTCTCTCCAGAACCAATGAGCTTGATTCGAGTAAACTAAATAGCATGCCATGAATTCCCGCCCTCCCTGGTGCTCCTCACTTGTGCCGCTACTCTCTGGCATGTCAGGCAGTCACAAGCCAACAAGCGGATAGGGAGAAGTGGCCAAGTAATGTTAATGTTAGGATATTTTTACTGCGAACTATCACTACCGTAGTGGTCCCCTGGCGCTCTAGCAGATCTGAAAGAAAGGGGGGGTAGATTAGGGTGCGTTAGTAGGACAAAGTTTGGAGCAAGAGCAAGGGAGCTGTGATGTGCTGTTGGCAGCTTCAGTTTGGTTCACATTGTTCGCTGACCTTTTTGTGTGGCATCCGGTCAGAGTCCGGTGTGTGCTGTTGTGTAAGGCTCTGTGTGGTGTGTTTGTTGTTGTGGTGTGGTGAAGTGCGTGCCGGTTGCTGTGGTTTAAGAGGTATGGTTGTGTTTAGTTAGGGTTTGAGAGGTGTGTGAAGAGGGGTGAGGTTTTAGTAGGGTTGGTTATTGGCTGTGGCCTATGGTCACTGTCCTCACTAGATTTGACTCAAGGCGATACTCACAGTAAGCTCTAAGTGGGACGCTGGTCAATAGTCACAGTCCTGTCTCAGTTTGGTACAGGATAGTATTCACAGTTCTTTCTTAATGTGGCAGAGGCCAGTGGTCACAGCCCTCTCTAGATGTGACTCAAGGCAATATTAACAATTCTTGCCGAGTGCGATGTAGGCAAATATTCGCAGTTCTAGCCCAATGTCGCACAGAACCACTACTCCCAGTTCTATCCCAATGTGGCACCGGCCAATATTCCTAGTTCTGTCCCAATGTGGCACAGAGTCAATATTCACAGTCCTAACTCAATGTGGCACTCTCGAGAAGTGAATCAAGGCAGCATTAGCAATTCTCTCTAAGTGCGACGCAGGCTAATATTCACAGGTCTATCCTAATGTTGCTCAGGCTAATCTTCCCAGTTCTATCTCAATGTGGCTCAGGGCACTATTCACAGTTCTATCCCAATGTGGCAGAGGCTAATGGTCACAGTCCCCTCCAAATGTGACTCAAGGCAACATTAACAATTCTCTCTGAGTGCGACGCAGGCTAATATTCACAGTTATATCTAGATGTGACTCGGGTAATAATCACAATCCTCACTAGTTTTGAAGCTGGTTAGTATTAGTAACTTGGTCTGCTATGTTCTGAGGGTAGGTAGAGTGGCAGAGCTTCCAGGGTAGAGTGATTGCTCTACTCCCCACCCAGGCCACCCCTTCCTTGATAGTCACTGCTGGTGGACAGCTTCCCACTGACCTCTGGCCTTCCCGGCTGACACCTGCAGACACGATATGAAGCCACCACTTTTGGAGCCGCCCTTTGCTTTTGGGCCCTTAGCCGCTGGGGCTGCACGGGCAGTGAGCTGCCCTAGTGCTATGATAATTGTATTCGATGGACCAATAAGGGGAGGGGGCGGGTCACCAGGTCGGGTACCAACACAGGAGGGAGGCAGGAACAATGGCTGTGCGCCAGGGAACTACTAGGCCTACTAGCAACACAAACAAATGCACAAAGATAAAAGGGGTGCAGGGGGCCTCACCTCAGTGTTGCCTGGGACCAAAGTGGCACACTGGAGGTGGCTCGAATGGGTCTAGGTCCCCGTTTGAGTTTGCTTGAGTAGCTGACCAATCAGGGGAGGGGGTGGGACACCAGGCCAGTAACCAACACGGAAAGGAGCCTGGGCGCTTCTAATGTGCAGACTCTGGGGCTTCTAGGCTCTTGCTTTCAGCCTCCTGTGCTTCTGGCACAGCGAGATGTGAGTGCAGCATGAAAGGGAGGGATGTGTCAATGTTTACTTATTCTATCTACATGATATCACAGATATATTTCAATCTGCACTATTTATATGAGGAAACAGTGTCCATAGAAAGTGATGACACAGCTTTTTTAGGGAACAGCAGACCTCCCTTGCTATTAGTGACATGTTGTGAAAAACAGCTGTTAACCTGCAATGCAATCTTTTTATGTGTACAATTATTTTAAAAAATCAAATACTACTGCACTTGATCTCGGACTGAAAGTGCCCAGCTGTGTTCCTTTATTTGTGCACTTCCTCGTGTAATGCACAAAAAAGCTAAACAATATAAAAATAACTTGAATGACAAAGAGCACAGCCCTAGCAACCGCCAGACGGTGGGTACCCGTTCACAGCGTCGACCGGTTTCTGCGCCGCATTCATCATGCATTCTTCAGACTTGCGACCAAAGTGTATGTGTGAGCTATGAGGTTCCCCTTCACTGTGCTCAGCCTTGATGAATGGCTGGTGGTCCAAGCCTCTACTCACCAAGAGCCAGAGGTCTTTACAGAGATTTCTCTGTCCTTGTAATCAGCTAATGCATAATCTGCACGAGGCTCCAGATGGAGTATCACACAACTGTTCCTTTTTAGAAGAAAGAACCCTGGCGCGGCAGAAGTGTGTGCTGCCATATTGCAATGGGAAATAGGTTAACCATAAACGGGGGTGAGGGTGGGGACTGTACAACTCGATTCTTAGTTCTTTTCCAAGATAGAACTCCCTGCCTCAAGCCTAACATGAACCATCCAGCAAAAGGCTGTTGTTGCCGACAGCAAATCTCAGTGCACTCTTGGTTGGAATATATCCAATAAACCCCCTTTATTATATTTCAAAAAACCAGTTTACTGCTTTTCAAAGTATGTTCCATCACATCAGTTCTCAAAAATACGTATTTCTTTTCTTTTCTTTCTCAACAAAAATCCTAATTTTCCTCAATCAAATTAAGTTCTGTACAAATGTAAAAAATATCATGTTAGCAGCCCATATATTGCTTCTCATTCCATTTATAATACGAGTACCCTGTTTTTCAGATGTACTGTTACACTCTTGATCAGCTGTGCCCACATCATGTGTTTCTATACATCAAAACTTACCGGCTAATTCGACATATTTCCCATTTCTGATGTTGTTGCCGACGCGTTTCGGGTAACTCTCTCTTCCCTTCTTCCTGGGCTACACTGATGTGCCTTCTTTGTTCCCTTAAATATTTGTGTTCTCTACAAAACAAATATGAGTTAATCTATCTCACTTTCAGCTCCTTTCAGACATTTGGAATTGTATTTCTATTGTATTATCAAGCCGTGTCAATCCCCCAACTCCAAAACTCCTTGGTTTCTCAACTTCTCCAATTACCTAAAACCAAAACCAACAACACAAACTTGTCAACATGACCAATCTATGCCCTAACCTCAGACCAACTAACAATTTCTGTCTGTTTATTAATAAATCTTATTGCCCCCAATTTACCCGACAGTTTGCGGCTAACTTTTCTCACAGATTTCTGCTGTCCTCGGTATCCTGCATCACATTCTCATTCCACCTTAAAGTACATATGACCCCATTAGTGTAATCGTTCTTCGCCGAACTCTCAGTCTCCCTTTCTCCCCTTTCCGTCCTTCACTTACTGTGCCAGTCTCTTGGCACGCAGATCGCAAGCTATCCACCCGGTAAGCCGGTCGCGTGCCCCGCGTCTGCATATATGTTTACTACGTGTCCATGGAGACCACTTCGCCAAGAACGATGCTCGGCTACCACTCGCATGGTGGCCATTTTGAACTTGTTCATATTGCCAGTACTTGCCTGAGTCGATACCTTTCTTTCACCCATTGTGTATCTTACCCATTGCAAAATGTAATTCTTCTACGGGCTGTCTACAGTATATACGTGGTATCATTCAGACAAATTAATATAAATGTAAGAAAAGGAGGGTGCAAATATGGCCTCCATTGTAGTGCCTGAAACATGTTGGAAAAAGGTGCCCCGATAATAGAAACAATTCAGTCAGAGCTGGGGCGGGGAGAGCGAATTCCTTCATGAGGGAAGTTGGTACCTCCTTGAACATTACAACCTGCATTTCAAGAGCGCCTACTCCGCGACTTGACATTTCTATTTGTGATGCACTGGTACATAAAGTGACTATCTCCAGAAATTGTCCAATGTGGTAATAAGATACCTTATTTAGGATAGTTAGTGCTGATTTTGAACCTCTTGCATACACATACATCTGTTGTAATATCCTGCGGAGAAACGAAATACACATATTTGGTTGGCGGCGTGAATATTGACGTAGTCCCTGATAGAATATGACTCCAGGGGGAGGATTAATGCCCGTACACATTTTGGAATATAACGTGGGAATGTTTTGCTATTTTTTGTATAAAAATTTCTGCCGGATGTGCTTCCGGTTTGCCAGCCTTTTAGTGGTCTCCTCACTAGTGTGCACCTGCTAACAATCTTCGTACCATGACATCATAGTCTGAGTTGTCGATAACAGGTGTTTCCACCTCATCTGCTGGTTTAATGATCTAAAGAATGCCATTATTTTCACTGTGATTAGGTTAATGAAAGACGGGGCAATGGGAGGAATTTGCGGGTGCTCTGGTTATTTGGAGCTCTCGCCCCTTTTTCAAAGGTCATGGATTCTGGTAGTATGGTGTAGTATGGTCTGAGAAGGACTGTGACATTCTGCTGTGAAGATACTGGGTTAGTCACCAAATAATTGTTGATTTTCCTCAAGAGTGTCGACACTATATTGAAAGGAGTCATGGTGACTCGTTTCGAAGAAACTCAGTCTTTGCTGGAATGCCTGAATTTTAATTGATGCTATAGTTTTTTCGGAGCCCCCTTTTCCAAGTCCCCTTAGTCCTAATGCTTCCAGACGTGGCCCACATGCATAGATCAAACTAATGAACAACAGTGCACAACACGCCATGTTGCCACTGTGTACCGGGTGCCTATACTACAACAACAACTCATGAAGAGAGCTCACATTTCTAGTGAAAAGAACACAAATGGCGGGAACCAGGGAAGAGAACTGCAAATCTACGCCGCCATCTCTCTCAGGCAACCAATGATTGTGACTTCCTTGTTGGGTTTACACTCACAGGTGGCAGCGATGCAGGTGTGCGTGCATTGGTCTTGCAAGCTCAGTGCTTAACTTGCAAGAAAATAAGTGCCAGGGCCCAAATATTTTCTAGTACGCTTGTGACACTGCGGGGCGGGCAGTTCCCCGCCATTGCTGCCACCACACACAGCTGCTCACCACAGTGTCCACATTTGGGGTTAAGCTGCAGCTCACACCTGGGGTTGATGGATGCTCTGGTGATTGTTACTTCATAATGAATCTGAGCCTGAGACAATAAATGCCGGGGCTCAGAAGAAAGTGCAGGGGCCCAGAAATAAGTGCTGGGGCTCAGAAATAAGTGCTGGGGCTCAGAAATAAGTGCCGGGGCTCAGAAATAAGTGCCGGGGCTCAGAAATATGTGCCAGGGCTCAGAAAAAAATGCTGGGGCTAAGCCCTGGCAAGCACCCCACAAATTAAGCACCGTGCAATCTGAATAAAGCATGGTTTCTGTTTTCGAATGAGCCAATGTTGCAAATGGTTTTCTGCACCAGGCATCATTGTTTCATAATGCCTGTCAGTTAAACACATACTAACCTTGTGGGGTGGCTTAGCTAAAGGACTGCAGCTTGAACATCAGAATTGGCTCTAGAACCCTGTGGCTGGCTCCAGTAAAGTGTTCTAAGCGCGCTCTCCCGGCATTGGCACACTTCATGGTCCATGTGGCTTTTATCCCAATGAAACATTTGATGATAGTATTGCACATGAAGCCACAAGACTCAGCGCGCCAAGTTTTTACCACATCTGAACGTGGTTCCCCGCCCTCAATGTCCTCAGAACTTGCAGAGACCGCTCTGTAGGTTGTTGGGTTTGATGTCTGTAGAAGTCACCGGCTGAACCTGGGCGCGCACAGCGGCTTTATCATAAGTGGCCACGAGTAGGAATGAAATCAGCCGAATAAAACGTCATAGAGAAGCTACCTCTGCGTGAGGACCGACTAAAGATGTGTCAGGGCTCGTGGGGGCCTATTTCAACATGATGTTAGGGGCCCCCGCTTTGCTTGCAGCTGGGAAGACAGTCAGCGGCGCCTGTGGGGGTGTTTAAATTGTAACAAAGTCTAAAGAATGCAGCAAGATGGTGATTAGCTGCAGATTATCACAGGGCAGGCTTCCAGCAGCAGGGAGCTGCAACACTGAATGTCAGCTGAAAAGCTATGCATTGCTCTTTGGCAGCAGGCTGCTAATGTCATGGAAATCCTGAATAAAAAGGCGGCAAGGGGCTAAGAAGATTGCTGGAGACTGCACGGAGGTGGTGGTGGCCTGTGGGCACCAGAAAAGGCAGCCTGTCACGTGTGCGCTGTGCACATTTAGTGTCACGAATTACAGGCGTTTCTGTGTCATGAGACTGCCAACATGGGGCAGCTGCTGGGGGCACTCTAGAGTCCCAGGGCCCATTTCAACTTAAAGAGCTTTGCATTGATCCGAGCTGCGGTGTCAATCATGAATGCATATTTCCGACTCAGGCCCTGATTCTGAGGTGCATGCAAACATAGGAAAGTGTTCTGCCATGACCGAAGAACACTTTCCTAAAAAGCACCATATTGTATTGAAGTGATAATGTGGCTGCCTGGCATCAAAGCCCCCACTATTGCATGTGCTTGACAACAGCCTTCGCGACATGAGGAATACTGGACAGGCACTGCAAGGGGATTCTCCTTTCAAAAGCACTGGTTTTCCATGTAAAGAAAAGGAGATGAACTACAGCACCTCTGAGGTGTTTTTATCCCCTACTGCACCCCTTTCCCTGTCTAAAAACAGCCTTTCCCAGACTCAGCACCACTTTTCTAAATTGCTGAAAGCTTTAGGACAACGAGAGGTTTTAGCAGCTTTTGCTGAAGGAAAGCACAACACCTCCTCTCCAATACTTCCACCCACCTCAGAATGGTGGTGCTGGAAAATGGAGAGGTGAATGTCGGTTTTCCACACTACTTTTAGCACAAGCTCAGTCTCGGGTCCTGAATTGCAAGCTAAGCACTCACTGGAAGATTAACGACAACAATAATGACTGTTTCGGCTGTGTTTGGCAATGGCGCCATCTGCTGCTGATGGGGAAACACGGCACTGTAAAGTAGAAAGTTTACAGGGACTCAAATGGCCAAGTTATTATGTAATGCTAATTGTAGTGTCTATTTGTATAGCGCCTATACACAAATGTTTCAAAGTGCTCATTTGCCATTTGTGCAGTACAAACAGAAAACATTATTTCCCAAGTTTTTATCACACAGTCTTCAATGTTTACATGGCTTGATGCAGTGTCGGAGCTTAAAATGTCTGATTTGGCAAATGATATATGACTGATCTGTCAGAAAGGAGCACGTTTCCATGACGACATTAATGAAACTGAACATGCAGGGTAATTGGTTTTTTATAACGCGCTTAATACCCAGAGGCTTCTAAGCGCAGACCCGGGGATCGAACCTGGATTGCTCCACGTTGTCTTGCTTCCAAGGCGAGCGCGTTGCTTCTGAGCTATCCTCCCGTGTGAGCTCACCTTTCATCCGTCATGTGTGGTTTCCTTGATGACTCAGAGCCCTTCTCCCCATTACCCAAAACATTCACTCACTAGAAACGTGCTCAATGATGGCAATACGTCGACAGAAAAAACCTCACTCGTCATTACTTTTGCTCCAAATTCAGTGTCAAGCAGTTTGCAGTAGTGCCTGTTCAGCCAGTTAGGTTACCGTGACTTATGGCGGGCGCCGAGCACATCCGCCCCGTTGCTCCTGAGCTGCGGCAGGAAGAACGCCACTTTGCCGGCAATGGAGATCCTGTAGACTTGGACAGGACTCCCGCACAGGCTCCACAGTGAAGCGAGGCGGGCCACACTGCAGCCGAGAGGGGCACCTTTCTCCCCAGCGGCTGCCTCTGCGGAACCCATCAGGAAGGCCCTGCAAGGGAAAGAGCAGTGGTCTTCAAACTGTGGGACTGCCCCCCTCGGGGGCTGACGTGAGTTCACGGGGGAACGCAAGGCTGTCTTTGTTTCCAGGAAAGCAGCAGTAATAGGTAGAAATGTAGTCAATGGCTGCAGAAGACACCTGGAGAGGGTTTATGGTCATTGCATCGAATTCCTTGCATCGACATGCATTTGCATCAAATTTTTCCCATCTAAAAAATGTGCATCGAATGCATTTTTGTTTCTTTTTTGGGGGGGGTCCCCCATCCCCTGTTTTTCACCCTTTATAATGCACCTAAACAAAAATTACCCCTTTACCCCCCAAAAATATGCATTTGACGGACATTTTTTAGATGGAAAGATTTCGATTGAATGGCATTAGATGCAGTGACCAGATACCCCTGAAGAGCACGAGAGTGTCCCTTTCCTCTTGCAATCACAGCTCTGTTTAAGGTCTACGTCTTGAACCTATAGTAAGTCCTAAAGGACATTTTCTGCTGATTTCGAGTTGTCCAACGTCGCGTGTGAAATAATCAACCATGCCTGGCTTTTGGGCTTTTAGCAGGTTGCATTCTGGTACTTGTAGGGAGACATTTACAATGTGTACGGCCATGCAAAATGGTGCTCTAAAAATGCCAGGATTAACAGAATATTTACATAAAATAGCATTAGAGGCTATTTTTCTGCATACGTTAAACAAAGTGTTAATTGAATAATAACTTTCAGTGGGGGCTCATCCATAATAAGCGACAGGAGCCATGAGGTCCAAGCCAGCAGAAGCAAGGAAACATAGCTTTCTTTCACATTGCGCAGTTCCCCGGCATGCATGCCCGAAGGGCAGTACAAGACAGAGGACGTTTTGCTTCCCCATCCTTGCATGGCCCATTGGGAAAACAGACTGGGAGGCTACAGCCCCAACTGTGTGTAGGGGAGACTCCTGCGACTCCCTGCTCATTGAGGTGTTCGGCTTCACTGTGCATGCAGAAACCAAGCAAGGCCTCCATGCGCTTCCTGTTTCTTGTCTGCGTGGTACACGTGAGCCGGAGGGCCTGGGGAGCAGCTTGGAAGTGGTTGGGGTCCGGAGCTGGAGGAGTGGGTAAATAAAACATATTTTTGTAAGTGTAAGCATGAATGCAAGGGTGTATATGTATGCATTATTATATGTATGTGTGTGTGCATGCAAGTGGTTGTGTTTCTAAGTGTGCATGTGAATTAGATTACAATGTGAATGTGGTGTAAGTGTACATGTGTGCGCATTTGAATAAGAGTGCAGTGTGAAAGTTACGTGGGTGTGCATGTGAGTGAGAGAAAAGTGTGCATGTTGTGGTGCACGACGGCGAGTGAGAATGGGTTTGAATATGTGTGTGTGTGTGTGTGCAGGACAGGGAGGGGGGTTGCTGGGGCTTTGGGGTAGCGAGTGTGGATGTTTTATTGCAGTGGAATGACCTATTTTATGGGCATTATGGGCAAAGTCAGCATGACTAATGATTCTATCTGGAATATTGGCCTATATTTGTGCAGCTAGAATGGACATTTCCTTAAAGTGGCATGGCATGTTTTACTGGCATTATGGGCAAAGCCAACATGATGAGCATTCTCATGTGGCCATGCTGGCCTACATTGGTGTAGCCAGTATGGACATGTTTTCTTATGTGGCAAGGCATTTTAATGGCATCATGGGCGAAGCAAATAGAAGTATGTTCTCACGTTGGGATGGTGGCATACGTTGGTAAAGCCACCTGGACATGTTTTCTTATAGCAACATCACTGGCATTATGGGCAAAGCAAGCATGAGTATGTTCTTGTGTGGGAATGCAGACATATACTGGTGCAGGCAACATGGACATGTATGGTAACAGCCAGCTTGAAAGTGTTTTTTACACTGACAGAATGCTATATTGTGGGCAAGAGCATCATGAAAATGTGTTTGCGACTTGACATCTTGGATTCTTTCATGTGTTACCCTACACAATTCATTTCCCACAGAAAGTGTGCTATAAAAGCACAATTTTAGCCCATTACTTGAAAAGATTTCTTGGAGAAGAACCTCCGCCCCCACTGAACCCCTTTGCTTGGTTTGACCTATCTTGCTATAAGGTGTGTGCTGTAACAGAATGTTAGGTTTATGTTTCAAAAATCACTTGTGTATTAATTAATTAATCTTATATAATACACTTATTACCAGAGACCCGTGTCTAAGCACAGGACCGTCTTGTTTCCAAGAAAAACACGTTACCCCTGAGCTATCCTCCCGCTCCGTCATTATCATAATCGGATAGTCCTATGCCGAAAGCCTGTCCGACCTCGACTAATGAAGTTAGATATACGCCAAACGACAAAGGTGATAGGGCAGAGCTCTGTGGGACTCCACAGCCCGATGGCCACGAGTGAGAGTCAAGTAGGGGCAGGAAAGTCAGTTGCCAACTGCCGACAAGAAAGGACTTCATTTTAGCTGAAATGACTGGTAATATCAGTGGATGTGGAAATGGGCGGAGTCTGCAACTGTGATACAAAATATCCAGATGGATGTACGATATTTGGATTTTGTTGTAATTGAAAACCGACTCTGTCTCCCCTTCTCCCATAGTGTAGTTTCTCCCCTAAAACAAACAGTCTCTGGTCTAGTAGGGTCTTCGTGTGGAAGTGCACTGTAGGGAAAGCGGCGCCACGTGACTTTGCGCATATAGCAGAACATGCAGCTGTACTCTATAAAAGATACAATAGATAGACAAAAAGAAAGCGGCAATATTCGCACAAAACATACATTTTTTAAAGAAAATATATAATTAATTCAACACTTTGTTCGATTAAAAATCCAAATGTTCAAATGCAAAAATAGAACAAATGTATTCAAAAGTAAACAAAAAAATACGTAGAGCTAAAGCTCCCGAAGGACTTCTATTGAAGAATGCGACCAGAATGTGATGGGCGATGGAGGTGTTTTTGCTCAATATAATTATAACCCTTTGATACACAAGCGCGAATGCACGGCTCTGAAATCCAAGTTCTTTGCTGTACTCAATCCTGTGTCTCTCTCAATGCAATCAATAGCTGCTCACTTTACCATTAATCTAGCCCAAGGGACCGTTTCACATGCTCAAATGCTATTTACACATGCACAATCACAGTAGCACATGCACAAAAACACTGTTTGCCCAATCAGAGTAGCACATGCAAAACACTGTTTGCACAATCACAGTTGCACATGAACAAACGCTGTTTGCACAATCACAGTTGCACATGCACAAACGCTGTTTGCACAATCACAGTTGCACATGCACAAACGCTGTTTACACAATTGCAGTTTAATGTGCACAAACACCGTTTGCACAATCACATTTGCACATGCAGAAACGCTGTTTGCACAATGACAGTAGCCCATGCACAAATGCTGTTTGCACAATCACAGTTGCACATGCACAAACGTTGTTTGCACAATCACAGTAGCCCATGCACAAACACTGTTTGCACAATCACAGTTGCACATGCACAAACGCTCTTTGCATAATCACAGTAGCCCATGCACAAATGCTGTTTGTACAATCACAGTTGCACATGCACAAACACTGTTTGCACAATCACAGTCGCACATGTAAAATGCCGTTTGCACAATCACAGTTGCACATGCACACATGCTGTTTGCACAATTACGGTAGCACATGCAAAGTACTGTTTACAGAATCACAGTTGCATATGCACAAACGCTGTTTGCACAATTACCATTGCACATGCACAAACACTGTTTGCACAATCACAGTTGCACATGCACAAATGCAGTTTGTCCAATCACATTTGCACATGCACAAACGCTGTTTGCACAATCACAGTAGCATATGCAAAATGCCATTTGCACAATCACAGTTGCACATGCACAAATGCTGTTTGCACAATCACAGTTGTGCATGCACAAACACTGTTTGTACAATCACAGTTGCACATGCACAAACACTGTTTGAACAATCACAGTAGTAGCACATGCAAACGCTGTTTGCACAATCACAGTTGCACATGCACAAACGCTGTTTGCACAATCACAATTGCACATGCACACTGTTTGCACAATCACAGTTGCACATGCACAAACACAGTTTGCACATGCATAATCACAGTAGCACATTCGCAAATGCTGTTTGCGCATGCAATCCTAGTAGTGTCAGTGAAAATACAGCACAGGTGCACTTGAACTGTCGCTAATCTGATTGCACACGTGCAGTGTTTGCATATGTGCAAATGCACTGTAATGCCATCCGCTCTCTTGTGTTGGGCATCCCGATTCTAATTTCATCACACAATTGCTAAAGAGACAAGGACGAGATGAAACGCAGGCTTGATATGTGCGCCTGGGTTCTCGCAGTGTAACATGTCTGGCGTCTGTTTTGCAGGACCGTGCACCGGAAGCGCTTAAGGAAAAGCCAGCCACGCTGAATAGCCACAGCCACTCTGCCACCCAGACAAGGGCGAGCGCGCCAAGGCCACGAAGCAATTCCACCAGTACGTCTTTTACTCTTAATAAACTACTTCTAAACACAATGCGTCAATTCCTACAGTGAACTGTCTACGTTTCTGTAACTATGTACTGTATGCATTTTCTTATGTTATGTGCTATGTAACCAAGCTCGAATCTTCTGAAACAGCGCCACGATGCCTAGGGGCTGCTGTGCGCTATACAAATGTAAATAAATAAATATAATTTGACATGAAAGTTCCAGGCGTGTGCTACCACAACTGTGTATACTGCGGGTACTAATGCTCGCGTTGTGTCTCCAGGGGCGCAGTGCACGCACAGTGGCGTGGCGTGGGATGCAGGCAGTAGTCACAGGGGGGCCGCATGCACCATTTGCAGGCATGCAGTAACCACTGCCAGCATTGCCAATGCACGAGCATTACTTGTGAGTGGTGCGGCCATTAGTGACTGCTTGCCAGGCCGATTCCTTGGGAATCCTGCACTTTGAAACGTGGATTGTGCTGCCAGAATCCAGATAATGCGCATTACTGGCAGTGCCCTCAGAAATCCAGGGGCACAAGGGGAAGGTGAAAGGGCACATTAGAGTGAAGAAGGGTGGGACAAATGGGGTGCAGAGGGGACGCCCTGATTAAACAAATCCTAATTCTGCATGTGGGATATGTTATGTTGATTTATACCGTGCACCGCTACCACCCTGGGGCAGTCTCTAGGCACTCCTACCACCCTGGGGCAGTCTCTAGGCACTCCTACCACCCAGGGGCAGTCTCTAGGTGCTCCTACCACCCAGGGACAGTCTCCAGGCGCTTCTACCGCCCAGGAGCAGTATCCAGGCACTCCTACCGCCCAAGGGCAGTCTCCAGGCACTCCTACCACCCAGGGGCCGTCTGCAGGTGCTTCTACCACCATGGGGCAGTCTCTAGACCCTTCTACCAGCCAGGGGCAGTCTCCAGGTGCTCCTACCGCCCAGGGGCAGTCTCCAGGCACTCCTACCAACCAGGGGCAGTCTCCAGGCACTCTTACCGCCCAGGGGCAGTCTCTATGCGCTCCTACCACCCAGGGGCCGTCTGCAGGTGCTTCTACCATCATGGGGCAGTCTCTAGACCCTTCTACCACCCAGGGGCAGTCTCCAGGCACTCCTACCACCCAGGGGCCGTCTGCAGGTGCTTCTACCACCATGGGGCAGTCTCTAGACCCTTCTACCACCCAGGGGCAGTCTCCAGGTGCTCCTACCGCCCAGGGGCAGTCTCCAGGCACTCTTACCACCCAGGGGCAGTCTCCAGGCGCTCCTACCGCCCAGGGGCAGTCTCTATGCACTCCTACCACCCAGGGGCCGTCTGCAGGTGCTTTTACCACAATGGGGCAGTCTCTAGACCCTTCTACCACCCAGGGGCAGTCTCCAGGTGCTCCTACCGTCCAGGCGCAGTCTCCAGGCGCTCCTACCACCTAGGGGCAGTCTCCAGGTGCTCCTACCACCCAGGGACACTCTCCAGACGCTCCTACTGCCCAGGGGCAGTCTCCAGACGCTCCTACCACCCAGGGGTAGTCTATAGGCGCTGCTACCGCCCAGGGGAAGTCTCTAGGCGCTCCTACCACCTAGGGGCAGTCTCCAGGGGCTCCTACCACCCAGGGGCAGTCACCTGGTGCTCCTACCACCCAGGGGCAGTCTCCAGGCGCTCCTACCACCCAGTGGCAGTCTCCATGTGCTCCTAACATCCAGAGGCAGTCTCCAGATGCTCCTACCGCCCAGGGGCAGTCTCCAGGCACTCCTACCACCCAGGGGCAGTCTCCATCTGCATCTAACATCCAGGGGCAGTCTCCTGGTGCTCCTACCACCCAGGGGCAGTCTCCAGGTACTCCTACCATGCAGGGGCAGTCTCCAGGTGCTCCTACCGCCCAGGAGCAGTATCTAGGCACTCCTACCACTCAGGGGCAGTCTCTAGACGCTCCTGCCACCAAGGGGTAGTCTCCAGACACGCCTACCACCCAGGGGAACTCTCCAGGCACTTCTACCACCCAGGAACAGTCTCTTGCCGCTCCTACCACCCAGGGGCAGTCTCTAGGTGCTCCTACCACTCAGGGGCAGTCTCTATTTACTCCTACCACCTAGGGGCAGGCGCAGTCTCTAGTTACTCCTACCACCTAGGGGCAGTCTCCAGGCGCTCCTACCACCCAGGAGCAGTCTCCAGGTGCTCCTACCACCCAGTGGTAGTCTCCAGGCACCCATACCACCCAGGGGGAAGTCTCTAGGTGCTCCTAACATCCAGGGCAGTCTCCAGATGCTCCTACCGCCCAGGTGCAGTCTCCAGGTGCTCCTACCACCTAGGGGCAGTCTCCAGGTGCTCCTACCACCCAGGGGCAGTCTCCTGGTGCTCCTACAACCCAGGGGCAGTCTCCAGGCACTCCTACTACCCAGGGGCAGTCTCCATGTGCTCCTAACATCCAGGGACAGTCTGCAGATGTTCCTACTGCTCAGGGGCAGTCTCTAGACGCTCCTACCACCCAGGGGTAGTCTCCAGGTGCTGCTACCGCTCAGGGGAAGTCTCTAGGCGCTCATACCACCTAGGGGCAGTCTCCAGGCGCTCCTACCACCCAGAGGCACTCTCCTGGTGCTCCTACCACCCAGGGGCAGTCTCCAGGCCCTCCTACCATGCAGGGGCAGTCTCCATCTGCTCCTAACATCCAGGGGCAGTCTCCTGGTGCTCCTACCGCCCAGGGGCAGTCTCCAGGAACTCCTACCATGCAGGGGCAGTCTCCATCTGCTCCTAACATCCAGGGGCAGTCTCCTGGTGCTCCTACCGCCCAGGGGCAGTCTCCAGGAACTCCTACCATGCAGGGGCAGTCTCCAGGTGCTCCTACCGCCCAGGGGCAGTCTCTAGGCACCCCTACTACTCAGGGGCAGTCTCTAGACGCTCCTGCCACCCAGGGGCAATCTCCAGACATGCCTACCACCCAGGGGCAGTCTCCAGGCGCTTCTACCACCCAGGAGCAGTCTCTTGGCGCTCCTACCACCCAGGGGCAGTCTCTAGGTGCCCCTACCACCAAGGGGCAGTCTCTATTTACTCCTACCACCCAGGGGCAGGGGCAGTCTCTAATTACTCCTACCACCTAGGGGCAGTCTCCAAGCGCTCCTACCACCCAGGAGCAGTCTCCAGGTGCTCCTACCACCAAGTGGTAGTCTCTAGACACTCATGCCACCCAGGGGAAGTCTCTAGGTGCTCCTACCAGCTAGGGGCAGTCTCTAGGCGCTCCCACCACCCAGCGGCAGTCTCCAGGCACTCCAACCACCAAGGGGCAGTTCCCAGGCACTCCCACCACCCTGGGGCAGTCTCTAGGTGCTCCTACCACCCAGGGGCAGCCTCTCCCAGCACTCCTACCACCTAGGGACAGTCTCCAGGCGCCCCTACCACCCTGGGGCAGTCTCTAGGCGCTCCTACCACCCATGGGCAGTCTCTAGGCGTGACTACCACCCAGGGGCAGTCTCCAGGTGCTCCTACCACCCAGTAGGAGTCTCTTGGCACTCCTACCACCCAGGGGCAGTCTCTAGGCGTCCCTACCACCCATGGGCAGTCTCTGGGCACTCCTACCACCCAGGGGCAGTCTCCAGGTGCTCCTACCACCCAGTAGTAGTTTCCAGGCACTCCTACCACCCAGCGGCAGTCTCCAGGTGCTCCAACCACCCAGGGGCAGTTCCCAGGTGCTCATACCACCCTGGGCAGTCTCTAGGTGCTCCTACCACCCAGGGGCAGCCTCTCAGCACTCCTACCGCCCAGGGGCAGTCTCTAGGTGCTCCTACCACCCAGGGGCAGTCTCTAGGCGTCCCTACCATCCAAGGGCAGTCTCTAGACGCTCCTACCACCCAGGAGCAGTGTCCAGACGCTCCTCCAACAGAGGAGCAGTCTCTAGGTTCTCCTACCACCCAGGGGCATCTCTAGGCACTCCTACCAACTAGGAGCAGTCTCCAGGCGCTCCTACCACCCAGGAGCAGTCTCCAGGTGCTCCTACCACCCAATGGTAGTCTCCAGACGCTCCTACCACCCAGTGGTAGTCTGCAGGCGCTCCTACTAACCAGGGGAAGTATCTAGGTGCTCCTACCACACAGGGGCAGTCTCGAGGTCCTCCTACCAACCAAGGGCAGTCTCCAGACCTTCCTACTACCCAGGGACAGTCTCTAGGCACTCCTACCACCCAGATGCAGTCTCTAGGCACTCCTACCACCCAGGGGCAGTCTCCCAGCACTCCTACCACCCAGGGGCAGTCTCCAGGCGCTCCCACCACCCAGGGGCAGTCCCCAGGCGCTCCTACCACCCAGGTGCAGTCTCTCAGGGCTCCTACCATCCAGATGCAGTCTCTCAGCGCTCCTGCCACCCAGGGACAGTCTCCAGGCGCTCCCACCACCCAGGAGGTTCCAACCACCCAGCGGCAGTCTCCAGGCACTCCAACCACCAAGGGGCAGTTCCCAGGCACACCCACCACCCTGGGGCAGTCTCTAGCTGCTCCTACCACCCAGGGGCAGTCTCTTGGTGCTCCTACCACCCAGTGGCAGTCACTAGGCGTTCCTACCACCCAGGGGCAGTCTCTCTCGGCACTCCTACCACCTAGGGACAGTCTCCAGGCGCTCCTACCATCCTGGGGCAGTCTCTAGGCGCTCCTACCACCCATGGGCAGTCTCTAGACATGCCTAACGTGCCTACCACCCAGGGGCAGTCTCCAGGCGCTCCTACCACCCAGGAGCAGTCTCCTGGCGCTCCTAACAACTAGGGGCAGTCTCTAGGCGTCCCTACCACCCATGGGCAGTCTCTAGGCATTCTTACCACCCAGTAGTAGTCTCCAGGCACTCCTACCACCCAGCGGCAGTCTCCAGGTGCTCCAACCACCCAGGGGCAGTTCCCAGGTGCTCCTACCACCATGGGGCAGGGTCTAGGTGCTCCTACCACCCAGAGGCAGCCTCTCAGCACTCCTACCGCCCAAGGGCAGTCTCTAGGCGCTCCTATCACCCAGGGGCAGTCTCTAGGCGTCCCTACAATCCAGGGGCAGTCTCTAGATGCTCCTACCACCCAGGGGCAGTGTCCAGGCTCTCCTACCACCCAGGGGCATCTCTAGGCACTCCTACCAACTAGGAGCAGTCGCCAGGCGCTCCTACCACCCAGGAGCAGTCTCCAGGTTGCTCCTACCACCCAATGGTAGTCTCCAGACGCTCCTACCACCCAGTGGTAGGCTCCAGGCGCTCCTACTACCCAGGGGAAGTATCTAGGTGCTCCTACCACACAGGGGCAGTCTCTAGGTCCTCCTACCAACGAAGGGCATCTCCAGACGTTCCTACCACCCAGGCACAGTCTCTAGGCACTCCTACCACCCAGATGCAGTCTCTAGGCGCTCCTACCACCCAGGGGCAGTCTCCCAGCACTCCTACCACCCAGGTTTAGTCTCCAGGCGCTCCCACCACCCAGGGGCAGTCTCTCAGGGCTCCTACCATCTAGATGCAGTCTCTCAGCGCTCCTGCCACCCAGGGACAGTCTCCAGGAGCTCCTACCACCCAGGGGCAGCCTTCCAGCACTCCTACCACCCTGGGGCAGTCTCTAGGCGCTCCTAACTCCCAGGGGCAGTCTCTAGGCGCTCCTACCACCCAGGGACAGTCTCTAGGCATTGCTATCACCCAGGGGCAGTCTCCAGGCGCTCCTACCACCCAGGGGCAGTCTCTCTGGGCTCCTAACACCCAGGGGCAGCCTCTCAGCGCTCCTACCACCCAGGGACAGTGTCCAGGTGCTCCAACCACCCAGGGGCAGTCTCTCGGCGCTCCTACCACCCAGGGGGAGTGTCCAGGTGCTCCAACCACCCAGGGGCAGTCTCTAGGCGCTCCCACCACCCAGGAGCAGTCTCTAGGTGCTCCTACCACCCAGGTGCAGTCTCCAGGAGCTCCTACCCCCCAGCGACAGTCTCCAGGCGCTCCTACCACCCAGGGACAGTCTCTCAGGGCTCCTACCACCCAGGAGCAGCCTCTCAGCGCTCCTACCACCCAGGGGCAGTGTCCAGGTGCTCCAACCACCCAAGGGCAGTCTCTCAGCGCTCCTGCCACCCAGGGAAATTGTCCAGGTGCTCCAACCACCCAGGGGCAGTCTCTCGGCGCTCCTACCACCCAGGGGCAGTGTCCAGGTGCTCCAACCACCCAGGGGCAGTCTCTAGGTGCTCCCACCACCCAGGAGCAGTCTCTAGGCACTCCTACCACCCAGGGGCAGTCTCCAGGAGCTCCTACCCCCCACCCCCGCGACAGTCTCTAGGCACTCCTACCAACCAGGGGCAAGTCTCTAGGCACCCCTACCGCCCAGGGGCAGTGTCCAGGCGCTCCAACCACCCAGGAGCAGTCTCTAGGCGCCCCTACAACCCAGGGGCAGTCTCTCAGGGCTCCTACCACCCAGGTGCAGTCTCTCGGTGCTCCAAACACCCAGGGGCAGTCTCTCGGTGCTCCTACCACCCAGGGGCAGTCTCCAGGAGCTCCTACCCCCCAGCGACAGTCTCTAGGCACTCCTACCACCCGGGGCAAATCTCTAGGCACTGCTATCAACCAGGGGCAGCTTCCAGGCACCCCTATCCCCCAGGGGCAGTGTCCAGGCGCTCCTACCACCCAGGAGCAGTCTCTAGGCGCCCCTACCACCCAGGGGCAGTCTCCAGGTGCTCCTACCACCCAGGGGAAGCCTCTCAGCACTCCTACCACCCAGGGGCAGTCTCTAGGCGCTCCTACCACCCAGGGACAGTCTCTAGGCGCTCCTACCACCCAGGGGCAGTCTCTAGGCGTCCCACCACCCAGGGGAAGTCTCTAGACGCTCCTACCTACCAGGGGCAGTGTCCAGGCGCTCCTACCACACAGGAGCAGTCTCTAGGCGTCCCTACCATCCAGGGGAAGTCTCTAGACGCTCCTACCACCCAGGGGCAGTCTCTAGGCGCTCCTACCACACATGAGCAGTCTCTAGGCGCTCCTACCAACTAGGAGCAGTCTCCAGGCGCTCCTACCACCCAGGAGCAGTCTCTAGGTGCTCCTACCACCCAATGGTAGTCTCCAGACGCTCCTATCACCCAGTGGTAGTCTCCAGGCGCTCCTACTACCCAGGGGAAGTATCTAGGTGCTCCTACCACACAGGGGCAGTCTCTAGGTGCCCCTACCAACCAAGGGCAGTCTCCAGACGTTCCTACCACCCAGGGACAGTCTCTAGGCACTCCTACCACCCAGATGCTGTCTCTAGGCGCTCCTACCACCCAGGGGCAGTCTCCCAGCACTCCTACCACCCAGGTGCAGTCTCTAGACGCTCCCACCACCCAAGGGGCAGTCCCCAGGCGCTCCTACCACAAAGGAGCAGTCTCTAGGCGCTCCTACCAACTAGGAGCAGTCTCCAGGCGCTCCTACCACCCAGGAGCAGTCTCCGGGTGCTCCTACCACCCGATGGTAGTCCCCAGACGCTCCTATCACCCAGTGGTAGTCTCCAGGCGCTCCTACTACCCAGGGGAAGTATCTAGGTGCTTCTACCACACAGGGGCAGTCTCTGGGTGCCCCTACCAACCAAGGGCAGTCTCCAGACGTTCCTACCACCCAGGGACAGTCTCTAGGCACTCCTACCACCCAGATGCAGTCTCTAGGCGCTCCTACCACCCAGGGGCAGTCTCCCAGCACTCCTACCACCCAGGTGCAGTCTCTAGACGCTCCCACCACCCAAGGGGCAGTCCCCAGGCGCTCCTACCACCGAGGGGCAGTCTCTCAGGGCTCCTACCATCCAGGTGCAGTTTCCCAGCGCTCTTGCCACCCAGGGACAGTCTCCAGGAGCTCCTACCACCCAGGGGCAGCCTTCCAGCACTCCTACCACCCAGGGGTAGTCTCTAGGCGCTCCTACCACCCAGGGACAGTCTCTAGGCGCTCCTACCTCCCAGGGACAGTCTCTAGGCGCTCCTACCACCCAGGGGCAGTCTCTCAGGGCTCCTACCACCCAGGTGCAGTCTCTCGGCGCTCCTACCACCCAGGGGCAGTCTCTCAGCGCTCCTACCACCCAGGGGCAGTCTCCAGGAGCTCCTACCCCCCAGCAACAGTCTCCAGGAGCTCCTACCCCCCAGGGGCTAGTCTCTAGGCACTGCTATCAACCAGGGGCAAGTCTCCAGGCACCCCTACCACCCTGGGGCAGTGTCCAGGCGCTCCTACCACCCAGGAGCAGTCTCTAGGCGCCCCTACCACCCAGGAGCAGTCTCTAGGCGCTCCTACCACCCAGGGGCAGTGTCCAGGCGCCCCTACCACTCAGGAGCAGTCTCTAGGCGCTCCTACCACCCAAGAGCAGCCTCTAGGTGCTCCTACCACCCAGTGGCAGTGTCCAGGCGCTCCTACCACCCGGGGCAGTCTCTCGGCGCTCCTACCACCCAGGGGCAGTGTCCAGGTGCTCCTACCACCCAGGGGCAGTGTCCAGGTGCTCCTACCACCCAGGGCAGTGTCCAGGTGCTCCTACCACCCAGGGGCAGTCTCTCAGGGCTCCTACCACCCAGGGGCAGTCTCCAGGCGCTCCTACTACCCAGGGGCAGTCTCCAGGCGCTCCTCCCACCCAGGGGCAGTCTCTCAGGGCTCCTACCCCAGAGGGGCAGTCTCCAGGCGCGCCCTTTGCTATGTCTCCCCAGATCCCCTTCGTGCATCTGGCCCTGCTTTATTTCTGATAATGTGCTCTTTGTTGCCTTGAATACATGAAGATGATGTGTTTATGACAGTAAACAGGAATAAAGGGAACATGAGAATATATACTTCACTTCTAGAAATCACTCTTCACAGCCACTGCGCTCTGCCTCTTTAGCGCTGCTTCTGCTACAGCGCCCACCTGTCCTTTTCAACTTTTGGCCGCTAAATTATGGCGTGCCTAACCTCATGATGTACGTTAATCACTTCATTGCTTCAATTTGAATCACATTTAAAAGACCATTTTTAGTTTGTTCTATTGGCGCTTGCGCCACCAGTAGGCAAAACTATTGCATTGGGGTTCAGACAGGGGGGAATGGCATATGAGATGGGGCCCACAGCTTGTTGGTGCTGTTTGGGTATTTGGCCACCCATGTCCATGCTAATCCCTATGGCTTTTCCCACCCAGTTCCGGCCCTCCCCGCTCAAACCACCTCCTCATGGGAACACTCTGAGCTCGCTTTATCAAGCCTTTCCATCACACTTTGCATGTGAAGGAAGCCTGGCAGAGTTTTCTCAAAGCAGTCTTCTGAGAGTTGATGACTTAATGGGAGCCCTAAACCCTCTTCGGGTGCAATATAAATTCCAAAAACCAGGCCTGCCTTTGCCACTGGATGTATAGTACTGCTGCACGTGCCCTTCACTGGAGTCCTCTTACAAATAAGCATTGGCAAAGCCTACAGTTGTGGCTTGTGTATAAGTATTGGCCCTTTGTCATTAACTGCTATTAGATGCCCAGGTACTCACCCACTGTTGCACCTGCTGCCATCAATGGCCAGTTAATACCATTACAGCAGTGTGTGCTGAGTGTCTTTCCCATGCCTGCACAAAAGCTCAAACTGTTGGCATTGTCAATGCTTGTTTGTCTTTGGCTTGTCCTACACGTGACTAACTTGATCTTGTCTTTAAATAAGTCTTGGTTGTGTATTATATCTAAATGTTTTTCACAGATTTGAGAAGTTATTTTGATTGTGAAGCACTTTAGGTAAAAGTGCTACACAAACATATTGAAAATAAATAAATACATTTTTTATGGAAATGAGTGCTTTGATTTCTTCGCTAAGGGCTGTTTATTGGTTTTCTACCTTCATCTACCAATAAAGCAGCTGTCCTGCTTCTTACATGGCCTAATCATTGAAGAAGCCGCCGGGGACCCCCTGAGTAGTTTCTTTGCACCCACACATTGCTGTGACCTCGTGTGCATGTCCTCTCTGCATTTCCCCTTTCAGGGTCTCCTCTGTTCAATCTGTTGCTTTAACTCTGAAGTTCATTCTAATCTAAACGTTCAGCCATGTGCTTCTTACCTTTCACAGTCCTCTTTCACAGTTAGCCATTCTTTGCAAGTTTAACCATTTTATTCCAGCAACCCCTGGCCCAAATAGGCCCTGTCAGTGTGCAGTGTGGGATCCATAACCATAAGTGTACCCTACCCCCTTGGTTCAATCTGATTTAAAGTAAATTCTGGGGGAGCAAACAAACGACAATTTCTTTTCGAGAGTGCTATAGATTGTCCCAATTCACGAATGCTGGCATTTGTCCTCGTTTTAGTGAGATTGAGCTGGTTTGAGGGAGAAAACAACAATCCTGTATTTGACCTATAATCATTGAAGGATTCAAAATCATAAGTAAAGTACTCATTCAGAGAAGTAATTTAGTTCAACACATTTGTACATTTTCTAAAAATGTTTATATTGATCGCTTCAAGGTATAGTACATGGATACACGTAACAGAGATCATTCAATTTCAAGATTCATTGTGCAAGAGAAATAAGAGAAACAGAATGAAATTGTTTCGAAACATTAGAACAACTTGACAAACAAAAGTTAAAATTACAACAAGTGTGCCTCTAAATATAATCCAACGAAAAATACACAACAAATCTAGGGTGAGACTCAAACGGTAGCTGCCCCTGGGAGTACGGGAAATTCTTCTCTAGTTGGATTCCCTTGATTGCCTGTATGGATAAGTTTGACTAAACTGATCCTTTGTCCATAGGGTTGGCTAAATTTATTTTCTTTGGGCTTCATTTTTGCCCAACCTGTGGGTCTTTGTGCGGTAAAATAATTCTTTGCCAACGTGGTGCTGGGTGGGAATGTCCCAGCTGTTCACGTTTCGGCGGTCTTGCAGCTCACGCATGCATCCGCCTTTGTCAGGGCGTATTATTTCGGGACCCTGTGTAGGTGTGGAAAAAACAAAAAATAAGGTTGAGGTAATCCCTCATATTACCTGTCAGAATAATACTGACATTTGAACAAATATTTCTCTGCTCTAATGACAGTAGTTTTACCTGCCTTTGAGCTAATCCCAAGGTCTGGGTTGTAGAGTGGACTGGAGAGGCGAGACACCCCTTGTCTTCCTGTGGAGTTACTGCTATGCCTAATGTAGGCACTAGTGGTCTGGCGTGAGATGTCCGTAATCCCTTCCTTGGTTCTGGTTCAGAGTGGTGTGGATCTGTAGGGGACCAAGGGGGTAGCAAGAAAGAAGAAGAAAGAGAAGAAAAAGAACAATGAAAGAGGAATGCTGGTAAACGTCGAGTATAACACTGATTTCTGCGTGTAGGTAACTGGAATCCATTGTGCACATAAACGACATACCTGTTCCCAAGACAACGATTGTGCCCTTGTTCGGGGGTTGATCCGATATGCTGGCCGCTAAGGTCTGACAAGTGGCTCTGGCGCTGTGTATGCGTCTTGTGTGGGGGTTCTTGATTTTCCGGGGATTGATACTCGCATCTGCATAGGCCTGAGAGAAAGGTATGTATGTATATGAATATATATAAAAAAGTTTGTCAGCCGGTGGTTATCTGGCAAATAATATAGTAGCTGGCGGCAGTGCTTGAATGCGGGAGTGTGGGTCTCCTTGGCGCATACTACTACGGAGCGTATTCAGCTAATTACATGTTGTGACCGGGCATAGTGAAACGGCGAGGTGACCAGGAGGACACGTACATCTGCCCCGTGAGCGTGTGCATCGCTTATTGCAGCAGAAAGACAACGCAGAACTCAGTGTGGAAGTGTTAGTCCCATGAGAGTGCTTCGTTACATGTTGCCTCTGTGTGTTCGTGCGCATAGAGACTGCCGCGGGCATATAACTTACTTGTTAGTCCGTGGCAGTAACTTGTTCGTGAGGGGAACAAAGCCTTTCCGTGTCTCTGTCTAAGGCCGGCAGCTATGGTGTTGCTGAGCGGCTTGCGTTGTCATGTAAATGAAAGCCGCGTACGCGTACGTGGCGTTCGTTGCCATGAGAACTAGGAACGCGTGTCTGATTGGGGCACGTGTTCCCGAAGGTCCTGGTGGTGAATGGACTACAGTACTCATTGGGAGTTGTAGTACAGGGCGGTAAACACTTGTTGCTGGGCGCTGCGGGTGTGTGCAACTCACAGGTGGGCATAGTGAGAGCCTATGGCACTGTGATTGCTGCCTGGGAGCTGAGTGGTAGCTTTGGTTATTGTGGTTGCCAAAGCTTCGTGGTTGACTCGCATCCTGCTTATCCGGGGTAGCAGGTTACCTGAGGGAAGCAATAACGGTAGATGCAAGTGTACCGGTGAGCGTGACACGTTAGCTCTATTGACTAGCTGTAAAGAGACTTAATGTGGAACCTACGGTTACGGGGAGAAAGGGAGGGGCTGGTATATGTGTCCTCTCATATTGTAGGTGGGCAAGTAACTTGTGCCTTTGTGTGCAAGAATTTGTGTGTGGGAGCTAAATTTCCCTGTGTACTCTGTGGCTATTAGCTAAGTGACCGGATGGAAGATTTCATTGAGTCCCTGGTGGTATGTATTTAAACGGTGTATCCACCGCGATTCCTTATGTAGTAGGCTATGTGTAAGATCCGATCCTCCTTTTACTTTTTCTAGAACCCACCACTTAATATCATTGGGCGTATGTCTAGCCTCTAAGAAGTGTGGGACCAGTGGTGCTGTCAGTGTTTTGCACCTGATCTTAGATCTGTGCTCAGAGATTCTCAAATGGACAGATCTCATTGTCTGTCCGACATTTAAGACCACATGGACATTCAATACAGTAAATCACTTGGGCACTTTTGCAGTTTGTAAAGTCCTTTAGAATCCAGTTCCTTTGTCCAATCTTGAAAGATCTCATTTTCATGGTAAAACGACAAGCCACACAGTTACCACATGGATAATGTCCCTGTATGGGTCGTAGTGTTCTCTGTCCTGTGCGGGATGGTTCAGCCTGAAATAGTGAGTGTGTAAGGTGTTCTTTCAGGTTTTTAGCCCTCTTATAGGCAAATCTGGGAGGTTCTTCCTCCGGGAGGTTTAGTTTGGCAATGTGCCAGTGTTTCTGCACTATTCTTTTGATTGCTGCAATGTGTTTGCCATGTGTCACGGCACATGTGAGCCGGTCCTCTCCTTTGTTGAGTTCTTCCTCTCTTATTTGAATGAGCTGTTCTCTATTCATGTTCAAGGCTCTCTTCATGCTGTCCTGCTTCCTACATGGCCTAATCATTGAAGAAGCCACCGGGGACCCCCTGAGTAGGTTCTTTGCACCCACACATTGCTGTGACCTTGTGTGCATGTCCTCTCTGCATTTCCCCTTCCAGGGTATCCTCTGTTCATTCTGTTGCTTTAACTCTGAAGTTCATTCTAATCTAAACGTTCAGCCATGTGCTTCTTACCTTTCACAGTCCTCTTTCACAGTTAGCCATTCTTTGCAAGATTATCCATTTTATTCCAGCAACCCCTGGCCCAAATAGGCCCTGTCAGTGTGCAGTGTGGGGGCTATATATCGCTAGAGAAATAAACAACACGACACAGGAGTTGGTTTTAATACCATCTTTATTAACTGTTTATGTGCTGGACATTGGACTTACCTGGATGTACCAAGTTCCTCCCCATTGGAGACGTATGGAACCTCGGGAGCGAGAGACAATGGACAGGTCTCCCCTGCTAGGGAGCAGGGACATGGACTGGACTTTCCCGAAGAGGACCATTAAATAAAAACAGCTAGAAGAAGGGGCACAAGAGGAAAGACAGAGGAATTAAAGTACTGCAGAGAAAGGGCGGAAGGAT
This sequence comes from Ambystoma mexicanum, assembly GCF_040938575.1. Lineage (NCBI taxonomy): Eukaryota > Metazoa > Chordata > Amphibia > Caudata > Ambystomatidae > Ambystoma > Ambystoma mexicanum. The sequence continues at coordinate 1,466,225,187 of NC_090934.1, read as the reverse complement.
AGCAGAAAGAAAGGGAAAAGAAGATAGGTATTTTCTGGTGGGGTCCCAGCCTCAGGCGGCCCCGCAAGGGCTGCTGAAAGCGCCTAGCATGGCTACGCTGCATGTGCGTGTGCGGCCTGGGTGAAATGTAATGGTGTGCCCCAGTCCCTGAGCAAGAGTATAGCCTCGGAGGCAGTGGCCTGCATGGTGAACAACCTGGGTGGACCTGAAGATAGAAAAGTCTGGGGCCGCGTGTGCCGTGCGGCCTGGGTGAAGTAAATGCCCCAGACCAGGACTGCGTGGCAAGGTGACCTGAACCGGGGTGTGGCCTGAGGGATGCAGGCTGCCCGGGGGCCTGTCCTGCAGCCTGGATTAGAAAGCAGTCCCAGGGCGCGTTGCGCATGACCGCCCAGGCGAAAAAACTGTGGCTGTGTGGGGAAAGCCTGTCCGCCCTGTGGCCAGTCGGGGTGGGCGGTGAAGATGAAGAAAACCCTGATGGCACCGGCGGGAAGAGACCGCCAACACCAGCGGTGGGCCTCTTCATCATCCGCTCTCTCCGGGGCTAGACGGGGAGAGCAGTGTGAACTGGACCTTAACTGGAGCCCGGTAGTGATGTCCTACGGAGCTGACACTCAGTGCCATATGCCTCGGCTTGCACTGACTCCAGCCAGGTTCCCACCAGTCAAAGGGAAGGAGTCATCCCCTTCGGAGTTCCTCTGTCGCACAGAAAATGTGATCAGGACAGCAGTGGTCGCTTCATGGTGCTGCAAAGGGTATGCAGGCATCTTGTGTCATTTTCTTCTTTGGTTACTTTAGCTTCCTCTGGTTGACTTGCTTTTCACTCCAGAAGCCTCACCTTTTATACAGTTTCAGCACACACTCCTCTGCAATCTCTCTCAGTATTTTACAGAAAGGGGCGTTTGGTTGTCCAATCAGGACAGCCAGACCCCTAGTCGAAGCTGGTCCCATTCAGGCTCTCTGGCAGACAAAGGATAGGGGGGTGGAAGACTTCTCCCACACTTCCTGCCTGCCCAGACACTCTGGAGCCTAGGTGGGAACACCCAAGGGTTCCAGCCACAGGCAGAACACACACACACTGACCTTCCCCTCCCAGAATGGTAGAAGAAGGGCTCACAAAGAACAACCACGCTAGTAATGGCAAAAAAAGAAGTGAGGCCCCAAGCTGGTACTTGGGCGCCCCCATTGTGCACTACCAAGGCTATGGACAAAGCCTGCAGCATAGAACATACACAATAGTTGGTAGAACATGTCCACTGCCACCAGCCATAACTAGGTGATTGTCTATGTGACTAAAAAGTCACCGGAGCTGAGAGAAGACATAATGTGGTGTGGGTCAATCCCTCAGACTATGATGTTTTAGGAGAGATTTCCTTAAGAACTGTAGTTACTCCAGGATATAGAAAGTATTCTCATAGGAGGACCCTGAGGGTCCCCAGCAGATAAGGAGCTGTGGGCTGCAAAAGTAACATACATATGTCACAAGAGATATGGAGGGAAGCAGACCCCATAGTAGTGGCAGAATACAAAGAATGGAGTTCCAAAAGACAGAGCCCCCAAGAATGCATGAGTGGAAAAAGGCTTCCCTCGTTCAGGATTTCAGAAAAAGGTCAAGAAATGCAGCAACCAGTGCTGGGGTCTCACTAGGAGAGGGGATGGCGCATAAAAATGATAAATCTCCCTAACAGCCACCATTTCAAATTCATATCTTCCTTTCTTTCATCCCTGTCTCAAGAGAGAATAATGCAAGGGGCCATTGTGAGCTGGAAGTGTTTTGCCTTTTGTGGATGAAAAATGCAACTATTCGGTAAAAACAGGTGGAATACAATTCATTGTATTTTTCTCAGGTCTGAGGATTTTGTGGCGGATGCAACATCAGCAGAAACGAGTCAGGGGGGTCTACCTTTAGTGCGTTCATTTGCATCTGACCGGGATTGGCTACATTACCTCCAATCAGCTCTGCAACTCCTTTATCAACTTCCATCCACCCCTTTCCAGCTCTTCCGACAGTGGTACGACTAAGCGGGCGCACCAACTCATTGTGACCCTCTCAAAGAGTGCCGCGCCAAAATATTTGACTCACTCCATCTGCCCTTTTCCTGCCCTCTTGCCCAATGCCCAGTCATCCTCCTCCACGAGGGCAGAGGGGTGCCAGTGCATGCTGGCAGCTATGGCATCCATCTTCCTACACGGATGGTCATCTAGCAATACCAGCTGGGTATGCCAGCACATCCTTTGCCTCCATGTCTGCCCATTTGGTGCCACACACAGATGGCTACCATCACCACCAACGCGCTGCAGGGCTGGCTGTGGCTATTCTCATGGCACAGGTGAGGCTCTGCCTGTGGGTGGTGCCACTGGAACAGTATGCAGAGAGGACAGCGGTGCATAGGGAGCGCGCAAGGGCTGGCTCCTGGGGTGCCCATGGCCCTGGCAGCAAAGAGATGTGTCTTCTCGCGGGGACACTCCCTCATGGCTGTCCTAAAGTCTGCAGGGTGTCGTGAAAGCGAGGGTTCCTGGAAGCTGGCAGGCACACACTTACATTTAATGCGCTTGTGCATTGCTGAGGTCCCCAGTGCTTTCTCTGGTGTGCACCACTTCACATGTGTGCTGCATATGTTGTACTACACAGTCCTGAGAGCAATGAGCAGAATGAACTGTTCAGGCCAAGGGTTGGGGTGTAACCTGTCCTGCCTGAAGCTTGATGTGGGACGCCTGCACCTTCCTTGTACCCCCATGCAAGCGAGCGCCCCAGTGCAGCGATCTCAGTGTCGCTCTCCTCCTGAGACATCCGCTGGGGGACCACCTTGGCTTCTCCACCGTGTTGCACTTCCTCTCCTCATACTCCACCTCCACACCCTGTCATTGGCCGTCGCCAGGGAGCGCGACAACTCTGCTGCCTCCTCCCCCTCGGTTACCACCAACTCCTCTCCATCTCAAAGTTGCTAAAGGAATCTTCTAGCAACACCTCTAGGGTATCTGCAAGTATGATGCCCTTCCCCACACAAGCCAACTATTGCCTCCAAGGCCCCCCCATACATACAGCTCTGGAATAAGGGCTGACTGTAGCGGCCGAGCCTCCTATACCTCCTCACCTGCCTCCTGTACCTCCTCATGGCATTGGCAAACTCTCCACCATCAGCCCTTTTCTCTTCCTGCGCCATCTCTCAGTGACTCTCCCACCTCGGGAAAAATCAGTCCTGTCTGTGGGAATCTGGCACCTAAAGCGTCCCCCCAAGACCTCCACTGGCCAAGCCAAATCCTCCCCCCACAAGAGGTTACCCTCCTCTGCATCGTCCAACTCTCGCTCCTCCAAATGCGTGTCCTTATCCATCCGCACTGTTAAGTTATAAGGACTTAAGCAAGACAATAGCCAGAAAGAGAATCGGCGAGAGCAAACACACAGATTCACAGAATCCTCCGCTTGACTCACATGAGAAGGTTTTTTTTCCAGAAATAAGTGAGAATTAGAAAGGGATACGTTTTTTAATTTCCTATTTTGTGTTGTTAGTGTAAGGCATGGTTGCAGAAACAAATGGTAAACGTCATACGAGGCACTCGGAACACCATAGTGTAAAAGTATTATTCTTTTTTTTTTAAGACTTTGGGGTGCCTCAAAGAGGGAAAGAAACAAGCAGGTGGACAGGGACATCTTTTTTATGTGGTAAAATAATGATAAAAACGTAAAATGACAAAGGGCTTAACACACGCATTAAAAAGACAAGAGGGGATCGGGCATTAGAAAGCAGTCACTTCTGATGCGCCGGCAAAACAGATCTCCCAATTCCCCCAAAGTCCACCAAAACTCCAGGAAAACACATGCTGTGGGCTTGCCCTGTACACGCAGCCGGAGAGCGTGGGAGGGATCTGGTCCCTTTACAGGGCTTGTGTACCTCCCAGAGCTCCCCGAATCTCACTGCGAAAATGGGTGACTCTGATTGGCCAGCAAATAAGAAATCTGCTCTGTGATGGCTCAGACACCGTGATTGGCTGCTGGCAAGTCCTGCGAGATCCTGCAGGAATAACGAAGACTTGCACGATGTGATATGATATGATAGGTTATTCATAACGTGCTTAATACCCAGAGGTTTCTAAGCGCGGACCCGCGTCGTCTTGCTCCCAAGGCGAGTACGTTGCCCCTGAGCTATCCTCCTGAGACACATCCCGCTCTGTCCTTCCCTTTTAATTTAATCACTATTATTCTTCTCCAGTTTCGGTATTTATTTTATTTATTTATTGTGCATATGTAAGACGCATGTACAAGTAAATTGTGTTTCAAAGCGCCCGCAGGGCAACAGGGAGGGAACATGGGAATGAAAGGCAAATATAACAATGAAAGAGAGAGGTCCTACTAGGCCCTGTGAGCATTCAGGGCGTGCAAGGCAGAGAGAAGAGAAGGGAAGGGGGAGAGGGGGAAGTGCTAGGTGTGCCAGGAGGGAAGTGCAAGGGAGTGCGCACCTGTAAGTGCCAAGTGGAGGAAGTGCTAGGGAGGGGTCAACTGCCAATAACAAGTGCACGGCTGCGGTGGCATAGGCCAATGGTGCCAAGGCAAGAGCTGGAAGCGGGAAGAGGCTGAAGGCGATTGGGTGTGGGAGGTCAGGCCCCAGGAGGACACATAAGGGCCCTGGTCACCAATCTCAGCAACTGTGGGGTTTAGCAGAGGAGGGAGGGAGGGAAGGAGGAGGTGAGAAGGAAAGTCTTGAGGAGCTTCTGGAATCTCAGGAGAACCGGCTCAACACGAAGAGGAAGGGGAGGCTGTTTCATAGGAGTGAGCCTGGCGAGGAGAGACATCGGCTCCCAGCTCGATGTTTAGCCGAAGCACTGGACACACAGAGTTGATGCCCGAGTGGGGAGAGTACTTAGTGAGAGCATGTTGTAGATTGCAAGGTCCCTCGCCTCAGACAGCCTTATGGATGATGCAGAGGGATTTGAATGTTATCCTTGCAGCAACCAAGAGCCAGTTTTTAGGGCTGGAGAGATGTGCTCCCTGGGCTTGAGGCCAAGGATAATTCTTGCAGCCCTATTCTTGATTAGTGGAGGTGCCGTAGAGAAGAAGAGGGTAGTTTAAGGAAAAGGCTATTGCAGTGGTCTAGCCTAGAGGGAACCAGAGCTCTAGGGCCTCATTACGAATGTGGCGGAAAGGTAACAACGGCACCGGTAGTGCTACCGGGGCCGTTGTTACCATACCGCCACATTACGAGTGCTGCTCGCGGGTGGCGCTCTGCACGCCTGGTCAGACTAGGCGTGCAGAGCGGCACCCGCGAGCTGAACTCGTGGTTGCACTGGCACTGTTATAAACGGTGCCAGTGCAACCATGCTCCCCACCCCCAGTCTGCCCTATCGGGCAGAATAGGGATCGGGAGCCTGGCCATACCGGCACCCGCGAATGGGCAATTACCGCCACATTCAACTTGTAATGGGCTGGTAATGGTCCATTCGTGGGTGCCGGTAGCGAGTTTGGCGGTAGTCGTGCCCTTATTAAGGGCACGGCTCCCGCCAAGCTCATAATGAGGCCCATTGAGCTTCTGGGGTAAAGTGAGGAAAGTAATGATTCCTTTGAGAAGGTGGAGTTGAAAGTGGGTCTTCTTGAAGAAGGAGAGGAGCCCATGGGAGAAGGCCAGAGTGAGGGGAAGAAAAAGGGAGCAGAACACCCAATAGGAAGGATATCAGTCTTGCTGGCATTGAGGCAGAGATCATTGGCAGTGCACCAGGTCTGGATGGCAGATAGGCAGCCAAGGATGATGGAAGAAGTAAGGAGAGGGTCAGAGGGAAATTTGATCAAGAGTTGTGTGTCATCTGCGTAAAAACTGGAAGTTAGAGGAGAAAGTGGAAATGAGGTGTGCCAGTGGAGCTAGATAAGTGGTAAAAAGCCAGGGAGAGAGGTTGGAGCCCTGGGTAACACCGCAGGTGGTAATAGAGGTGGGGGGGAGAAAGAGCCCAGAATAACCTGGGATGGGCAGTCACTGAGGAAGGAGGTTAGTCAGTCCAGTGCCCACTCCGAGATACCTAGGGTATCATGGAGCCGTTTTATGAGGATGGAGTGGTTCACTCTGTCAAATGCAGAGGAGAGATCAAGTAGAATGAGAACAGCTGGGAAGCAGGAGTCAAGAGTTGTGAGCAGTTCCTCGCGGGTCTTCAGAAGAGCAGTTTCCCTGCCTCTGGATGCTCGGAATCCAGACTGATGGTTGTGGAGGCCACCAACAAGTCCAGTGTACTGGGTAAGCTGGGGGAAAGCCAGCTTCTCAAGGAATTTCCTGAGGAAGGGGGTGATAGATATGGGGTGGTAGTTGGCTGGACAAATGGGGTCTGCTGAAGGTTTTTTCAGGAGGGGGCACACAAGGGAGTGCTGGAGGGAGGAGGGGAAAGGTCCAGAAGCAAAAGAGTGGTTGCAGAGATCGGCAAGTGCAGGGGCAAGAAAATCAATGTTGTCTTTTATGGTTCAGGAGGAACAGGGGGAAACCTGTTTGGAGGAGACCTTCAAGGAGCGGACAACTCTGGTGACCTCATCGGGCGTGATAGGAGAGAAGGAGGAGAGAGAGGCAGAGGGAGCAGGGGAGGCAATAGGAGACAGGGGTGTGTGGGAAGTGAAGGGGGAGAGGGATGCAAGGGTGCTCAGGGTGGCCTGAGTTTTTGCAGTGAAGTGTGTGGCCAATGCGTTGCAGAGGGGCTGGGAGGGAAGAGGTGAGAGAAGACTGCAGAAGGGTCGGCTAGTTCCCTGTAGATTTTAAAGAGTTTAGCCGTGTTGTTGGATTCACCAGCGACGCAGGCCTGGATGTGGGCCCTTTTCTTGGAGCGCATGGAGAGTCAATATTGCCTTTGGAGCAGGCGACAGGCCAGTTTGTCAGAGGGTGAGCCTGAGGACTGCCACTTCCGTTCCGCAGCGCTGCACTTGCGCTTCAGGGCTGCAAGTTCGGAGTCATACTAGGTGTTGCGCTTAGAGGCAGATTTCAAGCGGATCCTCGTGACTGGGGCAAGAATGTCCAGAGTGTTACCAATGGCCAGATGGAGGCTGCTGAGAGCGGAGTCAGAGAGAGAGTCTGCGGTGGGGCAAATGTGTAGATGTGGTCATTTCTACATGCTCGCAGTTCATCAAACATGTAACTTTTCAAATAGTCCTAAGTTTTTTATTAAGATCGCTTTTTATCTCAATACAAAATGTACTCGGGTTACGCTTTTGAAAACAGTACCCTGTTGTTTTTCCTACATTTCTTTATTCTATATATATTTTTACAAGTCGGGACATTACCGTGGCTCAGTGGCAGTGGGGGATGTGCAACACAAGCATGAAAAACACAACTTAAACTAAAATGCAATATAAAGTTAAGCCAGAATAAAAATATATCGTGGAAACCTGAGTACGCAACTAAAAATATAAGAGACACATAAACTAAATTTAGAAATGTGTTTTTAAAGAGTTTCTGAATGTAATTACAGAGGGAAGTCATTGAATGCAAGGAGGTAAGACATATCAGGCCCGGTAAGCGGCATCACGGCAAGGATATGCAGACAAACAAGAATGGTTGAACCTAGGAATGAGCCAGTCACCCCAAGCTATGGCACAACTGATCTTTTCTGGGGTGACAGTACACATACAGTGTGACCTTTCAGAAGCCTAAGAAGAATCCTAAACTGTGTCAGCTGCACCTTTAACAGCAACAAGTGCTTATTTTGGCCCTGGAAAATGTTCTACTGATTTCCAGCTAGTGAGGGTCATATAATCTCCGGCTACTCTATCCAATAATGCAGATGTTCCTCACATCGACAGTCATTTGTGTTCATGTCATGCAATGTGGTCAGTTACCGGGAGTGTCATCTCCCTTGTACTAAAATGGTGCAATTAACACCATTGAATTTAATGTCTTCTGGCCAATCAGGAAACAATGTTCAAACAAAGGGGACACAGAAACATTGCTCCTCCCCCCCGGAATCTTCTCATCACAAATAGCAAGCGCCTAAGAAGAGCAACTCAGTGATTCTATTGCTAATCATGACAAGTATCTCAGGATTAACATTCTAATTAAATGTGCCCATTACATACGGTGTTGTTCGCTTAGCATTTCACTAAAATCACATGAACAGGTTATCAACGATTACTTTTTAAGTGACAGGGGTTCCTAAGTGCATAACTACACATTTTCTTGTCAGCATCTCCAGTGCACAAGCAGAGCCAATTGAGAAGACTCTTCTTAGAAAGGATCGGTGAGCCTAAACAATTAGTTCCAGGGACATCTACTTTTAATGCTGTTCCAGGTTGAAGATTTACACTACATCAACTGGATCATGCTTATAGCAGCCATACAATACTCAGCTCTATGACGGGTTAGTCAATAACATCCACAGGCCTCGCACGCCTTCTATCTGTCAACACATCTGTGTTTCGGCCACCAATTCAGTCACAGTCACAACAATTATGTCCCAATCATTCAAAAATTGGCCTTCATCAAGACATGTATGAATTCTTGGAAATTGATCTGTTAGACACAAATACAAATAATGCTTTTCCAGAAATATAAACGCGGATCCCTAATGGATTTACCTTGAAACGTTCATTGAGGCATCACTCGGGAGGAGAAACGCTCTGCCGTGTCGTGTAAGCCTAAGAGAATGACAACAAACTCTCACCGCCACCACCAAAAGTATTGTTTCTGTCAGTCGGGGCAACGTCTCCCTTCCCTTCTCCCAAACACTAGAGCGTCATCTAATAGATTGGCTTGTTTAAAAAGAATGTTTACAAAGATCCTCCATCTTGGAATGTCCACATACAACTAGAAATGGGTCTGGTCCCGGTGTAATGGACACAAGTTGTGTACAAATCACAATCAAAAGCCCTGCAAAAATCTAACCTATGAACTGTTGTATTGAACATGAGACAACCCCCCTCAATACAGACAGTTAACCCCTGGTGCACCGTGTTGAGTTGTCTGATCCATCTTTGCTCGACCTTCGGAATGGGGGGCATCAATGATACCCCCTCTTATGTTTCTTCTCACTTGTATAACCTACCAGAGAAGGTCATTGACCCCATGATTGTTCTTGATGACGTGTTCAACGAGGGGTTTGTCCTGAACTTTGTCTTGATACATGATTTGTGCTCACAGACCCTCTGATGTATTTCTTTCTTTGGTTTTCATACATAAAGTAGATTGCAGGGGAATTTAAAGCCGTAAAATAACATTTGAACTTTTGAAGTTTGTATATTGTCCAAATTCCTACATCATCCCATTTAATTCAACTACCTAAAGGTTCTTGGTAATAGAACAGAGAGTGCAGTTGCCACATTTAAAATGAACAGTGATTAACAGAAGACCTAACAAGGTACGTACTGTCGGTGTGGTTTGATGGTTTTACTCTGGCTACAAAAAGATAACATACCCTAAATCAACTCTCTTGCAAAAAAAGAATTTTAAGATTTGTTATTGGCAACTTTGTAAGCAACATTGATTTGGTCTGACCACTTAGTTAGGGCACATTAATGTACACAACTGAATGCAATCTTCTCCTGTTTATCAAGAAACACAAGATATTTTCTCTAAAACTAGCATTTGGTCTGAACACAAAAATATGACACATTCAAAGACCCCGAGTGCACAGTCTTGCCTCAAAAGAATTATATGGTTTGTTTTTTGCCGCTTAGCAAGCAATACGTATTTGGCCACTGTGAGAAACCTGAAGGTGTCACCCTAGCTAGACCCCAGGGATCTTCCATCCAGGTGGCCACGACACGGCCATCGCTATTGGATCCAGTTCCTGGGGGTGGACCAGTGAGGCAGGATCACCTTATGGGAGGTCCTTGGGGATTGGGAGAGGGACTCCGACGGGCAAGATGCAGTACCACCATTCGCCTTTCAACACCTTTTCCACAGCCTACCACATAGGATATTCCAAAATACTGCCCCCCTTTTCCACACAAACACTTTCGCACAAGACAAAAGACAACGGACTAACACCAGGGCCGTTTACTTGCCGTGTCCCAACCCAAGGGTCAGGCAGAATCAGTCAATTGACCTGAATCACACACACCTGGCGACCCTTTCTCTTCCCCACAGGGATAAAAGGTGGAGCACAAGAGCACAGGACGGGCAAGGCAGACCATACGATGTGAGAGCTAACTCAGCACAGCACTTCAAGAGGAGGCGAAAAACAGGGAATACTGAGAAGTTGACAAGGAGAGAACCGACCTTGCCCTTTACGGTCCAGGCCGGTGAAACCTCTTCATATGGAAACATAAAACTGTTGACAAAGACCAGCATGTGTTGCAGCAGATGTCTACGGTACGCAAGACCCTCCGCAGATAACCAAGTCGGGGAGAGACGCTTGTCTCAGTGGTACCAACCTTGACTCCAAAGCCAAGCAGTTCATCACAACCAGTGAATCGAGGGAGAGTCGATAAGAAACCAAACTGTGTTGAACAAAAAGTAGCCAAAGGCTAATTGGAACTTTTTAAAGATACGTTTGAGAAACGAGGGGGAAAACTAGCAACGGCGGAGGCCGGCACCATGTGGGTGCTCCCGCAGGAAACTCTGGCTGATTACCCGATAATAGAAAGACTACCTTAACCTTACGAAGAAGGAGAATAGAGGGTCAAGGTGGTAATACAGGGGTCATGCAAAATCCTCTGTACCGTTGAAAGTCTTTGACCGGCAGATGATTGGGAAAGCTAAGGGAAATTAATCCCGCTTGGTGAAATTAGCGTATGAAAAGTGTGTTGTAAATGTTGGCGAGAGTGAACCCAGAAGAGGGCAGCCGACAATCAGGAACAAAGCCTAAGCTGCTGTTTAAAAAGACATTGAGACTTGTGAAACAAGAAGTATTGCAAGACAAGGAGATGGAAGCGCCCCCTTGTCATTTAGGATCTGAGCCCGGCAGGGGAGGATCCAGGGGTAAGAAGTCATCACCCAAATTTTCATTGAGAAAGAAACTGTCCTGTTAATTTGTGGACTACGTTTGAGGGTTCAGTGCCCAGAAGAGGGGGACCCAGGTGTGAAGCCATCACCCAACATGAACTGTGGAATAGAACATTCTTTTTGTTTATTTGTTGGATACATCAGGCCTCGAGGGAAAGAGACTTTTTAATGCCAAGGGACTTTACCCTCAAGGAACCTGCTAGCTGGAACGGAACTGTTGGCTCGTACTAAGAATGCTCGAGTGTGTGCTGTGCTCCAAAGTCCCACCTTGTCCTGTGCTAAAAACATGGCGAAGGGAGACCTCAAGGCAATCACATCCTGACTTATTATTTGAACACTGTTCCCTTTATTTTACTATCCTATCCCACACTCATTCTGTGATTAGTTGTAAGGATTTGGCAATAGGTTTTTCTTAGTGTAGGCCCCTTCTATTTTCACACGACGCCACAAGGGCTGTCTTATTTTTTATTTGATGGTCAACGCCTGCTCCCATCTTAGATTCAGGTTTAGTTCAGGCATTTTTCCACCCTACATTAATTGTTCAATAAACACAATTGAACTGTGATCACTTGTGTCTGTCTTTACTGTTGCCACCGTGAGTTCCTTACACCACTTAAAGATGAAACACTGATTGATAGCTAATGAATATATTTAAATCTCATGTCTGCCTCCAAGAAAATATGTGGTGTTCTTATCATCAAACTGACAAGAAAAGTCGTGGTGATATCATGCCAGAATTCACTGCCATGCAGTCGAGTCATTAGTGGGCACACACAAATGGCCTATCATGTTTAAATTCCCTACCACTCGCTTAGCTAAATTCTATTGTAATTTTCTTCCCATCCCTCAAGCAAAGCATACTTTAATGTTCTGCTTATCCCTCAACTCAATGAATCCTACTACTATCACTCATTTACCTAAAGAATATTCCCCCAACTTGTCTAGCCACCCCTTCCTCTGCAGAGCAAGACTGATCCAAAATTGATGCATACATACCATAGTCATACTGTTGTACCCCCAAACGCCCGAAACACAATAACCACCGCTTGAACCACTGATGATGTTAACACCGACTCAATTCCACATAAATGTTCAATATTGAGGCATTTTAGTTTATATCCGAAGAGTTTAATGAGGGCTTACGTTTGGCATACAGAATAGAACATTAAAGACACATTCTTTGCATATCTTGCTTTAGAAATGTTCATCGCGGATGTCCTACCAGCCTGACTGGGGTTTACAATTTGTTGGGTCAGCACCCAAGCTCTACTCTGAACGCCGTAAATTCTTGAGCAGGTTTTTTGCCACCCTTTCAAAGATGTGCATTGATAAGCCTCGCAATTATGCAAGAACGCTATACCAACATGAATTCTGAAATCATTGAGCATTACGCTTCCATGACTGGAAAAGGCATCATTTGCTTTGCCGCAGTCAGGAGCCGTCCCTAAAATAGTACCTAAAATAGGAGTGTACAGTCGGGTTTGTAGGTCTTCATTTTATATTGTTCTCATTTTCCGGCTAAACCATCAATCGTCCCTGGAGCAGAATTTCCATCTCAGCCCAATACTGCCCTTTGTTTGACCTAATAGACTGCTTTTCAATGCAGCTCTTTTAATCTGATTTGTAAAGCACCAATATTGCAGAACAACTGCCTCATGGTCCTCAAGAAGGAAATGACCTCTTGTTGAGGACACATTGAGGAGTAAAAGGAACACAGGGAATTTTAGTGTAACCAATCACAGCACAGCAATGTGCGTTCCTGGGCATGCACCACTCCTAATATTTCACACACAGTTGATAGGCTTGCTCAATAATCATTTACAATGTCACCACATCCAATCACTGCTAGCAGCCCCGCCCGCCAGCCCTCTCAAATGACCACATCCAATCACTGCTAGCAGCCCCGCCCGCCAATCACTGCTAGCAGCCCCGCCCGCCAGCCCTCTCAAATGACCACATCCAATCACTGCTAGCAGCCCCGCCCGCCAATCACTGCTAGCAGCCCCGCCCGCCAGCCCTCTCAAATGGATATCAAATCCAACAGTGGGATATCCCCCTAGCACTGATGCGGCGATGAGGGCTTGGTGTTGAGGCGAAGAACGGGTGCAGGGTCTTTCCACAAAGCTATACATTTGTGCATCAGATCTTAATTTACTTGCTCAAAGTTATTCTGTTTCCTCCAGGAAACATTTCCATGGCCTAGAAATAAAGTTGCTATATCAAATCTTATATTAAAAAAGCTCTAATGCATTGTGGACAGTAGGTTGCTTCCATTTCCTCTTGTAAATGACACTGGTAATGGCTTGTTGCGCTTTGCAAATCCTACGTCGTCCAAGTGTTCCGCTACAGTATGTACGCTCACGCAATGCGTATTATTTGGGATTCAGCATGTCTATGATGATGAAGCTGTGCTCGTGAAGATAATTAACTAATACACGACCTATGAAGCTCACTAATTACCAATGTTTGAGAGAGTGCCACCTTTTTTAAACTGCTTCCTCTTTGCAGGTGTCAATCCATACTGGATTGGGGAAATTGATTCCTCCCTGGTAAAGAGGGCAGCAGCGGGCAGGGACAGGCGGCAACACTGCCTTTACAGCACCAGGAAGTCACTGTCTCAGCAGCTGGACTACACTACGTGCGGTGTGCAGGTAACAGTAACAGGCACCTGAGTTGGTTGCCATTTTCTTTCATATAGTTGGCTTGGTACTGAATGTGATTTTACCCCCCATCCAGTGCACCGAGAATGACAGTCATTGTCCACCAATCTTGCTAAAATCACTCTGCCATAAAGCTTTCTTGGGCTTGATATTGTTATATTGGTGACTCTGAGAATGATGATTATTCATTACGAATAAAGCGCAGTGAAGTTTAGAGGCAGGGACTGGACAGGCTTGCAGGATTTACTGCAAGTTCTAAACAAAGGTGTAATTATCTGCACTCACCCAATCAAGTGCTGTTAATCTGTGTCTCCTTCACCTTCTCTCCGATGAGCATCTGATAATCTGTGTCTCCTTCACCCTCTCTCCAATCAGCAGTTGATAATCAGTGTCTCCTTCACGCTCTCTCTGATCAGCATCTGATAATCTGTGTCTCCTTCACCCTCTCTCCGATCAACATCTGATAATCGGTGTCTCCTTCACCCTGTCTCTTATCAGCATCTGATAATCTGTGTCTCCTTCACCCTCTCTCCGATCAGCATCTGATAATCTGTGTCTCCTTCACCCGCTCTCTGATCAGCATCTGATAATATGGGTCTCCTTCACCCTCTCTCCGATCAGCATCTGATAATCTGGGTCTCCTTCACCCTCTCTCCAATCAGCAGTTGATAATCAGTGTCTCCTTCACGCTCTCTCTGATCAGCATCTGATAATCTGTGTCTCCTTCACCCTCTCTCCGATCAACATCTGATAATCGGTGTCTCCTTCACCCTGTCTGTTATCAGCATCTGATAATCTGTGTCTCCTTCACCCTCTCTCCGATCAGCATCTGATAATCTGTGTCTCCTTCACCCGCTCTCTGATCAGCATCTGATAATATGGGTCTCCTTCACCCTCTCTCCGATCAGCATCTGATAATCTGGGTCTCCTTCACCCTCTCTCTGATCAGCATCTGATAATCTGGGTCTCCTTCACCCTCTCTCTGATCAGCATCTGATAATCTGTGTTTCCTTCACCCTCTCTCTGATCAGCATCTGATAATCTGTGTCTCCTTCACCCTCTCTCTGATCAGCATCTGATAATCTGTGTCTCCTTCACCCCCTCTCCGATCAGCATCTGATAATCTGGGTCTCCTTCACCCTCTCTCTGATCAGCATCTGATAATCTGTGTCTCCTTCACCCTCTCTCCGATCAGCATCTGATAATCTGGGTCTCCATCACCCTCTCTCTGATCAGCATCTGATAATCTGCGTCTCCTTCACCCTCTCTCTGATCAACTGCTGTTAATCTGGGTCTCCTTCACCCTCTCTCTGATCAGCATCTGATAATCTGTGTCTCCTTCACCCTCTCTCTGATCAGAATCTTATAATCTGTGTCTCCTTCACCCCCTCTCCGATCAGCATCTGATAATCTGGGTCTCCTTCACCCTCTCTCTGATCAGCATCTGATAATCTGTGTCTCCTTCACCCTCTCTCCGATCAGCATCTGATAATCTGGGTCTCCTTCACCCTCTCTCCGATCAGCATCTGATAATCTGGGTCTCCTTCACCCTCTCTCTGATCAGCATCTGATAATCTGCGTCTCCTTCACCCTCTCTCTGATCAACTGCTGTTAATCTGGGTCTCCTTCACCCTCTCTCTGATCAGCATCTGATAATCTGTGTCTCCTTCACCCTCTCTCTGATCAGAATCTTATAATCTGTGTCTCCTTCACCCTCTCTCTGATCAACTGCTGTTAATCTGGGTCTCCTTCACCCTCTCTCTGATCAGCATCTGATAATCTGTGTCTCCTTCACCCTCTCTCTGATCAACTGCTGTTAATCTGTGTCTCCTTCACCCCCTCTCCGATCAGCATCTGATAATCTGTGTCTCCTTCACCCTCTCTCTGATCAACTGCTGTTAATCTGTGTCTCCTTCACCCTCTCTCCGATCAGCAGCTGATAATCTATGTCTCTTTCACCCTCTTTCTGATCAGTACCTGATACTATGTGTCTCCTTCACCCTCTCTTCGATCAGCATCTGATAATCTGGGTCTCCTTCACCCTCTCTCTGATCAGCATCTGATAATCTGGGTCTCATTCACCCTCTCTCTGATCAGCATCTGATAATCTGGGTCTCCTTCACCCTCTCTCTGATCAGTACCTGATAATATGTGTCTCCTTCACCCTCTCTCCGATCAGCATCTGATAATCTGTGTCTCTTTCACCCTCTTTCTGATCAGTACCTGATAATCTGCGTCTCCTTCACCCTCTGGGCGTGATTAGCAGCTACCTCATTTGTGCCGGTCCCCCCAATGTGCCCTGGGCAGCCCCCTGTTCAGCCCGCCCATAGAAACAGCTAAACTGATGTGTCCCCATGACTAACCGCTTATGATCAAGGTCCACCCCTTAAGGAAAAGTAACAGACAGGAACACAAACAGCGCCACCTACAGGCTAGTTGCTTCCCTAATAATATGTTCCATTTACCTTATGTATGGTTTGAACTTTCTCAATATTTCTTGTAAAGCCACTTGAAGGAGAAAAGGAAGGAGGGGGGATCCAATCTGATAATCTGTGTCTCCTTCACCCTCTCTCCGATCAACATCTGATAATCGGTGTCTCCTTCACCCTGTCTCTTATCAGCATCTGATAATCTGTGTCTCCTTCACCCTCTCTCCGATCAGCATCTGATAATCTGGGTCTCCTTCACCCTCTCTCTGATCAGCATCTGATAATCTGGGTCTCCTTCACCCTCTCTCTGATCAGCATCTGATAATCTGGGTCTCCTTCACCCTCTCTCTGATCAGCATCTGATAATCTGTGTCTCCTTCACCCTCTCTCTGATCAACTGCTGTTAATCTGGGTCTCCTTCACCCTCTCTCTGATCAGCATCTGATAATCTGTGTCTCCTTCACCCTCTCTCTGATCATCTGCTGTTAATCTGTCTCCTTCACCCCCTCTCCGATCAGCATCTGATAATCTGTGTCTCCTTCACCCTCTCTCTGATCAACTGCTGTTAATCTGTGTCTCCTTCACCCTCTCTCCGATCAGCAGCTGATAATCTGTGTCTCTTTCACCCTCTTTCTGATCAGTACCTGATACTATGTGTCTCCTTCACCCTCTCTTCGATCAGCATCTGATAATCTGGGTCTCCTTCACCCTCTCTCTGATCAGCATCTGATAATCTGGGTCTCGTTCACCCTCTCTCTGATCAGCATCTGATAATCTGGGTCTCCTTCACCCTCTCTCTGATCAGTACGTGATACTATGTGTCTCCTTCAACCTCTCTCCGATCAGCAGCTGATAATCTGTGTCTCTTTCACCCTCTCTCTGATCAGTACTTGATAATCTGGGTCTCCTTCACCCTCTGGGCGTGATTAGCAGCTACCTCATTTGTGCCGGTCCCCCCAATGTGCCCCGGGCAGCCACCTGTTCAGCCCGCCCATAGAAACAGCTAAACTGATGTGTCCCCATGACTAACCGCTTATGATCAAGGTCCACCCCTTAAGGAAAAGTAACAGACAGGAACACAAACAGCGCCACCTACAGGCTAGTTGCTTCCCTAATAATATGTTCCATTTACCTTATGTATGGTTGGAACTTTCTCAATATTTCTTGTAAAGCCACTTGAAGAAGAAAAGGAAGGAGGGGGGATCCAATGGCAGGGAAAAGGAAATGAAATGATTTAGGGTGCAAATTAACAACCGGAAGGGGGAGTATGTCAAGGCTGAATCAGAGCCCGCATGTCCCGAACTGTCTTTGTCATTTCATCCATTCGGCTTCCAGTTTTATGGGGCCAGGGGAGTGTTCCAGAAGGAAGAGCATTCAAGGTGGAAAGATCTGCCCCCCAAAATGTTAACATGTATACTGGATGGTGACCAGACAGTGTATGGCTGACCTTGGCAAACCTTAGCTGAGGCATCCGAGCACGTGGCAGCGAGGCCTCTATTGGCCCCATAGAGGACCTTGACGTCAGCTCTTGACTTTAATGACAGCCAATGCAGGGTCTTAAAGAGCAGCAATATAAGGCCAGAGCCTTTCAAGGTAAAGATACGTTTCTTCACCTGATTTTGCACAATTAACCTTTACAAGGTCTTTTTGGGAAGCCAGTGAAGCGGCTGTTGCAGTTCTCCAGTCTCAATATAGAATGGGATAGAATTAGGCCCACAACGGCCAACGCATTCTAGATTCAAAGCACACAACCTAGAATCAACAAAACAAAAGGCCAACTTTTCAACACAAATTAATAAACGATTATTACTCCAAACCTAATCATATCTATGCTTGGTCACCTGTTGTAAAAAATAGTATATGAGACGATTTAGGTTGCAGTTCAGAAGGTGGAGAGTACCATTCTCTGACCACCTTCTCCCCCCTAATCACCCCCGCGGTCTTGTAAAAACTTCTGTTACCATGGTTTTGTAGGGAACAAGACTTTGCTTGGTCCTTCAAGTAATGAGGACTAATGGCCAAGTGACCCTTCTATAAAAGAGACAGGACCTTAGACCTAGTCTGCAATGCTATGGGAAGCCATCCAAGCTTTCTCTGATATTGTGTGAACTACTCACACCTTTTTGACCCCCCCAAAGGATCCTAAAGGCTCTATTATGTACTATCAGAAATATGTTCAGAGTTGCCTTCGGTAGACCCTAGTATATGCCGCTACACCATGGGCCAGTGCACAGGCCAAGGTAGCCTGCAGAAGGCAAAGATGGGAAATGGGGCTAAGATGATTAAGGCCACTCTTAGCAACTGCACTGATGTCCCTTCAAAAGAGAGCTTGGTGTCAAGAAGATCACCCAAGTTGTGAAAAGCTCTAGGGCCTAAGATGTTTCATTCAGCCAATGGGAAAGACACTTGTAAAGGAGCAGGTGGAGGCCTATCCTCTAGTCCCCGCCCCTTCACCACCATCCTATTGGAGTAGCAGACCAAGGGCTACAATTGGGAGTTTATGTGACATGTCTATACCACCTCGAATGTATGAAAGACGATATGCACTTGGACAGCGATTCAGAAGATATCCTCACGTTGAGTTAATGGAGGGAAGTTACCAAGAAGGATGTCAATTGCCTAAATGCAAGGAAGCAGTACTAAGAATCAAAGAAAAATGCTAAACAAAGTTCTAATGACGATAATATGATGTCATAAAGAAGACATATTGTATAAGTCAAAACGATATGAAAATACTTAAAACTGACGATGTAACAGAAGCACTGAGAGAAACACGTACCAAAGATGAAGTTATCGTGAAAAACAAGAAGATGAAGTAACATGGCAACCAATAAAGGTTTAGGACGGCTATGGGTAGAAAATGGACGACGGCTTGTGCTGAAGAATATACCCAGCTACCCCAAAAAAACAGCCTAGGATCGCAAATTAAAGAATGGATGAAGAAGCTTTTTTCATGTGCAGAATAAGGGAGTACGTTGGCCTGAAGTCAAGGAGGATTTTTCGAGAGATAGGGGCAAGGCACAGAGAGGGGCGGACAAATAGATCTTGTGAATGAGACATATTTCTACAAAGATTAGGAGGGCAAGGGCATTTGTTGAGGCCAAGTATTGAACAAACCACAAAGGCAAAAGCCTCTGTGAAGTGGTGTGAGCAAGTCTCTAAAGGCCAGAGGGGGTAATGACACCCTGGTTCATTAAATCAAATAACAGAAATTGAGAGATAGAAATTGACAAAATCTTGGTCTCCTGACACGTCATGAAGAATTCAAAATAAAGGCTATTCATTAGAGCTTCGAGTTAAGATAGTGGTGTGCTCACCCTCCCTCAAATGTCCCAGAACAGTGAGAAGACTACGAGGTCAACTACAAATGATAGACCTTGGCTAACGATCGGGTCGATGACATACAATGGACTAATTGGTAAAACAAGGAGCAAATCCGATGCAGATCGAACACCAAGGTTTCACTTTGTTCATGTGCTGCTAAACGAGTGGAAATCCAAGGTTGGATAGGGAGGCCAACCAATCAAAAGCCCGCCATGCACGTTTCATATACAACGTTGCAGTTATTAGCCCGCTGCCATATTCTCTGCTATAATCAGTATTTGACGTGCGTAGAAGTAGCTCAGGGCGCTTCCGCCAGACAAGGGGCAGCCAATGAGCTATGAACACTTATATGATTCTATAAGTAGATATGTTCCCCTAATCCAATACTTCCTGGCATTAGGTTTTTGGAAATGCCATGTAGGATGATGTCACAAATGATGTACATAACAACTATATAAACTCTGTGCAAACAACCTTTGGTGTGAAAAATCGAGCATCTACTTTGATTGCTCAAGTTCTCCCTGATTTCTTTCATTGAGATTAAAAAGTGTTCCTTTGGTCTGTCCGATTATTTGGTCTTTGATAATTATTGGTAATCCCATCTAGCACAAAGAAGACTCTTCAAGGTGCTAGAGCACACACTTAAAAGTGAATCTGGGCCCTTCAGGATAACCTCCATATAGCCTGCATTTAGGCAAAGCCATTTGCACCCTCCACCACCCAGCCCTGGATTTGGAGCGGACATTCCCTTAGCTTTGTGTCTCCTGTTCTTGTATCAATTGCCAACTGGCAGCTGGGTGTCATGGGCGTACATCTGGTGCCCCATGCAAACCTCTTGATCAACACTGTCAAAGGGCAAAGGTAGGAATTGACGAGCAAGGGGGAAAGGGCAGAGCCCTGTGGGACTCCACAGGGGACATGCAATTGCCCAGACGAATGCTCTCCCAGTCTAACTCACTGTTCTTTCCATGTAAACAAGCATCTGACACACTGTTATCCAGGTCCTGTGATCCCAAACATGGCGGCAGGTTGGTTGAAGAGGAGCTTATGGTCAAAGGAGTCAAACGCAGCCGATGGATGTAGCAGAACCAGTGCTGCTGACTTTTCCCTATCCCTTTGCTTTAGTAAGTCCTCTCCAATGTACAGCATAGCAGTTTCTGTCCCTCTTCTGGGGCACAACCCTGATTCTAGTTCATGCAAAAGGCCTAGGTATGCCAGGCGTTCTTGCAGCTGTGTTACAAGAATTCTTTCAATACTTTGCACTAGGAAGGGAAATTGGGAGATGGCTCTACAGCTCTCAGGCAAGGGGCTATCACTATTTGTTTACAACTCTCAGGACATACCCCTGCACCAAAGGAAGCCTTGATAACCTCCAGTGGGTCTGCTAAATATTTAGCATTGCATCTTTTTCCAGGGCATGGTTCTAATGGTGATGAGGAGTTACCCAGCTCAACAAACACACTGCAATCTCCAGAGAATAGGGGGGACTTCCCCCCAGAGCCAGGCATCATGTAAGGTGGCTTTTGTTACTGTGTTTGGCTGAGGCACAAACAACCAATTGGCATAAAGTTAGTATCTGGCTTAAGGTTAGTTTATGGACCATAGGTTTTAAAAAAAAAAAGATTCTCAATACTATTCGCTGAAAAATGCTTGTGGTCACGCCCCGCTTCGCTCACAGTCTCTGGGTACTGCAGTCTTTCCGCTTACTTAAGTGCGTTCCCTGTAGCTTGCTTACAGACAGTGGAGAGGATCACCGCCCACACTCTCACATGCAGAGTATGTGCACCGGGCTTCACTTTGCAGAGGAACAGAGGCTCCACCAAGCATGGGGCTGCTTGTGGTTTTGTCTGACTCCATTCCAGGGCTCTCGCCACCTCTCCGTCTCAGGGTAGTGCCACTACTGTCCGCCAACACAATCTTTTGCTTCCCCTTGATGCCTTTCCATGTGCTCAGTCCTAGTGGAACTGCTCCTGTTCCCTGGCCCGCCTCTTGCTTTTCCTGCCCCGTGTTGCTGCGTCACCATGCGCTCGTTCCTCCACCCCGCCCTGAGCGGACTTGCTATCTGCAACTCAGTCCTGACACTTATTATCTGCCTTCTCGGGACCTGACACTCACCTCTCTCCCATCTCCTCTCCTTCCTTAACAGCACCTCCTACTACCCTGCTTACACTTCCCTTCCTCCTCCTCTGTGCACCCTCCTTTCCAAGGTAGGGCTGCTCTCCCTCTCTGCTTTCCTGGATCCGAGCTTCCATTTCTCCGACTCTCCTCTCCTGTTTCCTTCCTACAACGGTTACATGTCTTTTCACCGAAAAGATGCTTCAACGAAAATCTTTAATTGAAAACATTTTCACCTAATGTAGATTTATGATACTATTCATCGAAAACCTGGATACCAAATTTACTGAATTTTTTTCCCCTTTTTTCCCTTTCCAAATCCCTGTTTTCTGAAACACCCAAAACATTCCCAGCCCACATTTTCAAACTGTAAACCTTTACCCCACCCAAACATATATACATATATTTTCAATAAAATAAATTCAGTGAAAGATTTTTTCTATGAAAAAAATCTTTGAATGAACATTTTTCGGTGAAACATCTTTCAATGAAAAATGTTTCAGTGAAAAGACTGATGTTCCCCTTGCCCTCCTCTCCCCCTGTGTCTTTCCTCTGACCTCCAACCTCCTGACCTCTGCTCTCTCTTGTGCCTCCAGCAGTCTCCATATACGCACGTGCTCCCTCTGGAAAC
Organism: Ambystoma mexicanum; assembly: GCF_040938575.1. Lineage (NCBI taxonomy): Eukaryota > Metazoa > Chordata > Amphibia > Caudata > Ambystomatidae > Ambystoma > Ambystoma mexicanum. The sequence continues at coordinate 1,466,203,127 of NC_090934.1, read as the reverse complement.
TTCACCTCTTTCCCATGTGGAGAGGGCGTTGCTCCCTCCCCCTGGGCTGGGCTCCTCATAAGGGTCTGCACCTGTTGCCCTTAATTGCTCCCCGGTTGTGGTAGATGGTTGCTGTTGTGGTTGGATCTGGTATGAAAGGGAGATGTTGTGCCAGCGACAAGACTACAATATAACAGTTGCCTGTTCATTGTACCATTTTTTCAGGGGCTGTTGTATTCTTGGGGTTGCAGCGATGCACAGGCGAGTAATAGGCGCATCCACCATCTTGGAATACACGCTGACTCATCTAGTTGCGCGGGGGCCAGACAGACCTCCGCTGTGTATCGGGAGGGTTTGATAAATGACTGATCTCACTCATATATTTCACTCTTTTAAGGCAGACCCCAATATTGGCAAAATTAGGAACGGTACAGATGTGTGGTGTGAAAACATGACGCGGCTCAATTTCAAACATGTATGAAGGCTGATTTGTCAGGGACCCACCGACACTTCCCGTGTTGTGTAAGTGTTTTGTCTGTTTCTTCAGGTAGTAAATGAAAGCATCGAAGTCTAGACTGAAAACAGTGAAGGGTGGTCAGCAGAGAATGTCCATTTCCAGGTTCACAGTAGCTGTCTAACCCTAGTGCCTTTCCATTTTTGCAGGGACCCTCCAGGCCCCCGAGATCGCTGAGCCCCGCCCAGTTAATGAACATGTCCAGCAGCTCCCAGGCCTCCGTCATTTCCAACATCGTGCTGATGAAAGGCCAAGGCAAGGTAATGCGGCCCGGGGTTTGTGATTGGTCCCCGTGGCGCAGCGACTTACAGAGCCCAGCGGGGCAGGACACAGCCCTTAAACATGAAAGCCCGGCAATTGCTAAGCATTTCATTATCAGCAACTGCCTGTGTATGCATGCACGTTTAGGCGATTGCAATGGTGATGTGGCATGTCAGGGGAGAGATCGCAAGAGTAGTGACATGGTGATGGGGTGTTAGCACGTGCATGTCAGGGGAGAGATTGCATGGGTGGGTGGGGTGACAGCTCATTCACACAGCAGCCCTTAAGTGTCTGGTTTCAGATGTGCAGGGGAGAGCTAACTGCTTGTAACATTGAAGCTTCACCAGAAGAGTCTCTTTACAATGTGTAATGCAATTGGATAGAAATTACTCTAGTTGCACCCCATTGGGCCACATATGACCCCCTGCGTGGGCACCGCCTCTGGTCCAAAACTCTACTAAGGAGTGTGTGCGAAGCTGCTGCACACCCACTCCTGGGCCTTGAGGTTGCCCTTTGCACAGCTGCCGCCTGCAGGATCAGTCTCTGCTTCTTTTCACTTCTTTAAAATGCCTCCTTCCCTGCTGTTCTGTTCCAGGTGTGAAAGTGACATCTTGTTTGGAATGACTTCCCTGGTGTGTTCCCTTTGCCGGCACAGGTTGTGTGTCTGAGCCTAATGGCAATTAATCACAGTGAAAGATGAGAGCAGGAAGCCCTCTGTTTCACCGGCTATGAACGTGGCCGGCCAATGGCCAAGAAGACGACGGTAAACAAAGCGGGGTTGCCATGGCAACTCAGGAAAGGGAAACTGTAGGATATACAGGACCCCCTCGGGCATCCAGAGGGGAGGGCTATAGTGTGCCCTGCACTGACTCTTCTGCGTGCATACTTCACTAAATGGTGGAGTTGGCAGGGTGTGGTGCTACTGCGCGAAGCAGGCGCCACCAAACCAGAGTATTTAGAGAAACTCTGGCACAGAGCGTGATCAAAACAAGCTTCTATTGTAAACTGTGACTGAGGCAGACGTCTGCAGCCTCTGGCCCTCCGGCTGTTTTGGACTACAATTCCCATGAGCCCTCACCATTCATTATGCTGGTATGGATGGTGGGAGTTGTAGTCTATAAGCATCTGGCGGGCCAAAGGTTACAGACCCCTGATATAAAATATGATACTTATTCATACACACACACACACTGACATCACACACTCCCACTCACTGACTCCCTGACTCACTCATTGACACACTCGCACACTCGCACACTCACAGTAACACACGGACTCACTCACCCATTCACTCTCCCTCATTCACTCCCAGTGTGAAGGGTGTGGAGTTGTCACTTTGCCGATACACATATAGAATGGGCGTGGATCTATTCGCAGTGGCCAAAGGCAGGAAAATGCAGCTTTTGCCGGCGTGTGGTTTGAGCCAATGGTTAATTTTCTGTGTTTTGAGGCAGGAAGTAAACTTTTCCAAGACCGGTTCCTTTCATAAACGCCATGTTTGATCTTCGGCAAACCCCATGAAACCCCCCAACCTCACATGTGGGATCTTTACACTGCAGACAACCGGCGTTGGTGATATATAAGCATATCACCCAGTGTCTGTAATCAGTGCAGAAGAGAGGAATTCCACCATCCGCACGCTGGGCGTGCGCTCGCCTGAGCTTTTTGACATTTTTTATTGAATGGAATGATGGTGGACCAACCTCAGGAAAATGTGTGAGGCGAATCCACACACAGTTTCCTATGCTCACACCACGACAGAACGCATAGACCGTGTAATCTGGGTGGACACAGCCTACAGGCACAGTCCAACCTGTCATATTTAGTTGAAATGACACAGCCAGGAGTACACCATGTCATCTCCAGGAAGTGGGATGACCAAGCTTCCTCCTGCCATGACCATCCTGATTATCTAACAAAGTCTACATGGATCTGGCCTGCTCTTTTTTTAGGCCATGCAGCTGGTGGCAACGATTAACATACCAATAAATGGCACTTCAAAGCGAATCAAATGGGGCCTGGTTCTAGAGGTTAACAATGGAGACAGGAAACCCAACAACCTTTCATATGTAACTATGTCAACCTGCTGCCAGGTATCAATGACGGTGAGCATGTCTGGGGCTGTTGTTTACATTAAGCCACCCTGCTAGGTGGAGGCCATTCATAAGGTACGAGAAGGTGATTTGCAGGAGCCAGAGAGTCTGTCCTCACCACAGATTCAAGGGAGACCAGCCACTTTAACAGGGGCCACATAGAGAGGACCATTAACTACAGAGACTCTTTGATCAACAACACACAGGAAGATGGGTGGGACTTAGTATCACAAGGGAGTGTGGCCAGAGATTTTTCTGCTGAAAGAGGCATGCTGCCATCTTTCTTCTGGGGCACACTGTGTCCTGTTTTCACCCCTTTACCTTTCCTGATGCAAAGCACTCTGGTTATGACCTCACGCATACAGGGGATTGCTGGCAGGGACCCCAAGATTGGTTCATTAAGGTAGGTTTAGCCTACACCAATCAATGTGGCCCACTTGGCTTTAAAAGAGGGCAAGACCCTCTTTTGGTAGATCATCTGAAGACTTCACAAGACGTAGGAAAGAGGAACTCATCCTGGCACCTTGGCGGAAGGTACAGTCTGCCTTACAGCTTCCGCCAGTGAAGGAAGGCCAGGACTTCCAAAGAGGGAAGCAAGATCCCTTCCCTTAACATCTGCCAGGGAACAGAGGGAGAAAAGAACTCAGAAGACCCTCCTGCCACTTCAGAACCAGTACCAAGCCAGAAAACAGCGATCCCTGCTAGGCTCTGCAGCAAGACCCCTGGACAGGGAGTGCCAGAAGGTCTCTGAACCCAAAACCAAGGACAAGGCAGCTGCCTGCAACACACTCCCTTGCTCTGGGCCAACCACCTTAAAAAACAACACAAGCCCATTGAAGAGGTGGGGAGAAGTGCAATGACAAGCACCTGACACTGTCTGCCTTAAAGCACATTCTCGAGCCAGTCGAGTTCTTCGATCCGTAACTGACTGCATTGTTGACCATTGTCAAGCTGCAGTCACCGAAAGAAACCTGGGACGTCTCGACTCTAGTGCATCAGAACTGCCGATTAGCACCGAGACAATGTTTCCTGATCCTGAACCTGTGTGTAGGGCAGCCTGCAGCCGTTCATCCAACTTGGCTTGCCAAACCGTTGTGCCGCCTAATGCCAGCAGTGACTCCCGTCTCAAACTCTGTCACAGAAGCCTGCAAAGCGCCCTGAAGCTGACTAGACCCTGTCGAGCACCAAGAATATCTACAGCACAAGGTACACTGTGGTTCTGTCCCCCTGGTCCTTCATAGAAGGCCCCTAGAGACATTTTAAGACCCCATGCTGCCTTTGTGCTAAAGCCAAGAAACGATATCAGACTGTTGTGGTTATTAACCATATTGACTACCCTCCTGTCAGTAGTTAGAGTGCATCCGTTTTCCTTCTTTGAAACTGTCTGTCCTCTGCATTTCATTACAGGGTGGGTTTTATTTCATAGTGTTGTTAGATGGTCTCTTGTGATTAATAAAGTAGATATTTGTAAGCAACCTTGACTGGACAGTCCCTTTTATCATTGGGCAATAGTTGTATTTTCTCTGTGTTGCAACTAATCAATGATCCACGACCTTGCGGAGGTAAGCCTGCCATTCCGTCCACGTTACCAAAATCAGACAATGAGGTTTATAATCTGCTTTTGTTTCCAATCTGCTCGGATCCCTTCTGGTGTATTAGGGGTGTGGGGCTGGTTGATGGTTTAGAAACCGATATTCATCCCTGGACCACTGGTGCCCCGGAAGTTGATTTGTCACAGTAGATATCTGGTCACATGTGGGGTAAGGTGCCAAAGATATGATATGATATGGCATTTATAACGCGCCTGTATACAAGTGTTTATACGTGTGATAAGACAAGGAGGGGGAAACTAGGGAGGACAAAATAACTATCTTACTAGGTCTTGTGTCATTCAGATTGTGCAAGTGCAGGGAAGAGGGAAGGGAAGAAGTGACAGGGGGAGGGGAAAGGGGGAAGTACAGGTAGCCAGTGGTCGAAGTGTATGAAAAGAAGTAGTGGAACTATGTTCCCTGCTGGCCTGCCCCTGCTCCCCACAAACCCCATTGCCACAACCCCTCCCACACACAATACACCCCTCCCCCCAAACACTTGCACCTGCTGTTTAAGGGAACGTTCAGTGCAGTGCACTGAAAGTGAAGGTTTCAACTTCTTCCTACACTTTTATTTTAAAACAAAACCATTCTGGAACGATTTCTTTTTAAAATAAAAGTATAGGAGCTGTACAAGGTAATTTAAAAAAGTATAGGAGCACCGCTCCCGACCGCTCCCGCTCACTTCGACCACTGCAGGTAGCTCAATAAGTGCAGCCAGCGGGTGGCTCATAAGTGCAGAGAGAAGGGACTGCAGGGTTGCAGGTGCAGACCCTTAAGTGTTGGGGAGCCCGGAGGCAGTGCAGGTGCAACTGGACCCGAGTTCAGAGAGTATCCAGGTGACCAGTGCACAGACCAGTAGGGACTTCAGCATGGGAGAGGAAGAGAGAAAGTGGAAGCGAAAAGGAAGGTCTTGAGTTGCTTCTGGAACCGGAGGTGGTTCTGCTGAAGTTTGAGAGAGGCAGGGAGGTTGTTCCAGAGGGAGGTCCCAGCCGGGGAGAGAGATCTGCCCCCAACTCTCTGCTTGGAGAAGCATCTGACCCTCAGAGAGTTGGAAGTAGATGAGTGGAGAGCTCGAGAAGGAAGATGTGTAGGAAGAGAACGTTGGAGGTAGTGCAGTCCCAGGCCCTAGAACGCCTTGTGGACGATCCAGAGAGTCTTGAACTTGATCCATGCAGCCACAGGGAGCCAGTGGAGAGACTTCAGGGCTGGAGAGATGCGATCCCTGGGCTTGAGGCCAAAGACAAGTCTTGCAGTCCTGTTCTGGATAAGCTGTAAAGGTCGAAGAGTAGAGGCAGGGAGATTTAGAAAGAGGATGTTGCAGTAGTCCAGCCTAGAGAGGACCAGAGCTCTGGAGACAGTGAGCTTCTGGGGGAAGGAGAGGAAAGGAAGAATACCTCTGAGGAGGTGCAGCTGGTAGTGTGACTTCTTAGAGACGTCAGAGATGTGAGCAGAGAAAGAGAGGGTGGCGCTGAAGATGACATCAAGGTTCATAACCTCACAGGGAGGAGTAAGAAGAGGGCCAAGAGTGGGCAGCCAGAGAGAGAGAGAGAGAGAGAGAGGAAAGGAGGGAGCGAGTGTCCCAATGACGTGGATCACAGTCTTGCTGGCATTAAGGCAAAGGTCATTGGCGGCACACCATTCCTGAATTAAGACCCGACTGCTGGTATGAGAGAAGATGAAGACGTGGCTGAGGGGAGCCTGAAAGAGAGCTCTGTGTCACCCGCATGACACCAAAAATGTGAACAGGAAGTAGCGATTACAGTGGGCAAGTGGTGCCAAGTAGTGGTAAAAAGCCAGGGAGAGAGGCTAGACCCCTGGGGAACAGCACAAGTGGAATGGGGGATAGAAGGAAGGAAAGACCCCACAGCTGTCAGCTAAGGGGTCATGGTGTCTGGAAGAGCACAGCAGTGAGCAAGACTTGAAGTCTAAGGAACATATTATCTTCAGCCCACCAGTGTTGTGCTCCCATCACCCGGCCGAGTACCCCAAAAAGCACCCCACACTCTCTGAATGATCTACCCCACTGTTTAGAAAGGCATGTGGGGGAGGGCTGCTGCAAAGGGGGGGCTCTGTTATGCTTTCTTATCGGGTCTCCTGGGGCGCTGCCCATGTCATTTGCAGGGCCTTTGCGCAGGGTGGGCTGCATGCGGGGAGGGTCGGGGAGGAGAGCAGGGTTGCTGCTGGTGTAATGGTGCTGCTGTGTGTGTGTGTGTTGCATGAATGCACCAACTCTTTGGAAGCATGAGAAGCAGGTACTCAAGTGTTGGCGGAGCGGGGGTTGGGGGGGGGCAAAGTCCAACATGTGTTCTTCTGTTGCGTGATTTTAAAAACAAGCAGCTTTATAAATGGGCTTTGCACAGAAGAGGGGTGCTTGGTGCAGGCCTGCTTTTATTTGGTTGCTTTTTAGTTGGTGCAGAAGCTACTTAATATCCCATTTAAACTCACTGACCCTCATTATGAGGTCAAGTGTAAAGATCAAAACAGGCAGTATTTGGAAATAGCGCCTGCTTGTATACTCTGCCAGTGCTCTTAGAAAAACTGTGTGCTGCAAATAGTGCCTGATTGTGAGATGAAATACACACAACAACACTCCACATGTTCACCTCTGCCCGCGGGGCGATAGTAACAGTGTCAAAAGCCCCACTACAGTTGTCCAACTTTTGTTTTCATTATTAGACCACCCAACATTTTTCTGTACATAATGGAAACGGGTGGGGAAAGCTGGCCACCAGCCCCTCCCCACCACCCACCTTCGAGTGGAACGCAGCGAAGGGTAAACATGAAACTTTTCAAATGTTCTTTTTTGTTGAATGTTAGCGGTCGGCTTCTGTTCTGTACACAGCCCATTGCCACCCTAAGCATGGGGGGGGAGGGAGGATCATGGATGAAAACTTATTTTTATAAATAACACCTTCAGATTTTCAGAACTGCTGGGGCGTTATTTCTGGACCCACTCAGGCCCCCCATCTGTTACCACCAACTTCTGGGGTGCATTGCAATCAGGCGGGGAAACCAATATTACCGCATGTGGTTATAGTGAGTCAAATCACCCGTGCTTATTATGAGGGCCCACTCATTAAAGTCCCATGATTGCCAGCAATGAGTCCTGCAGGGTTAGGCGGGGGCTTTGGGACAGCATTTACTAAAGGGTAAACTCAAGAGTTTCGTGCATGGTACTGTTGGTGAAAGAGGTTCACTGTGTTATGTAATCGTGAACTACCCTACTACGCACACTACTTCAGTAGTATACAAAGGCGCGGAGCATGCGAGTGCTCTGGGGCCTTGACCCCTCCTGCCCCCCAAGGACATCATTTCACCAAAATGCCAGGGGCAGCGGAAGTGACACATTCGACCCATGACCTCTGATGACATCACAGAAAGTGATGTCATTTCACCCCACGTCGAAGTGATATCCCGAGAAGCGATGGAACACGACCTTTTTTTTACCCCTTGAAAAAACAGGAAGCACCATGACATAGAAGTGTTCCTAAGTACAGTACTAAAAATATGGTTACGATATCACTATAATGTGATGGACATTTCATACAAGAATGGATCGCCATATGTATCGTTAAGATCAGCGTGTATAGGCCCATATTACCAAATAACTGTGAATGCAAGCAGACGGCCAAGGCCAAATGATAATGCTGTGTTGTTGTATAGCACTCACGCTTAAGCGCGTTATATAGAAAAACTATACACCCAATATCACCCAACCTGTGTTGGTACTCATTTATCAACCTCAGAAAGATGAAAGACTGAGATGAGGTGTTTAAGAACAAACTAAATAAGTGACTCACCCCCTGAAGTGTGCCTGAAATAAACCTTTCATGAGTCTAGCCCAGGAGCTTGCATTTAAAACAAAAATCTTTTTCAAATACATTTTTTTTTTTAGGGTTAGCAAGGGTGACCACAGGGGTAGCAAGGGAGAGCTCAGGGGTCGCAGTTGCGACCCCTGGCGACCTCTAAATGGCGTCCCTGCCACCCCCTCGCCCAGGGAAAAGTAATTGCTGCTTAATATTGATACACTTTCAATGACAATTCATTATAAAACCACCAGCAGGAAATTCATAAATTGGGTTCTCTGGTAGAATGTGGAACTTTAAATCAAGTGAGGACCCAAGGCCTACATCAAGGGTTAATGCGCTCTTCTAGTCTACACCAACGATGGCTCAAGAGGTTAAGGGGTCACCTGCTTCACCTGTGCTGATTGTAGATGAAAAAGGCCACCTGTCCACACAGCACAACAAGCAGATCTTCTGGGATTTAGGGAGGACTCAATGCACAGCAAAGACAGGCCCCCTTTCCCACAGACCCGAATGATGGCATCCTGAAGACACTATGGTAAGTGAGTGCCACGGCAGAGGCGGCGGACTGCATCTCCCTAAACTGATGCTTAGTGACGCCTTCATGACTGCCTGGACCAGAGCAGTCGCTTCCTGAGTGTTAAGGAGAATTCTAATTTCTGTGCTCATTCCTTTCATCCTTAGAGTCCCCCAGCTCTTTGCGAGAGTGTCCCCTTTTTCACACTCTCTCATGTGTTTTATCCTGAATTGGATTATGTGTTTTTACAGTTTTTGGAGTCTGACAAACTCCATAGGGATCTATTTGCTGTTTTGTTGACACTCAGCAGCCCCAGTGCAGTGTCACAGAGAAATCCTTTAGATTTCTCATGAGGTTTAAATACCTTGTCTTGTGTGAACTACCGTTCCCAAGAGTAGTCAAGTGAAATTGACTTTATTTACTGTTTCTCTTTTTAGGTCCAGCACACAGCATCTTATGTGGAGCGCTGGGGTGGCTGGGGGGGGGCGTTAGGGGGTTACCTTGGAGCCCCTTATCCTACATTCTCCTGTAACTTTTTATATTGTACCCTCACTACTTTAAATGGCTGGGGGCAGTGGTTTAATGTTCCTAGCATTGTGCTTTTCTACGCAGGCAGAATCCTCTGCTGCATTATTGCACTCATGGGTGACCATTGTGTCAAAATGGCCCCAGTCTTCTTTTGTTGCCATTTCTTGTTTGTGAGATCTTTCTTGGGTTTTACTTTGCGCGCCAAACAAGGTTTGATCCCTTTGTTCATTTTTCCTTTGGCGGGTTTCAGTACTGAAACCCGCCTCTGGCTCCAGTGTGTCTGCAAGGGCAGGAAGTGAGGGAGCTGCCCGAAACTCCCCTGTCCTTTGTCTCCAGGGAAACATGAATGCACCCAGTCCTGATTGGCTGGCTGGCTGGCTGTCCTTGCGTATGTGACAGCTAGGCTGTGCAGGAGTCAGAGAAACCTACTTAAAAGGCGTCGCTTCTTGGACTGAAGTGTCACCCACTGGGAAGAACAACCCGACAAAGAAATTGTGAACGAAGCTTGCTGCATCCTCTTGGACTTTTTAACTGCCCGGTGAAGCCCTGCTGCTGTGCTGAAACTCCTTTTTCTGATCGACAAGAGAAGCTCTACAAAGGGATGACTTCTTCCCTTGGGTTAGTGGGAACAACTAACCCAAGACAAACTGTTCTGGAAGACCTTGCCCGACTGGCTGTACTTCTTTGCTGCTGCAGGAACCGAGTGGCAAGGGGAGAGAATTCCGTAGTCGAGTGCAACATCTGTAAGCTGGCCAAAAGCTCCAGGAGTCTCCTGAGGACCCTTCCAAAGCAGGACGACCCAAGCTCGAGTCACCTCACCAGAGTGCCGGACTCAAGGAGTTAAAGAAGCCCAACCGGTATCCAAGATCTGCAGTGGGGCTGTTTACCGAGCGCTGAAACCACGAAGTGCTGCAGATCCGAAAAGAGCCCGCAGCTGCTGCCGACCATCGAATTGCTGCTGCAGGAGTCCCCAGACGTCCTCCCTCTTGTCCCCACTACTGATGACCAGGAACACAGGATCTGCATCACTGCAACCAGACAGGAGCCAGCTGGGTCCTCTTCTTCCAACCAAAGGTACTCTTCTGACTTTGGTGTGCTTACCCCATCGTCTGTAGCTTTCTATTCTCGGTGAAGACTTGCAGTAGCTGCTTTTCTTGATTTGATCTCAGCTCTAACTTTCACAAGTGTATCAGCTTGTGACCCTACAGTGATATTTCTTCAAGAAACTCTCTAACTTTGTGCAAGGCGTTTACTATTTAAGACGTTGCTCAACTCCATGGACTTTGTTCCAATGGACTTTTGCTATCCTGGCTCCCTGCTGACTCCTCTATTCCATTGACTTTGATTCTTACTGTCCCTCACAGGTGATGCATTGGTTTCAAACTAATATTGCTGGGAAAGGTTTTTATATGGACTTCATTGGAAGATGTAAAGTGCTCACGTGCGCATAGAACCTGTTTAACCTTTTTCCTTCCTGTAATTTTTCCTTTCTGCCAACCTCAGAATCTACCAAAGTGCACAAGTGATATATCAATGCCATTACTGTCCTAGTTAGTGAAGTCCCCTCAGGGTGCAGGAAGTGTGAATGAAGCATCTCCAAAGAGAATCTACTTGCTTTGTATTAATTCTGGTGTATTTTGATTGTTGCATAGTGCCCTTTGTAAAGAGTGCTTATTTAAAAATAACCATTAAATACATAAATAATTATTTTAACTAAAATGACGTGAGTGTAAGTGTTACTTTTCTACTTTTTTTCCTTTTTATTGTTGCATTTACAGTTTACAAAAACCCATAACCAACAAAATGCACATAGCAAAATATAAAAACAATTCATCAAGTTTCATATTGTAAAAAGTCAGAAGGAAGGGATTACGCTAACTAAAGAGAGAGAAAAAAAGAAAAAAGAAAGATCAGAAAAAAAGAAGGAACAAACAAATATAAATAAAGCAAGAAAAAACTTCAGTTTACAAAGAATAATTCCCTTCCAAAACAAAATGTTTCTTATTCAACTCAGAAATAAGCAATATAAGAAAACGATTCAGAGATAAAACCAAGGAAAGAGCAGAACCCCACATACAGCGACACCAAAATAAATTTCTAGATACCTCTGAAGAATCAGTTGTGTAGTCCTTGAAAAGCCTAAGTCGTTCTGCACCAGAGAATGTACACTCTACTACCAAGTGTTTCAAAGTCTCGCGGGCATTGCTTACCCTACAAAACCTACATTCCTTGTCCATTACGCTTGGCCCCTCATTCATAGACATGGTTTTCCAGCTTTTAATTTTCTCAAAAACAGGTAGTTGGTTTAACCTAAAACGCATGTAATTCATGCGTGTGATAGGACAAGGAAACTTTTGAATATATAGTGGAAGACATTCCTTAGTATGTATGAACCTTGAATACTCCACAAATCCTGTACATGAATCAGTACAGTCAACCGTCTCCGCCCAGTCGGACCTGAACAAGATCTTTTTGACATGCCCCGGTCTGAGGATCAAGTCCTATTCAGATGAACAAATAATGATGAACATAGCGCACATCCATTCGTTAAACTCTTTTAAAGATGGTACTGAGCCTGCTAACATGGCAGCCTTAAGACTCGCATAGAGGGAATTTTAGGGCGGAGCGATAAGTCTTCTAAATAGAGACGACTGTCTCCACACATACCTAGCCTTTAAAGAAACCAGACACAACACGTGCCTAATGATGGCGTTTGGAATAGCCATAGAAAGACCAAGTAAACTCTTTCATAAAACTCCCTGAATGTTACTTGGCTACTTGTATTGGTGTATTTCATTGCTACAGCTCACATTTACCCCTCTTGAGATAAGCCTGGCTGCTCAGTCACACTACCAACTTGTGCAGTACAGGCCTATGCCAATTGGTGGGTTACCCAATACCAAGAGGACAAGGGTTGTGTAGTCTCCCACAGGGTTACTACACCAATGCTTGCCTAACACTGGGGACCAGGAACTCACCCACACAATGAGGACGCACATCATTGTGCTACATGGTTAAGTGTCGCTGACACATGCACTGAACGTGTGTGGTGTGCCTCCAATGAGTGAGCCTATGAGTAAGAACATAGCTAAAGGAACTTTGAAAAATGAGTGCTGTCTAGGCACTGTAGCCTGAGCAGGAACGCTTCTGAGATAACGGAAGCAACACTGTCCTCGCTCACCACAGAACATAAAACCCACAACGCTTCTCCTTTCTCCCCCTCTAGGGTCTCGGCTTTAGTATTGTTGGTGGAAAGGACAGTATTTACGGGGCGATCGGCATCTACGTCAAGACCATCTTCCCAGGTGGAGCGGCGGCTGCTGACGGAAGGCTGCAAGAAGGTAGGGCGGCGTTGCTTATCTGGGTCACTAGGGTCACAGAACCTCCTCTTCCCCTAAAGTGAATATTCCCCCCCGCCCCCCGTATGCGGATGGAAAAAACACTATTAGTTCTCAATCCTTCAGGCTTCAGCCTGGCCAGGGCCTTGAACCCACGAAGCTGCAGTGGAGCGCTCCATACCCTTACCCAGAATGGCAAAGCATTTGTGTTGAATACTCAAGTAGTAGACTGATGAAAAGCTGAGCAGAAGATAGCATCCAGCATTTCAGCACACTAAGCTATCAATAGATACAAGGACTAGACGGCAAAGGTGGATCATGGAAAGTGGAGCCTCAAGCTCACCCCAGGGTTCTGCACCAGCATTCAATGAGATGGCCCCCAACAGCTGTAAGTTTGGGGCAGAGCCGTTGCTAGGGGGGCTGAGGGGGCTACAGCCCCAGGTCTTTTGGTTGTAGCCCAGATAGAAGCTCAGGTAGACGTGTAGGCTGGGTAGGGCTTGACCAGGTAAGGCCCACTCAAAATCTTTTAATGCCCCCTGAGCAGCGCTGTGTGGGCATTTATAGGTGTTAATGTCACTGCGGTGGGACCAACTACATTAGCTTAGACAGTTCGGGCTAGGCCTCTGAGCTTAGGGGCTACAACTAAAATGCTAGCTGGCCCTGAGTCCCGCCAGTCCCGACTTTAGCGCAGCCCCTGATCTTTTCCAGACCTAGAAACACCCCTGGTGTGGGGGAGACTCGGCCGGCAAGCAGGAGAAGCCCATTTGCTCGGCGGTGCCACAGGCAGGGTCAGCGCAGGAGTGGGCGCCACCACAGGGAAAGCTCCGGTGAAGGCCGGCCAGGATTCCCTAATCGTAGCATCGCCCCGAACCCCATGTTCCTCTATGGTGCAGCCATCATGCCCATGGGGTAGCGTTTCTCTAGAGGACTTGCGGCTATGCTGACAATGGGACTTTTTACACATACAGACGGAAACCACTCCCTTTCCTTTAAGGATTTATTTGTAAAAAGCAGGGCAAAGATGCATGGAATTTCATGTCTCTTGGTTGGGTCTTTCTGCTGCCAGTTACCAGTGCAGGCCAATGGCTGTGCAAAGTGATATACCAGAAAGGTTTAAATGGCCGCTGTTGGGGGAATGTCTCTGCTGGCTGAGGCTTGTCCTTAGGTTTCTTGCCCTTACGGTGCAGCAGGGGAGCTCGGCGCATTCATGGCAAACTGAAACCACATTTTCTTACAATGAACTGCTTATATTGATGACTCATTGCAGAGAGATTCACAACCCGCGGCTCTGCAGATGTTTTTGGACTACATTTCCCATGAGACCTCACCATTGACTCTGCTGGCTGGGGCTGATGGGTGCTGCAGTCCAAAGGTTGTCACACTCATGAACTCTAACTGGGAAGCACGCGCCCACTCTGCTTGTTGGTAGCTTCAGGCCCTGGCAGCTAAAGTGCACACGGAGCCAGCCTTCACCCACCCGCTTTTATTTATTTATTTCTTTTCATTTTTGGGTAGGGCGCTACATGCTTGAAGGCAGGAGTGAACGGCAAAGAGAAAGTCAGACCACGTGAGAGCGGTCATTAGTCGGCTGAATTAAAGAGTAGACTTTTTATGCTGCTCTTGAATGAGACACTGAAGTTGTGCACAGTGACGTAACAGCCCCGCCTTCATCCCACAGGCGATGAGATTCTGGAGCTGAACGGAGCGTCCATGCGCGCATTAACCCATCACGATGCACTGCAGAAGTTTAAGGTGACCCACGATGTGTACCATGTTTGAGAGTGACCCGCGATGTGTACAATGCATGCCCATGTTTGAGGGTGACCCATGATGTGTATGTACCATGCATGCCCATGTTTGAGGGTGACCCGCGATGTGTAGCATGCATGCCCATGTTTGAGGGTGACCCACGATATGTATGTACTATGCATGCCCATGTTTGAGGGTGACCCACGATGTGTACCATGCATGCCCATGTTTGAGGGTGACCCGCGATGTGTACCATGCATACCCATGTTTGAAGGTTACCCACGATGTGTATGTACCATGCATGCCCATGTTTGAGGGTGACCCGCGATGTGTACCATGCATGCCCATGTTTGAGGGTGACCCGCAATGTGTACCATTCATGCCCATGTTTGAGGGTGACCCACAATGTGTACCATGCATGCCCATGTTTGAGGGTGACCCGCGATGTGTACCATTCATGGCCATGTTTGAGGGTGACCCACGATGTGTATGTACCATGCATGCCCATTTTTGAGGGTGACCCACGATGTGTATGTACCATGCATGCCCATGTTTGAGGGTGACCCGTGATGTGTACCATGCCTGCCCATGTTTGAGGGTGACCCGTGATGTGTACCATGCATGCCCATGTTTGAGGGTGACCCGCGATGTGTACCATGCATGCCCATGTTTGAGGGTTACCCACGATGTATATGTATTATGCATGCCCATGTTTGAGGGTGACCCACAATGTGTATGTACCATGCATGCCCATGTTTGAGGGTGACCCGTGATGTGTACCATGCATGCCCATGTTTGAGGGTCACCCGCGATGTGTACCATTCATGCCCATGTTTGAGGGTGACCCACGATGTGTATGTACCATGCATGCCCATGTTTGAGGGTGACACACAATGTGTACCATGCATGCCCATGTTTGAGGGTGACCCGTGATGTGTACCATGCATGCCCATGTTTGAGGGTGACCCGCAATGTGTACCATGCATGCCCATGTTTGAGGGTCACCCGCGATGTGTACCATTCATGCCCATGTTTGAGGGTTACCCACGATGTGTATGTACTATGTATGCCCATGTTTGAGGGTGACCCACGATGTGTATGTACCATGCATGCCCATGTTTGAGGGTGACCCGTGATGTGCACCATGCATGCCCATGTTTGAGGGTCACTCGCGATGTGTACCATTCATGCCCATGTTTGAGGGTGACCCACGATGTGTATGTACCATGCATGCCCATCTTTGAGGGTGACACACAATGTGTACCATGCATGCCCATGTTTGAGAGCGACCCGCGATGTGTACCATGCATGCCCATGTTTGAGGGTTACCCACGATGTGTATGTACTATGCATGCCCATGTTTGAGGGTGACCCACGATGTGTATGTACCATGCATGTCCATGTTTGAGGGTGACCCGTGATGTGTACCATGCATGCCCATGTTTGAGGGTCACTCGCGATGTGTACCATTCATGCCCATGTTTGAGGGTGACCCACGATGTGTATGTACCATGCATGCCCATGTTTGAGGGTGACACACAATGTGTACCATGTATGCCCATGTTTGGGGGTGACCTGCGATGTGTACCATGTATGCCCATTTTTGAGGGTGACCCGCGATGTGTACCATACATGCCCATGTTTGAGGGTGACCCGCGATGTGTACCATGCATGCCCATGTTTGAGCCACGGTCCTCCTGCAGCCTGATTTTGATGTGACCTTTGCCCTTCTTGCAGCAAGTCAAGAAGGGCTTGCTGATGCTGACGGTCCGCACCGGCCTGGGCGCCCCCCACTCTGCGTCGGGCTACCTGTCCTCTCAGCTCTGCCGCTCCCCCAGCTCCAGCACCTGGGCCACGAAGGCAAGCTGCTCGCTGGAGCCCGGGGCCTCCCCCTGTGTGCTCAACGCCATGAACCCCAATGACCGCGTCTTGATGGAGGTCTCCTTGGAGAAGGGTAAGATCAAGGCCACCTCCTAAAGCCCAGCTTGAAGGATAATGGCAATTGCATGCATACTGTTAAATGAATTTTACACACTTACTCTGCCTGTGCAGACTAGTATCGTCTCAGATTTTCAAGGGCTCCGAGCGACTGTTGTTTTTTCCCGTGTTACCACCCTACTTGAGCGCTTTGGAACACTTGCCTGTGTATAGGCGCTTTATAAATAAACAATACCATGCCATATCATCTGACTTTGGTGGGTACAGTGTTGCATAACACGTAGACACTGAAGGGATTTGCCTTCAAAGAGTTATCCCATTACAGTTTGCTAAAATGTGTGTTCTGTGGTAGTGCTGTAGTGTGTGTTTGTTTTATTTTTTGTTTGTTTTATTCATTTGTAATGAGCGCCAGACCCAAGGGTAACATGGAGCAGGAACAACAAGGTTATTCTCAGCTTGGTTACAGTGCTGTACAGTAAATTACAGTTACATTACAGAGTTGAGGGTTGATGTATATTTGGGGGGCTTCCCTTATAGTCCCTTGGACGCAGCGTTTCCAGTTTGTTGACTTTACTTTTTCAGGGGTAGGAATGGACCAAAAACACCTGTTATGGTTCCAGCGCAAAACAAAGAAAAGCCAGAAATACGCGAACCAAAACTTGCCCACAGACCTGCCCTGCTCATGACGTCATCGATGACATCACCAACAACCTCGCAAATTGTGCCACCAATATCATTAACAACATCACATATGATGTAATCCGTGACATCACACATTTCGTGATTGGTGGGCACACACCCTGCACCAAAATGTAGCAGTGGGGAACCATGCATATATTGCTGTTTTGTGACAGGAATCTTAACACAGTTTCAATGTCCACACTCTCCTGAGTGGATATGAACTAGGCCAGGTGATGCACCTTTGCCCTGTGACCCCTTGATAGCTTAAGGCAGCTCCTGTGTGGCCCGGAGATCTGCCAGGCGGGCACTGCCTATGGCTGCATTGAGTCACCAGAGGTCATGGAGTGGGATTGGGAGGCTGGTGGCTGCCTTTGCTTTCTCTCTTTGGTGAATGGGATCTGTGCTGGTCACCAGTCTCCCCGGATAACATACTTAGCCTTCTTCCTTGTAGTTTGCCACAAGCAAAGGTGTCCTTTCTTTTTTTATCGCCATACACTCAAAATTCTATGAGTTCTTTCACAGTCAATGATTTATAAATGTTGCCTGTCCACACAGAACACACTATTCTGCCCTTTATAGTTTGCTTTAGAGTGTGCATCCGTGTGTATCGCAGATGTGGTGTCATTGTGATGTCCTGGGTGGCATCGTGTGCCCTTTGCAAAGTGTCCCTTGGCCATTGGCCACAGCCGCAGTCATGGCCCTTGACCTGCAAGCCGGCGATAGAGACAGAGAGACCACTGGGCAGGACCCTCCCAGGGGCCACTTCGGGTGGCTTGCCCACCCAAGGCATGGGCAAAGTGGCACGCATCTCACTGACCTGCATTTGTGGCAAAGTGGCAACGGGGCCTTGGTCCGGATCAGGGTCTCTGGCTTCTTGGGGTTCATTTATTTTCTGGGAAGGGGGCCAATGGCCCACGGGCCTGCAATGGTGGCATAGTGGCCCGGGTGCCTGGCTGCAGATAGGGCCCTCGGCCACCTTCGGTGGCTTGGTCGGCAATGAGGCATGGGTTGTCCAACTCCAGGCCTTGAGGGCCAGAAACGTGACAGGTTTTCTGGATAGCCCTCATTGATATTCATGAGCAAAAATGGGCACTTAACGAGCAGTATCCTGAAAATCCAACATGGATCTGGCCATTGAGACCTGTAGTTGGACAACCCTGCAACCATGTCCTGGCTAAAGTTGCCACTTGCTATGCACGCAGGCCATGGATAGTGGTCCTTCGTTTGGTTAGGAGGTGACGAGGCTCGCCAAATGCCACATCCCAGGCAAAGTGCCCGCTCGGCACTGCCGCCGGCCATACACAGAAGGTACTTCGAGGATGATCGTCTGGATTAAAAAACATTGACACTCTATGAAAAAAAACCTATATGCTGAAGTTTCCCTAAAAGAAACACTGGAATTCACACGAAAGAATTGCTGTAGGAACATTCTGGTTGCCCAGCAATACCACAAAATGCCACATATTCCCCGGTGGTGGTTACTCTGCCAACACTATCAGCTCAGCCACTGGCATGCGCAACGCATGATGCCGTGTACCCTTTAACATTTAACATGCACATAGCCGCACACACACAAAAAACTAACATCTCACACTGCCTAGCCCTTCTTTTAAATGAATTTGAGAGCAACCACAAAACCTCCCCACTTAAAGAGATTACTTTAAAGGCCGGGTGGCATGCGGTGCAACAGCAGGCGGTGTGAGCTTCCTCAGAGACACTGTGAGCAGTGCACAGGGTTTCATTAGGATTGTGGTGGCTGTGCTGCGGGTGCTTTGTGGAGTTTTGCTGTTTTGCGCTGCAACCCTGATATCCCCTTAGCAAGGTTTTTCTGTTTGTTTTGTTAGGGTACACTTAACCATAAAGTCCTTTTAGTTATTTTTTTTTTTTTATTTTTTTTTTTTTATTTTATTGCATCAATTAGTTACCAAAGGAAACTTTAAATGCATTGTGGAGATAAAAAGAAAAGAAAAGAATTGAAAAAAAGGAAGAAAAGGAAGAAGAAAAAAAAAACAAAAACACAGTTAAACCAATTATAAAGTCCCTTTAAGCAAAGGGTACGCACTCTGTATATGACAACACGTGTGTGTGTGTGTGTGTGTCTATGCATGCACTCAATTACCTGTACAGACTTAAGGTCACTTTCTATCGTGGCCGTGTTGTTTGTATAATTCAGAAATAACTGTGGTATATAGCGCCTGGTGATGCCATGAGGGAGCTGTACACATCTATTCCTCTCATGGCTGCATTTCGACTTGCAGAAGCAGGCGTGGGCCTTGGAATCGGACTGTGCAGCGTCCCCCACTGTCCAGGGGTCTGTGGCACATTCATCCACACGCTGTCGCCAGGGTCTGTGGCACACATTGACGGAAGACTCAGGTATTTACCCACGGTGCTGGTTTCGGTGCTGCATGCCTGCTTTCTCTCAACGCCTGTGTCATCGACTGCTTCTTATTTGCTTCTGTCAAAGTCTTCGGTGGGCATTTGCCTCTGTCTTGCCAGTTGTGTAACATGAAATGACCGGTGCCACATGCAGAATGTTACAAGGTGCCCCTGAGAATCCGTATGCCCTGGTATAGATGCCAAGCTACAAGCTTGCAACCATTGAATGTGTACATAAAATGCATTGGAAAAAGAAAGACACATGCTGATTGCCAAGGGCATTGGGCCAGAGAGGCTGACTCAAACTGGGCAGGAGTTAAAAAGGACTAAACGGGGTTCTTCCAACATGAGCAACTCCTGCTACCATTTAATTTGAAGACAGCAGAGCAGGGTACACTAGCGGTGCTCCACATTGCTGCTATAAAGCAGGCATAGCCAGCTGTCCATTTCCCGTAACAAGACTGATCGCCATTATGCTGATTAGAAGCTGATGTTGCAAGTCTCCACCTGCCCAAGAGCTAGCTTTTTAAAAAATGTATTTCACTTTCTTGCAGGTGTTCTCCGGTCATATCTGCTTAATGTGATGTAATGTAATATGGCATTTGTGTAGTTCCTTTTCCCATTAGTATGGCCTCAAAGCGCTGTAGGTGAACGCCCTTGGAGGACCGAAGTATGAGAGGTTGGTCAGAGGGTTTTGCAATGCCTGGGTGCTTTTTAGCCAATACGGAGGTAGGTGGGGGCGGCTACGTCCCAGCGAGCGAGCCCTGTAGAGCTGGCTTGTGGATGGGCGCTGTGAAGGCTGTCGGGAGAGGATGCGAGTCAAGGAGACAGATGATGTGTCCAGCCAGATGTGTCATCATGTGGCGTACGATTGCAGATAGGCACGGGTGGGTGGCCCTGCTGCGGCTATTTTACGTTGGCATGGAGTGTGATACGTACCATTGGTAGGAAATAGGTCCAGTTTCCTCCCGTGCGTTAGCAAGTGTGCCACTTCCCACATGTCCAGTAACATCTACTGTCAGTTTCCCAATGGTCACTTACGTGTCTTGACAGTTTCCAGAAGCCATTAACAGGTAATGAATTTCCAAACGCAGAAAAACAACTTTCTCTGTGGCCACTAACAGGTGTTTACAGTCCCTATAAATATGGTAACATACTTTCCCAGTTTTCATCTGCCAAGTAACACGCCTGTTCACTCTTCACGTGCCCACAAGTCCTTGCAAATGCTGAGTAACACATATTGCAACTTTCCCCATGCCCAGGAAGAGGTGTTGCTATTGATCAGTAACAGATATGAGACATTCTCACCACCCCCAGTAATAGGGATTACTAGTCTCCACATTCCCAACCCTAGGTGGTATTTTACCCCCTCCCAAATGAATCTCTGACTACCAATGAAGGGAGTCCCACCCAAATACAAGATGGCTTCAGAATGTCTTATTTTGTGTTGCAAAGGACAGTCTGCACCGAGCACTCCGAAGAGACACAGCGAGGGGTTGCGTTGAGCAACTTGAGCATTCGTAGCAGCGCTCCCTCCATTTCAGCGACTGCACGGGTTTATGCGACAGTCTTATATTTTTCCCTACTTACACTGGGAGAGATTTGAAAGCCACACTAGCTAAGAGAGCAACGCAGGCACAACAAGCATCCAATAATGGAGCATGGTTGCGTGAACAGGGATCTGCAACCTTTGGCTCTCCAGCGGTTTAGGACTAAAACTCCCAACATCCCAAGCTAGCATCATCAATGGCAAGGGGTCATGGGAAGTGTAGTCCAAAACATTTAGTGTCAAATGTTGCAGACCTCTGTTCTAACCATTCTGCTTGTGTCAACCTTTAATTGTCTCATTTTCTTGCACTTTACCCTTCTTCTTCTACCACTTTGCTTTACCACATTCACTCTACCCCACTCACTCTACCCCACTCACTCTACCCCACTCACTTGCACATTGTTTCCTTACATCCCTCCTCGTTTCAATTTTCCATATTTTCAAGTTGTGCCAAAACAATGACAACACCCTCAATGACTGCATAAATGCACATAACAACAGTAATATTCTTAATATTAGAAAGGATAATAATATGAACAGTCACAAAGATAACTTCACTTCAGTGTGTGAGAGTACTGGACGCATGCTTTCCTGCAGACGCAGACCACTTTACCATACTGCATTATTTTTATTTTGTTTTTCCTTTTATAGGTGTGGGGATGAAATCATAGAAATTAATGATACGGCGACACTGAACACATCCATTAATGAGGTGTATGGAATTCTCAGCCACTGCTGCCCTGGACCAGTTCACATCATTGTAAGCCGGCATCCTGACCCGCAGGTAACACGTCAACTATCTCTGATGGCCACATTCCCGAGTGTGTGCCGGCACAATGACCACAGAATCAATCATTTTACAACGCACAAAACACAACAACACCAATGTACACTGCTGTGGGGGGAACCAGTATTGCAATGAGGACTAGATGCGCGGGACATCACCCTGGCTGAAGCTTCACTGGGCCTGTCAGTTCTTTGGAATCACTTTGTAGCCTCGTCGGACTCTTCATAAAAGGACCCCTTGTGAAAACATAAAAATTGCTATGAGGCTGGGAAGCCCAAAGGAAACACACCAACACAGGTTACAAAGAACATACAAGTGCTTTATTTAAAAGCTACAACAGTTACCAAAGTCAATCGACAAACGGATAGCTATTCGGCTCTCAGAGTAACGTAACGAACTTCAACGAAGGTTCGATGCATTAGTAGAGAGACCGTACATTGGAATATTTGGGTCTTTTATATGGTTTGTCCAGCCCCCGGCCAACCCTCTCGCGGGTTAACCATTCATGGGATCAGACCTAGGGTTCCTTGCCAGGTCAATCCTATAATTTATGCGTTTTGATCTGTTTCGCTGATACAGTTGTTCATTTACACATAGGTCAGCAATAGGACAAGGTCTCAGTTCGCGACCCCGACAAGAGGCCTGCAGGAATATTAATTATTCGTGTGTGCGGAGGTCACAACGGCCAGAATCTCGCTCAGAATATCATTCAGCCTCCATTTTGATGTTCAGGGTGACTTCCACATTACAAGAGAACCTAAAATGGCGGCCAAATCCAAGGTGGCGACTTACATTACTTTTCGTTAAGGTCAAGACCTTGCCGCGGAGTCTATTCACATGATATTTTAGACAACTTGGCGTAGGCCAATACACATTCAATTACTGCGATAGGAGGCATAATATTATTTCGATTCCGACAGACCCTCCTTTTGGCCTATGCCAAGTGCTAATATCATTTCTAATACTTTTGCAAATATCTCCATGCATTGTCATCCATACATCCCGAATCATTGTCTGTAATGTCTATAGCCATTAGGTCGTTCATCAGAACCTCTTGTAACACGAACTCTTTAGAAGCTGTATCTGGGGCATATATTCTATGCCCTATTGTGCTCACTGCTTGGGCACAACATCCCCCTAGCATTCCACATATACTCGGAAGACATTGAAAACAGCAACAAAGGAATAGCAGGATCCCCAATATAACCAGGATGACAGAAAGCACCTTCCAGCCCCAAGATCGTAAAGAATCCTAAAACAAGGTGCTAAGATTCCAATCTCCTACAGGGATATGTACTTCAGAACTAAGGATATGTAAGTTCTGTATTGCTTTAAAAATTGTCGGCGAGGAATCTGGACCGAAAACACAGCAAGCGGACCCCACCAATTTGCATACTCCACCTCGTTCTGCCAGAATGACATCTAATGCCATCCGATTTTGGAGTGCTACCAATCTTATTGCTTTTTGTTCTAGTGTCATATTGTAGGGTATGTCCGTGGTCCGGTTGATCATTCCCTCCAGTACCCTTGCTAATCCCCTAATGTTCTCAGAGTTTGTTATCTGTCCCCAAAAGGGCACAACTGATTTTGCTATATCTCCCAATACTTGCCCAGGGGTATCTCTGTTCTTGTCCCGCCGTGGGCGAGCCTTAGAAACCTCCAATGTACTAGCTATAAATACCCCAGGTAACAGGATTCCTAAATAACAGGTTCCCTGCCAATCCTTGGGCAACCAGGGAAATGCTAAACTACCACAAACAAAATAGACAGGCCCCCCTATATACAGAGGACTGTTTTCTCCAGTCAAATTTACAATGTTCACACAACCTTCAAAATCTCCCATTGGCCGAGTGCCATTTCTTTGTACACAAAAGGGGACTGAATCAGGGCTATGATTTATAGAGTAGAAAGGAGGCACGGCGTCCTTATTGCCTATCAGAGCCGTTTTAAAGGAAATTAGAGTTTGAAAGGGAAGAGATACTTTATCAGACGGCCTAATAGAAGCGACATTAGGTTTACTTCTATTCGCAAATAGCGAGCATCGCAGGGGAGTCAATTCACGTTTCTCGAAATCATTCAAATTAGTTCCATCAAAGTTCCCTGAGATGCTATCATTCCAACGGCCAAAGAATGGTGCTCTAAGAGAGGCATAGCAAGCAATCGTTAAAGGTAAAGGGTGAATATACCATCTTAGCCCCTTGTTCCCATGTTGCGGTAAATGAGTGCAAATCCAACAATTACTCTTATTAAAAATGGCATGCGTTGCATTCATTACTATCATTAAAGTGTTATTATGATACTTTTGTCTATGTTGGGAGTCTCTAGGGGACAGAGTGTGAAGGTGTACAGAGGGAGTCAAAGCAGTTGGTACAATTTCGATTGGTAGTAGAGCTTTTAGAGGATACATTTCTTCAAAGTACCAAAGTCCTACAGCAGTAATTGCAAAAATACCAATTATCATTATCAAAACACAGCAATACGTTTTCGGGGCCCAGGCACATTGTTCATTGTCCAAGTTGGTCACCCCCCTAATCACAAGTCCAGTGCAGGGAGCAGCAGTGGAGGTGGCAGGCATTGTAGTTCCTCAATCGACGACCCCAATGTTCGTTGCTGACGACGCTACGGTCGCGCGATTTCTTAGTCCTTCCCAACCCTAGCCAGCAGAATCCCTTTTGTTCAACAGAAACTTTCTTATACAAAAGAAAAACTTTCAACCACTTCTATTTTCCAAATGCACGGAAAAACCCGTGCCATAGTTCTATTTCCTTCATCGAAGGTTGAACCTGGTGGTACCCAAGACTGTTTGATCTGAAAATAAGGTGTCGTCTCTTCCTGAGGGAAGCGACATATCAGAGGCGACGGAAGTCGCAGAACTTGAAACAGTGTTTTCCGGAAGTGATTTTTCAAGAGAGTGCGGAGACGAAATGGACTGTTCCCCAAGCTCCACGGGCTCAGAGAAATTCTCCGACGCACTCACAGCGCTGTTTGCTACTCCAAGATCAGAGACTGTAGCATCAGCGAGGGGTTCTACTTCTTCTGTAACGTGTGGCGTCGGGTGAGGAAGTTTCTTGACATGCGTCGCGTGGATCCAGTGTTTCTTCCCAGCCACCCGCACTGCTGTCCGGGTGACCAACAGCACCTGGTAGGGTCCTTTCCAACGAGGAGCGAGACAGGAAGACCTTTCGTAGGCCTTCACTAGGACCCAACTTCCAGGCTGTATATCGTGTCCTGGGCCCGTAAAACATACAGGTAAAGCTGAATAAACCTGGTGATAAATGAAATACAGGTTTTTAGTTAACTGGTTACAGTAATCTACAAGCAATACATTTTCCACCTCTCTCAGGGCTTTAGGCTTTGGGAGACCCCAAATGTTAGCAGGCCTCCCCATTACTACCTCAAATGGAGAAAGCCCAGTCTTAGTTTGAGGTGTGGTACGCATAGCTAATAATACAATAGGTAAGGCATCTGGCCATTTCAGCTTGGTATTGGCACATGTTTTTGCAAGCTTATTCTTAAGATACCATTATGTCTTTCCACCAACCTAGCACTTTGAGGATGTCTGGCTGAGTGAAATCGTTTCTCAATATGTAACGCTGTGCATATCTGCAAATTTACTGCTGCAACAAAATGTGGACCATTGTCCGACCAAATTACCCTTGGGAGCCCAAATCGAGGAAAGAATTATTTTACCATAGACTTTGCAGTGTTCCATCTCAATAAAATCAAAGTGAATGACCTCGAAGGGAACAGAAGGGGGCCCAAAGCTTCCCCTTGGAGTTACTGTCCCCTTTGCCACATTGTGCTGCAAGCAGATCATACAGTTCCGGACATGACGTTGTGAAGTCTCTGGAATCTTGTTATTCACCCAGACTTGTTTTAACATTTTTGTGATCTGCTGAGCACACACATGTGTAGGACCGTGTGCCACCGTAACCATTGCCAGTACATATGAATCAGGGAGCAACCATTTTCCTTCAGATGTATCCACCCAACACCCATCATCATCTAGTTTCCCCATTCCTTCGGCCCACCTTTTAGATTCTTCTACTGTGGCATCAGTTTGAATATCTCGCACAGACCCAATACCTTCATCCATTACATAAGCATCTTTCATTTCCCTTAGAGCATACATGTCCGTGCTAAGGTCTGTGGCCGTTTGCCTGGCTATCAGGTCCGCAAAAGTGTTCCCTTTTCCCATATCATCTATGACCTTATGATGTGCTGCACATTTCATGATCGCTAACTGCCTAGGGAGCGAGAGTGCCGAGAGCAATTGCATTATCAAGGGGTCATGCTGAATCTTGGTCCCATGTGAGGTAAGGAACCCTCTTTCTGACCAGAGCCTCCCAAAGTTGTGAGCCACCCCAAAGGCGTACTGGCTATCAGTATATATATTTACTATACGCCCTTCGGAGAGTTCACAAGCTCGGGTCAATGCTATAATCTCTGCGGCCTGCGCGGAGTTATACGAAATTCTCTTAGTTTCAACAACTTTACTCAACGTAGTAACTGCGTAAGCAGCTGTAGATGTACCATCTGAAAGTTTGAAGCAGGAGCCATCACAAAACAGCTCCCCTTCTGCATTGTCCAAAGGAGTATCTATAAGATCTATCCTGCCCTTTGTTTCTTGTTCAGTGGTATACAGGCAGTCATGTAATTCTTCGTCACCGCAAACAGTGTTTTGCGGGAAAGGTAAGAGTTCAGCCGGATTAAGAACACAACACCTCTTAATCTGAATGTGAGGGGCAAACAGAATTAATTCATACCTTGTTAGCCATGCAGAGGTGAGGTGTTGCATTTAGGTTTTGTTCAATAGGATATCTACAGAGTGAGGTACCATCAAAATCAAATCATGGCCTAGGACCATTCCCTCACTCTGTTTTACAGACGCGGCAGCAGCAGCGACAGCTCGCAAACATCTTGGCAAAGCGCATGCGACAGGATCAAGGGTGGAGGAGTAGTAGCCGCATGGCCTATTCTTCCCTCCGTGTTCCTGTGTTAACACAGCCAAAGCACATCCATCACATTCATGCACAAACAACACAAAGGCCTTGTCATAATTTGGAGTACCCAGAACCGGTGCAGAGCATAACGCGGTTTTGAGAAGCTCAAATGATCGTTGATGTTCCGATTTCCATGGCAGTGGCAGAGAAATGCCCTTCTTCTTCAAAGCCAACATCGGTTTTATCACTAGTGAAAAGTTTGGGATCCACAATCTACAGTAAGAAGCCATACCTATTAAGGCTCTGACTTCCTTCTGTGTATTTGGAACAGACATGCCAGAAATGTGTTTTATTCTTTCAGGTGTCAATCTTCTCCCCTCCTTTGACAGGAGGTAGCCTAAATAGGCGACCTCCTGACAACAATATTGACATTTTTTTGAGCGAAGCTTTATGACCATTTTTAGCTAAATGAACAAGCAACAAAACAGTGCCTTCTTTACAAGCACTTTCAGAGTCTGCAGCCAAAAGCAAATCATCAACATATTGAAGCAGTGTACAAGTAGGTGGCAATTCAAGGGTGTCGAGCTGCTCTTTCAAAGCTCTACTATAAATGCTTGGACTTTCAGTATACCCTTGAGGTGCCCTAGTAAATGTAAATGAGCGTCCCCCCAAGGTGAACGCAAACAAATATCTACTTTCCTTATGTATAGGGATGCTAAAGAAAGCGTTTTTTTAAATCCACAACGCTGAAGTGCGTAGCCGTAGCAGGGATCATTGTCAATATCGTCGTTACATCAGGCACGATTGGAAATTGTGAGGCGACAACTCTGTTAATAGCACGAAGATCAATTATGAACCGGTATGGGATTGCATTGTCTCCTTTCTTATATACAGGCAAGATCGGACTGTTACACAAACTAGCTGTAATCTCCTCGATCACCCCACGATACACAAAATCGGAGACAATGCATTTCAAAGCACGCTCGCCCTCAACTGATATTTTATACTGCGGAATGCGTGGTAGTTTAACTCCATGTTTCAAAACTATTTTAACGGGCTCAATCTGTAGTACCCCGACATCATTGTCGTCGACCGCCCATAAACATTCCGGGACAATGCTAAACTCAGGAGGCAAAGGTCGAATCAGAAACTGAGAATTAGGAAGTTGCTGTGGTGAAACCGTCAGCCGTACTCCATCAGACGAACAATGAATTACTGCATTCAATTTCTTTAACAAATTTAACCCCAGCAAATTCTCTCCACAGTTCGAAGTCAAAAGAAAAGGGCAATGGTCCTTAAAGGGATCCAAAGAAACAGACAACGGTGAAGAAACCGGACAGACAATTGGTATACCAGAAAACCCTACGGAAACATTTGTTTGCCCTGACAGTGGAATGTTTGGAACCCGAGAATGATCAATGGAGCACTTCTGTGCTCCAGTGTCTATCAAAAACTGGTGTTTCCTATTCCCTACTAATAATTCAACGTAGGGGCCTCTCTCATTAACGGGAAGAGGTGAAGGTTCCAAGCCCTGCTTCGGGTGGTCCTAATGAAATAGAGTATCGTCGGAAGGAAGCTCTTCAGAAAGGTAGGCAGCAGAAGGGTGATCAAATATGTTCCTCGAGTCCACACTCGAGGTCTGATTTTCCTGTGAAAAAGGTTGCTGAGGATCTTGCAAAAACTGACTTCTATCAGGGCCCCCTGCTCCAGGGCGGCCCCTATGTCGTCTACCCATACTCCCAAACGCACTGTTTGACCTTTGTCGAAGGACGGGGCACTGTGCTCGCCAATGACCTTCCTGGCGGCAATAAGCACATTGATTAATATTCACAGAACCCAAAGGAGCATTTCCTTTTGGGAGATACTGACCTCTGGTCTGTGTCGTGCCTCCTCTGGGGTTTCTAACAATTTGTTGTAATAATACTTTGGTTTTCAAATCTCCTTTCCTCTTTTCTATTTTCTCCTTCTCATTATTAACACGGTTCTCATAATACTGAGCCATGTGCAAAACTTCAGATTGAGATTTTGCCTGGCAAGCGCTCTCAGAGGAGATAATCTGTGACTGGATGTCGGGCAACAATCCACGTACACATTTGTCCACAAACAACCTTTTCCCAGACTCTGTACCCAAGTCCTGCCCACTGAAGTCAGGAAATACCTGCTCGAATCTGTTAAAGAATTCGGTGGCGCCTTCAGTTTTCCCTTGAACACAGGCCGTAAGCTTGTCCCAAATAATTCTTTTCTCTGGAATTATAGTTTTTAATTTTGCGACAATTCTATCAGGCAAAGTAAGTATTACCTGAGGTGATTTCTCACCTGCTGGTCTTTCCCCATCAACCCTAATCATATTAGCCCACGTATCTCCCAGCCCTGGCACATCGTCTATTGTCCGAACCTGCTTCCATACATCTACGGCTAGGAGTACAGGGAATAGCAAGTCAATATCACTTAAGGTGAACACAGAGGACTGCAAGACGGACTCTATCTCTTTATAACGGACAGCTAAATTCCAAAGATTGTCGATCGCTGCGGAACAGAGCCCTAAAGCAGCTAGACAATTTCCCAGGCATTTCACAAAAAATTGGTGTTACCTGGTCGATAATTGTGTCTGCAGATACAATACGCCAAATTCAAATTGTCAGGGTTAAGTTAAGAGCCGGGTCACGACTGCACCTGACCAAACCTAAGGATGACCGTACGGTTTACCAAAGAACTTACCTAACAAATTTTACCTTGTGTTTGGTGGTTTCGACAAATCTGCCCGCCTCAAAAAATGGACCCTCGTCAAGATGCCGTGTCAGACCACACGACTATCGTCCAAGGATCGGATCGTGCAGCGCTGCCTAGGTATCGCGTCTCGTTCGGTCGGGCCCGCAGTATCACACCGTCCGATCCCGGTTCGATAGTCTGCGTCAACCTTCAATGATCCGGCATCAATCTTGAGAGTCCCTATTCCGGCGACAACTGTGAAAACATAAAAATTGCTATGAGGCTGGGAAGCCCAAAGGAAACACATGTCATGCGCCGCTTTCTCACCTGGCGTCTTTGGCCCCGCTGCCGCTTACGAACTTCCTGATTTCCGTCACGTTTATGCTACGTTCACTAAGCGGTCTAGTCTTTCTCCGCTAGGAGGACCGTAGCGGTATTTAACCACTCCTCTCCCTGGGTCCAGCGCGTTGCAACCTTCCACGGTCAGCTGCTTTTCCTCGCGGCCGCGGTCTTGCTACACGCTGTTTTCCTCTAGCTCCTCGAGCCTTTCCTCTTTCGCCTCTCTTACTCTTCCCGGTCCTTCTCCGGTCCCCGCCTTCTGTTCTCTCCCTCCTCCCTACTTTCCCTCCTTCGTGCCCGGCTTTCTGCCTTTGGCTTTGTTTACTTTCGCTTCCGGTGTTTGCTGGAGTGTACATATCCTGCTGGGTCCTGTTGCTGCCTTCTCCCGTTGATCATCTGCTTACACGCCCAGCTGCCATCAGGATACCTGCCGGTTCCAGGGGTTTTTTGCCTATTCTGGCTTTTTTCCCCCTTTTTTGTCCCTCCCGGGAGTGGGACACGGTCAGGGCGCATTCACACGCTCTCACTGTGGCTTCCTCTTGTGGGAGACACGCTCAGCCTCAGAAAAAAGTAAAGGACTACACGGCCCATCGAGCGCTCAGCCCAGTTGAGGAGGATTTCGACTCCACAGGTGAGGAGGTTGAAGAGATAAAAAAGGGTACTACAACTGTATTAGAAGAGGGTGCTGACAGTTTGCAACGCCCACAAACAACAACCATGGCAACTCCTGAGCAAGTGCAGGAACTAATTGCTGCAGTACAAAGCCTCTCTCTAGAAATGCAAAATATAAAGACCGAAAACAACCTGCTAAAACAAA
Source organism: Ambystoma mexicanum (assembly GCF_040938575.1). Classification (NCBI taxonomy): domain Eukaryota; kingdom Metazoa; phylum Chordata; class Amphibia; order Caudata; family Ambystomatidae; genus Ambystoma; species Ambystoma mexicanum. The sequence goes on along the minus strand of NC_090934.1, from coordinate 1,466,172,608 downwards.
TGGTAGCAGTGAGGGAGCCCCCCAACACAGACCTGCCTCCTATGCCTTTGTCTTCGGGGAAGTACGATGGTTCCCCCAAGACCCTGAAAGAATTTCTTGACGCTTGCAAGGTGTATTTTTCTTTCAGAACCCGCACCTACGCCTCTGATCATGCCAAGGTTGGATTCCTGGTGTCTAATATGACAGGGAACGCTCTTGCTTGGGCCACCCCTCTAGTAACCGGAAATGACCCTGTCCTACAGAATTTTGATGCCTTTATCGATTATGTCAAACAAACCTTTGAAAGACCCGAAATCTCAATGGCAGTTGGTGAAGACTTGATGGACATTCGTCAAGGACAAGTTGATGTGCTGTCTTATATCTCCTCCTTTAAGAGATTGGCCATGGAGACGGGTTGGTCTGAGCAGTCCCAATTTATTCTGTTCCGCCGAGGTCTTAGGGAAGAATTAAAAGATGAAATGGCTCATTTTCCTCGGCCTACTTCCCTGCAGGATCTGATGACGGCCGCCCTTCAGATGGAGTTCAGGATGCAAGAAAGACGCCAAGAAAGAAGAAAGACGCGTACCTCCTTTTCAAGGACCTCCTCACCACCTTCAACAGCGCTCAAACCTCACGATGAGCCCATGCAAATCGGCACTACTCGCCGTTCTCTTACGCCTGAAGAAAGAAGGAGGAGAAGGGAACAGGGCCTATGTGCCTATTGTGCCTCTGATCGCCACACGGTGCATAACTGTACTGAACTTACCAAGAAACCGGCGGAAAACGCAAACCCTCGAACCTAGTTGGGACGGGTTATCGAGGGCAGTCTTCCAGTCCCTACGTTACTATGTCTATTGATTCCTCGAACCCTTCAGAAGATTCCCGCCTGATGGTTATAATGGTTAAGGTTACTATCAATGGCAGCCCGGTAGAGACGCTGGCTCTCTTGGATTGCGGTGCCGCAGGGAACTTCGCTGACACCCTTTGGGTTGACAAAGTAGGGGCTTCACGGATAGATCGCGGACACGGCCAGAAAGTAGAAGGGGTAGACGGCACACCTTTGAGCTCAGGACTCATTGTTCAGACTACCGAACCCCTTCCTCTAACTATATTTCAGCATTCAGAAGTCATTACTTTTGACATCATTCGAGCAGCCCATTTTCCCTTAATCTTGGGGATTACCTGGCTGCGACAACATAATCCCCATGTCGACTGGAAGTCCAATAGTTTGCATTTTAATTCCAGTTATTGCCAGACACACTGCTTTCAAGAGGCACATTACCAGGAGGTAAAAATATCTCCCACTGTTCTCCCCACGAGTATAGGGGTGCATTCCATTGACAAGATATTGGAAGAATACCCTATGGTGTTTGCTGAATCCGCCCCCATGGTATTACCACCTCACAGACCGGAGGACTGCTCCATTGAGCTGATACCCAATGCCCTAGTGCCATTTGGCCGAATGTTTGCCTTATCCAAGACTGAAAAGGACGCTTTACGAAAGTATTTGGATGACAACTTGTGCAACGGTCTCATCAGACCCTCTAAATCCCCGGCGGGTGCTCCCTTATTTTTTATTCCTAAGAGGGATACCAAGGACCTCAGGCCATGCATCGATTACAGGGGACTCAATAAGGTAACTCGCAAGGACAGATATCCCATGCCCCTCATTCCTGACATTTTGGAATCAGTACAGGGAGCGACAGTTTTCTCCAAATTGGATCTGCGCAATGCTTATCACTTACTCAGAGTAAGTCCAGGAGATGAATGGAAAACGGCCTTCAGGACACCATTTGGTCTGTACGAATACTACGTTATGCCCTTCGGACTGGTCAATGCTCCAGCAATATTTCAAAGGTTCATAGACCGAATATTCTCAGATTTATTGTTTATTTCAGTAGTAGTTTACCTTGACGACATACTTGTTTTTTCACAGTCTATGTCGGAGCATCTACTGCATCTCACAGAGGTCCTGGAGCGCCTTAAGAAACATCATTTATTGGCCAAACGTGAAAAATGTGTATTTGGGGCATCTTCGGTCCCTTACTTGGGGTTTATCCTCTCACCACAAGGAGTGCAAATGGATCAAAAGAAGGTCGAGGCTATTCTCCATTGGCAGGCTCCTTCCTCAGTCAAAGAGGTTCAGAGATTCCTGGGCCTGGCTAATTTTTACAGGCGTTTCGTGCCAGGTTTTTCCAACACTGTTCTACCAATTACAAACTTGTTGAAGAAGACATCTGTGCCTTTCCTCTGGAGCCCTCAGGCTGAAGAGAGCTTTCAACTCTTGAAGAAGAGCTTCTGCAGCGCTCCCATCCTATGCCAGCCGGACCAAAACAAGCCTTTTATCGTTGAGACAGATGCCTCTGCTGCAGCTATAGGAGCTGTTCTACTACAAGAGCATGACAACGCGGAACACCCAATAGCGTATCTGTCTAAGACTCTCACTACTAGTCAACGGAATTATTCCGTAATTGAACGTGAACTTCTGGCCATGAAAAGAGCATGTGAAGTTTGGAGACACCTCCTACAGGGGTGCAGCCACCCTTTTGTAATCCGGACTGACCATAAGAATTTACAAGTTCTACAGTCTATGGAGTGCATCAATTCCAGACAAGCCCGATGGGCGCATTTTTTCTCACAATATGACTTTACCATCACTTATATTCCTGGAAGCCAAAATGCTTTGGCAGATGCCCTGTCCAGGAAGTCTTTCTCCTCCCAGGTTGCCCCATCCTGCCCGGAGAAGTTGTTTCCCAGAAACCGCATTGTTGCCACTATCTCCTCCTTGTTTCAACGGATAAAAGAAGCCGTCTCTTTACATCCAGAACCCCGCGGCATGATTCAAAAGGGTGGTTTGTTCCTGAAGAATCAGAGGATCTGGGTACCATCTACACCTCTTCAGAAAGACATATTGTCCTGGTGCCATGATCATCAGACGGCAGGCCATAGGGGACAGGCGAGTACCTTGGACTTGATCAGTAGAGCCTTTTACTGGCCAGGTTTGTCGGGAGATGTTAAGCGTTACGTCAGGTCCTGCAGAGTCTGCTGTCAATGTAAAAACAACACAAAAAGACCCATAGGTTTGCTGCAGCAAGATTCCATCCCGGAGCGTCCGTGGAGTCATGTATCTACTGATTTCATTGTGGACTTACCTTTCTCTCAAGGATGTTCATGCATAATGGTGTCCATCGACTCCCTCACCAAGATGGCTCATTTCTCTCCACTCCCTGGTATACCAACTGCCGATGCTATGGCATTGGTTTTCATTAAAGATGTGTTTCGACTCCATGGTCTCCCAGACAAGATAGTATCAGACCGAGGGAGCCAATACGTCTCCAAATTTTGGAAGTCCTTATGTGCCGCTCTTAATATTCACCGCGCATTATCATCAGGATATCATCCCCATACCAATGGGCAGACAGAGCGGTTAAACGCTACCTTGGAACAATATTTGCGCAGCTACACCAATCTGGAACAAAACAACTGGGTGGATATGCTGCCGACGGCGGAGTTCGCATATAATAATGCCAGTCATTCCGCAAGCAAGATGTCTCCTTTCTATTGCTCATATGGATTTCACCCCCGAGCCATCATTCCCCATTTTTCCTGCAAACCTGCACTTCCGGCGGTAGAGGAGGTACTACTCCGTATAAGGGACATCCAAGACAAAGCTAAGGTGAACCTCAGAGATAGCCTCCAGGCATATAAGAGGCAAGCCGACCGGCACCGGCAGGTAGTACCTGGTTGGGACGTTGGCTCCAAGGTGTGGTTATCCACCAAATACCTTCCTAGATGGTCTCGCCCGTCTAAGCTGTCCCCCAGGTTTATTGGTCCCTATCCCATTACTGCCAAGATTAATCCAGTGGCCTTCCGCCTAAAGCTGCCACATTCTCTTAGGCGAATTCACCCAGTGTTTCACGCATCTCTTTTGAAGAGTGCCGAACAGTCACTATGGGCTCGCCCTTTTCCCATTCTCTCTCACTCACCTGATACACCTGAGTATGAAGTATCCAGGTTGCTGGACTCCAGGTACCGCAAAGGGCGCCTGGAATACCTGGTGCATTGGAAGGGTTTTTCCCATGCTGAGGACTCTTGGGAACCAAATGCACACATCCATGCTCCTGTCCTTCTCCGGAAGTTTCACCGTTTACATCCCGGTAAACCGGGTGGCCTGGGCCTTGGCGGGGGGCATGCTGTCATGCGCCGCTTTCTCACCTGGCGTCTTTGGCCCCGCTGCCGCTTACGAACTTCCTGATTTCCGTCACGTTTATGCTACGTTCACTAAGCGGTCTAGTCTTTCTCCGCTAGGAGGACCGTAGCGGTATTTAACCACTCCTCTCCCTGGGTCCAGCGCGTTGCAACCTTCCACGGTCAGCTGCTTTTCCTCGCGGCCGCGGTCTTGCTACACGCTGTTTTCCTCTAGCTCCTCGAGCCTTTCCTCTTTCGCCTCTCTTACTCTTCCCGGTCCTTCTCCGGTCCCCGCCTTCTGTTCTCTCCCTCCTCCCTACTTTCCCTCCTTCGTGCCCGGCTTTCTGCCTTTGGCTTTGTTTACTTTCGCTTCCGGTGTTTGCTGGAGTGTACATATCCTGCTGGGTCCTGTTGCTGCCTTCTCCCGTTGATCATCTGCTTACACGCCCAGCTGCCATCAGGATACCTGCCGGTTCCAGGTTTTTTTTGCCTATTCTGGCTTTTTTCCCCCTTTTTTGTCCCTCCCGGGAGTGGGACACGGTCAGGGCGCATTCACACACTCTCACTGTGGCTTCCTCTTGTGGGAGACACGCTCAGCCTCGGAAAAAAGAAAAGGACTATACGGCCCATCGAGCGCTCAGCCCAGTTGAGGAGGATTTCAACTCCACAGGTGAGGAGGTTGAAGAGATAAAAAAGGGTACTACAACTGTATTAGAAGAGGGTGCTGACAACACACCAACACAGGTTACAAAGAACATACAAGTGCTTTATTTAAAAGCTACAACAGTTACCAAAGTCAATTGACAAACGGATAGCTATTCGGCTCTCAGAGTAAAGTAACGAACTTCAACGAAGGTTCGATGCATTAGTAGAGAGACCATACATTGGAATATTTGGGTCTTTTATATGGTTTGTCCAGCCTTTGGCCAACCCTCTCGCGGGTTAACCATTCTTGGGATCAGGCCTAGGGTTCCTTGCCAGGTCAATCCTATCATTTATGCGTTTTGATCAGTTTCGCTGATACAGTTGTTCATTTACACATAGGTCAGCAATAGGACAAGGTCTCAGTTTGCGACCCCGACAAGTGGCCTGCAGGCATATTAATTATTCGTGTGTGTGGAGGTCACAATGGCCAGAATCTCACTCAGAATGTCATTTAGCCTCCATTTTGATGTTCAGGGTGACTTCCACATTTACAAGAGGACCTAAAATGGCGGCCAAATCCAAGATGGCGACTTACATTACTTTTCGTTAAGGTCAAGATCTTGCTGCTGAGTCTATTCACATGATATTTTAGACAACTTGGCGTAGGCCAATACACATTCAATTACTGCGATAGGAGGCATAATATTATTTCAATTCCAACACCCTGGTTACGCTAGAATGTCCAACTCCAGACCTCGAGGGCCAGAAACCTGATCCCCCTCATGAACTTGCATGCAATGGTTCTAAATGTATGCACATTTCTTCTCATGAATATTAATGAAGGATATCCTGAAAACCTGTTAGGATTCCGGCCCTCAAGGCCTGGAGTCAGACAACCCTGGTAGTAGAACCTCTGCTCCAGCTGGGATCTGAGGCTCTTATGAAGCAAGAGATTTCTTAATGTCTGAGGTTGTCTCTGTGACAGGTTTTCCTTGATCGCAGAGCATCTCCCACCCTCCCTTACTCAAGCCAAGGATGGCAAGTACATCTCTCTGAAGAGGGCCCTCTAGCTGGCAGTGGGTGATCTCCCTCTGGGGGTTTTTGGGCTCACTTGGGAGCAGGGGAAGGATTTAAATGTGGCTTACGTTGTATAGTCCATATTAAGTTTCCAAGTGTTAATGAAAGAGGGACCACCCGATGTTTCATATTTCTCTGGTCATGGACTGCAAGTAACTTTCTTGTAAAAGAAGGGATTTTCTGGTTCAGCAACCAGTCTCTCACCTTCCATGGAAGACCCTGGTTCTCTGTCTCTTGGATCCCAGAGTAGCCCCGCTTCTTCCAGGGATGGAACATGTTCTCATTGGCCGCAGGTCAGGCTACTGATTTCTCAGATGTGCCCATTTTCAGGTTTCATTCTTTCTTCCTCCAATTGAATTTTTATGCTAGATCTCCCCAGTTGGTGACTTGGCTTTTGGTGTTATAGGCCACTGTTCATGTATGTTTGGGATGCACCTGTTTTATGCTTGTTTCCGAAGGTTCTGAACTCCCTCCGGCAGAGCCTTGTCATTGTGTGTCTCCTGTTGAGGCTTCTGGCACCAACCTTTCTGTTGAGGAGCAGACATGGGACAGGTCTTTCCTGCCTTTTGCAACGTTGTCGTCAATAAGTCTGTATTCTGTTCTTCTGATATATTTTTAATTATGACCTCAAGTGGCAAGTTCCACGAATGAGAAAGTACCATTATGTTGAAATTTAAGATTAACCAATAGGAGTAAAGGATAAATAGATAAAAAAGTGTGGGCGTACTGGGTCGGTTGGATTAAGAGATAGGAATTAGGCTATAAAACAAATAATCAATATGGGAAAAAAGAAAAGAAAATATGAAAGAAGGGAAGTGTGGGAGGGAAGATTTAGAGCTAGAGTGAGCGGAAAAGCCGAGGGTAAGTGACAGAATCTGGGGTAGCACTACTGATAAATTGGGGAGAGATAAACAATTAACACATGTGACCATTGGTTCAGCGTTATGTCTTGCCTTTCCCTGCACCCGGCCCTGTATGAATGGGACGCAGTGAGTGACTGGCATGGAATGCTGTGTGTGAGACGGTTATGTTCTGAATGGTTCTGTGAATGTCAATTGAGAAGATGGGTTGACTGAGCGAGGATGCCGGTGGATGTCTGAGCTGGAACACAGTAAAGATGCTTCCTGTTCCTGCACTGGTGTCAGTGTAATGCATGGCCAGGAACCCAACTTCTCAATGGTGACGAGGATGCTAGCTGTGCTGGGGCGACAGCACTTGGACATGAGAAGTACATCCACTGCCTCCTCTGACCCCACAAACAAGAGAAGATCCTCTCTCGAGGTAGGAGCTCCGTGAGCTGCAGTGGGGCCAGTGAGGGCCACCAATTGATGTAAAGAAGCAGCACCAGGTCCTGGAGGCCTATCATGTCTGGAAGGGGCAGACAGAGGATCTGTGGGGCCAAGGGCCCATCAGGTCTGCAATGGGCAGGCAGACTGGGCAGACATAGCAGTGCTGCACAGGGCAGCAGAGTGATTTCAGTGCTGGTAGGAGTTTCCAGGAACAAACAGAGTAAATGGCTGTATGGAAGCAGAAAGTGCCATTACTGAGTGGGGCAGCCAAGGGACCAGGAAAAGTGTGTGACGGTGCTGGAAGCCGTCTGAGCCTGAGAGGAGAGAGGCGGCTAGTATCATGGTCGCAAGGAGCAATACCTCACCTAGCGCTTGGAGGGCAGTGACCAGGGGTTGCTGTTTTTAAATAAAGGCAAACGGCACCGGAACTCCGAGGAGAGTCATGTGAGAGGCAGTGACTCTTACCCGTGTCCTGGTGGAGGCAAGTACGGGCCCCTACTGCACTTTGATCGGGTGTGCAGTAGCTGAGTTTTGTCTTTTGGCAGCAGCGGTCTGGCAGCTCTTCGCGGAGGTGCCAGGATCATGCAGGCAACTGTGTGCAGTTTGGACTGATGCCTGCATGTGGTGCTCCATCCTGCTTGAAGGTGGCTTGCAGAATGGTGACGTATGCCAATGTTGCTGGGTACTGCGCTTTCTAGCTTGCCCGTTACAGCGTTTGAGACAGCGCTCGTTACTGATTACGCTGAGTGATCCAGCTTCTCTTCCCATCCTTCAAGAGAACTAAGGTTCTGGGCGCTTTGCCTGCATGAATATGCTGCGACTGAACAAGAACAAACACCAGTGTTTCTGACCTGTCTGTAACGCACTGCTTCAAGCCACAGACAAGGGCTCTGGTCATGAAAGTGGGTGATTGACAGCAACAGTAATTTAGCCTGTCCCTGCCCGTCCATCACTTCAAGATAAAGAAGCATGATTGGGTTTTGGAGGTTTTATTCCTCACTATATTATCAAGTTTCTGTCCTGATGAAGGCCCTTTCAATTAAAAGGGAGACCAAGTCTGGATGCAGTCTACCTCGACCTTGTGGGCCGAAACGCACCGCGTCGACACCATTCCCCGCAAATTCATCCATTGCTAATAGAACACTCCGGCGAGGTGATAGGTACTAAGTACCTGATAATCATCAAGAAACGAATTCACCACTGTCTATCTATGCGTTTCTGATGTTACCCGATGTACCGTACGGGATAACACCATATGCTTTATCCAAACCCAAATTATAGTGTGATATCTTTTATGTGATTTATGTATTTTTAACACAAAAAGAGAAAAGAGAGACTCAAGATGAGTCGACAATAAAAAATATGATGTTCTAATTGAAATAACAGTATGGCTTGTCAGACTGGGAGCTGATATTTGGTATGACTTTAAGGGGTGCACTTGGTCCTCATCATAGAAAGTCAGAGAAAAATGCACGAGCAGGAGGTAGTTTGTGGTTCTCTTTGTCTTTGCTTCATGAGCCCCTTTTTACACCACAAACCCCTGTAAGGGGATTCAATTCAACACTACAGCTAAGTCAACGCCTAGTCTATAATACTGAATGAAAACCCTTATTGATATATCTTTAGGTCCAGTTCATGCGTTCTGGATGACTACCCCTATATAACACCCCTCTCTTGGAATCCCCCTGACCCCACTGAGCCAAGAAGTAGTTCTGTTTTGCAAGTTTAAAAGGTTTATTTGATAAATTAAACAATATAGATATATAGATCACGCTTTATAATAAATTAATAATTGAATATCACACTTAATCTAATATGATAAATATTAACAATGGAGAATCTGGCACTAACACGCTTCTTGATAATCACTAAGGAGTTGACATGACATGGATAAGGTAGCAACAATACTTTTATGGTTTCAAATGGATGCAATGTGGAATGAAATGCAGTACAGAAAATACTCAATATGATTTCAACAAAACAATGTAATCACTTTTCTCTGGCAATCCCCTCCCCCCTTTTATGCAATGCAAGGAAGTGGAAGGAAGGCACACAATCCTCAGAAATGCAATTCAATGTAATTCAGTTCAATCCCCAGCAAGCTTAGACTACAGAAGTTTGAAAACACAGGCCCAAATTGCTTTGATATGTGCTGGCAATGAATTGAAAAGTATGCTAAAATACTTTTAATTCCCTTTCAGAGGTTCAGGGTGATTGGTATCTAGTTAATATTAGTCCAGGCTCACACTAGCAATGATGCAGGGATAGTTAGCAGGTTAAACGAATTTCTGGCAAATGGAAGGCAAGCAGCAGCAATTTTTCCACGTGAAGAAATTTGCAAATCGCGGCAAAATTCGCGGATGCGCCGAGCGCTATTACAGAGGAAGCACAAGGACTATCTCTATCGTTTTGGGGTCCTAGGAAAGCCTAGGATCTCAGCTTCCAAATAAAAGTTACTGCAAGTCTCTAGCATAAACGGTTGCGGAGATATGAGCGATTGAATAAAGGTCGTTTTTCAGATTTGAAATTTTAAACGCACACTTTTTCAGCTTTAAAAATGATGGCAGGATAACACAATTGCTAAGCTGCAGTTCTACTTAGATTAAAAATGGATTGAATTATATTATTTTAACTAGGAGATTGGTTCTGCACAGTTTTCTAGGTACTCACACTATATTCTTGAGTGAAATGGGCCTCATCACGGATCTGGTCAGGGTTTTAAATTCGCCTCTGGTCTCTGCACTTCACAGTGATCTGGGACAGCTCTCTCTGGTTCTCTGGTCTGGGTCTCTAGTTCTGGATAGATTGAAGTCTCTAGTTTGGCTCTCTGGAGGTTTGATGGAGGTAAAGCATGGATTTTTCCGGCAGAGCGTCCCGCTGCAGATGGAATTGAAAAGTCCCTATCTGTCCTGTCTGTCTGCTTTTTTGTGTTTAGAATGTGGGTGTGTTCTAGCATCACTGACCCTACCTCTCTCTCAGCTTCTAATTGGTCAAACTTCCATTTATCATTTGATTGGGGAATGAACTGTGAGTCAGAGGGATGTCATTTTACAGCCTGCAGAAAGTCCACTCCTCCTGTCAACTTACACACAAATCTAGATTTGAAACAAATACATATTTGCAGAGGTACATATTGTTTTAAAATCATATGCACCCATCATGCATTACAGGAGGTATACCCTGTTCAAACTCTGCTCTTCCTGGGAGCTTGCATTCAGAAATGGCACATATTTCACTTTTTAACTGATTTTGCAATTTCTGACATTGACCCAACTTTACATACATGTGCGCAGGGAGTACGGACATTAACTGATGAAGTTTCAGATTTTTAACATGCATACATTTAGAGTTATCCCCACTTTTCCGCTGACACCCCCCTGAACATACCACCGGTTCTAAAAACCTCTTAAACTGTGGGCAGAAAAATCACAAGAATTATGGTATCATTTATAAAATTTTCACATGTCCGCTCTATGAGTTATTCATCTTTTTAAAGTTATGTTCTGGCTCCAAAGGGGTGTGGTTTACCCTCAGCACAAGGTTGAATTTCTGGTTTTTCCAGTTCTGCCAAGCCAGCTTGCTCTCACAGGCAGTGCCCCTCCCCTTTCCTCAGGAGGAAGCCACTTTTTACGACCATTTACGTCTCCTGCCAATAAAACCTTTGCCTGAGCCAGGACAGGGCTTTGTTCACTTTCCTGCAGAGCACAGGTAATTCAATTATCAGATAGATGGCATATCCTTAGTGTGAGCAGCAAAAGGGCAGCTAGGCCTGGGAACACAGCTGTGACTCAAGTTTCACTCCTGATGGGGGTAGTTGCCAGGCAGAATTCAGTCCCTTAAGCCAGGTTTCAGATAAAATGTCACTTTTTGTTCCCCAGTTCCTGCATTCAAATAAAACTAAACATTTTTACATATGCAGCTAGAAGGCTGATTCTAAGTTTAAAACTATGACATTTAAACAATTGCAACCTATGTGACACTCAAAAGTAGGTCACTCAGTCAATTTAAACATTTAGATTTTAGTGTCTTTAAATCCAGTGCAACTTAAACTGCTGACTCCATAGCTCAGCCAGTTTTGTTATAAGCATTGTTCTGGGCTCTTCATTTCCCAGATTTTGTAGGCACACAAAACTCCATTCTACCAAATGTCTGCTGGTGTTCAGTGAATATTTTGCACATATTGCAATGTTTGAAATAGGCACTTTGGCTTGCCTTCAGAGAAACACAGGGTGGTTTTAAACTGCCGGCTTTTGGATAGTGGTGAGTACTGGTACTGCACCCATTTTTGGGATTTAAGAATGACTTCCCCACAATTCTAGGTTGCATTTGGCAATCAGCATTGCCATTCCCAATGGTTTCAGACTACTGTGCGGGTAGTCCAATGGTGGTTTTAGGCAGTGTCCTTCTGTGCCCATAACATCGGCAAAAATGAGTGGCAGCCTATTCTTCATGCATTTCCCTGTGCATTTTCTGGGAAGCTCTGGCCATCATGATGTTTTCCATGTCAGTACTGCACAGTTTTGAGGTATGGCTCGGATGCATGGGTAAATACATCCCACAAGCCCCACTCTTGCGATGGCCATTCTATTTCACGAATGGGACTCGCAAGACCTGGGATGTTTCCTCATCTTCTTCCAATAGATGGCACAGTTCAGCATCTTCTTCTCCATCCGGTACTGATCGATCGGTTCTCCTCGCCGGTCCTGATGGGAAGATTGGGCGGTACCCCGGGCCCATTGGATCTTCGTTCCTGGTCTCCGGATCGCCCTCCTTGGCCCGTCTTCAGGTTTTCTTTCTCCTAGGACGACAAAGGAAGAGCGGCAATACCTACTCATAGACGTTTTTCCACCACTGTTGAGATAGTGGGGCAGCATATGCATTTCATCATAACGAAACATTACATTCTTATTTTGAAAAAAAAACAGTATAACTAAGAGACAGTTTCATGTAAATCACAATATTTTAGAGACTAGATGTGGTATGTTTTATGGTTGGAACTGAATTAGTCTGAGACAGTACCCGCTAGGATTCCAGAGGATTCCTCCAGTTGTTGCAGAGTGTGCCTGGGATGGCAACATTTCAACTGGTTTATGTGGACCCACTTGTCTTCCCCCTCTGCCAAAGGACCTTTGGGGATGTGGATTTTGTAGGCCACAGGGGAGATCTTATCGACGATCTCAAAGGGTCCCTTCCATGTAGGCAAAAATTTGCGCTGCTTGGCCTGGTTCCTTTGGAAGTTGTATAGATAGACCCGGTCCCCCACCTGATATTCCTTCCTGGAAGTTTTCAGGTCATAATGGGTCTTCATGCTATCAGCCGATCTTTCTAGATTCCGCTGAGCATAAGCAAAAGCATGTTGAAGGTGTTTCCTTAAATTCTCCACATACTCATGAGTAGTGGAGGCATTTATCAGTGTCTGCTCTTGGGTCCTGTAGAGCAAATGCTGCGGAAGCACCATCTTGCGCCCAGTCATCAACTCAAATGGTGACATTTTGGTTGCAGATGAAGGGGTAGATCTGATGGCCATTAGGACCAGAGGTAATCGGATATCCCAACTTGGCCCAGAATCTGCCACAAACTTTTTTAAGATGCTCACAATGGTTCGGTTATATCTCTCCACTGCCCCAGAAGAAGCTGGTCTATAAGCAATATGCAGCTTTCTCTTGACCCCCAGTATCTCCCACATCTTTGTCATTACTTCACTGGTGAAGTGGCTACCTCTGTCTGACTCAATCCTTTGAGGTAGACCAAAACGGGAAAAGATGTGGTTAATCATCAAGGCAGCTGCCGTTTCTGCCTTGCAGTTTGGGGCTGGGAGACATTCCACCCACTTGGTAAACAAGCATGTCACAGTCAACATGTACTTATTCCCCCTAGCCGAGCGAATCACAGGGCCCACAAAGTCGATTTGTAAATCTGACCATGGCAGTGTCATTCCCCTCTTTTGTAAAGGCGCCCGGTGCGTGAGGGATGATGGCTGAAATTGTGCACACACAAGACACCCCTTCAAGTATTGGTCGAGGTCCTGCCCCATGTGTGGCCAGTATGCAACCTCTCTTAAGATTTCCAATGTTGTGTGAAACCCCCTATGACCGGCAGTGGCCGCATCATGGGCGTGACTTAACATCAGGCTTCGGAATGAGGTAGGAACCACCCACTGATCGTGGCCAGCTTTGGATTTCCTTACCAGCAAACCGTCTTGGATCCGGAACATTTTTGGACATTTCATCAACACTCTTAGGTCCTCTTTCCCAATATAATCGGTATCCGTCAGGGGAAAGTTCTCAGGGTCCTCAAGGTGCTGGTAAAATTTACCAATTATTGGATCCCCCTTCTGAGCAGTAATCAAATCAGCATCAGGGGTCTCCTTACTCCATTGTGCAATTGAAAGGTCGTTGTGAGCATTTGTCTGGGACCTAGTGATGGCAGTGACCTGGATTTCCCCCAACAGGGACTCAATCTCAATTAGATCCCCTTGGATGGCCCCGGTTTTGGCCAGCTGATCAGCTAAGTCATTTCCAGTTTTGTCTGGTCCCTCTACTTTGGAATGACCCTTAATCTTCTTCCAATAGATGGTCATCCCATTCGATGTGACCAGATCATCAATGTTTTGGATCAACTTCCCATGTTTCAAGGGTTTGTTGTTAGCACATAACATGCCTCTGGTTTTCCAATTAACCAGGTGCTCCACGAACCCGTTCCGTACATAATCCGAATCTGTGATTATGACCAGTTCGCGGAGTTGATGCTGGACAGCAGTGAGGATGGCCTGATGCACAGCCATCAGTTCTGCCACCTGACTACTTCGGGGACCAATTTTGTATCCAGCGGAGGGTTCTGGGGACTCATTCACCCATGCATTCCCTACGCCAGCCACCAGTTCTTTCTCCCCGTTGTTGTCAACATGGTAAGAGCATCCATCCACATAGACAGTGGGCATTCCCTCACACTTGTCCTCTTCAAAGACTTTGTGTGGGGAATTAAGGTATGCCTCCATGTTGTCCTTGATTTTTAGACTTTCGTCCTCGAGACAGTTTTCTCTGGCACAATCATGCAAGTCAGCCAGACCTTGCGCGAGGGGACTCTTCTTGTTTTGGCCATATCGGACCTCCACAGGAAAGCCTTGCATTGACAGAATCCAGGAAGTAATTCGGGAATTACTCACATTTCCGGCCCGGATTCTGTCACTTTGGAGATATTGCAGAGGCTGGTGTGGAGTCTCCACTATGATGTGCTCCCCCTGGATAAACGGGCGGTAATTCTTCAATGCCCACACCGTCGCCAGGAGTGCCTTCTCACAATCGTTGAATTTCTCCTCCACAGAGGATAAAGTTTTGCTCGCATAGGAGATTACTTTATTGACCTTGTCATGCTTTTGATATAATACTGCCGTCAAGCACGTATTAGAGAACCCTGTCTCCAGGAAGAACTCCTTGTTTCTGACCGGGTAAGCTAGGCAAGGCGCTTGTGAGAGGCTTCTTTTGAGTTGTTTTACTGCCTCGGATTGTTCTGGACCCCATTCCCACTTGACCCCCCCCTTCAGGAGATGAATCAGGGGTCTGGTGATCTCTGCGTAGCCCTCAATGAACTTTCTGCTGTAATTAGTCAGTCCAAGGAGGCTCCTTAGTTCCCGCAGAGTTGTGGGGTCTTTCAGTTTCTGAAGTGCTTCCACTTTCTTTTCCTGGGGACAGAGACCCTGAGGAGTAATCTCATGCCCCAAGAAATTAACACGGGTTCTACACCACTGTGCTTTCTGAAAGGAAAGTTTTGCTCCGGCGGCCCTCAACTGTGTCAGAACATAACGGATCTCCGCTATGTGTTCCTCAACAGTTGAGCTTTTGATGAGGACATCATCTACATAAGCCAGGTTACCCCTTGCACCCAAGTCAGGCATGGCCTTGTGTAGAAAAATGTTGAATTCATTGCCGGAGTTGAGGTATCCGAAGGGAGTCCGGGTCCATGTGTACTGCTAGCCCCCAAAGGTAAAAGCCAGTTTGTATTGGTCCTCCCTGCTGACAGGCACGGTCCAGTATCCATTGGTCAGGTCTATTGCAGTGAATACCTGTGACCCCTGAATCTGGGCCAGCCCTTGGTCAATGTAGGGCAGAGGCCATCGGGAAGTATGGACCCGTTTGTTGAGCTCCCTAAGGTCGGCGCAGAGTCTCCACTGGCCGTTTGGCTTCAATATTCCCAGCACCGGATTATTGAAGGTGCTGTGGACGGGACGGATTATTCCCCGGGACTCAAGGTTCTTAATTATTTCAGTAAAGGACTCCATTGATGCGAGAGGCAAGCGATATTGCTTCACAAACACAGGAGTCATGCCAGGGTCCGTGGGGATTGTTGTTGTGTGGATGTCAGTGCGACCACAGTCATATGAGTCTACCGCAAAGAGATCTTGGAAATCCAAGAAAACTCGTTTCAACTTTTGCTTTTGTTCCAGAGTCACACAGGCATCAGCTAGGTTGACTCTCTCTTCCACCATCTGCCTGAAGCCTGGAAAGACTTCTGGCTTGGCTATCTCAGCGGCCTCCTCCAGCTGGGTGGAGAAGTCCCTGGTCAGAGTGCTGATTTGGACCGGAGGCTTCAGGTGGGAAAGGCAGCCCTCATGGACCTGGAAAATCACCTCATCCCTCCTGAAGTCACAAGTCACATCTTCCTTACCATAGGGGCAGGAAGTGTACACCAGGAAGTTCCCCCCATGCCGGGTAAAAATCCTGTCTGGTGTTGTATTGTCCTCACTGTCACTGTCAAAACAGTCCTTGGGGATTGGTCCTAACAGTTCATTTCTAAGATCAATGGAGAAATGTCGGTCATCAACCGCCATTCCAATAATGGTGCCTGCGGCTAGAGTAATACTCTTTAAGTCGCTGTTATCCACCTCTATTGGAATGGTGTCATGTTCTTTGTTGACTAATGGTGTTGGGTTTACCCCCAACCCTTGCTGTTGGAGAGAAGCATTTAGATGTATGTAAGCATCAGGGTTTTTCAACTCTTGTCCCCTTTTAACTTTCACTTCCAGGGAGAATTGTCGGGTCCTTTCTGGGATGGTGACTTCCTCTTTAACCTGAATTTCAACTGCATAAGGTAGCAATTGAGCTGACCTAAATGCTTTTTCTGGATCATCAAAGCCCATGGGATTATCCGCTAATCGGGACCAAGCTTTGAAGTTTATTAGGTCCAAACTAATGGCAAAGCGATTGAGAATGTCACTGCCTAAGTAAAAGGCGGCAGGGACGTCTCGCACGACCCAACAATTGTGGACTATGCTCTTGTTGCCAATGGAGATTTTGAGCATACACCTGCTTGGCAGGAGATGTTTGGAATTAGGTGCTTCCAGGTCCATTTCCCATTTGTCTATCAGTTTGAAGGTGGGAATGGCTGGATCTTTTGGGAGTTGGCGAAACATGGCTTCGCTGATGAAGCTCTTACCGTTGTTCACACACACTCGAGCGAGAACAGAGTCCTTCCCATCATTTAACTGAACAGGGATGAACAACTGCTCACCAATTTGCTGAATATCAGCCAGGCTTTGAGCTGATTTCACATCTTTCTGGACTATAGGAGTGGGAGTTTCAGATTGTGGATTGGTATAGAATTTCAGAGTGTTTCCTTCCAGCGTGGAATACCACCTTAAACTGGAAGGAAGGTTGATTTTCAGAAATAGAGAGGACCCCCCATCACCAGTCTGTTGTCCTACTGCTATTACTGTCACGTCTGGAATTTGGTTGTTCTGGAAGTGAAATTCTACTTGGTCAGATTTTTGTTCAACCATGTGGCAGGTGCCGTTTAAACTAACATGGTTGACACTCTGTTTTAATTTTATTGGTCGGCTAGTCTGGGTCCAGAGGACCTTGTTTACACAATCTATTAGGGGTGACAACCTTCTCAGGAGGTCATTCCCTAGTAAACAAGGGGTGCCCTCCGGGGTCACAACTATGACCGGGTGTTTCAACTTATGTCGCCCAATTTTAATGTCCAAGTCTGCAGTCCCCTCAACGGGAATTTCCTTCCCGTCAAAGTTCTGTAGTTGTCCCGGAAGAGAGGTGAGAGGAATTTGGTAATTCTCTCCCCTTCCTGCATTCAGTTCGTCAAAGGCCCTTCTGGACAGAAGGGTAGCTTGAGATCCAGTGTCCACCAGTGCCGAGATTGTACCCTGCCCCTGTACTTGTACCGGGGCATAATATCTTCCCTCCTTCTCCTCAAGGGGGCACAGGTAATGTACATTTTTGGACAACTGGTGGGCTAACTTTCTGGTTTTGGACATTGCTAGCGAAGAGATTTGGGCAGAATTCTGTGGAGAGTCTTGGGAATCTGAAAGAAAAATTTGGCAACTGGAGATCAGAGCCATTGTGGGTTCCCCTGGTTCCAGTTCTGGGCCGCCCCCCCCTTTTTGGAGGCAGTCCCCAGTATGGGTTTGAACCCGGGGATTTTCTTGCTGTTGGTTCTGGGATGAGATGGTGGGCGGCGGTAGCTCAGTCTCCACATCTCCCCAGTCTGGATTTGCATTCCTAGGGACCCATTTTTCTTTGGGAGGAGTTCCCCCCTCTCTGAAGGAGAAGATCCTTTTCCCAGGATCCTCTGAGGATCCCTCTCCCTCAAATTGGAAGATCTGTACCTCCTCCTCAAACTGAGTCTGTTTGGGTCTTTTGTTTCTCCTACCCCCCTTCTGCTCCTTAGGAGGCAGACTTTCAGGGGCAAGAGATTTCGTTTCCGGTTCCTGGGTTTCCAGGGGCTGTTTACAAGTGCGGAAGGAAGCTTCCTCCAAGGCTTTACACCCCCCTTCCCTTTGTGCCTCCTCCCTGGGAACCGGTGAGGTATCGGGGTGCTGCCCCCGTCATTGTTCTGGAGCACCAGGTCCAGAGTTGGGTGCGTTCTGCGCCGGCATGCCGATCTGAGGGTTCTGCTGAGCCCTCAGTATGTGACCCATATCCCGCGCCATGTTTTGAACCTGGCGCTCTAACTGGGAAACCCGCTCAGGCTGATACGGGGCCCTGTTTTCTCCCCTGGGCTGATCCCGGGAAGGGTAGCTGTCCCTCCTCTGGTAATACCCCGGGTTGGGAAGATTTGGGTACCCCTCCACCCTTGGCCTCCCCTCTCCCGGATTCAGTGGTCTGGGCTCAGGGAATTGGGGAAAGAAGGATGGATGGTTTTGGGGCTGAAAGTTGGGTGGATACCTGGGGAAAAAGTTCTGCCCAGGATTTGGAGAGTTTCTGCCCTCCGGTGGGAAGTTAGGAGGGAAGTTCCCTGGGTTAGGTGCTTGGCTGGATCCCCCCCCTTGGGCTGGAGGAGTCCACACATAACCCAGGATGGGTCTGTTTCCCTTGTAACGGGGACTTACATAATCAGGAGAGCGAGGGACCCCATTTGTGGGGCTGCCTCCCTGGCTCCCTGTCTGTGACTGGCCCGAGGACCTTCTGGGCCTAGCATTATTAGGTGCAGGTAGGTTTTTAGGCCCCCCCATCTCCAAATCTAAAACGGGGGTGACCTTTACCTCTGCCACCTTGGCAGCAGCAGGGGTGGTGTTGGCTTTGGGGTTTTTTTGGGCATTACTTTTGCTATCTACCGGTTTCTGCACCTCATAGATCCGGGTAGCCTGTTCAATGACCCAGTCTAAAGATCTTTTCTCGTGAAAATCCCTCACGAGCTGGGTCATGATATATTTGGGCAAGGCATGGAAAAACGTATTTATGAACTCTCTACTATCTGTGCGCACCCTTCTTGTGGTCTGTGCAAAAGCACGCTTTAACTCCTGCACAAATTCTTGTGGGGCCTGATCCTCCCCACATTGCAAATTGTAGGCTGCCTTGCGAGCCTCTTGAGGATTTCTGTGAACAGAAAAATGTTTCAGGATGGCCGCCTTATAGGTGGACCATCTTAAATGATTTTGGTCCTCCAGCCCCGCAAAGAAACTGGAGTATTCCGGGGAGAAGGTCCACTTTACATATTGAATACAGCTTTGGCTGTCCTTCAAATGGAAAGTCTCCATCATTTGTTCAAACAACTCTAAGTGCTCCCAAACAGAATACTTAGCGTTCTTATGGTAAGGCGTAATGACGCTCCTGATCGCCTTAATCTGCTTTAAGGGGTCCTTAAGCAAGGCCCTTTTTGCCTTATTGGCCTTTTTGGTTCGGGTAACCCTTGTCCATTCATCCTCGGACTCAGAGGCACTGCTCCCAGAGGTTCCCGTCTGATCTTCCAGGTTTTCCCGGATTCTGCGAGCCTGGGAATGGCTGGCAGAATGTGGGGACCTGGTCTCCTGTGTCCTGCGCAGTTCAGAGGAGTCTTCAGATTCCTCCTTGCTGCCAGGATTTGATGGGTACCCCCTCCACTGACCTAACTGGGCAGAGGTTTTCAGGATGCCCTTAATGGGCCTACTCTCCTGGGGTTCCCCACTGAACTGTACTGTACTTGGGTGCCCATACCCGGATGCCCACCCCTCCATTCCTGAGTGGTACTGGCCTATGAGCCCCATACTTTTAGCTGGATAGTAATCTGCCATCCCTGTGGCCCTGTGCTCATGTGCACCAGGGGACATGGGGGTGGCAGAGTCCAGGGACTGAGAAGTATGAGGGCCTCTGGTACTAGGGCTCCTGAGGTTATGCTCCGGAGTTTCCATTTCCCAGCGAACCTCATCTCTATCCGCCCCTGCTCCCTGTTGCAATGCAAGAGCCTGCATTTGTGCCTTCAGTTCCTCTGTTAAGGCCTTACTCGACTCTATCAGTTTCTCCTGCATCGCTACCTGTTGCTGGAGCCTCTCATTGTGCTGGCAGAGAGCCTCATTTTCCCTCTGTGCCTCCTGGTTGGTCCTGGAGAACTGGGCCAGTCTTTGCTGCAGGAGGTTTACCTCCTGGGCAATGTCCCTATTGGCCTGCTCCTTTCTTGCTAGAGCATCTTCCACCCTTCTGGTGTGCTCTACCAAGTTCTGGTTTTCTTTTTGGAGATCACCCAGCCCCTGGAGGGCCAGGTGATTTTCTTCAATTTCCTTTTTTAAGTGGCAGACTTCCTGGCCTATGGCGTCTCTTTCCTGACTAAGAGCCTGCATCTGCGCCGCCAGGTCGTCCCTTTGCCTTTGGAAGGCGCCGGCTTTCTGGCGCTCCTGATCAAACTCTGCCTGGGTATCCAGGTCTTTCAAAATTAGTTTGTTGCTCTCCTCTTTCTCTCTGTCTAGTTGGATTTGCAGGGTGGCTACCTGCTCTGTGCATGCCCTGTTGAAATTGATCTGTTGCTCCAGCTTTTTCTGGCTCTGCAGTAGGGAGTTCAAACTGTCTTGGTGCTCCTTCTGCAAGGCCAGAAATCTGGTATCCTGGTCTGTCTTTTCCTGTTGTAGGATGCCCATATCCTCTTTTATTTTAATGATATATTGCCTACTATCATTTTCTGCCTCCTGGCTCCTCTGCAGCCTCTGCTCAGAAGAGTCCAGATCAGATTGGGCCTTCTGTAATGCCATCTGTTGCCTATTTGCCAGATTTTGGCTTTCAGCACATCTATCCTGCATGTCTCCCATATATAGGTACAGGTATGCTGCTATCCTGGCAATCTTATTGTGTTCCTCTTTGGCTTTAGGAGCCATATATAGTTCACTCAGGGCCACGTGTAAGGGACCCTGATCTCTATATATATCTGACCCTGTTTCAGTGACCTGTTGTGTGATGGCCTGCAACCACACATCCTGGCCCTGTTCGGTCCATTCACCTCTCACAAATAGCTTATGCAAGAGGTGCTCTCTGGCTATTTTCATGTCTACTAAGGTCGTCATTCTAGAGATTGGTCTCTGTCCTGACTTACAGAAGTTTGTATTTTATTTTTGCAGAACAGAACTTTTCTTGGAGTGTCCCTTTTGAGGAATGCTTCACAGCGTAATGCAGCGTGGTGATCCGACCGGATGTATGTATCCCGTCAGTTCGCACACTGTATTAAGCTGCACAAATGGTAAATCTAACCCAACGTCTCGGCTCGAGCCCCCAATTTGTAAGGGGATTCAATTCAACACTACAGCTAAGTCAACGCCTAGTCTATAATACTGAATGAAAACCCTTATTGATATATCTTTAGGTCCAGTTCATGCGTTCTGGATGACTACCCCTATATAACACCCCTCTCTTGGAATCCCCCTGACCCCACTGAGCCAAGAAGTAGTTCTGTTTTGCAAGTTTAAAAGGTTTATTTGATAAATTAAACAATATAGATATATAGATCACGCTTTATAATAAATTAATAATTGAATATCACACTTAATCTAATATGATAAATATTAACAACGGAGAATCTGGCACTAACACGCTTCTTGATAATCACTAAGGAGTTGACATGACATGGATAAGGTAGCAACAATACTTTTATGGTTTCAAATGGATGCAATGTGGAATGAAATGCAGTACAGAAAATACTCAATATGATTTCAACAAAACAATGTAATCACTTTTCTCTGGCAATCCCCTCCCCCCTTTTATGCAAAGCATAGAAGTGGAAGGAAGGCACACAATCCTCAGAAATGCAATTCAATCTAATTCAGTTCAATCCCCAGCAAGCTTAGACTACAGAAGTTTGAAAACACAGGCCCAAATTGCTTTGATATGTGCTGGCAATGAATTGAAAAGTATGCTAAAATACTTTTAATTCCCTTTCAGAGGTTCAGGGTGATTGGTATCTAGTTAATATTAGTCCAGGCTCACACTAGCAATGATGCAGGGATAGTTAGCAGGTTAAACGAATTTCTGGCAAATGGAAGGCAAGCAGCAGCAATTTTTCCACGTGAAGAAATTTGCAAATCGCGGCAAAATTCGCGGATGCGCCGAGCGCTATTACAGAGGAAGCACAAGGACCATCTCTATCGTTTTGGGGTCCTAGGCAAGCCCAGGATCTCAGCTTCCAAATAAAAGTTACTGCAAGTCTCTAGCACAAACGGTTGCAGAGATATGAGCGATTGAATAAAGGTCGTTTTTCAGATTTGAAATTTTAAACGCACACTTTTTCAGCTTTAAAAATGATGGTAGGATAACACAATTGCTAAGCTGCAGTTCTACTTAGATTAAAAATGGATTGAATTATATTATTTTAACTAGGAGATTGGTTCTGCACAGTTTTCTAGGTACTCACACTATATTCTTGAGTGAAATGGGCCTCATCACGGATCTGGTCAGGGTTTTAAATTCGCCTCTGGTCTCTGCACTTCACAGTGATCTGGGACAGCTCTCTCTGGTTCTCTGGTCTGGGTCTCTAGTTCTGGATAGATTGAAGTCTCTAGTTTGGCTCTCTGGAGGTTTGATGGAGGTAAAGCATGGATTTTTCCGGCAGAGCGTCCCGCTGCAGATGGAATTGAAAAGTCCCTATCTGTCCTGTCTGTCTGCTTTTATGTGTTTAGAATGTGGGTGTGTTCTAGCATCACTGACCCTACCTCTCTCTCAGCTTCTAATTGGTCAAACTTCCATTTATCATTTGATTGGGGAATGAACTGTGAGTCAGAGGGATGTCATTTTACAGCCTGCAGAAAGTCCACTCCTCCTGTCAACTTACACACAAATCTAGATTTGAAACAAATACATATTTGCAGAGGTACATATTGTTTTAAAATCATATGCACCCATCATGCATTACAGGAGGTATACCCTGTTCAAACTCTGCTCTTCCTGGGAGCTTGCATTCAGAAATGGCACATATTTCACTTTTTAACTGATTTTGCAATTTCTGACATTGACCCAACTTTACATACATGTGCGCAGGGAGTACGGACATTAACTGATGAAGTTTCAGATTTTTAACATGCATACATTTAGAGTTATCCCCACTTTTCCGCTGACACCCCCCTGAACATACCACCGGTTCTAAAAACCTCTTAAACTGTGGGCAGAAAAATCACAAGAATTATGGTATCATTTATAAAATTTTCACATGTCCGCTCTATGAGTTATTCATCTTTTTAAAGTTATGTTCTGGCTCCAAAGGGGTGTGGTTTACCCTCAGCACAAGGTTGAATTTCTGGTTTTTCCAGTTCTGCCAAGCCAGCTTGCTCTCACAGGCAGTGCCCCTCCCCTTTCCTCAGGAGGAAGCCACTTTTTACGACCATTTACGACTCCTGCCAATAAAACCTTTGCCTGAGCCAGGACAGGGCTTTGTTCACTTTCCTGCAGAGCACAGGTAATTCAATTATCAGATAGATGGCATATCCTTAGTGTGAGCAGCAAAATGGCAGCTAGGCCTGGGAACACAGCTGTGACTCAAGTTTCACTCCTGATGGGGGTAGTTGCCAGGCAGAATTCAGTCCCTTAAGCCAGGTTTCAGATAAAATGTCACTTTTTGTTCCCCAGTTCCTGCATTCAAATAAAACTAAACATTTTTACATATGTAGCTAGAAGGCTGATTCTAAGTTTAAAACTATGACATTTAAACAATTGCAACCTATGTGACACTCAAAAGTAGGTCACTCAGTCAATTTAAACATTTAGATTTTAGTGTCTTTAAATCCAGTGCAACTTAAACTGCTGACTCCATAGCTCAGCCAGTTTTGTTATAAGCATTGTTCTGGGCTCTTCATTTCCCAGATTTTGTAGGCACACAAAACTCCATTCTACCAAATGTCTGCTGGTGTTCAGTGAATATTTTGCACATATTGCAATGTTTGAAATAGGCACTTTGGCTTGCCTTCAGAGAAACACAGGGTGGTTTTAAACTGCCGGCTTTTGGATAGTGGTGAGTACTGGTACTGCACCCATTTTTGGGATTTAAGAATGACTTCCCCACAATTCTAGGTTGCATTTGGCAATCAGCATTGCCATTCCCAATGGTTTCAGACTACTGTGCGGGTAGTCCAATGGTGGTTTTAGGCAGTGTCCTTCTGTGCCCATAACATCGGCAAAAATGAGTGGCAGCCTATTCTTCATGCATTTCCCTGTGCATTTTCTGGGAAGCTCTGGCCATCATGATGTTTTCCATGTCAGTACTGCACAGTTTTGAGGTATGGCTCGGATGCATGGGTAAATACATCCCACACCCCTCAATAAAAAACATAGGGAAGAACCTGTTGTATAGAGGTATTTTCATTTCTTCCAGCTGAGTTGTGCTTAGGTTTTATGTTCTGTTGTGCTGATGCTCGTACATTTGGTATGGTAGTGTAGTCAGGTCAGGCCAGTGTATTTTTTACATCTGCGGTGCGCTTGAGTTTTGGATGTCGTGTCCTCTGTTTGGTGAGGTTTATAGTGCACTGATTTCAGCTGCGTCTTAACATTTCCCCTCACAGGGTGAATCCTAAGTTTATGCCGTAGCATTTTCTTTTACAGGTTGGACCTTGTGTTTAAAGTGTGTTAGGACATGGACTCCTTAAGTGAGTAGTGGTTTGTGTTGTGCAAGTCATGACACATATGTTTTTAAGTGTTCTTCTTTCAGGTTGGACCATGCACTTTTTAATGAGTGTAAAGTTCATCAGGACATGGACCCCCTAAATTAGCATGACAATGAGCACATTATGGCCCATGATTCGCTAACCCTTTTAGTTCACAGAGTGGCGTTTTACTGAAGAACATTTAATGAGAAATGGAACTTCAGGTGCACAGCCGCAGTGCTCACGCAAAAGAGCACGAAAGAATTACCCTCATGTATCCAGTGCACCGTGGAAAGCGTTGTGAATCATTTGTGCGAGTGTCATGATGAGGTGTGTGTGTACTCGGCTTCCTGGATTTGAGTTGTTGAAGTTGTTGAATGTGGTCTTTCTGCACAGGCGTTGTGTGGGCGGTCGGCACCTGGATATTTGTAGTGCTCTTTCAGCGTGGTGTTGGTTAACCGGGTTACTTGGAGTACTCTGCCGTGTTGGATTGGTGCACATGTTATGGTGGGCAGCCATTGCAAGTGGAATGGTTATTGTTGTATTTGGGGGCTAAGCTATGTTATGGTATGATGAGTGTATGGGATGCTTTGTGTTGATAGAGGATGGGTGTGTGGGTTATGGTGTGTTGGGAGATCCGCTTTCCTTGTGTGTGTTTTGGGAGATCCATACTCCGTGCCCTCGGGGGTGCCGTGGCATGTTGCAGTGGAGAGGTGTTTAGGAGATCCACCCTCCATGCCCTCAGGGGTGCCCTGGCATGTTGCAGTGGAGAGGTGTTAGGGAGATCCGCCCTCCGTGCCCTCGGGGGTGCCCTGGCATGTTGCAGTGGAGAGGTGTTTAGGAGATCCACCCTCCATGCCCTCAGGGGTGCCCTGGCATGTTGCAGTGGAGAGGTGTTAGGGAGATCCGCCCTCCGTGCCCTCGGGGGTGCCCTGGCATGTTGCAGTGGAGAGGTGTTTGGGAGATCCGCCCTCCGTGCCCTCAGGGGTGCTCTGGCAGGTTTTAGTGGAGAGGTGTTTGGGAGATCCGCCCTCCGTGCCCTCAGGGGTGCCCTGGCATGTTGCAGTGGAGAGGTGTTTGGGAGATCCACTCTCCGTGCCCTCAGGCGTGCCCTGGCATGTTGCAGTGGAGAGGTGTTTGGGAGATCTGCCCTCTGTGCCCTCAGGGGTGCACTGGCATGTTGCAGTGGAGAGGTGTTTGGGAGATCTGCCCTCCGTGCCCTCAGGGGTGCTCTGGCAGGTTTTAGTGGAGAGGTGTTTGGGAGATCCACCCTCCATGCCCTCAGGGGTGCCCTGGCATGTTGCAGTGGAGAGGTGTTAGGGAGATCTGCCCTCTGTGCCCTCAGAGGTGCCCTTGCATGTTACAGTGGAGAGGTGTTTTGGAGATCCGCCCTCCGTGCCCTCAGGGGTGCCCTGGCATGTTGCAGTGGAGAGGTGTTTGGGAGATCCGCCCTCCGTGCCCTCAGGGGTGCCCGGGCATGTTGCAGTGGAGAGGTGTTTGGGAGATCTGCCCTCCGTGCCCTCAGGGGTGCTCTGGCAGGTTTTAGTGGAGAGGTGTTTGGGAGATCCACCCTCCATGCCCTCAGGGGTGCCCTGGCATGTTGCAGTGGAGAGGTGTTAGGGAGATCTGCCCTCTGTGCCCTCAGAGGTGCCCTTGCATGTTACAGTGGAGAGGTGTTTTGGAGATCCGCCCTCCGTGCCCTCAGGGGTGCCCTGGCATGTTGCAGTGGAGAGGTGTTTGGGAGATCCGCCCTCCGTGCCCTCAGGGGTGCCCGGGCATGTTGCAGTGGAGAGGTGTTTGGGAGATCCGCCCTCCGTGCCCTCAGGGGTGCTCTGGCAGGTTTTAGTGGAGAGGTGTTTGGGAGATCCGCCCTCTGTGCCCTCAGGGGTGCCCTGGCATGTTGCAGTGGAGAGATGTTTGGGAGATCTGCCCTCCGTGCCCTCAGGGGTGCCCTTGCATGTTACAGTGGAGAGGTGTTTAGGAGATCCGCCCTACGTGCCCTTAGGGGTGCCCTGGCATGTTGCAGTGGAGAGGTGTTTGGGGGATTCGCCCTCCCTGCCCTCACGGGTGTCCTGGCATGTTTTAGTGGAGAGGGGTTTGGGAGATCTGCCCTCCGTGCCCTCAGGGGTGCCCTGGCATGTTTTAGTGGAGAGGTGTTTGGGCGATCCCCCCTCCGTGCCCTCAGGGGTGCACTGGCATGTTGCAGTGGAGAGGTGTGTGGGAGATCCGCCCCCCGTGCCCTCAGGGGTGCCCTGGCATGTTGCAGTGGAGAGGTGTTTAGGAGATCTGCCCTCCGTGCCCTCAGCGGTGCCCTGGCATGTTTTAGTGGAGAGGTGTGTGGGAGATCCGCCCTCCATGCCCTTAGGGGTGCCCTGGCATGTTTTAGTGGAGAGGTGTTTGGGGAATCCACCCTCTGTGCCCTCAGGGGTGCCCTGGCATGTTTTAGTGGAGAGGTGTTTGGGAGAGCCGCCCTCTATGTCCTCAGAGGTGCCCTTGCATGTTACAGTGGAGAGGTGTTTGGGAGATCTGCCTTCGTGCCCTCAGGGGTGCCCTGGCATGTTTTAGTGGAGAGGTGTTTGGGAGATCTGCCCTCCGTGCCCTCAGGGATGCACTGGCATGTTTTAGTGGAGAGGTGTTTGGGCGATCCCCCCTCCGTGCCCTCAGGGGTGCACTGGCATGTTGCAGTGGAGAGGTGTGTGGGAGATCCGCCCTCCGTGCCCTCAGGGGTGCCCTGGCATGTTGCAGTGGAGAGGTGTTTGGGAGATCTGCCCTCCATGCCCTCAGGGGTGCCCTGGCATGTTTTAGTGGAGAGGTGTGTGGGAGATCCGCCCTCCATGCCCTCAGGGGTGCCCTGGCATGTTTTAGTGGAGAGGTGTTTGGGGAATCCACCCTCTGTGCCCTCAGGGGTGCCCTGGCATGTTGCACTGGAGAGGTGTTTGGGAGATCTGCCCTCCGTGCCCTCAGGGGTGCCCTGGCATGTTTTAGTGGAGAGGTGTGTGGGAGATCTGCCCTCCATGCCCTCAGGGGTGCCCTGGCATGTTTTAGTGGAGAGGTGTTTGGGGAATCCACCCTCTGTGCCCTCAGGGGTGCCCTGGCATGTTGCAGTGGAGAGGTGTTTGGGAGATCCGCCCTCCATGCTCTCGGGGATGCCCTGGCATGTTGCAGTGGAGAGGTGTTTGGGAGATCTTCCATCCGTGCCCTCGGGGGTGCCCTGGCATGTTGCAATGGAGAGGTGTTTGGGAGATCCGCCCTCCGTGCCATTGGGGGTGCCCTGGCATGTTGCAGTGTAGAGGTGTTTGGGGGATCCGCCCTCCGTGCCCTCAGGGGTGCCCTGGCATGTTTTAGTGGACAGGTGTTTGGGAGATCTGCCCTCCGTGCCCTCGAGGGTGCCCTGGCATGTTGCAATGGAGAGGTGTTTGGGCGATCCGCCCTCCGTGCCCTCAGGGGTGCCCTGGCATGTTGCAGTGGAGAGGTGTTTGGGAGATCTGCCCTCCGTGCCCTCAGGGGTGCCCTGGCATGTTGCAGTGGAGAGGTGTTTGGGCGATCCGCCCTCTGAGCTCTCAGGGGTGCCCTGGTATGTTGCAGTGGAGAGGTGTTTGGGAGATCCGCCCTCCGTGCTCTCAGGGGTGCCCTGGCATGTTTTAGTGGAGAGGTGTTTGGGAGATCCGCCCTCAGGGGTGCCCTGGCATGTTGCAGTGGAGAGGTGTTTGGGAGATGCGCCCTCCATGCCCTCAGGGGTGCCCTGGCATGTTGCAGTGGAGAGGTGTTTGGGAGATCCGCCCTCCGTGCTCTCAGGGGTGCCCTGGCATGTTGCAGTGGAGAGGTGTTTGGGAGATCTGCCCTCCGTGCCCTCGGGGATGCCCTGGCATGTTGCAATGGAGAGGTGTTTGGGAGATCCGCCCTCTGAGCTCTCAGGGGTGCTCTGGCATGTTGCAGTGGAGAGGTGTTTGGGGGATCCACCCTCTGTGCCCTCTGGGAACCCAACTTATTGTTCAAACTTATAAAAAGCATGAAAATCTAAACAACATTTTTCATAAAAGCAACCAAAACAAAAATACATGAAAATAATAGCATTCTAAATTCGTCAAAGAAATTCCCATAAGAGCTACCCAGAATACAGACGCCATTAATGCATGCAGCCAGGAATTCTACACGGCCCCCCGCCCGCTTCATGCTCCCCAAAGCGTGAAATGGCCCCGATGTCACCTGGCTTCTGCTTGATATTATTTTCAGCCAGGGGCCTCCATTCTCCTCCCAGTGTTTCCTCCGATGGGATGGAGACATTACGCGGGTTCCTGTTGACTTCCTTGATGATCCAATCGGGTTTGACCTTTATATCACACTCTCACCCTAACTGGCTTTAGCGCCTTTTACCACCAGGACCCGGTGTTCCCCTTGCCTCTTCTGCCCATTCCCCCAGCTTTGCACCCATGTGTATGTAGTACAGTAATAAAGGATGCCTCCAGGCTCCTATTTAACATGTATGTTTGAATGCACGCATGGCACACGTGCACATCTGTTTATTGAAAGCCCCGTAGGCCCCAGTAGTGTAGAGGTGGACGAGGGAGTCATGACGGACTCACAGACAACCTGCTGGGCCAATACGCCATACTTGCTGTTCATCACAGGATGGGACGTGTTGGGTATTTTGTGTAGAATTGGCGCCTGGCGGTATTTTCTTACCACCAAAAATAATTTAGCAACAATCACTCCTTGTATTCAGATTGGGTTAAGTATAATAATAATACAGTGGATATGCATTATTTCAGTACACAGACATGCGAGGTTGGTATGCGTGGTTCGTATGCGTGGTTGGTGGTATTTTGGTGAGCATAATTCCCTTGTTTTATTTGTGGCCCCAATATTCAGAACCCCTTATTTTTGTTTAGATTTTTCGTGTAATCACTATAGAGACCTCAGGCTTGCATTTCAGGAACACCACATTTTCACTTTTGGTGTGCCACCATGGGCAATTTCTCGCTGTCTTATCTACGGCAGCGAGCTATCACGTGGTATTTTTCACTAACTTATATACGGTAGTGAACTATGTTCCGGGTCTCTATTTTTGCTGACTCATGTACCTTCAGCAAAAAGGCTATAACACACACAGTTGTTTATAATTGCTCATACTGAATGACATACACACAGCTGCAGCTAAATCTTATGTTTAGCTACCTTGAAAATGACAATTGCACTGTCTAAACATCTCCCCACATCATCAGCACTGTATTGGTAAATATAAAACACACCACCCGTCTGCTTTCAGATATTTTTGTGTATTATAAAAGTTGCATTTAAACACGATCTCACTCTTTACAGAAATAAATGAAATAGCACAGTAACAGCATTATTTGTGATACACTGAGAAGAGAGTGGCGGAGAACAAGAATTCAATTTGCAACATTAAACACGTGGGTAAAGCACAGGAATCTCCTTTCCTACACTGACTGAATATTTTCGTACACACTCAGCCCCCACACCTCAGCGAGATAATTACCAGGCTTATTCAGTATGTAACTTCTTTGGCTGGTCGCCTTCTGGAGGGGTTCACCCAGCAAGGACAAGCATCTGCTGTCACTCAAACTGGGACTTGTTGACTGGAAAACCCAGTCTCTGCAACCGAGTTGAATCTGCTTTAGGAATCAGGCATCCCCAGCTATCAACCCAGTCCTTCTTCGAGCTGTGTCAAGATGTCTCTCCCTAGCTCCTTCCTTGAGATTAAACAAAAAAACTCTGGTTCCCTCCTACCAAAGGATCCTAACCAATAAAATTCTATCATGCCCTAAGCACCCTCCGCACACAATGGCTTGGCTTATACAGTTGCAACTGTAACCAAACTGATTTCCTGCTTATTCGAGGTCTTTGCTTCCTGCAGTTACTGTGGACAGAAAAGCAGAGCAAAAGGAAGAGAAAAAAAAAACTGAATGTGCATTTAAATAATGACTTTCAGAGCCTGTCATTTTGCATCCATGTTGCACTGAAGAACACATTATTATTAGTGGGTTATGATCAGGTTAGTTGATAATGATGTTAGTTTATTAATTTTCACATGTGTCTCTTGCAACATAGGCATTTCAGGTGAAAAATAGTGCGCATTTTGAAAGTACAAATGTGTGCTTTTAACTGTGAAAAAAAATGATTGGCATTTTATCTGTATGAATAACCTGCCCTCACTTATATGTCCATGTTACACTGGCAACACATAGCTTGAAACAATTGCATCATAGCAATGCACCAAACCCATGCAGTGGTGCTGCACTTCAAAAAGAACATGCTATACATTGATCCTGTGCAGTGGTGCTGTACTCTGTGCTCCCGAAACACGCTAAACAATCCTACAGACGGCATTTCGTTCTCCCATCCTAGTTGTGTTGCTCTGCCTTTTGAGGGCTTCTACAACCTGGATGATTATAGAGGGGTGGAGTAGGGGCAGTAATGGCCTACTGGAATGCAACTAGGAGGTTTAAACCTCCTTCTTACTTGACTTTAGTATATACAGTCAATGTTTCCCCTGTTCAGCACCCCCCCCCCGCACCAAGTTGGCGACTACGTGCAAATGCGGTCATATAACGGCTGGTGATGTCACTTCCTATATTTGGGCACCACCCGGGAATTTCATAAATCGGCTCCCCTGGTGTCAGGATCAAGAGCGGAACCATTTTCCCCTTCACTCCTAGTCTTAAGAAAGAGAGGACCCTTCCCTGAAGCCGCCTCCCCCCTTTCCCCTCCCCCCGTTCCCTGTTGACTGTGACTTTTTCAAGCAGAGAAAAGCAAAATGTCCATTGAAAGGACCGCCTGTGGCGAAAATACAAAGAAAGACTTGGGCGCAGGAAGTCAACCTTAATATTCCAGTGTTCCTCCATAAGCAGAATTCCAGTGCTTCTCTGCAATGCTCCCCTTCACTGAACATCTTTGCTGTTTGGAGCTTCCTTGCTGTGGGAGCCATTAGTCCTTACAGTTGTAGCAAACTGATCTGGCCTCCTTCTATGACATCACGCCTCCCGTTGGGGGTACACAGCATTCTCGCTGCCCCGCTGAGTCTCTGGGCATGTGGGGGAGAAGGAGGGTCAACTGGAGGAGGTTGGGGGGAGGTAGTTGGACTCCAAGATTTGCCTTTTGGCTCGGTCTGCCTCACCTGGGTCTCTTGGGCTTGTGAGGAGGAAAGGAGGGTGAAACTAGAAGACGCAGTGGGAGGTGGATTCGGTGGCCGAGCTGTGAGTGTGTCAAACCTCAGAGCAAAGAATGCATGTGCCTCCTACCTTGGAGCACAATCTCACTAATTTGGTGCAAATCTCGCAAGTGGGAGCATGGGAATCCCCTGCGTGTGTGTGGGCTGCAGACCCCAGATGACATGCTCACTTCTTCAGTGTGAAACTCTGGCCAGGGCTCTTTGGGCAAGCATTCAGGATGGGTCTCACACCTATAAACAGTGTGATATATTGAGTGGGCACCTCACTCCTTGGAGCATAGTATACCCGTTGCTGGTAATCTCACGACTGAACGTACAGTTTCACTCTTGGTCATCTCAGTGACCCCATGTATATTAATGGAGTCAGTCTCCCATCTGGGAAGACAATTATATTTCTGTTAAAACACTCTGAATTCTCACTCTAGTTTCCTCGATCTATAGATCCATACCATATTCATTCAGTGTGTGCAGGGGTGAAAACTTGTGTCTGAGAGAGCTCATTCTTTCATTTAGGAGAGATAAAGGGGTAACAACCCACTGTATGTGGGACCAGGCTCATTTTGCCCCATGGCCCCTCCAGAAGGAGTGAGCAGGTTTTAAGACCCTGCTGATTCTGCCATCCGACAGGCTCGAGCCTTCTATCCCTTGCCCCATCATGGCTCCCAACATCCTGAGCGGCAGCTTATAGACAGCAGGCAGCTCCGGACATGCCTGTTGCCAATTGAATGTAGACAGATCTACTATTTAGACACTGGGAGAGTGCCATGAACCCACATTGGTGGTGAAGAAGCACTCAACATACAGAACACAATGGTATAGTGTTGCAGTCAAGCCGAGAAATTACAATTTGGTCTGTTTAAATGTAAAGCAGA
The DNA here is from genome assembly GCF_040938575.1 of Ambystoma mexicanum. NCBI lineage: Eukaryota > Metazoa > Chordata > Amphibia > Caudata > Ambystomatidae > Ambystoma > Ambystoma mexicanum. The sequence continues at coordinate 1,466,140,052 of NC_090934.1, read as the reverse complement.
GTGGCTGAGAAGTACACGCACTGTGCCATTAAAAATAAAGCAGCTGTGGTGGGTGGAAGTGCTGCTTCGGTGGCATGAAGAGTATGCAATTCCCTGTGGGGTAGTGTTGGTCATTTCCTATTGAAGTATAGCAGCCCTATTGAGAAGTGCCATTACAAGTGAAGCTGTCCAGTAGGCTGGGTCAGTGCTGCCCCATAAAAGGTGTAGAAGCCTCTGTGAGAAGTAGCAGTACTGTCCCAACAGTGAGAAGTGTAGTATTTTCACATGAACTATGCTTAAGCACTTTGGGTTATTGAATAGTGTTGCTACATTCTGAGTAATTCCATCCCTTTAAATATATTAGCTCTTGTATAACCACGACAGTGTGGGGTTATTCTGATGATGATGAAGATGATATCAGACTTGCTCAATAGTTCTGGTTCTGTATCATTAAATGTACTTCAGATCTTCAGAGTCTCGGGAGAATAGCTCAGGGGCAACATGCTCGCCTTGGAAGCAAGATGACATGGAGCAACACAGGTTCGATCCCTCGGTCCGTGCAACACAGGTTCGATCCCTCGGTCCGCGCTTAGAAACCTCTGGGTGTTACATGCATTATAAATAACCAATTACAATTAAAATAAATAAAACTGCAGAGAAGTGCTGGGTCCTTGTCAATAAGAGTGTAGCAGCTCAACTGAGAGGTGCTGTTGTTGTCCCATCAAAAGTATAGCAGCCCCACTAAGATGAACTAGCATTGCCTCAACAAAAGTATAGCAGCCCCACTAAGATGAACTAGCATTGCCTCAACAAAAGCATAGTATTACAATTATAGAAGCCCTGTTGCAAAGAGGGGTGCACAGATGTGCAAATACATCTAACCCAAAACGATTTTTAGAAATTGAGGGACAGACTTGCTTTGCATCTGTGCCTCCATTTCTAAAAATCGTTTTGGGTTGGGTGTACCTTTACATCTGTGCACCCCTCTTCCCAAGAGGGGAAAGTGTGCGGAAAGGGAATCCAGAATTTGCAGCATTTGTTCTGTCTCTGCCGCTTCTGCGCCTTTTCCACCGCTGCCTTTTCACCAGTCTCCCAATTCCCACACAAATGTGCTACTACAAACCTTTGTGCATCCCAGTGGCCAAGGGGGGCCGGGATGAAAGCAAGCATGGCGCTTGCGGACTGGATGAATGCATCATGGGAGAATCACAGGCAAAACACCCAGTGGAATTGTACTTTCTGTGGAAAAAAAAAACAATTTTCAGCCGGTGGGAGGTATCCCTTGCGGAAGGAGGAAAGGTGTACCACAATTAGTTCTAAAGAGGATAATTTTCTGAAAAAATGGTACCTCCCTGAATCAAAGAAGGCCGCTTTTCTGGCACAGCTTCTCAAGGGGGCACTAATCACACTGGGGTGATCACCTGTCACCTGAACGAATGTGACTGCGAGAAGGTCCCAGTACCCCCGGCTCCCACTGACGGCTTATATGTAACATGTATTGGGATGCATGTGCCTCTAAGGGTGAATTCTCAGGGGATTGTAAGTATTTTAAGACAGACTAGAGACCCTGATGCTTGGGGGGGTGCACTGCCGCTGGAGGGCAATACTAGGGGGAAACGGAATCGAAGGGGGTGGATAACAATACATCATTCAGCATTTTAGGACAGGCCAGGGAGAGTAATGTGTGGACGGATACACCGCCGGCCGGCAATAATATGGGACAACACAATGTTCATCCTACTAGTAAGAATGATCATTCTAAGAAAAAAAACATTTTCCTCATGTTTTCCAAATGACAAGCTTATTAGGAGCAAACTCTCCTGTGGGCTTGAATCGGGGTAGTGTCCTCATGATCTTCACTCATATTCCAGGTCTAGACGATTTTCCCGCATCAGAAGTGTTCTAAAAATGCTACCACCAAAGGTTCGAACACCAAAAGTTCGAACCTTTGGTGGTTGTGATGTTGGCTGCCGCCGGTGATGTAGGCAGCAGCGGAGTTATGGAGTGGGCCCTGACAGAGGCCTACTCCAGTGCGCAGCGCGGCGGGGCGCAGCGCGGCAAGGAAAACACGACCACTCGCTAAGGTGCATAAACCCGGACAGGCGCGCTGACGCCAGTTCCGGTGATTCCTTTATTTCCTTATCGTCACGTGCCCCAGGCTAACGGGTCACGTGACACCACATTCCTCCCCAACTTGGAGGTGTTTAACCAACAGTTTGACATACGTGATTTTAGCAAGATATCATTAGCTCCGCTGTCTTAGAGTCTGTCTTGGCAGGGTTTCCTGTATATTCCGTCCACCACGTACCCTTGAAGACGGGACGACGGTATGGGTCTTTCTCTTAGAAGGTACCGAGTGCTGCTTCTCTCTGGTGTGTCTGTTCTCGGGGTTGCCGGCAAGGCTGAGTCTTCTTGCTGGGGCGGTGTCTCGGAGGTGGGTGTTGTGGCGCAGGCTCTTGACAGTGTGTTGTTCTGGAGCGTGAGTGGTGCTGTCGCCTCGCTCCTTGAATATCCTGGTTGCTCTTCCCACAATTCAGCTGGTACTCTCCTGAAATGCGACACGTTTTTTGTCACGGTCTCGTTTCCTCGCGTGGCGGTGACCATGCTGTGGTTCGTCGCGCTAACTGTCCATGGTTGCGGCTCGAAGTTAAGGGACATCTTCTTGGGTGTTTCTCGGTTTCTGACAATTACTGTGTCACCTGGTCTTAGTTCTCTGTGGCGGGCCCGCCGAGCAGTGCTTTCTTGTTCGTTCCGTCTTAGTCGCGCCTCTTCTATGGCTGGGATGTCCGGTTCGGGGGCTACCCATCGAGGGTGCATGGGGAGCTCTGCCTGTATCGGTACCCCGAGCATGAGGGCGGTAGGGCTGACCCCAGTGGATGAATGAGGGGTTTGCCTGTGTGTTCTTAGTAATCGATAGACAGCTTTCAGCCATGGGTGTCCTTTTTCTTTGGCGATGCAAATGACTTTGTTCAGCGACCCCATAAATCTTTCTGCGTCGCCATTCGCCTGGGGCCATCTGGGTGTGATGCGCTGGTGTTTTACGTTCACTTCTTTTAAGAATTCGCGCAGTTCTTGGCTGGTGAATGATGGGCCGTTGTCGCTCTTCACCTTCCTCGGAATTCCGTGTGTCGCGAAAATCTTCTCCAGTGTGAGAATCGTGGTCTCCGCGTTTGTGGATGCGATGTGCTCTACCTCAGGGTATCTGCTGAACTCCTCGATCACTACGAGTAGGTATCCCTCGCCTGCGATTGTGCAGTGATCCATGCTGACTGCATCCCATTGCTTGCTGCTTCTCGGAGCGCTGCTGAGGGGTTCCGGGTTCTCTGGTCTCCTGGATGCTTGGCACGCAGCACATGATTCCACCAGCTACATTACTCTTTGTTGCATGTTAGGCATCCACATTCTAGATTTGAGGTATGCAGTGGTCTTGACGATGCCTTGGTGGCCGCTGTGGGCTAGCCGTAGGGCTCTCTCTTCCAACGACTCGGGTAACATGATGCGGTGGCCTTTGAGGATCACTCCCTCCGGAGCAAGGGAGAGTTTGTGTCGTATCCCGAACAGTGCCCGGAGTTTGCTTTGGGCCGATGTGGTGCGCTGGGCTATGGAAGTGAGGTATGTCTTCCAGTTGCCCGATTGGATGGCGGTTGTAGTGTGTTGCAGGATGGTGTCTGCTTGTGTTTCATCGGCTATTTCTTTTAAGGTGAGGGCGCGTGGTCGGGCGCAGGCGACCACGTGGCACACGTGTTCGTCCGTTTCTTTCGAGTGATGTTGTTCTCCCCTGGTGGCAGGTCTGGGGTGGCGGGACAAATAGTCCGCTGGGTTGTCTGTCCCTGGGCGGTAGTCGACCTCTATGTTATAGGGCTGTAGCTGCAGCATCCATTTCTCAATGCGCGCCAGGGGGTGGGGGGCAGAGCCTCGGAATATCGGGATCAGTGGCTTATGATCGGAGTAAACTTTTGCTTGTTTTCCGAGCAGGTATACCTTGAAATGCCGACATCCCCACAGGATGGCAAGGGCTTCCTTCTCAATGTGAGCATAGTTTTGCTCTGGTTTGGTGAGCGCCCGACTGGCAAACGCAATAGGGAACACATTACCCTTGTTGTCCGTTTGAGTTAGGACAGCGCCTAGGCCTTCTGGGCTGGAATCTACCAGTAGCTCGGTGTGTCTGTCTACGTTGAAGAAGGCCATGGTCGTTGATGCTGACAATGTGTCTTTGATCTGCTGGAAGGCTTGTTGGTGGATTGATGTCCACTCCCATTTCTGGTCGTTTTTGGTCAGTTCACGTAGTGGGCTTGCGATGTTAGCAAGGTCTGGAATGAAGCGTGCACAGTATGTCGCCATTCCCATAAAGCTTCTCACCTCCGTGGCCGATTGAGGTGCTTTGGTGTTCTTAATGTCGTTTACTTTTGATGGATCAGGGGATACGCCTTTGGCACTGAAAATATATCCAAAGAAGCATAGCTCCTCTTTTGCGAATTCGCATTTCTCCGCATTCAGCGTTAGGCCTGCTGTTTCTAGCCTGTTCAGGTCTGCTGCTAGGCGTTTGTGGTGCTCTTTCCCATCTGAGGCGTACACGAGAATGTCGTTGCTGATGTTCGTGGTGCCATCTAGGCCTGTGATGACTTTGCAGATTTCGTGCTGGAAAACTTCGGCCGCCGACGATATTCCAAAATTAAGTCGTTTGTACCTCATTAGCCCAAGGTGAGAGGAAAATGTGGTGATGTACCTTGAGTCTCTGGCTAGTTTGAGCTGATGATAGCCCGATCATAGGTCTAGTTTGCTGAAGATTGTCGTTCCAGTGACATCTACGATGAGCTCGTCTATCGTTGGGGTGATGTGGCGTTCTCTTCTGATTGCCGCGTTGGGGAGCCTCATATCTATACAAATTCTTACGGCATTGGGCTGTTTCGGTTTTTGGGCCACCACCATTGGTGACACCCACGGGGTAGGACCCGATGTTTTTTTCGATTATCCCTGCTTCTTCGAGCTTGGTTAGTTCTTCCTCTACGGCCTCACGCAGATGGAATGGTATCCGCCGGTGCCGTACTGCTTTCGGCTCAATCGTGGGGTCTATGTGGAGTTTGATTGTGCGGCCTTTTAGACACCCGATGCCTTGGAACAGTTTCTTGTGTCGCTGTAGTAGGTCGTCAAGATTGTTGTGTTGGAGGCTAAATGCAAAATGAATTAGCTTTAGTTTCTCTGCAGTCTTGCAGCTGAGCAGTGTTTCACAGCCAGCATCCACTACATAGATGCTTGCCCTGCAGCTTGTGTTATTGTGGGCGAAATCAGACTTGAAAGACCCTAGTACGGGTAGGGGTCTCTTACATCCATACGCGTATAGTCTGACTTTCTTCTTGTGGAGCGTGGGTTTCGGGCAAAGCTTGCTGAATGCAGTTGCTGGCATTACGTTCACTGTTGCGCCAGTGTCGATGACTACTTTCAATGGTTCGCCGTTAGCGATGACGGTACACGATGGTCTCTTTCTCCGTCGTGATCGGTGTGGTTCGACGGCCGATATAAGGTGTACTCGGTGTATCCGTTTGCCTCTTTTCTTCCATCTCTCTTTTCTCTCCGGGGATACACTGTCGTCGCTGCCGTCGCTGTCGCTCGTGTCTGGGGACCTTTGAGAGTGGTGGACCGCTCTGGCTTTTCCTTTCCGGTCTTGCTGGTGTGAATATTCCCTCAGGGCGAACTTTTTCCGTCGCTCGGGTGGTGGTCGTGACACTGTTTCTCTGTCGCTTCGGTTTGGCGGGTTCATGCAGACCGCTGCATAGTGCTTGAGGCGGTTGCATTTCCTGCACGTGGATCCCCATGCTGGGCAGGATTCTCCTTTGTGCCACGGGCCACCGCACCATTTGCAGGATTTGTTCCGTTCTTGCGGCATCTGTGATTTTTGGCCGTGCTTCATGCAAGTGTTTTGATGTGTAGTCAAAGCTGCTACCTCTTCTGAAGGCTTGGGGTCTTCTAACGGGAGCCTTTGGATCGCTGCTTCGATCACCGCTACCTGGTCTTTGGTTTGCTCGCGAAGGCGCGACATTTCTAAAATGCGGGATAGCCGTATGTTTCTTTCTGAGAGTATTGCTCTTCTCAGCTTTTCAGAGGATATGCCGTTGATTATTTGGAGGCGGATTGCGAACTCTTCATCCGGGAACTCACAGCCAACTGCCATCTCGCGAAGGCGAGCGTGAAATTTGTCCACTGTTTCCTTCTCACGCTGTCTGGCCATGCAAAAATGGAAGCGTTCATAATCCGGGTTGAGGTCGGGTCTGAACATGTTCGTGAGGGTTGCTTTGGCTGCGTCATAGTTGTTGTGGTCTCCGCGATCAGGTGTAGCGTTGAAGAGGCGTAGGGTGGCCGCTCTGACATTGAGCAACAGAAACGTGCGCTTCTTTCTCGCTATGGTGATGTCTCTGGCGTCAAGGTGCATTTCAAATTGTTGTAGCCAGATTTCCCATCTGATGGCAGCCCCTGTGGTAAATGGGTCAAATGGTGGCATGAACGTCGTGAGTGCTGGGTCCGGGTGGTCTGTGATGGGGCTCTTTCTGATGGAGGAGCCGGTGTTAGTTCTTACGGGGCTGCTTTCGGAGCTCGACATGTTGTTAAGGCAGTGAGGCTTCACACTAGGTAGACTGGGCCTAGTGGAAGGGCGTGCCGCTGTGTGGCCTTACTGGATGGGGTGGTTGTTCCACTCACCGGTGTCTAGGTCGTGATGGTTTGGTGGCGACCGTAGGTTACTGTTGTTTGTGTGGCCACTCGGCAGTCAGGATTCTTGCATGTCATGTGTGTTTGAGGCGGGGTTTCCTCACTGCTGGTGCGCGTGTTAATACGCGGCGTCATGGAATGTTCGGGATACTGCTGCCGACGTTGTAGTGGCCGACGCGTGGGCAGGATGTTTCCTGACGGAGTGTCAGCGTTGGTTGTGGCCGTCCATGGCCTCGCCGAAGGATCGGTACTGTTTCTGCGTGCGAGGCACAGCAACCGGAGTGCGTATGACCGCGTGGCTCCGCGGACAGGCGGGAGGAGGGTGCGGTCCCACGTGGATTCTTCCACAGCCTCGTCGCCAGTGTGATGTTGGCTGCCGCCGGTGATGTAGGCAGCAGCGGAGTTATGGAGTGGGCCCTGACAGAGGCCTACTCCAGTGCGCAGCGCGGCGGGGCGCAGCGCGGCAAGGAAAACACGACCACTCGCTAAGGTGCATAAACCCGGACTGGCGCGCTGACGCCAGTTCCGGTGATTCCTTTATTTCCTTACCGTCACGTGCCCCAGGCTAACGGGTCACGTGACACCACAGTGGTAGCATTGAAAAAAAAACAGGGGCTGCTGGGGTGTCCCCCCGCATCGCCCCACTCACTATATTTTATGATATAGTGAGCGGGGGCTGCAGGGGACACCCCCGAAGCCTTCCGTTTAAAAAAAAAAAAGAGAAGAAAAGGACCCTGCAGCGCCAGTTCCCGATCACAGAAGTGAAAGGAAACTGGCACTGCAGGGACCCAGCGTGAAGACAAGGTAAGTGGGGTTTGTTTATGTTGGGGGTGTGGGTGGGGAAGTGTTATGGGTGTGTTGTGTGTGTGGGTCTGAGTTTGTATGTGTGTTCTCATGAGAAAGGTGCAAACATTTGGTAGTTCGCACCTTTCTCATGCAAACGATTTGCCAGCGGTAATTTCAGCCACGGGGAAATAACTTGGATTCATATTCCAAGCTTGAACTTGTTGACCTTCTGTGATTTCGATAAACTTCAGTTCCCATATCAAAGAAAAATCAATAAGTGTAAATTTAATTTTAATTTACATTTGATAATGGAGTTGGTTCTCTCAGAGAGATCTAAACCAAGCACCTAAGGCTTTAATATTGAAATGCCCATCGATCAGGGAGCTCCAACATTCCCAACACGGATGGTGGCTTAAAAATAGTATTAATCCAAAAACATCAGGTCGGAGACAGATAAGGGGTCATACGGATTATCAATCTGTAAAAGAGGTCAATTGGGCCTATGTTACATCCACTCGCAGGAGAAGATCAGAACCATGAAAGTCTGAGGGACTGCGGTTTGATTAAGGGCCAAGTCCCATTGAAAATCCTGTCTTGGAATTCGAGGGGAAGTACCCACCTTTTCACAAACTTGGAAGTAGTACGAAGGACTCTAGCTGTATTCTCCTGCAAGAAGCTTGGCTAGTAGACTGCACAAAGATTGATGGCTTCCAGCTTTTCTCGCAACCTGCGAAGCCAAGTCAGGCAGGAAGGGCTTCAGGAGAGTTGGTGTTCGCTATTTACTCAGGGGTGTCAGCTTTGCCAATCCTGGAACTCCCTTTCGGAGTCATGGTGCTAGCAGCTTGGTCTAAAGAGGTTTCTTTTGACCTTCTGTTAGTTAACATCTACTGGCATAAATGGGTGGCAGACCTGCGTCCCTTTTAGAGGCAATCACCGAAGCGATCCAGAATTGGCAAACCACAGTCCGTAATGGTAAGGTTTTCCTAGCGGGTAACCTTAACGCAAACTTTTGTACCCTTGATCTAAAAGACGATCCGTGGGATGCTATGACCGACATGGTTCAGGTGAATTTTAAAAATCAGTCAGGTAGGAAGTAGAACTTGGCATTGTAGGAAGTGGAACAGTGGAACTTGCCACTGTCTTCGATTGGCCTTAGTAATTTGAATGGTGGAGATATAGGGAACAAATCAATTAAACCAAATTTCAATAGAGGGGAAAGCAAATCGACACTAGACTATATTTTTGTGGATAGTTATTTGCTGGAATGTTGTTTGGACCTTGAAATAATGGAAAATAACCGTAGCGACCATATTCTGTAAAAAGCAGACTTAGATTTAATCATCAATTTTAGAGTATGTGGAACAGCGGTGAACATGACAACAAACGGGGGCGGTAACGCCATTCGCTGGTCTGCTTACAACATCGGGGTGCTGAATTTAGAACTTGGAGAATGATGAAATCTACTCACCTCGTATGGAAAATGGAAGTTATCAATGCCCGACATTTTGATTCATTTATGGGAAATCTGTTTGAAAAAGTTGAATGTAATTCCAGGTTTAGGGTTACTTAAGAGATAATTAAACATCAACGTGTGTATGATGAAGAACTCTCAAAAGAAAAAGTCCCGATGCATAGAACTATCGGAAAATTCAATCTGCATCTCTGGATCAAAGCTCCAAAAGTAATTGTATTAAGAGAGAAAAACAAAAATATAGAAATGTCTGTAAGTCTAGGCAGGCAATTTTGCTACAAATCGACGCCGAAGTTATTGTGCATTTTGCTCAAAAGGGGCACTAGGGCCTTTTGGGCTTTGGTTAATGGTCAGGATGCACTATTCACTACGTCTCAAGAAAACGCTGTATCTGAACCACAATGCGTCAAGTTCTTTTCGGACTTGCATGGTGTAGATTCAACTAATTGTGGGGGCTCTAACAATTTAGAGAGAAGCTACCTGGAATCAGTCAGGCATATAAATATTGAGTATGACACGGTTTTCAAACTGATAAAAAAAATGCTGAATCCCACGAGCACCTCGACCTAAGGGGTTAACCAATAACACTTTTAAAGCAGATTAATTGGTCAAAAACCCTGACTTTGTTGTTTAAAAGCACAATCAATGTGGGGTATTGCCACTGTCCTGGCAAACTGCTCATGTTGTACCTATTTTTAAGAGGGGAGCAAAAAATGAGTCAAAAAACCATCGGCCCATCTCGTTGATAGATTCAGATTGCAAAATGTTTGTATCCCTTCTTCTTATCCATCTTATCAGTGATCTGCTAACATACAAAGATTGAAGAAACTGCAATCAGGCTTCCGGGAGGGTCACTCAACTAATATTAATGGTCTACTTCTGAGGGCCATACAGGAATCTGCATGGGCCGATTGTCTGAACTATACGTATATGGCTTCCATAGACCTCTCGGCGCCTTTGACAGGGTCAATCGTAATAGATTCTGGCCAAAGGTGGCCAATTGGGGGCTGCCGGGGGGTCTTTTAAGGCTCATTATGGCTCTATATGAGAACGCACAAGTTCACATAAAATTAAACTATGAAGGGGGTATGCCTCGGAGAATAGATGCTAAGGTAGGATTGAGGCAGTGATGCGTTTTTGCCCCCTGCCTCTTCTATCTATACATCCCTGATGTCGAGGAGTACCTGTTGGATTCGGCTCTGATCTCCCCCATATTGGGAATGTTTCGAGTGCCTTGGATATCCTATGCAGACGATTTCCTGCTCCTTGACAATATTCGGGTTGGTTTGCAGTGGCTCCTTTCTACTTTCTCCTGCTACGCAGAGGAGAATGGCTTAATTATTGATCCTAATAAGACCCGTATTATGGTATTGTCAAGGGGCAGGAAACGTCAGGCTGAGGCTTGGGCTATGGAGAATCTACCAATTATGAGTACTACTAGTATTATCTATCTGGGCATTCCCTTCCCGGTTCAGCCTGCTCCAATGTGTATCCAAGCTGTTTTGGCGCAAAAGGCCACCGAAATCAAATGAGGAACCTGGATCGCAAATTTGGGTGGTTCTCCATGAAACCAGAACTCAATTTTGATGATGGTAAGGTAGTTCAAAAATTGATCGATGGATTGGAATTGTATTATGACTTAGTCTGTAAACGGTTGGAGACCATGGAAGCTGTGATCTCGTGGCGTATCGTGAAAGTCCCTAATGCTGTTCCGGTCACGGCCATCATATATGACCTGGGTATCTCCTCCTTGGGTGTTTGGGTACGGGATCTTTGTTTTGGAGCATGATTAATCCACTCCCTAATTCTAAGTATGAAGAGTTGGGTAATCATTTGTATTATGGAGGAGTCAAAGTCTTTAATAGATTCTTGGAGGAAATGGGAGGAAAATATGAATCGATATTGTCTGATCTCTCCTCGGACAGGGAGACTCTCATCGAGAACCCAGATAAAGTGAAAAGGCCCTTTTTGATAGCTGGATTGAGGCTATCAATAGATTCCATGCGTATCCTAACCGATGGTATTGGTCTGTTCTACGGAAATTACGATGGGATTTATTACCCATGGGGGAAGTTTTATTAAGAAGGATAATTAAAGTAGCAGATGCTAGGTGCAGATTTTGCCGTGAACAAGACCAAATTGAAACATGGAAGCATTTAATACTGCACTGTAGGGCACTGGACGCTCGGAGAACGTTCTTTATGGCGACGTATTTATGCTCCATGGATTGGTTGAACGAACCTTCCCTGTGGGTCCGGTGTTTACATATTCAGAAAACTTCCCATGGATTAGCATTAGCTGCCTCTGTGAAAGCACTGAATTTATATCTGTGACATGTAGAGAGCGGTACATGTAATATCGTTCTTAGACGTAACATGTTACATGTGATTCCTTTTAGATTATGTGAACTTCTAAGGTATATTTTAGGTATTTCTCTTGAAAGTATTAAATGTATGTTTTAAGGATGAAAGTATTATGAATTCTGGAAGTTTTTATACATTTTGCTATGAATTGCTACTTTTCATCTGTTGTAAGTTTTTTTTGCTAACCATACGTCCTTCTCCTCTGTTGCCTTGACATAGCTGCTAATGCTTTCGACCGCAGTGTCTGTGATGGGCTTACTGGTGATGTCCCAGTAGCTGAATGATTGGATGCAGGTTTGACCTGTTGCACCCTGGTCTCCTTGGATGACTCTGGTGGCCTCCCCTGAGAGGCCATCCAGATCATTATGGACTCCCAGTGTTTGACTCCCATGTCAGAGTGGGTGTAATGTTCTCGCATGGGGACCTAATCTCTGCTGGTGTTTATTATGATTTTCTTTCCAGGATACTCCAGTGGGATTGCCTCACCTGTGCACTGATTTGCATTCTAGTGCTTGGGTCCACTATCCTCGTCGCTGCCTATATTTTCAGCGCGTGCCGGTCCGTCTTACAGATGACATGAGGACACAGTCTTGATCTCCTTAGTTCTCTACTTGGTTTTTCTATGTGGGTGAGGTCATTACTACTCAGGCCATGATAGGAATTACTACTCAAGCCATGATGTGATATATTTACAAATCATGCCCATTGAAGCTGTCACGAAATTCCCCCTTTCTCACCTGGGAGCGATCCTTGCAGGATTTCTTGGGCGGTGTCTTCTTACGCATGGACCTGGTCTTGTATAAACCCGTGCAAGCCTCTTCTGACTCCAGCGTGCGTTCAGAGTTCCGGGATTCAGATACTCCGGGATCCAGGAACGAAGAAGGTGCGCACACGGAGCACGAGTCCAGGAAACAAGGAAGAAGGAAGAGGGGTATGGGAATGGAATTAGAAGGTCCAGGAACAAGGATAACAGAGTAGCGAACTACGGAGCACACGTCTAGTCGCTGCTTGCAATGGCATTGAGATGCGCAGGGCCGCGGTGGCGCAGCCTATTTGTAAAATACACTACGTCTGACGTAAAGACAGAGGAAGGTGTTCCACGTTAGACAGCCATGTTGGAAGTATCAAGGAGTGCAAGCCCCGTTGTGATAAGGACCAGGAAGTCCAAAAGGGATGCATTCTGTGGGTCATGACAGCATGCCTCCTCCGGAGACCCGTTCCACCAGGTTTGCCCGGGTGTATGAGATGGTATCTTCTGAGCAATCGAGGGGTGTTCAGATTAGAAGTTGGTTCCCAGGTTCTTTCACTTGGAGGATATCCTTTCCATTCAACCAGGTACTATTGAAGCTGATCCCATTTATACCTGGAATCACATATTCGGGACACTTCACATTCCACTTGGTCGTCTACCACCACAGGAGGAGGTCTGCAAGATTTCCAGGTGGATCGGATGTAGGGTTTTAATAAAGAAGTGTGAAAAACTGGGTGAATTTTCTTCCAGGAGTCGGGTAGCTTGAGCCAGTATGAGACTGGATTTATGATTTCCTTGATGGAAAATGGACCATAGTACCGGGGGGCAAATTTGTTTGGTCGTAAATGTCAGGGTAGTAGCTTCGAGGACAACCAGACTTGATCACCAACTGCATAAGAAGGCCCTGGTCTTCTTTTAGAATCTGCATATCACTTAGTATGTATTCTGGCCTTCTCTAAGTGTTCTTTGGCTTCCCTGTGTACATTGATGAGTGTTTCCATCCAGGAGTCGACGGTAGGAACTGGTGTGGGATGTGGAATAACAGAGGGTAACACTGATGGATGGAATCCTTGACTGCAATAAAAGGATTCTGGTCTTAATTGCTGAGTGATCGGAATTGTTGTATGCAAACTCAGCCACAGGTATTAGGAGCGACCAGTCATCTTGAAACTTGGTGGCGAAACAACAAAGGTATTGTTCCAGGGTCTGGTTTACACATTCAGTTGCTCCGTTGGTTTGTGGATGATAACCTGATGAGAGAGCGCATTGGATTCCTAGAATGCGACAGAGATGTTTCCAGAATTGTGAGACATATTGAGGTCCTCGGTCTGATATGATCTTGGAAGGGAGTCCATGAAGGTGGAATATGTGTTCCAGGAAGATTCCAGCGAGTTCTGATGAGGATGGTAGTTTATACAGGGGTGTAAAATGAGCCATATAAGTGAACAAGTCAATGGTAACCATGATTGTCGTGTATCCCCTGGAAGGTGGCAATTCCACAATGAAGTCTGTAGCGATGAATTCCCATGGTCTTGTTGGTAGTGTAGGTTGCAGTAGGAGACCTGCCGGTCTCTTGTTATTGTGTTTGTTCTGACTACAAATAGAACAGGCTCGGATGTACAGTTGTACGTCAGTCTTAATTCTAGGCCACCAAAATTGTCTTTGTATAAGACGGAGGGTGTTGGTGATGCCACGATGTCCGGATTGAAGGGTATCGTGGCAGAGGTTTATTATCCTTTGTTGTAATTTCTGTGTGGGGATGACTAGAGCATTATCCTTGAACAAATATCCATCCCTGGTTCTCAGATTCCATTGATTCTTCCTTGAAATCTCCTTCCAGAGCTCAGAGGATTGGGTTTGCATCCAAATTTCTTCCAGGAGTCTGACTGCCTGAGCTACAAAAATCGTATGGGGAAACATCTTGGGATAGGTCCGATCTTCAATAGTTTCGTAGTCAGGACGTCGAGATAAGGCGTCAGCAATTATGTTTTGTGATCCAGGGACATGACTGATGTGGAACTGGTACTGGGCAAAGAAGAAGGCCCAACGGGCCTGACGACTGTTCCTACACTCCAAGGATTTTAGAACTTGAAGATTCTGATGGTCCGTGCGGACCTGGACTGGATGTCTCGCTCCCAGGAGTAGGTGTCGCCATTCGGTGAAGGCTTGGCTGATGGCTAACAGTTCATTTTCCAGGACGGAATAATGTGTCTCACTGGGAGTCAGGGTTCCTGAAAGGTAAGCAATGGGGTGTTCCATCTTGTCCTCGAATTCTTGCTTCAAAACTGCTCTTATGGCATAGTTAGAGGCATCCGTCTCCACTAGGAATGGCCGATTAATGTCGGGTTGGGCTAGGATGGGGGCTTGAGTAAACTCTGTCTTTAAACGTTGGAATGCCTTGTCTTGAGGTGTAGACCAGAGAAAGGGAGTGTCTTTCTTCAAGAGTGCAATGATCGGCTGAACAATCTCAGAAAAGGTGGGTATGAACTTCCGGTAGAAATTGGCAAGCCCCAGGAAGGATTGAACTTGTTTCACGGAAGTGGGAGCCGGCCAAGATAGTATGGCCTTTACCTTCGAATGATCCATACCAATTCCTTCGGGACTAAGGACAAATCCTAGGTAATGAACAGAGGTGACGTGAAACAGGCATTTCTCGGGTTGGCGAGGAGTCTATGTTCACGTAGTCGTTGTAATACTGCTTTTATATGCTCTTCATGCTTTAGAGCAGAGGTCTTCAAACTGTGGTGCACGCCCCCCCAGGGGGGCGCGTCCGCCTCCTAGGGGGGGGGGGGGCGCCAGAGCCCAGTATGAAATGTAAAAAGAAATTTAAAAAATTTAAAAAATCTTTCTTTTTTTTTTTTAGATTGGAGGAAATGGGAGGGGCAGCTCACATGGTCAGACTGGACCATAACACCATCTTAGGCACCAATGAAAAAATGGCCTGCAGTTGCAAATGGATATTCAGTCCTTTAGTCACAGACTGTTTGAATAGTACCCAAGGGGTTGTTTTTTGTTGAAATGTAAACAAATTGAGATATTTAAAGAATATTTATTCAGCAACAATGGTCAAAACTACTAGCTGCATAGTGAAGTAACTCCTCAAACTGGCCCACATTGTCCAAAAAAGTGGGCCATTTTGACTGGCCTACACTAGCATTTTGCATTTTTAGTACGGTCATCGCCCTATTGCCCTATAGGCCAGTCCAAGCCTGCCGGCTCCTCCATAATGGGTGAGGGGGCGTCCACCCACTGGCCCCCTCACCCATTATGGAGGAGCCAAGGAGCCAGCCCAGTGAAACACTGAGTACACCGTGAGCTTCTTTTTCCAGCTGAGGGAGTGCTCCTAGGCTGGCTGAACTGTCAAAGGGAAATACTGGGCCTCATTACGAGTTTGGAGGTAACCATGCCGCTATTTGTGGCATGGCTGCCTCCAAACTCGTTCCAACTCCGTCCTGGTGAATGGAGCAATTACCGGTCCATTCCGAGGTCGGAGGGACCGTTAATTCCCCATTCACCAGGGCCATTCCCTATTCCCATTTGAGCCCCCATAGGGCTCAGTGGGAAAGGGGAAGGCGGCAATAACGGTACCGCAAATTGCGGTACCGTTATTGACCCCGGTATCCCTTTGCGGGTCCCGTCCTTAACGTCTGCAAAAACCAGGCGTTAAGGAAGGACCCGCAAAGGGAACTCGTAGTAGGGCAGTAAGGGATTACCGGCACCGGTGCCATTACCGGTGCCGGTAATCCCTTACCACCCACCTCGTAATGAGGCCCACTGTTTGCCTTTGACAGTTCAGTTCCCCAGCCGCACATGATCACTGAGCCATGCAACGCTGGGGGAGTTTTGCTTCGCCAGCTTTGCATAGCTCATTGGAAATGCTGACTGTGGCACTGCATGTATGTATGTGCGAGGGGGTGCTCCTGCGCCTCCTCGCACATATGGGCAGAGCAACCTGGAGCGGGGCATTTTAGCAACCACACGCAGGCCCCTACAAAAGGTACGTTTATGGCGATTTATTTTTTATTTAAAAGTGTATGGATGTGTGTATGCTTGTGTTTTGGGACTGTGGTGGGAGCAGGATGGGCGGCAGCACTGGGATAGTGGTGGGAGTAGGGTGGGGAGAGCCCAGGGTCTGTACTGGGAATAGGGTGCGGTGACGGCACGCAAAAGTTCATAGCGATTTCTACATACTGTCCATCTGGCACTTTTGGGGGGGTCCGGCCTGCCCAAACTTTGCTCAGGGGGGGCCCAGGCCAAAAATGTATGAAGACCACCGCTTTAGAGGGTCCTTGGAGTAGATCAGGATATCGTCCAGGTAGACGATAACGAAGAGGAACAGCATATAAGAGAACACCCTATCCATGAAACGTTGAAAGATGTCAGGGGTATTAGCAAGTCCAAAGGGTATGACCAGATATTCGAAGTGTCCAAAGGGTGTTCTAAAAGCTGTTTTCCATTTGTCTCCTTCCCTGATATGAATCAGATGGGCACCCCTGAGATCCAGTTTCATGAAGATTACAGCTTCTCTCACCGCTTCCAGGATATCCGAGATCAAGGGTAAGGGGTAGCGGTCCTTGAGGGTGCATTGATTTAATCCACGATAATCGAGGCAAGGTCTAAGTTCCTTGGTGTCCTTTTTGGGAACAAAGAACAACGATGCTCCAGCTGGGGATTTCGATGGTCTTATGGTGCCATTTTCAAGGTTGGTATCCAAGTATTCTCGTAGGGCTCTTTTTTCAGGTTCGGATAGGATGAACATCCTCCCGAAGGGAATCACTGCTGAAGGTTCTGTGTCTATGGCGCAGTCTTGAGCTCTGTGAGGGGGTAGAGCCTGGACTATGGCAGTTGAGAACACATCAGCATGATTCTGATAGGCCTTTGGAAACCTGTATGATATTGGAAACCATGAGTGGTACTTGATGGTTCTTTGGAAGATGTCAAGGATGATTCCAGGAATAGACAGTGAGACATACAAAACTCAGATCCGAGAAATAAGGATCCTGCTGCCCAGTTGATATAAGGATTATGTTTCTGTAACCAGGGCATAACCAGGACCATGCGGTAATGAGCAGACTTAATGATGTCAAATCTGATCAGCTCTTGGTGATGGTTTATTGAAAGCTGGATCTCTTTAGTCTGCAAGTGTATGGGTCCTGAAGTGAGGGGTCTTCCATCGATCGCTTCCACCGGTTGCATGGTACTTCGAGTCTCGTATGGAATGTGGTGACTAAAAACCCAATCTTGATCAATGAATACTCCCATAGCTCCGCAGTCTACCGGGGACAAAATGGAGTAGGTCTTATTCTTGGATGGCGATGTGAGGGCCTGTAAAATCACTAGCTTGTTCTGTCCAGGAGAGTTCAAGGATGGAATAGATGTGGAGCAAACATCTCTCTCCCGAAGCTCTGCTCCAACTAGGATCGGGAGCTGGCGTTTCCCGAACGCCGAGGAGGGGCTAGAGGACATTCTCTAACCAGGTGTTTATCCGAGGCACAGTACATGCATAACCCCGTATGAATCCTTCTCATCCTTTCTTGCGGGGATTTGGGTCCACGGAAGGCTCCTATCTGCATAGGTTCTGGTTCAGTTGCTGACCCTGGATTCTTGTCAGTTTTGGAGGTAGTCTCGAAGGATACCTTCGGGGGGGTTACTTTGGATTTCTTCTTCTCTGTCTTTCTTTCCTGGATACGAAAATCTATTTCCATGGAAAGGTCCATAAGAGCCTGGAATGAGCTTGGGCGAGCCACTCTGGCCAACTCATCTTTGATCTCCTCATTCAGTCCCCTTCTGAACAGAGTAAAACTTGCTTCAGGAGACCAGTCAGCTTCCTTGGCCAATTGCTTGAATCGGGTTACATTCGTAAGCACATCCTGGGATCCCTGTTGAAAGTCTAGGAGGCGCTCCTGGGCACTATAGACCTGCTCTGGATGGTCAAACATGGTTTTAAGGGCTTGTATGAAACCGTCGTAGTCATCCAGGAGGGCATCCCCAGAATTGACTAAGGGCGTAGCCCATTTTAGAGCATTTCCGGAAAGGTGTGAAATTATGAAGCCCACCTTAGCCTTGGGAGTTGAAAAGTAGTAGGGCTTAAAAGTAAAGTGAACCAAACAAGAATCAAGGAATCCACGAAGGGTTTTTGCCGAGCCATCGTATTTGTCAACAATACCACCAACAATACACTTTCCTTTGTGGCAGAATCACGGGATAGAACTAATTGTTTGAGAGTAGCGTTTTCTGCTTTTAAATTTTGTACCTCGGTTGTTAGTTCTTGCATGCCACACATGAGATCCTGAACAGCTGCTTCCATGTCGACTTCGAGTTCGGTCGTTTGGCGTCTCAAACTGTCACGGAATTCCCCCTTTCTCACCTGGGAGCGATCCTTGCAGGATTTCTTGGGCGGTGTCTTCTTACGCACAGACCTGGGCTTGTATAAACCCGCGCAAGCCTCTTCTGACTCCAGCGTGCGTTCAGAGTTCCGGGATTCAGATACTCTGGGATCCAGGAACGAAGAAGGTGCGCACACTGCGCACGAGTCCAGGAAACAAGGAAGAAGGAAGAGGGGTATGGGAATGGAATTAGGAGGTCCAGGAACAAGGATAACAGAGCAGCGAACTACGGAGCACACGTCTAGTCGCTGCTTGCAATAGCATTGAAACGCGCGGGACCGCAGGGGCGCGGCCTGTTTGTAAAATACTCTTCGTCTGACGTAAAGACAGAGGAAGGCGTTGCACGTTAGACGGCCATGTTGGAAGTATCAAGGAGTGCAAGCCCCGTTGTGATAAGGACCTTGAAGTCCAAAAGGGGCGCATTCTATGGGTCATGACAGAAGCCCCCAAAGGGGGAAGCTCTGGGCGCCAAAGTGATGTGGTTCTCTGCAGCTTGGGTGTCAGAGTGCAGAAATCAGTGTGGTGTATTAAGAGAAAAACAAAGGGACAGTTTATGGTGATATTATTTTAGCACCAATAAGTGATGAAGGAAAATCTTTGAATTAATCATGATTGCTAGGAATTCCATTGGACAGTTTCCTTGCATATTTTGCTTGCTCGTATGTGCTATTACAGTAGAGGTCCACCTGTATTCACATCCGTCTTTGTCCGGCCTTCAATGGGAACAGTCCCAAAGAATCACTAGATCAGAAAACAGGTCCCTTTCGCGCAGGAAACAAGGGATGGCCAGCATGTTTCGGCATTGGTGTCCCTCATCAGTGTAGGGCAGCTTGAATTTCTAGGCATATAAAGTGTAGAGGACCCGCAGTTTGGTATACTGTACCCTCCATCGGAAAACCCACGACAATCACTGTAAAGTGATGGAAACAGATTCCAGTTATTACATTGGACCTGCCTTATTCAAAATACTTAGTCCGTGACTCGTAGACACAGTGCATTCATAAGCCAGGCATCAGGAGATGTCGAAGTGAGCGGGAGCTATCAGGAGCAGAGTACCATTCTATTATTTTTTACTGTTCACAGTTACACTACTTTTTACAACCGCTTTTACCATTCCACAACTGTTCTTTGGGAAGAGAAAGTGTACCTCTTCATTTTACCACTCTGTAATAATTACAGCTAAACTGAAATCTGTTTCACCGTGCATTCCTGAAGCCTGAGTGACATCTTAGCCCGAGTGACATCTCAGCCTGAATGACATCTCAACCTGAGTGACCTCTCAGCCTGAGTGACATCTCAGTCTGAGTGACATCTCAGCCTGAATGACATCTCGGCCTGAATGACATCTCGGCCTGAGTGACATCTCGGCCTCAGTGACCTCTCAGCCTGAGTGACATCTCAGCCTGAGTGACCTCTCAGACTGAGCGACATCTCAGCCATGAATGACATCTCAGTCTGATTGACATTTCAGCCTGAATGACATCTGAGCCTGAGTGACATCTCGGCCTGAATGACATCTCAGCCTGAATGACATCTCAGCCTGAATGACATCTCAGCCTGGGTGACATCTCAGCCTGAGTGACCTCTCAGCCTGAGTGACATCTCAGCCATGAATGAAATCTCAGCCTGAGTGACCTCTCAGCCCGAGTGACATCTCAGCCCGAATGACATCTCAGCCCGAGTGACATCTCAGCCCGAATGACATCTCAGCCCGAATGACATCTCAGCCTGAGTGATATCTCAGCCTGGGTGGTATCTCAGCCTGGGTGGTATCTCAGCCTGGGTGACATCTCAGCTTGAGGGACCTCTCAGCCTGAGTGACATCTCAGCCATGAATGACATCTCAGCCTGAGTGACATCTCAGCCTGAATGACATCTCAGCCCGAATGACATCTCAGCCTGAGTGATATCTCAGCCTGGGTGGTATCTCAGCCTGGGTGGTATCTCAGCCTGGGTGACATCTCAGCTTGAGTGACCTCTCAGCCTGAGTGACATCTCAGCCATGAATGACATCTCAGCCTGAGTGACATCTCAGCCTGAATGACATCTCAGCCCGAATGACATCTCAGCCCGAGTGATATCTCAGCCTGGGTGGTATCTCAGCCTGGGTGGTATCTCAGCCTGGGTGGTATCTCAGCCTGAGTGACATCTCAGCCTGGGTGGTATCTCAGCCTGGGTGGTATCTCAGCCTGTGTGACATCTCAGCCTGGGTGGTATCTCAGCCTGGGTGACATCTCAGCCTGGGTGGTATCTCAGCCTGGGTGGTATCTCAGCCTGAGTGACATCTCAGCCTGAGTGATATCTCAGCCTGGGTGGTATCTCAGCCTGGGTGACATCTCAGCCTGAGTGATATCTCAGCCTGGGTGGTATCTCAGCCTGAGTGACCTCTCAGCCTGGGTGGTATCTCAGCCTGGGTGGTATCTCAGCCTGGGTGACATCTCAGCCTGAGTGACATCTCAGCCTGGGTGACATCTCAGCCATGAATGACATCTCAGCCTGAGTGACATCTCAGCCTGGGTGACATCTCAGCCATGAATGACATCTCAGCCTGAGTGACCTCTCAGCCTGGGTGGTATCTCAGCCTGGATGACATCTCAGCCTGAATGACATCTCAGCCTGGGTGACATCTCAGCCTGGGTGACCTCTCAGCCTGAGTGACATCTCAGCCATGAATGACATCTCAGCCATGAATGACATCTCAGCCCGAATGACATCTCAGCCTGAGTGATATCTCAGCCTGGGTGGTATCTCAGCCTGGGTGACATCTCAGCCCTGGTGACATCTCAGCCTGAGTGACCTCTCAGCCTGAGTGACATCTCAGCCATGAATGACATCTCAGCCTGAGTGACATCTCAGCCTGAATGACATCTCAGCCTGAGTGATATCTCAGCCTGAGTGATATCTCAGCCTGGGTGACATCTCAGCCTGGGTGGTATCTCAGCCTGGGTGACATCTCAGCCTGAGTGATATCTCAGCCTGGGTGGTATCTCAGCCTGGGTGGTATCTCAGCCTGGGTGACATCTCAGCCTGAGTGACATCTCAGCCTGGGTGACATCTCAGCCTGAATGACATCTCAGCCTGAGTGACATCTCAGCCTGAGTGATATCTCAGCCTGGGTGGTATCTCAGCCTGAGTGACATCTCAGCCTGAGTGATATCTCAGCCTGGGTGGTATCTCAGCCTGAGTGACATCTCAGCCTGAGTGATATCTCAGCCTGGGTGGTATCTCAGCCTGGGTGGTATCTCAGCCTGGGTGACATCTCAGCCTGGGTGGTATCTCAGCCTGGGTGATATCTCAGCCTGGGTGGTATCTCAGCCTGGGTGACATCTCAGCCTGGGTGGTATCTCAGCCTGGGTGACATCTCAGCCTGAATGACATCTCAGCCTGGGTGACATCTCAGCTTGAATGGGCTCTACCTGGCTTAACTATTGGAAAGTGGAGGAGATACTGCGAATACCAAGAAATGATCTCTCTCGTGACATGTCCCCTTGATTTTTGGTAAACTTGTCAATGTGTTTTCTCCGGTTAAATGCTTAGATGTTACTGTTGATAAAGCCGTAGGCTGTTTCTACAGCAGGATTTTATTTTAGCATTGGGGGGTGGTGGTGTATGGGATATGCCATAGGATATTTTAGTAGGAGTCTTAGTAACTAGTCACTCTGACTACTCTAATGCACTTCCATGGGGTACTTCAGGACCACAGACTAATCAGCCCCCAGACTCTGCCAGACCAGGGCAGATAAAAGAACTTCAGTTTTGGGATCCAGGCTTTGTAATACATTTCCAAATGTCATTGTTGACAGCACACACTTTCCATGTATCGGGCCTCTGCTGAAGAAGCTGCTATTCAGGTAGGTGTCAAGCATGGGTTCCAGCAGACTTCAGATCAGCGAGTAGAGGCGCTCCATTTCACAATTTTATAAATGTTCAGACGGACTCACCAACGAGCGGGGGACAGCTCAGCGGGAGGATAGCTCAGCATCCCAAGGAGAGCTCACATATCTGAAACAAGCACACAATATAAATGGCTGTCAATCAAAGACAAGATTCAACTCAAAACTATGTCCCACACGTATAAAGCACTGAATCATGCCCCCCCCCCCCGTACCTCACAGAAAAATGTTAATTAAATCCATCTAAGCCAGCCACCAGATCATCTAATACACTTGGCCTAATGGTCCCAAGATACAATTCACACAAATCTGGCGGGATCAGCTTCCCAGTCCTGGCTGCCCAGCTGTGGAACTCGCTCCCTCCATCCTTAATAAAATCCCGTTCTTTTGCTAACTTCAGAAGTAACTCCATCAAATGGCTAATCAAGTAGTAATAAATTGATTCCTCCCTCTACCACTCACTCCCCACCTCTAAACCACTAATATGACCGCAAAACGTGAATAACGTAGTATTGTATTGCTTATGCTGCTATGTTGTAATTATGTAATTATTCATTTTTCCCCTGTAAATTATTGTAATTATTATTTTGACTCTGTAAACTCTGTATCTGTTTTATGATTTGTATGTCTGGAATCCTGTAACCGCAAATGCGCCCAGATATCCCCGGGTTAAGGTGTGCTACAGAAATAAATAAAACAAACAAACAAACGTGCTCGTCTTGGAAACAAGATGACACGAAACAAGACAGGTTTGATCCCCGGGTCCGCGCTTAGAAACCTCTGTGTGTTAAGTGCATTATAAATACGCAACTAACTAACTAAGGACCTCATTTGGTCTGTTCCACCCATTTGGGTGTCAACCTGACCCATCCAAGACGCATTGAAACATTGTGTTGCAACTTGGTCCTCCTACCCGACTACCAGGTCCTCCACCACAATTCCACTACTGTTTCCGGCACTCTTTGTTCTACCACTGGCATCAGAATCCAAGAACCTCTTGCTGTAGACAGGGGTGGGTAATTACAGAAGATGAAACACATCCCTCATTTCTCAGCTCCTTGAATAAAGAGGAAAAGAACAGCTGAGTGATTTGCCTGATTGAAGATGACATGCTGGGTGCACAATTCACCTTTACAAATGATTCTCCTGACTCTTGCAGGTGTCAGCAAAGCAATTAAAAGAGGCCGTGGCCCACGCCGTGGAAAGCAGCAAACTTATAAGGGACCGCCACCAGTGGAGCATGGAAGGTAAGCCCGTGGCATCAAGGGATTCAACAAGAGGCACAGGGTTTAAGTTAAATAATAGAAGATCTAGAATGAGCAGGTACTTTATTATCATGGCGTTGTTGACTGCTGGTGGGTGTGATGGTTTCTTTCTCCTTTTTTGTGGATATCCGGACTCCCAGCCTCCATGGACTGAGCCGCCCTTCTCCTCTTGTCCTTGGCTCTCATCCAGAAAGCCCCTAGGGATGGACTTGATGAAGATGAAGGCCCACCATTGTCACATTAAGTAGACTATGGCTCTCTCGAGGGTCCAAATAGCAGAGGAATCACTGCAGTGAAGTCCATGGCCAACACTGGCTGCTGCTAATCCACATCTCAGCATTTTCCAGCAGCGTGTTGTGTTTCTACGGCACGCGCTACCACTTCTTCACTTTTCACAGTTGTGTGTAACTAAAGAGCACTGGAGACTGTGAGAAAAAGCAGCAGGGACAGCGCTAGAGGATTCCCCAGCCATCATTGACTGTGCCAATGGATGTCTGGCCAGGAGTCCATTGGTGGTGCCTACTGGAGATGATGACTAGGCACTATGCAAAGGCGGCAGCATCTGCCTCCTGGAGGCTGGTGTATCGGGCGATGGCTTGTCAGAAGGACGATGGGGCTCCTGGGCCAACTCTAGCCCCTGACGTTTAGTGCCTGAGGGAATCCCACATCATTGAACATGTAATGATGGCTATTCCACCCATGAACAATTACATCTGTCAGGAAATCTCATGCCTGATGACAGAATCAAGAAGAACATAGCACATACTCCAACCAAAAAGCAAGCATCCCAGAATAGAATATTCATATAATCCTATTAAAGAAGGTCTATTATTTAAGCAATAAACCCCAAACTGGGGGTTCATTACTGCATCTGGTAATGCCCCCAGGCCATAGATCCAGGCCTGAGATCGAGGGCCATAACGATGCCCGGGAAATGACCAGACGCAATAATGGCCCCGCATTGAGGGGATTATTGCTATTCGTATCCTGGCACAGTGTCCCGGGATACTTATAGTTTGTAAGATGTGAGATTCGCAACTTAAAACAAAAAAAGAAAAAATATGGTGCTATGGATCGGGGCGAAGGCGCCACTATAGATAGTTCTTTCTTCCTTTCCATGACGGCCTTGTGGATATCGGAACTGTGCCGGGAACACTATTGTTCCGGGCGCAGCCAACGGATATGGAATCAGAAGGTAAGTGCAGAGAGGCGTGCCTTATTGTGTGGAAAAGGAGGTGAGGGTGGAGGTCTGGAGGATGGGAGGCAGAAAGGGGAACCACACTTACCTGCAAAACCCGGCATGGGAAGATGGCGGCCTTCCGCTCTGAGGAGGCTCGGAACAGGGGCTGTACTGTGTGCCTCCTCATTGGTTAGGAGGGTGCCCCCGCCCCCTCCAGGTGAACTAATCAACAATAGAACATTACAGGAAGCAATTACTATTGCCATGATGGGTATTAGGGTTTAAAGAACACCAATAATGCTTCTCAATGCAGTCTAAAGGCAATCTTTTCACCCAACATAGGTGTTACGCGATTGGAACGCTGCTGGCATGGACAGTACCAGTGTGAAAACTGCCCCGACAAGAGCCTGGCCTACCTTTACTCGCAGCGGAGATCTCAGCGAGCGATGACTCGCTCCAGCAGTGACAGCAGTTACAGCGCCAGGTCGTTCTGCGGCAACGGTACCGCTGTCCCGGACTTGAAGGCCAGAGTCCACAGCGCCGATGTACCAATCACTGGGCACTCAAGCTCACTGTACTCCTCTTCGAGAACCAGCTTAGAGAACAGTTCCGCTCTGTGCAGTGAAGCAGGTCCACTACCTCCAAATATGAAAAAAACACAAAGACATGCTGGGGACATAATCATCAAAAAACCAAAAACATCCAAGCCAAAACCTCCTCCCAGAAAATATTTTAAGCAAGACTCTACAGAAACCGAAGGAGGCAGCATGACTAGTGTGAACGAGGAGACACCGCTGCAAGGCCACGGATGTCCTCTCATATGTATGGAGGTAAGGGGTATCCAAGAGGTCCACATTCAACAGATGCTATTAGGGTTGTGTGGCAGAGCCATGAACAATGTAACCAGTTGTATGCACCATGAACACACACACACGTACCAAACACACATATGGTGCAGTTTGGTTAGTTCTTACAAGAGTATCTCTGCATGAAAGACCCCAAAACCCACACATTGGGCTTCCAGGGGGTTGATTTCAAACACAAGTAGTGCAGCATGGAAAATGGCGACCTTCTCAGCAACCCCCTTAAGTCTGCCACTGGGTGCAGAGTCGCGAACTGGAGACACCAGAAAACCGAATGGCAGTGAGGCAAAGCGGGAGAACCCGCTGCTCACTGAGCCACCAAGCTCACATTTTGTTTATTTATTTTTTATGTATTACATTTGTTACACGCTCAGACCCTGAGGTATCACGGCGTTGGTACCACATGCACCAAACGCTGTTTTTTTTGGTTAATGTAGCTTCCCTAATGCTCTGTCAGCACCCCCAGAGTTTCCAAGCCTCCTGGGGTAGGAGAACCCCCACCCTACCCCATGGTGGCTCTGACACCTTCCTGGCAAACCGATCTCCACTGACTTCTTGCAATGGAAGGAAGAGCTCTCCTTGCTTCACAACCAAGGCCGTGAAGATGAAACAGGGAGAAGTGTGGGCGAGCATAAACATGCAGTGAGCTACGAAATCACAATCACGTTGCGTCATACTAGACTGCACAACACTTACCGATGCGTCAGTCATACCTCGCTCCGTTTACACTGTGTCAGGAGGCCTACAATGGATGCAAGAAGACTAGAATAAGAAGGTCTTAGGTCACAGAACTGTACTGGTACAGCCGTTAACGAAACATGGTGAAATTACCCCAATAAAGAGGAACTCAAAAGAAACCCACGTGTCGCCCAATGGGTGTGATGCCGTCTCACATCCCAGTATCCTTGTAGGTCATAGGGTTCATTTAGGGTTTCTCAGGGGTTCCTGTTAGGGGGACCATCTCGCTGACCAACTTGTGGTACAACAGCAGCATCTCCATTGTTGGGGAAAGGGCCCGAGGGTTACCAATGCCATCTTCTGGCACCTTGCCGCTTTCCAGCATCGGGACCTCCCACTGTCACTCTGAATACACATCTTGTGTTCTGCTTCTCTGGGTCTTGTGCCTCCTCTCACCTTCTCATCCTGTCTTGGAACCGCCGAGCCTCCTGACCCTTGTTGCTGTACTAACTGAGGGTCCTTCTCCTTGGCTGTTGTTAGAACCTCCTTCTGTGTAACTTCCAGCTCTTCCTCTCTTGCTTCGACCACCTTCTCCGTTATTACCACCACCTCCTGCATCACTACCACATCATCTTCCCCTTCGACCAACCTCTTCTGCTGTTAGCACCTCCCTTCTTGGCCGCCGTCTCCCCCAATAACCGCTCACCATGACACTTTCCAGCATTTTTCCAGCCTTCTCCAAATCCCTCCCACAGGGTAACTGCGGCTGGCTGCTTCTATACTGTGTTATCTCCTCCCCCTCGGTGGGACTTCCAGTGAGGCTCTGCACCCGTGGCTTATAATTGGGCGAGGGCTTTGATTGGATGCTCTCCCCGAATGCATCTGTGGCTGCACTGAGTTCAAGGGGTCGGACCAATCCTATTCCTGGTCTGTCGACCATCTTGGATCGGAATCTTGCTCCCCTGACAATAGCTGGTGCTGTTTGGGCTGAGCTGATGCCTTCTGTGTTTACCGCATGCGAATGTGAGACAGGAAACTGGGTAACCAGTCAAAATACTTTGTTTTTATTCTTTAGATTGAGTTTGTAGAGAAAGAGAAACATGGTGCCCCTCACTGGGGAGTAGCACTAATGTGAGTTGGTTTCCAGATAAGCTCTGTGCCAACTGCAGTCACCGGACCCAAGACACAGACACACACTAGGTCTCAACTATAGAAACTGTAAATTGAACAGAATGTTACCCATCAGACATGCAACCACCCAGTCCCGGAAAAGGTGTGTGCGATTAAATGATCCCAGACTGTTTTCATGACACACGCTACCCCAGGGTAATAGTTTTTAGAACGCCAATCCCACCCCTACCCTCAGGATAAGAAATAAACTTTGTTGTACAAATATTTCTATTATTTGAAATATATCATAAGGTAATTAACACGCCGCTCTGTACACCCAATTTAATATAAATTCACCACAAACAATATTGACAAACGCAAGGAGCATAAACTGTGACCACATACAACATATTATTCCTGCTTTTATCTTATTAAGTAATACTAAAACCAATGCAGAGTTTACTTTGCAATACTTATTCAAAGCAGCCATACAGCTTGCAAGAGGCGGATGTTTCTCCAGAGTAATACCTTGACTACCTCCAGACATGTTGAAATGCTAGGAAAAGAATCTGCGCGCTTTGTTGCACACAGAGACTCACAGGCCAAGATATACCATTGCATCTGGGAAACCAGTGAAGGCAATGTGTTAGTATTTTGATCTAATGAGGCGCGCGTCCCCTTTAATACTCCATTACTAAGAGGTACATCATTATAGCTTTTTTAAGGACCCAAATTCACTTACTTGTAAAATGTCTTTAGTGGACCCAAGACAGTGGGGGTAAGAAGTATTTCCCCCCTGGATGGCATCCTCTGATGAGGTCTCTACACATGTCCAGGAGCTCAGCTGAGCAAAGAGGTGTTCTCGGAGAGCACAGGCACTGTATGCAATCTGGCTCTGCTTCTAAGCGCTGGATCACTTTGCCGGGGAACATGCCCATTCTCTGCTCTGGCAACTGGATAATTGAGGCTCTGGGAGTCACCAAGGATCCTACTGTTGGGAGGGACACTTCCCAACAGTAAAACAAGTCCTGGAACCCCTGGGGGCAACACCCAGCTGAACAAAACAAAAGCATGTGTCGGCTCAACACCTATTTCTTTTCTGTGTCTTGAATAGAGTTCATTGCATACTAAACTATCAAGCATATATGAAGCGACTGTCTCGCAAATCAGACATTTACAACTTTCAACCCAGTATTTGTTTTGTTCAACTGAGGAGTGCACCCAGCGGATACAGGACTTGTGTTCTCTTTTAGGATCACTTTGCATTTCATTTATTCTAGTCTGTATAGATCCTTCTGGACTCCCCGCCCTGCCCCTTCCTGTCCCGATACACGTCATTGTCCTTCTTCTCTGTTTGGTGTTCTTTCTGGATCTCTTTTGTGGCTGCCATGTTAGATCCTTTGTAGGGACTTCACCACTCACCGTGTGAGTAATTGGTCATGCAATTCATTTCTATTGATCCTCTAATGGGATTGGTCCCTCTGAGCGTATGGCATACTAAAAGCTCCATCCTTATCGCCCTTATCTCGGAGTGTCAGGATTGTTTTAGTTGGTGTGCTTTCTCTCTCAGATGAAACCCCCCAAACCACTTGGACATGAGAGTGGGGAAAGAGAGCAAAAGTGACATCAAGAAGAGTACATTTTGTAGTAGAAATTGTTTTGACAAACAACTCACCTTATTTCAAAATGCTTCTTATTTGTAAAACTGACTCACATTGATGCAACGCTTACATTCTACAGACTAAGCCATTTACTTAGTATCTGTAATGGCTGAAAATATGTGAACATTCCCTAAGGCTAACAGTGCTTTTGTTTAAGCATTGCTGTATTTAAAGATAACAATGCATTTTCTTTTCTTTTGAGCACATTCCAATTTCATGGCTAGTTTGCATTACTGCAAGTCTATTTCTGTGAAGATAAGCTAGTCAGTTATCCACCTTCTTACTCTTCCTTGTAATTAAGCAAAACAACCCGAGCGAGGGGGCATTACTGGTCAGGTAATGCCCAGAGCCATAAAATGGAATCCTGAGCGAAGCCCTGACCGGTACTGCGCCCCCCCCCCCCCCGCAAGGGTTGTATTGCTATTACTACCCCGCCATATTGTACCGGGGTACTAATAGTGTTTGCCTTTTGTCAACTTGAGAAAAAAATACAAAACAAGATGGCCGCCATGGATCTGGGAACTACATGTAGTCCTTTCTCCATTTCCATGGTGTCCATTTCCGTGAAGATTGGCAGGCATAGACTTCATATCCTTCTCAGATGTAGCCTTTCATGGACCTAACAACTACCTCAGTAGATACTGAAGAGGCCCAGACCCCAATTTTATGATTTGGGACACTACAGTTTACATTTCTTTCTTTGCTCTTTGCTCTTTGCTCTTGAAAGGATATTATGGTACAATAGGCATTTTTTAAATCACAGAAATTTCACAATTACTTGTTTCACTAAAAAGCTGCAGTCGGTCCATGTACTGCTCATGCCCTCACATAAAACATCATAGATGACATCACACTGATGACTTCCTGTAGGTTCTGATCTAATGGCAAACCTGCCGTCATGCTCTTGCCTAGAGTAATCACACGGCATTTCCTCTAGCCCAGACCTATGAGTAGTGCACAAAGGACGTGTACTGCAGCTCTGCTACGACCCGACCCATGAAGCGCCCACCTGCAAGGCCTTATCTGTGACCCTGCCATGTGGGCACTGTGACTGGTGAGTGGTTTTACCTAAAACATGTGCCGGGCCTGAAAACACGATATGGTTTAATTCATACATGGTTGCTATTAAAAGAATAATATGTATTTCAGATAAACCACTTAGCAGCACCTCTGGGGGACCTCTAACATGCTTGAGATAGTGATGGGTTCCTGGTGGTGTAGTCTTGGCTGACCCTTCTTGAATTCCAGAAGTAATGAGTGGCTCTGAAATATTCTATGCACATAAACGGTGTCCAGTTAAAGTCTCGAAAAGAAAAGGATCGAATGCAAAAGGTGAGTGCATTCGACCGAAAACCAAAGGATCGAAATAATTGTTTAAATGTCTTTTTTTTTTGCTCTAGTTTAGCTTTAAAAGGGTGTTTACACCAAAAACGGTGGTTTGGGTGGGGCCCCACGGGGCCCACCCCCCAAAAAAAAATATTAGTTACAAAATGTCGATCCTTTTTTTTTGGTCGAATTGACTTGACCCTTTTGTCATTCGATCCTTTTGATTCGGTACTATGACCTACAACCCACATAAACCTCTCTCTGGAAAGATTAGCGTGAAAATGAAGAGGTTTGAGTATTTTCACATTTTGGGATGCATAATGTAAACTAGACTGAAGCTGAGACTTGGACTTTTGAAGTCAAGTTAAATATCTCTGGGGTCCCACAAGTTCTGCGGAATTATCATTTGTCATACAAAACATTGGCTCGCTCAGAATTCATTTCATTCAGTTTCGGGAGAATAGCTCAGGGGTGACATGCTCGCCTTGGAAGCAAGACGACACGGATCAAAACAGGTTTGATCCCCGGGTCTCCGCTTAGAAACTTCTGGGTATTGAGCGCTGGGTATTAAGCGCGTCATAAATAACCCATTATAATTATAAATTGCCATTGAGGATCTTATGAGTAGGGAGGCCCATGCTCTTTGGGATAAACGAGCCATACTACCCTCAGGAAAGACTTTCCACTACCAAGCAACTAAAGCAGGTAGCGGATAGGTCAAGAGCAACATACCTGTCATGGGAATGGAATGATGTCGTCCATGAATGGTTTGGTACCCTGCTCAGAGTGACTCTGCCTTTCATCCCCTCCCCCCACCCCATGGTCGATACATTGAGAGCCTGAGTAGGTGATAATAGAGGGACCCGTCATTGCAGCGCAGAGAAGCTGAGGCCCTAGCTTGAGGAGCTTATCATCACCAAATTAGAATGTATGTATGTTTAATGCTCGAAAAAAAACTAGAACTTTTCTTGCTTGTTTTTTGGCTCAAATCGTTTCCCACAGAATGTGAGGGGCACATCATGCAACCCCACACCCCACCCCCCCTCAACAATATAGCTTGACCCCAACCCACCATCTACATGTTGGTGGTAGAATTTGAGTTAAAAAAAAACAACAGAGAAAAATCAGTTTGAAAGTGTTTGCTGAAGCGGTAGGCCCCCTGTGTGACTTTCAGAGCGAGTCCTTCTTTTGTCTTGTTGATTTAGCAGTGAGTAGGTTCCCTGATGACGTCAGCGAGATCTCAGATCTTGAGGAGGAGGGAGGCTGCAAGCAGATATATCTCGCTGCAAAGGGTGCCGTGAAAGAAGGAACTGGCTGCGGTTTCCTTAAAGGGAAGTTACAAAATGAGCAGAGGCTTTTGAAAGCGCTTGCGATGCCAGCAGTACTGGGCAAAGCTGGGCACCAGATCCTGCAGGCTCAGAGCTGTCCAGTATTGCACTGTGGGTGGACTTGGCTCATGAAAACATCTGAGGGGACCTTGTGCATGTGTGAAAGCTAGAAGCGTAAGCGCCTAGAGGCAGCCTCTGGACAAACTGCCGCTAGCTTAAGATCAGCGGACATCAAGGGACCTATAACATTGCAATAGAAGCCATCTCCAGGAAATCTTCTTGCTATCACACTGAATGTTTTAGTTTTTTCTCCCCTGCTTTATTGTAGAACAGTGCCACCCTCCTCCTCTTTTGGGACACTTTTTGCCCCTACGTCACACTTTGTTATAGTTTGTTTTATTTCTCCATTTTCACTATGTTTATGCCCTGTTCCCTCTTCGTGTTTATCATTTAAATACTTACATTTTATTTTTCATTTGAAGATACTTCTTTTGTACTTTTATTCCATTTAAATTTCGATGCGTGTAACATTATTTCAATATGCGCATTTTGATGGGGCGGCCTTGCATTGAAGAAGGTTTTTATGGGGGGGAGGGGCATTTGGGATGAAAGGCAAGATTCATAAATGTATATACCGGACACGTAAATGTATACATACCATATCATACATTGAGATGCATTCATTAGATACTGAAATATAAGCACTGTACACTGAGATATATACATTCGATACTGAGAGACATATACTCTAAAGTGAAATGTATACATGATATATTGAATATGTCTGCATATGCACTGTACACTGAGGTACATACATTGTACACTGAGATGTATACACAGTATGTTCAGATGAATACATTATATATTGAAATATATGCACTGTATACTGAGAAGCATACATTATATACTAAAATATATATACAGTATGATATGATAGGTTATTTATAACGCACTTAATACCCAGAGGTTTCTAAGCACTGACCTGGGGATCGAACCTGCGTGGTTCCATGCCGTCTTGCTTCCAAGGCGAGCACGTTGCCACTGAGCTATCCTCCCGAGACAATGTTGAGATGCATTCATTGTGGTTCCATGCCGTCTTGCTTCCAAGGCGAGCACGTTGCCACTGAGCTATCCTCCCGAGACAATGTGGAGATGCATTCATTGTGGTTCCATGCCGTCTTGCTTCCAAGGCGAGCACGTTGCCACTGAGCTATCCTCCCGAGACAATGTGGAGATGCATTCATTGTGGTTCCATGCCGTCTTGCTTCCAAGGCGAGCACGTTGCCACTGAGCTATCCTCCCGAGACAATGTTGAGATGCATTCATTGTGGCTCCATGCCGTCTTGCTTCCAAGGCGAGCACGTTGCCACTGAGCTATCCTCCCGAGACAATGTTGAGATGCATTCATTGTATATTGAAACATATACACTGCAAACGGAGATAAATTCATTGTACGCTGCGATGCATATCCTGCGTACTGAGCCACACATATTGCATATTGCAATGTATACACTGTACGCTGAGATATATACAATATACACTGAGATATGTACACAGTCGATTGAGAGGCATCCATTGTATCTGGAAATGCAAACTGAAATGCACACATTGCATAGCAACCTATGCATACTATATAGTAAGATGTTCATGCTACAGTCGAATACCTCATTTACACAACATGCTGAAATGCATACATGACATAATGAGAAATTGCTTATAAGAGACACTCTTGTCATATTACAACATAATAACAAAGACATACTGTAAATTGAACTTCTTGTTCACTCCATGTCAAAACGTATATATCGATTATTAAAGTATGTGTGCTATTGACTAAACTGTATATGCTGCATGTTGAAACACATACAGGATACACCGAGAATCTTCATACACTGTAGTGGGAAGCGTGCATATAGCCAGGTGCTACTGCTTACACGTGAACTCTTTTTCTTATACACACACTACTGAGAATGCCACCTGCTTTACAGTCCTGCCCACTGGAGGGGGCGATGTGTTCTTCCCTTGCTAGTTTCACTCTCCACGTGTTGTCCAGGGGAGAAGCTGTGCTTCAGAGACTGAAGGCTCTTGCAAAGATATTCCCCGCCTGCCAGGTTCTTGAAAGTCTGACTCTTAGCCTGATAGCCTGCCCTGCTTTGTGGTGAGTGCCGGTGTATCATTTCTGGTGGCTCAGGAGATGGGAGAAATGGTTGCCAGCACAGCAGCAGGGTGCTGTAAATATCCGGTCCTCGGCACAGGCTTTAAGGTCAGTCGGCTTGGGGGCACAGAGTGCTTGTTTATTTCTCATTATTACTGTTGTATCTCAGCAGAGAATGGGCCTGACACTGCACAAACTTGAACTATAAAAATAGTAATGTTGCAGTCCCTTCATTCATAGAAATGGTCCTGGCTGACATTAAATGAAAGGAGACAAGGCAGACATTTGCCATAAATTATGTATTTTGTATACAAAGATGTCTTTTTGCATACATGCGTAGCTTTATACTAAAAGAAAGCTCATCTAACATTTTAAATAACAAAATATAATATTACCAAGGATGAATAATTCTAATGCATTTATCACCAGAAGCAGCTGGCTGGATCCAACAGGGTTTAAATACGTCATATATGTGAGTAATTTAAATAATAGACGTCTCCCTATTTCTGTCTCCAAATCCCCAAAACACTCTAGATCATGTTTGTACATCTGCACATATTATCCAAAAACTGAATTTTAAGTGAAAAAATAAGAATGCACATTTTCGCAATCTAAGCACCACCACTATCAGACCAATATTCCACTGCACTTAACACAAAGATATTGTAGAAACTCCACTGAGGGAACCAAAGATACATTGTTTTGAAGGTTTTGAGTGAAAAGTAAATGGTTCGACACTCAACCCTTTGACTCAATCACTTGCCCTTATCTCTCTGAGGTCTTTAACCTCTCTCTTTCTGCTGGACTCCTACCTGCCTCCTATAATTCTGCAACTGTCTTATCGCAATTGTAGAAACCCTCTGCTGACTGAAACGGCCCAGCACACTACTGCCCAATTTCTCCCCTTCTCCATTATACAAAAGTCCTTCAGCCGGTGGTCTTCGACTGGATCACTGACTACCTTGTGGAATGTGGCCTTAGAGATCAAATTCAATCTGGCTTCCGTAGTAAACACTCCACAGAGAATGCACTCCTGCATGTCTCCAACTTTTTGCTCACCACTCCAAACTCTCTTCTATTCTCGTGCTTTTGAACCACTCTGCCACTTACAACACTGTCGACCACTCCTCTTTCCTCCTCACTCTCCAAGAAATTGGGTTTCCTAAATCTGCTTTTCCTTGGATCAGCAGACACCTGGAAGGTTGATCCTTTAAAGTATCTTGTAGCTCACAGCCCTCCGCCCCACCTCTCTCCCTGTCAGTGCCCCCCCACCCCCCGGATCAGTCCTTGGACCTCTGCTCTCCACCCTCTAGACCTCTGCCCTAGGAAGACTTCTCTCATCCACGGTCTTTCACTGTCACATTTCTGCTGATGACACTCAACTATTTTTCTTCTTTCCCTGCTTTGTTTCCCCCCGGCCATTGTGGAACTGATTACAAGCTGCCTCACTGTGACTCATCACTGGATGGCTCTCCGCCGCCTCATGCTAAACTTTACAGTAATTAAAGTCATCTTTCTCCCGGCTTCCAATGCTATCCCTCCACTCCACTCACCTATCTCCTTCCCGCCTGACCTTCTTGCTCCCGCGGCCAAGACTCACAATCTTAGGGTCCTCTGTGATAGAGGTTTCTGACTGCAACAATTCCTCACTACCACCGCATCTGCTGCTCGTATTAACCTCCTCAACATTCGGTAAATTCGTCCTTTTCTTACTAACCTCTTTCCAAAAACTGTAAACTCCATCCTCCTGCTCAGGAAACATGTGACTTGTACTCAAGCCTACTCCTTCGCCTTCCTCTCTACACCTTCCTCCCTCCAGAAAAAGTCCTCAACTTTGCTGCCCTCACGCTCTGCAACGTATCCAGATGCTTCCACACTTTTACCTGCTGACACCCACGCTCTGCAACGTATCCAGATCCTTCCGCACTTCTACCTGCCCAATTCTGCACTTCTACCTGCCGACACCCACGCTCTGCAACATATCCAGATGCTTCCGCACTTCTACCTGTCGAAACCCATGCTCTGCATCGTATCCAGATGAATCGGCACTTCTACCTGCCCAATTCTGCACTTCTACCTGCCCACACCCATGCTCTGCAACGTATCCAGATGCATCCGCACTTCTACCTGCCGACACCCACGCTCTGCAACGTATCCAGATGCATCCGCACTTCTACCTGCCGACACCCACGCTCTGCATCGTATCCAGATGCTTCCGCACTTCTACCTGCCCACACCCACGATCTGCATCGTACCCTTATGATTCCGCACTTCTACCTGCCGACACCCACGCTCTGCAACGTATCCAGATGCTTCCGCACTTCGCCTTGCCGACACCATGCTGCTTGGCTCGCCACGCACAGCCGCTTTCCTCTCAAGCGTCTCCTAGTCTACAAAGCTACTAATGGCTTTGCTCCTCAATCCCTGTCTGATTGCACCTCAGTTTACTCCTCAGATTGTTCCCTCCAATCGTTTCTCTGCACCCCAACCTCCCTATCCCGCATCCTCCCTGTGCTTTATCTCACTTCCGCTCTTTCTTCCTACTCGTCCCTCTCCACTGGAACCCGCTCCCCATAATACGCTTAATACCAGCGATTGCTTTCTAAGAGCGGGATCGGGATCCGACCCTGCATTGCGCTGAGTTGTCTTGCTACCAAGACAAACGCGTTGCCCCTGAGCTATCCCCCAGATAGCCCAACTGTGGAACTCTTCAAAGCTCGCCTTATAGTTCACTTACTCGCTAAAGAGGGAGCTACCGCTGCCCTCCCACAGCTTCTCTTCCGGACCCCAACACTCCCTCCAGTAACACTTAATAAAGTGAATATGTATATCCATATAGTCCTCTATGGTGTGACTCACTTTCCACCTCAATGTTACCTTTGTAAATTACCTGCTTTCGTACATATATCTTTTTCTGTTTGTTTTCTTTTGCCCCTGGTATATGTCCCACTTTTTACACCCTCATAAACTGGCAGACTAGTTGCCCAGATCTTGGCTTTAATAGGAGCTGTCTGACTGGTCCTGCACCCTTCCACACTTTAAAAACTTCCTCAGCCGCAAGAGTTGGAACTTGGAGAAAACTTTCCACAGCGAGGAAGGCGGTTTTTCCGACCAGGTCCTATTTCGCCGTTACCGGGATAAATTGGGAACTTGAGCGCTGCAACCCTGCTAACTTGCCTGAAAGAAGTCTGGGAGAGAGTCCTTTTCAAGGTCAGCAGTTTCCAGGCAAAGCTCCTTCCCAGGTTCAGCTGATCAGAGCCAAGTCTCCCCCCACAGCTCGATAATCCTAGAATATTACAGATGACTGACCCCTCAGCCCAGCCTTTCGTAGTCACCCACCCACCCATGACTCACCAGGAGTGTGCAGTGAAGGGTCTGCCTGCACAGCTCCCCAGCACTCAGTATTGTGGGCAGAACAGCCCTGTGCTGATTTTAATCCATACTAACCTAAGCTGCAAGAAGGAGAGTAGAACTGACTGGACTCGGGATTTCGTTTTTTCATCCGAAATTCCTTAAGCCTTCCAAGGATGGAATTAGTAGCCTGTGCCACCAGGAGATACCCAGCTAATGATTTAACTCCATTTTGGTGCCCTCCAGGATTGCCCTATGGCCCAGGAGGACACCAGAGGCCTTTCATGTGTAGCTCCGAATAATGTTCCAGAAAGAGGGGGTGCAGCTCAGGGGGAGCAATGGCCCAGCCCACCGCGAGGCTTTAGCTCGAGGCCCCCAGTGCGTCAGGTCTAAAATAAGGCCGCCTCCCGGTGAACATTATATGAGTGTTTGAGTCAAATCTCCAGCGCCGCTGGGTATGTGCCGGCTTCAAGCAGGGGTTACCAGTTTACAAAAATACAGAGGGCGGGGCCAGCGGTGTCTAGGCATGAGTCCAAAATGGGTGGAGAGATAACAGTGGAAAAAACTGGGGAAGCACACAAAGAAAGATGGACACCCTCACACTGTGCCCCCCTTACCCTTCCCTGTGCCACCTTGCCTCCTCGGGTCCTTCACCCATCTCTGTGCACTGTGTTTCTCCGCTCTCCCACCCTCTCAGTGTTGCTCTGCTCCCTTTACCCTTCCCTGTGCCACTTTGCCTTCTCAGGTCCTTCACCCATTCTGTGCGCTGTGTTTCTCCGCTCTCCCATCCCATCAGTGTTGCTCTGCTCCCTTTACCCTTCCCTGTGCCACTTTGCCTTCTCAGGTCCTTCACCCATTCTGTGCGCTGTGTTTCTCCGCTCTCCCACCCCATCAGTGTTGCTCTGCTCCCTTTACCCTTCCCTGTGCCACCTTGCCTCCTCTGGTCCTTCGCCCATCTCTGTGCTGTGTTTCTCTGCTTTCCCACCATCTCAGTGTTGCTCTGCTCCCTTTACCCTTCCCTGTGCCACCTTGCCTCCTCTGGGCCTTCGCCCATCTCTGTGCGCTGTGTTTCTCCGCTCTCCCAACCTCTCAGTGTTGCTCTGCTCCCTTTACCCTTCCCTGTGCCACCTTGCCTCCTCAAGTCCTTCACCCATCTCTGTGCTGTGTTTCTCCGCTCTCCCACCCCATCAGTGTTGCTCTGCTCCCTTTACCCTTCCCTGTGCCACCTTGCCTCCTCTGGTCCTTTGCCCATCTCTGAGTGCTGTGTTTCTCCGCTCTCCCACCCTCTCAGTGTTGCTCTGCTCCCTTTACCCTTCCCTGTGCCACCTTGCCTCCTTGGGTCCTTCGCCCATCTCTGTGCTGTGTTTCTACGCTCATCCACCCTCTCAGTGTTCCTCTGCTCCCTTTACCCTTCCCTATGCCACCTTGCCTCCCCGAGTCCTTCACCCATCTCTGTGTGCTGTGTTTCTCCGCTCTCCCACCCTCTCAGTGCTGCTCTGCTCCCTTTACCCTTCCCTGTGCCACCTTGCCTCCTCGGGTCCTTCGCCCATCTCTGTGCTGTGTTTCTATGCTCATCCACCCTCTCAGTGTTCCTCTGCTTCCGTTACCCTTCCCTATGCCACCTTGCCTCCTCGAGTCCTTCACCCATCTCTGTGTACTGTGTTTCTCCGCTCTCCCACCCTCTCAGTGCTGCTCTTCTGTGAAAACAAAGAAATTTGATATGAGGCTGGGAAGCCCAAAGGAAACACACCAACACAGGTTACAAAGGACATACAAAGTGCTTTATTTAAAAGCTACAAGAGTTACCAAAAAGTCAATTGAGAAACGGATAGCTATTCGGCTCTCAGAGTAACGTAACGAACTTCAACGAAGGTTCGATGCATTAGTAGAGAGACCGTACATTGGAATACTTGGGCTTTTATATTCTTTATCCAGCCCTGACCAACCCCCTCGCGGGTTAACCATTCTTGGGACCAGGCCTAGGGTTCCTTGCCAGGTCAATCCCATAATGTATGCATTTTGATCAGTTCCGCTGATACAGTTGTTCATTTACACATAGGTCAGTGATAGGACAAGGTCTCAGTTTGCGAACCCGACAAGTGGCCTGCAGGCATATTAATTATTCGTGTGTGCGGAGATCACAACGGCCAGAATCTCACTCAGAATGTCATTCGGCCTCCATTTTGATGTTCAGGGTGACTTCCACATTACAAGAGAACCTAAAATGGCGGCTAAATCCAAGATGGCGACTTACATAACTTTTCGTTAAGGTCAAGACCTTGCCGCGAAGTCTTTTTACATGATATTTTAGACAACTTGGCGTAGGCCAACACACATTCAAATACTGCGATAGGAGGCATAATATCTTTTCAATTCCAACACTTCTCCCTTTACCCTTCCCTGTGCCACCTTGCCTCCTCAGGCCCTTCGCCCATCTCTGTGCTGTGATTCTCCGCTCTCCCACCCTCTCAGTGTTGCTCTGCTCCCTTTACCCTTCCCTGTGCCACTTTGCCTTCTCAGGTCCTTCACCCATTCTGTGCGCTGTGTTTCTCCGCTCTCCCATCCCATCAGTGTTGCTCTGCTCCCTTTACCCTTCCCTGTGCCACTTTGCCTTCTCAGGTCCTTCACCCATTCTGTGCGCTGTGTTTCTCCGCTCTCCCACCCCATCAGTGTTGCTCTGCTCCCTTTACCCTTCCCTGTGCCACCTTGCCTCCTCTGGTCCTTCGCCCATCTCTGTGCTGTGTTTCTCTGCTTTCCCACCATCTCAGTGTTGCTCTGCTCCCTTTACCCTTCCCTGTGCCACCTTGCCTCCTCTGGGCCTTCGCCCATCTCTGTGCGCTGTGTTTCTCCGCTCTCCCAACCTCTCAGTGTTGCTCTGCTCCCTTTACCCTTCCCTGTGCCACCTTGCCTCCTCAAGTCCTTCACCCATCTCTGTGCTGTGTTTCTCCGCTCTCCCACCCCATCAGTGTTGCTCTGCTCCCTTTACCCTTCCCTGTGCCACCTTGCCTCCTCTGGTCCTTTGCCCATCTCTGAGTGCTGTGTTTCTCCGCTCTCCCACCCTCTCAGTGTTGCTCTGCTCCCTTTACCCTTCCCTGTGCCACCTTGCCTCCTTGGGTCCTTCGCCCATCTCTGTGCTGTGTTTCTACGCTCATCCACCCTCTCAGTGTTCCTCTGCTCCCTTTACCCTTCCCTATGCCACCTTGCCTCCTCGAGTCCTTCACCCATCTCTGTGTGCTGTGTTTCTCCGCTCTCCCACCCTCTCAGTGCTGCTCTGCTCCCTTTACCCTTCCCTGTGCCACCT
Source organism: Ambystoma mexicanum (assembly GCF_040938575.1). Lineage (NCBI taxonomy): Eukaryota > Metazoa > Chordata > Amphibia > Caudata > Ambystomatidae > Ambystoma > Ambystoma mexicanum. The sequence goes on along the minus strand of NC_090934.1, from coordinate 1,466,099,503 downwards.
TGCCTCCTCGGGTCCTTCGCCCATCTCTGTGCTGTGTTTCTATGCTCATCCACCCTCTCAGTGTTCCTCTGCTTCCGTTACCCTTCCCTATGCCACCTTGCCTCCTCGAGTCCTTCACCCATCTCTGTGTGCTGTGTTTCTCCGCTCTCCCACCCTCTCAGTGCTGCTCTTCTGTGAAAACAAAGAAATTTGATATGAGGCTGGGAAGCCCAAAGGAAACACACCAACACAGGTTACAAAGGACATACAAAGTGCTTTATTTAAAAGCTACAAGAGTTACCAAAAAGTCAATTGAGAAACGGATAGCTATTCGGCTCTCAGAGTAACGTAACGAACTTCAACGAAGGTTCGATGCATTAGTAGAGAGACCGTACATTGGAATACTTGGGCTTTTATATTCTTTATCCAGCCCTGACCAACCCCCTCGCGGGTTAACCATTCTTGGGACCAGGCCTAGGGTTCCTTGCCAGGTCAATCCCATAATGTATGCATTTTGATCAGTTCCGCTGATACAGTTGTTCATTTACACATAGGTCAGTGATAGGACAAGGTCTCAGTTTGCGAACCCGACAAGTGGCCTGCAGGCATATTAATTATTCGTGTGTGCGGAGATCACAACGGCCAGAATCTCACTCAGAATGTCATTCGGCCTCCATTTTGATGTTCAGGGTGACTTCCACATTACAAGAGAACCTAAAATGGCGGCTAAATCCAAGATGGCGACTTACATAACTTTTCGTTAAGGTCAAGACCTTGCCGCGAAGTCTTTTTACATGATATTTTAGACAACTTGGCGTAGGCCAACACACATTCAAATACTGCGATAGGAGGCATAATATCTTTTCAATTCCAACAGACCCTCCTTTTGGCCTATGCCAAGTGCTAACATCATTTCTAATACTTTTGCAAATAACTCCATGTGTTGTCATCCATACTTCCCGAATCATTGTCTGTAATATCTATAGCCATTAGGTCGTTCATCAGAACCTCTTGTAACACAAATTCTTTAGATGCTGTATCTGGGACATATATTTTATGCCCTATTGTGCTCACTGCTTGGGCACAACATCCCCCTAGCATTCCACATATACTCGGAAGACATTGAAAACAGCAACAAAGGAATAGCAGGATCCCCAAAATAACCAGAATAACAGAAAGCACCTTCCAACCCCAAGATCGTAAAGAATCCCAGAACCAGGTGCTAAGGTTCCAATCTCCTACAAGGATATGTACTTCAGAACTAAGAGTATGCAAGTTCTGTATTGCTTTAAAAATTGTCGGCGAGGAATATGGTACGAAAACACAGCAAGCGGACCCCACTAATTTGCATACTCCACCTCGTTCTGCCAAAATGACATCTAATCCCATCCGATTTTGGAGTGCTACCAATCTTATTGCTTTTTGCTCTAAGGTCATATTATAAAGTATGTCCGTGGTCCGGTTGATCGTTCTCTCCAGTACCCTTGCTAATCCCCTAATGTTCTCAGAGTTTGTTATTTGTCCCCAAAAGGGCACAACTGATTTCGCTATATCTCCCAATACTTGCCCAGGGGTATCTCCGTTCTTCTCCCGCCGTGGGCGAGCCTTAGAAATCTCCAATGTACTAGCTACAAATACCCCGGGTAACAGTATTCCTAAATAACAGGTTCCCTGCCAATCCTTGGGCAACCAGGGAAATGTTAAACTACCACAAACAAAATAAACAGGCCCCGCTACATACAGAGGCCTGTTTTCTCCAGTCAAATTTACAATGTTCTTACAACCTTCAAAATCTCCCATTGGCCGAGTGCCATTTCTTTGTACACAAAAGGGGACTGAGTCAGGGCTATGATTTAAAGAGTAAGAAGGAGGCACAGCGTCCTTATTGCCTATCAGAGCCATTTTAAAGGAAATTATAGATTGAAAACGAACAGTTTATCAGACGGCCTAATAGAAGCGACATTAGGTTTACTTCTATTTGCAAACAGCGAGCATCCCAGGGGAGTTAATTCACGTTTCTCAAAATCATTCAGATTAGTTCCATCAAAGTTCCCTGAGATGCTATCATTCCAACGGCCAAAGAATAGTGCTCTAAGAGAGGCATAGCAAGCAGTCGTTAAAGGTAAAGGATGAATAGACCATCCCAGTCCCTTGTTCCCATGTTGCGGTAAATGAGTACAAATCCAACAATTACTCTTATTAAAAATGGCATGAGTTGCATTCATTACTATCATTAGAGTGTTATTATGATACTTTTGTCTATGTTGGGAGTCTCTAGGGGACAGAGTGTGAAGGTGTACAGAGGGAGTCAAAGCAGTTGGTACAATCTCGGTCGGTAGTAAAGGTTTCAGAGGATAGATTTCTTCAAAATACCAAAGTCCTACAGCAGCAGTTGCAAAAATAACAATTATCATTATCAAAACACAGCAGTACGTTTTCAGGGCCCAGGCACATTGTTCATTGTCCAAGTTGGTCACCCCCTTATTCACGAGTCCAGCGCAGGGAGCAGCAGTGGAGGTGGCAGGCATTGTAGTTCCTCAATCGACGACCCCAATGATCGTTGCTGGCGTCGCTACGGTCGCGCGATTTCTTAGTCCTTCCCAACCCTAGCCAGCAGAATCCCTTTTTGTTCAACAGAACTTTCTTATACAAAAGAAAACTTCCAATCACTTCCTTTTTCCAGATGCACGGAAAAACCTGTGCCGTAGTTCTATTTCCTTCGTCGAAGGTTGTACCTGGTGGTACCCAAGATTGTCTGATGCGGAAATAAAGTGTCGTCACTTCCTGAGGGAAGCGACGTATCGGAGGCGACGGAAGTCGCAGAGCTTGAAACAGTATTTTCCGGAAGTGATTTTTCAAGAGAGTGCGGAGACGAAATGGACTGTTCTCCAAGCTCCTCGGGCTCAGAGAAATTCTCCGACGCACTCACAGCGCTGTTTGCTACTCCAAGATCAGAGACTTTAGCATCAGCGAGGGGTTCTGCTTCTTCTGTAACGTGTGGCGTCGGGTGAGGAAGTTTCTTGACATGTGTCGCGTGGATCCAGTGCTTCTTTCCAGCCACCCGCACTGCTGTCCTGGTGACCAACAGCACCTGGTAGGGTCCCCGCCAGCGAGGCGCGAGACAGGAGGACCTTTCGTAGGCCTTCACTGGGACCCAACTTCCAGGCTGTATATCGTGTCCTGGGCCCGTGAACCGTACAGGTAAAGCCGAGTGCACCTGGTGATAAATGAAATACAGGTTTTTTAGTTAACTGGTTACAGTAGTCTACAAGCAATACATTTTCAACCTCTCTCAGGGCTTTAGGTTTTGGGAGACCCCAAATGTTAGCAGGTCTCCCCATCACTACCTCAAAGGGAGAGAGCCCAGTCTTAGTTTGAGGTGTAGTACGCATAGCTAATAATACAATAGGTAAGGCATCTGGCCATTTCAGCTTGGTATCGGCACATGTTTTCGCAAGCTTATTCTTTAAGATACCATTGTGTCTTTCCACCAACCCAGCACTTTGAGGATGTCTAGCTGAGTGAAATTGTTTCTCAATACGTAAGGCTGTGCATATCTGCAAAATTACTGCTGCAACGAAATGAGGACCATTATCCGACCAAATTACCCTCGGGAGCCCAAATCGAGGAAAGAATTCTTTTACCATAATCTTTGCAGTGGTCATAGCGGTAGCATCTTTAACGGGGAAAGCCTCGACCCATTTACTGAAGGCACAAATAATTACAAGAACATATTTCAGATTGTTACATTGTTCCATCTCAATAAAATCAAAGTGAATGACCTCGAAGGGAACAGAAGGAGGCCCAAAGCTTCCCCTTGGAGTTACTGTCCCCTTACCCACATTGTGCTGTAAGCAGATCATACAATTTCGGACATGTCTTTTTGCAGTCTCCAGAATCTTGTTATTCACCCAAACGTGTTCTAACATTTTCGTGATCTGCTGGGCACACACATGTGTAGGACCGTGTGCTATCGTAACCATTGCCAATACATATGAATCCGGGAGCAACCATTTTCCTTCAGATGTATCCACCCAACACCCTTTATCATCCAGTTTCCCCATTCCTTCAGCCCACCTTTTAGATTCTTCTACTGTGGCATCAGTTTGAATATCTCGCACAGACCCAATACCTTCATCCATTATATAAGCATCTCTCGTTTCCCTCAAGGCATACATGTCCGTGCTAAGGTCTGTGGCCGTTTGTCTGGCTATCAGGTCCGCAAAAGCGTTCCCTTTGCCTACATCATCTATGACCTTACGATGTGCTGCACATTTCATGATCGCTAACTGTTTAGGGAGCGAGAGTGCCGAGAGTAATTGCACTATCAAGGGGCCATGCTGGATCTTGGTCCCATGTGAGGTCAGGAACCCTCTTTCCGACCAGAGCCTTCCAAAGTTGTGAGCCACCCCAAATGCGTACTGGCTATCAGTATATATATTTACTATACGCCCTTGGGAGAGTTCACAAGCTCGGGTCAACGCTATAATCTCTGCGGCCTGTGCGGAGTTATGCGAAATTCTCTTAGTTTCAACAACTTTACTCCATGTAGTAACTGCATAAGCAGCTGTAGATGTACCATCTGAAAGTTTGAAGCAGGAGCCATCACAAAACAGCTCCCCTTCTGCATTATCCAAAGGAGTATCTATGAGATCTATCCTGCCCTTCGTTTCTTGTTCAGTGGTATACAGGCAGTCATGTAATTCTTCGTCACCGCAAACAGTGTTTTGCGGGAAAGGTAAGAGTTCAGCCGTATTAAGAACACAACACCTCTTAATTTGGATGTGAGGGGCAAACAGAATTAATTCATACCTTGTTAACCGCGCAGAGGTAAGGTGTTGCGTTTGGGTTTTATTCAATAGGATATCTACAGAGTGAGGTACCATCAAAATCAAATCATAGCCTAGGACCATTCCCTCATTCTGTTTTACAGACGCGGCAGCAGCAGCGACAGCTCGCAAACATCTTGGCAAAGCGCATGCAAACAGGATCAAGGGCGGAGGAGTAGTAGCCGCACGGCCTATTCTTCCCTCTGTGTTCCTGTGTTAACACAGCCAAAGCACATCCATCACATTCATGCACAAACAGCACAAAGGCCTTGTCATAATTTGGAGTACCCAGAACCGGTGCAGAGCATAACGCGGTTTTGAGAAGCTCAATTGATCGTTGATGTTCCGATTTTCATGGCAGTGGCAGAGAAATGCCCTTCTTCGTCAAAGCCAACATCGGTTTTATCACTAGCGAAAAGTTCGGGATCCACAACCTACAGTAAGAAGCCATACCTATTAAGGCTCTGACTTCCTTCTGTGTATTTGGAACAGACATGCCAGAAATGTGTTTTATTCTTTCAGGTGTCAATCTTCTCCCCTCCTTTGACAGGAGGTAGCCTAAATAGGCGACCTCCTGACAACAATATTGAATTTTTTTTTGAGCGAAGCTTCATGACCATTTTTAGCTAAATGAACAAGCAACAGTACAGTGCCTTCTCTACAAGCACTCTCAGAGTCTGCAGCCAAAAGCAAATCATCGACATATTGAAGCAGTGTACAAGTAGGTGGCAATTCAAGAGTGTCGAGCTGCTCTTTCAAAGCTCTACTATAAATGCTTGGACTTTCAGTATACCCTTGAGGCGTCCTGGTAAATGTAAATGAGCGTCCCCCCAAGGTGAACGCAAACAGATATCTACTTTCCTTATGTATAGGAATGCTAAAGAAAGCGTTTTTTAAATCCACAACGCTGAAGTGCGTAGCCATAGCAGGGATCATTGTCAATATCGTCGTCACATCAGGCACAATTGGAAATTGTGGGGCGACAACTCTGTTAATAGCACGAAGATCAATTATGAACCGGTATGGAATTGCATTGTCGCCTTTCTTATATACAGGCAAGATCGGACTGTTACACAGACTACCTGTAATCTCCTCGATCACCCCACGATGCACAAAATCGGAGACAATGCATTTCAAAGCACGCTCACCCTCAACTGATATTTTATACTGCGGAATGCGTGGTAGTTTCACTCCATGTTTCAAAACTATTTTAACGGGCTCAATCTGTAATACCCCGACATCATTGTCGTCTACCGCCCATAAACATTCCGGGACAATGCTAAACTCAGGAGCTAAAGGTCGAATCAGGAACTGAGAATTAGGAAGTTGCTGTGGTGAAACCGTCAGCCGTACTCCATCAGAGGAACAATGAATTACTGCATTCAATTTCTTTAACAAATTCAACCCCAGCAAATTCTCTCCACAGTTCGAAGTGAGAAGAAAAGGGCAATGGTCCGTAAAGGGACCCAAAGAAACAGACACCGGTGCAGAAACCGGACAGACAATTGGTATACCTGAAAACCCTACGGAAACATTTGTTTGCCCTGACAGTGGAATGTTTGAAACCCGAGAATGATCAATGGAGCACTTCTGCGCTCCAGTGAATATCAAAAACTGGTGTTTCCTATTCCCTACTAATAATTCAACGTAGGGGCCTTTCTGATTGACAGGAATAGGTGAAGGTTCCAAACCCTTCTTCGGGCAATCCTAATGAAATAGAGCCTTGTCAGAAGGAAGCTCTTCAGAAAGGTAGGCAGCAGAAGGGTGATCAAATATGTTCCTTGAGTCCACACTCGAGGTCTGATTTTCCCGTGAAAAAGGTTGCTGAGGATCTTGTAAAAACTGACCTCTATCAGGGCCACCTGCTCCAGGGCGGCCCCTAGGTCGTCTACCCATACTCCCAAATGCACTGTTTGACCTTTGTCGGAGGACGGGGCACTGTGCTCGCCAATGACCTTCCTGGCGGCAATAAGCACATTGATTAATATTCACAGGACCCAAAGGAGTATTTCCTTTTGGGACATACTGACCTCTGGTCTGTGTCGTGCCTCCTCTGGGGTTTCTAACAATTTGCTGTAATAATACTTTGGTTTTCAAATCTCCTTTCCTCTTTTCAACTTTGTCCTTCTCATTATTAACACGGTTCTCATAATACTGAGCCATGTGCAAAACCTCAGATTGAGATTTTGCCTGCCAAGAGCTCTCAGAGGACATAATCTGTGACTGGATGTCAGGCAACAATCCACAAACAAATTTGTCCACAAACAACCTTTTCCAGATTCTGTACCTAAATCCTGTCCACTGAAGTCAGAAAATACCTGCTCGAATCTGTTAAAAAAATTTGGTGGCGCCTTCAGTTTTTCCTTGAACACAGGCCGTAAGCTTGTCCCAAATAATTATTTTCTCTGGAATTATAGTTTTTAATTTTGCGACAATTCTATCAGGCAAAGTAAGTATTACCTGTGGTGGTTTCTCACCAGCTCGTCTTTCCCCATCAATCCTAATCATATTAGCCCACGTATCTCCCAACCCTGGCACATCGTCTATTGTCCGGACCTGCTTCCATACATCCACAGGTAGGAGTACAGGGAATAGCAAGTCAATATCACTTAAGGTGAACACAGAGGACTGCAAGACGGACTCTATCTCTTTGTAAAACCCTGTCGGGTTTTTCCTGATATCGGGAATTGATTGTCTAATAGTGTTCACTTCCTGTCGTGAAAACGGGACGTGAACAAATTGCGATACATAATGTGCAGGGATATCCACAGCGGGGGCACCAGTCCCAGCGTCGGCGGGGCTCTCAACTTTTGGGACAAAGGTCGGAGGAACCTCTCTCATAGGCAACTGAGATATAGGTACCTCCGGCCGCTTACTAAGCAACAAAGCCAGGTCGAGCGCTAAGGCAGCTGAAGAAGTGTCGGGCGAAAAAGCCCTTTTACAAATCCCCAATAATTCTATGGGGCAACTAACCTTCTTTCTTACACATTCTTCTTGCAGGTACTGTACCATTACCTGAATTACCTTTCTTTGCATTTCTACTGTATACTGACTATACGTGTCATATACTTCATCTGGCGGAATCGATGAATCCGAGATCCATCGAATCACATCTTTGGTACAAATTCGTATTTCCTCGGGTGCCGATCTACGACACGGAAGGAACCGTTTCTGTACATATATTCTATCGTCTTCGTCATCCTCATCTCGTGACTTTTCAAAGTCTTTCCTATACTCAAACAATTTTTCAACATGCCCATATACTTTCTGCTCTGTGTCCCTCGAAAGTGCCAAAGCATTCAGATCTCTCACTCCTTGTGGAAGATCCGAATTTCGTAATCTACCCCACATCACACATAAATGAGTCTCCAAACCTTCGATAAAAACATTTTTCTCGGGAAAACTATTCAAATTAGATAATGTGGAAAAAACATTAACTTCATCACCTTTCTCCATACAATGCTTAGCCCATGCAAACAATTCCTGTTTCTTACCTGCAGAAACAGTATTACGAGTGACGACCTTTGATCCTGCACCTGGATCAACTTCAGTCAATACGGGACCACTCGGAAACGAAGGTGTAGGTAAATTTAATAAAGGTGCAACTATCGGTGCAGAAGGAAGGGGGCGGAGGACTAGGAACAACAGGTTGTAGAGGGGGAACAGGAATAACAGCAGGAGCAACAGCAGGAATGGGCAGAGTGCCCAAAATAGGAACATACGGAGGTGGCGCAGAGGCATCAGGCATGCGTTCGTTTAACAATTTCTCAATAAATTCTTTGGAAATATGGAAATCTTTAGAGGGGTACATTTTCTGGATTCCAAGCGAAAAAGCCCTATCCATATTTTTAACTGATTCTGAATGTTTTTCTTTATCATATAACAACGCTTTTTCTGCATTTGTTTTATGACGGCGTGCATGTTTGTCCCTACTTTTAAGCTGCTGTAACGCTTCTTTTTTCCAATTCTGTAGAACATCAAAGGCTGCAGGTCTAGCCTTCTTTTTTAGCAAGACTGATTCTAGGTATTCAATACGGGGGATCTCAAAACTACCGTTGATTGGCCACTGAAATTCGGAGGCATGTCTGGTCTGTCTGTGCCAAATATCATTAAATACTATACTACCAATGCCATACTTACAGTACATAGTACATGCCGGCAACCCCTCCTGTGGTGCCGGGTGGCTAAATTCCAAAGATTGTCAATCGCTGCGGAACAGAGCCCTAAAGCAGCTAGACAATTTCCCAGGCATTTCAAAAAAATTGGTGTTACCTGGTCAATAATTGTGTCTGCAGATACAATACACCAAATTCAAATTGTCAGGGTTAAATTAAGAGCCGGGTCACGACTGCACCTAACCAAACCTAAGGAGGACCGTACGGCTTATCAAAGAACTTACCTAACAAATTTTACCTTGTGTTTGGTGGTTTCGACAAATCTGCCCGCCTCAAAAATGGACCCTCGTCAAGATGCCGTGTCAGACCACACGACTATCGTCCAAGGATCGGATCGTGCAGCGCTGCCGAGGTATCGCGTCTCGTTCGGTCGGGTCCGCAGAATCACACCGTCCGATCCCGGTTCGATAGTCTGCGTCAACCTTCAATGATCCGGCATAAATCTTGAGGGTCCCTGTTCGGGCGCCAACTGTGAAAACAAAGAAATTGATATGAGGCTGGGAAGCCCAAAGGAAACACACCAACACAGGTTACGAAGGACATACAAAGTTCTTTATTTAAAAGCTACAACAGTTACCAAAAAGTCAATTCAGAAACGGATAGCTATTCGGCTCTCAGAGTAACGTAACGAACTTCAACAAAGGTTCGATGCATTAGTAGAGAGACTGTACATTGGAATACTTGGGCTTTTTATATTCTTTATCCAGCCCTGGCCAACCCCCTCGCGGGTTAACCATTCTTGGGACCAGGCCTAGGGTTCCTTGCCAGGTCAATCCCATAATGTATGCATTTTGATCAGTTCCGCTGATACAGTTGTTCATTTACACATAGGTCAGGGATAGGACAAGGTCTCAGTTCGCGACCCCGACAAGTGGCCTGCAGGCATATTACTTATTCATGTGTGCGGAGGTCACAACGGCCAGAATCTCACTCAGAATGTCATTCGGCCTCCATTTTGATGTTCAGGGTGACTTCCGCATTACAAGAGAACCTAAAATGGCGGCTAAATCCAAGATGGCGACTTACATAACTTTTCGTTAAGGTCAAGACCTTGCCGCGGAGTCTTTTTACATGATATTTTAGACAACTTGGCGTAGGCCAACACACATTCAAATACTGCGATAGGAGGCATAATATCTTTTCAATTCCAACACTTCTCCCTTTACCCTTCCCTGTGCCACCTTGCCTCCTCAGGCCCTTCGCCCATCTCTGTGCTGTGTTTCTCCGCTCATCCACCCTCTCAGTGTTCCTCTGCTCCCTTTACCCCTCCCTGTACCACTTTGCCTCCTCAGGTCCTTTGCCCATCTCTGTGCTGTGTTTCTCTGCTCTCCCACCCTCTCAGTGTTGCTCTGCTCCCTTTACCCTTCCCTGTGCCACCTTACCTTCTCAGGTCCTCACCCATCTCTGCGCGCTGTGTTTCTCCGCTCTCCCACCCTCTCAGTGTTGCTCTGCTCCCTTTACCCTTCCCTGTGCCACCTTGCCTCCTCAGGTCCTTTGCCCATCTCTGTGCTGTGTTTCTCTGCTTTCCCACCCTCTGAGTGTTGCTTTTCTCCCTTTACCCTTCCCTGTGCCACTTTGCCTCCTCAGGTCCTTTGCCCATCTCTGTGTGCTGTGTTTCTCTGCTCATCCACCCCATCAGTGTTGGTGTGCTCCCTTTACCCTTCCCTGTGCCACCGTGCCTCCTCGGGTCCTTCACCCATCTCTGTGCTGTGTTTATCCGCTCTCCCACCCTCTCAGTGTTGCTCTGCTCCCTTTACCCTTCCCTGTGCCACCTTGCCTCCTCAGGTCCTTTGCCCATCTCTGTGCTGTGTTTCTCTGCTTTCCCACCCTCTCAGTGTTGCTCTTCTCCCTTTACCCTTCCCTGTGAAACTTTGCCTCCTCAGGTCCTTTGCCCATCTCTGTGTGCTGTGTTTCTCTGCTCATCCACCCCATCAGTGTTGCTGTGCTCCCTTTACCCTTCCCTGTGCCACTTTGCCTCCTCGAGTCCTTCACCCATCTCTGTGCTGTGATTCTCCGCTCTCCCACCCTCTCAGTGTTCCTCTGCTCCCTTTACCCTTCCCTGTGCCACCTTGGCTCCTCGAGTCCTTCACCCATCTCTGTGCTGTGTTTCTCTGCTCTCCCACCCTCTCAGTGTTGCTCTGCTCCCTTTACCCTTCCCTGTGCCACCTTGCCTCCTCGAGTCCTTCACCCATCTCTGTGCTGTGTTTCTCCACTCTGCCACCCTCTCAGTGTTGCTCTGCTACCTTTACCCTTCCCTGTGCCCCCTTGCCTCCTCGAGTCCTTCACCCATCTCTCTGTGCAGTGTTTCTCCGCTCTCCCACCCTCTCAGTGTAGCTCTGCTCCCCTTACCCTTCCCTGTGCCACCTTGCCTCCTCGAGTCCTTCACTCATCTCTGTGCTGTGTTTCTCCGCTCTCCCACCCCATCAGTGTTGCTCTGCTCCCTTTACCCTTCCCTGTGCCACCTTGCCTCCTCGAGTCCTTCACCCATCTCTGTGCTTTGATTCTCCGCTCTCCCACCCTCTCAGTGTTGCTCTGCTCCCTTTACCCTTCCCTGTGCCACCTTGCCTCCGCGGGTCCTTCACCGATCTCTGAGCTGTGTTTCTCCGCTCTCCCACCCCATCAGTGTTGCTCTGCTCCCTTTACCCTTCCCTGTGCCACCTTGCCTCCTCTGGTCCTTCGCCCATCTCTGTGCTGTGATTCTCCGCTCTCCCACCTTCCCAGTTCTGCTCTGCTCCCTTTACCCTTCCCTGTGCCACCTTGCCTCCTCGAGTCCTTCACCCATCTCTGTGCTGTGATTCTCCGCTCTCCCACCCTCTAAGTGTTGCTCTGCTCCCTTTACCCTTCCCTATGCCACCTTGCCTCCTCAAGTCCTTCACCCATCTCTGTGCTGTGTTTCTCCGCTCTCCCACCCTCTCAGTGTTGCTCTGCTCCCTTTACCCTTCCCTGTGCCACCTTGCCTCCTCAAGTCCTTCACCCATCTCTGTGCTGTGTTTCTACGCTCTCCCACCCTCTCAGTGTTGCTCTGCTCCCTTTACCCTTCCCTGTGCCACCTTGCCTCTTAGGTCCTTTGCCCATCTCTGTGCTGTGTTTCTCTGCTTTCCCACCCTCTCAGTGTTGCTCTTCTCCCTTTACCCTTCCCTGTGTCACTTTGCCTCCTCAGGTCCTTTGCCCATCTCTGTGTTCTGTGTTTCTCTGCTCATCCACCCCATCAGTGTTACTGTGCTCCCTTTACCCTTCCATGTGCCACCTTGCCTCCACAAGTCCTTCACCCATCTCTGTGCTGTGTTTCTACGCTCTCCCACCCTCTCAGTGTTGCTCTGCTCCCTTTACCCTTCCCTGTGCCACCTTGCCTCTTAGGTCCTTTGCCCATCTCTGTGCTGTGTTTCTCTGCTTTCCCACCCTCTCAGTGTTGCTCTTCTCCCTTTACCCTTCCCTGTGTCACTTTGCCTCCTCAGGTCCTTTGCCCATCTCTGTGTTCTGTGTTTCTCTGCTCATCCACCCCATCAGTGTTACTGTGCTCCCTTTACCCTTCCATGTGCCACCTTGCCTCCTCAAGTCCTTCACCCATCTCTGTGCTGTGATTCTCCGCTCTCCCACCCTCTCAGTGTTGCTCTTCTCCCTTTACCCTTCCCTGTGCCACTTTGCCTCCTCAGGTCCTTTGCCCATCTCTGTGTTCTGTGTTTCTCTGCTCATCCACCCCATCAGTGTTGCTGTGCTCCCTTTACCCTTCCCTGTGCCACCTTGCCTCCTCGAGTCCTTCACCCATCTCTGTGCTGTGTTTCTCCACTCTCCCACCCTCTCAGTGTTGCTCTGCTCCCTTTAACCTTCCCTGTGCCACCTTGCCTCCTCGAGTCCTTCACCCATCTCTGTGTGCTGTGATTCTCTGCTCTCCCACCCTCTCAGTGCTGCTCTGCTCCCTTTACCCTTCCCTGTGCCACTCTCTCACTGTTGCTCTGCTCCCTTTACCCTTCCCAGTGCCACCTTGCCTCCTCGGGTCCTTCACCCATCTCTGTTTGCTGTGATTCTCTGCTCTCCCACCCTCTCAGTGCTGCTCTGCTCCCTTTACCCTTCCCTGTGCCACCTTGCCTCCTCGAGTCCTTCACCCATCTCTGTGTGCTGTGTTTCTCCGCTCTCCCACCCTCTCAGTGCTGCTCTTCTCCCTTTACCCTTCCCTATGCCACCTTGCCTCCTCATGTCCTTTGCCCATCTCTGAGAGCTGTGTTTCTCCGCTCTCCCACCCTCTCAGTGTTGCTCTGCTCCCTTTACCCTTCCCTGTGCCACCTTGCCTCCTCGGGTCCTTCGCCCATCTCTGTACTGTGTTTCTCCGCTCATCCACCCTCTCAGTGTTCCTCTGCTCCCTTTACCCTTCCCTGTGCCACCTTGCCTCCTCGGGTCCTTCACCCATCTCTGTGTGCTGTGATTCTCTGCTCTCCCACCCTCTCAGTGCTGCTCTGCTCCCTTTACCCTTCCCTGTGCCACCTTGCCTCCTCGGGTCCTTCACCCATCTCTGTGTGCTGTGTTTCTCTGCTCTCCCACCCTCTCGGTGTTCCTCTGCTCCCTTTACCCTTCCCTGTGCCACCCTCTCACTGTTGCTCTGCTCCCTTTACCTTTCCCTGTGCCACCTTGCCTCTTCGGGTCCTTCACCCATCTCTTTACGCCGTGTTTCTCCGCTCATCCACTCCATCAGTGTTGCTCTGCTCCCTTTACCCTTCCCTGTGCCACCTTGCCTCCTCGGGTCCTTCACCCATCTCTGTGTGCTGTGTTTCTCTGCTCCCCCGTGCTCTGTGTTCCTCTGCTCCCTTTACCCTTCCCTGTGCCACCTTGCCTCCTCAGGTCCTTTGCCCATCTCTGTGCTGTGTTTCTCTGCTCTCCCACCCTCTCGGTGTTCCTCTGCTTCCTTTACCCTTCCCTGTGCCACCCTCTCACTGTTGCTCTGCTCCCTTTACCCTTCCCTGTGCCACCTTGCCTCCTCGGGTCCTTCACCCATCTCTGTGTGCGGTGTTTCTCCGCTCATCCACCCCATCAGTGTTGCTCTGCTCCCTTTACCCTTCCCTGTGCCACCTTGCCTTTTCAGGTCCTTCACCCATCTCTGTGCCCTGTGTTTCTCCGCTCATCCACCCCATCAGTGTTGCTCTGCTCCCTTTACCCTTCCCTGTGCCACCTTGCCTTTTCAGGTCCTTCACCCATCTCTGTGCCCTGTGTTTCTCCGCTCCCCCCCTCTCAGTGTTCCTCTGCTCCCTTTACCCTTCCCTGTGCCACCTTGCCTCCTCAGGTCCTTTGCCCATCTCTGTGCTGTGTTTCTCTGCTTTCCCACCCTCTCAGTGTTGCTCTTCTCCCTTTACCCTTCCCTGTGCCACTTTGCCTCTTCAGGTCCTTCACCCATCTCTGTGCGCTGTGTTTCTCCGCTCATCCACCCCATCAGTGTTGCTGTACTCCCTTTACCCCTGATGTGGGGCACACGTTCCCTTCAGCCACTAATGCAGGGTCTACAAAAGCCCAAGCAACTGGTGTTGTCGGTGGACGTATCATTGTGCAGTGTGTGTGGAGTGCCTGTGGCATTGCCTACTTATAGCCAATGCTAACTACCGCCTCACCATCATTCATCCTCCTACCGTAATCGATACCCCATTCCTGACACGCCCCTATGATGCTGAATACTCCATGCCAAATGGGCGTAGCCAGGATTGTCTGACTAGTGGGCTCTGAAGCTAATGTAGTTGGGCCCACCGCACTGACATTAACATCTGTAAATGCCCACACAGCGCGGCTGAGTGGGCATTTGCAGGTTTTGGGTGGGCTTTACCCACTCAGGCCCTACCCTGTCGACGCCTCTAAACATCTGGGCTACCACTCAAACTCACACTTTATATCAAACATACACACCCTAGTTGTTGCCAGGCGCGGTGTCACTTGATACTCTACCCCCAAAAACACCAACTAGCCCGCCTCCCCATTTATCCTGGCTATATGTATCAAGGCTTTCTGGGGCCTCAGTCCAAATGACCTTCAACTATCCGTCCGTAAATACCTCCTCTCTAGACCTCTTCGCTCCTCTACCTCCAAGTCCCTCAGGGTCAGTTGTTTTTCAAAGAAACGAGCTGGGGGTAGATCTCGGTCTTCGGCTGGGGCCTCCCTCTGGAACAGCCTCCCTGCCACCTTGAAACCTGAGGAGAACCATCTCCGGTTCCGGAAGCTCCTCAAGACCTTCCTCTTTGCCTCTGCCTTTGCCCCTCTTCTCCCCTGCTGATCTGCTCTCTCTCTCAGCAGTGCTCACCTGGTCACACTCTGTCTTCCAGGCCCAGGTACTTACTCACCCTGCCACCCTCCTGCACTGCCTCCGGGCCACCCCTTGCACTGGGGCCTGTGTCTGTACCCATACAGCCCCCTCCCCCACTCTTTGCACTGATCAGATGCTCCCTATCTGACTAACCTTGCACTTGGCCCTCACAGGCTGCACTGCCACCGTTTTGCATCACCGTATTTATTTATTTATTATTTATTTATTGTCCTCTCTTATGCTCTGCACTTTCCAATTTCTCCCCCCTCCCTTGCACTTTCCCCATGCACTTGCACGTTCTCAATGTCACTGGGCCTAGTAAGATCGTTGTGCTTGTTATCTTCACTGTCCCCCTTCCTTATATCATATCATATATCATATATCCCGACCTGCACCCATCACACTGCAGCAAGAGCAACTTTGCTCTCCCCTGCGTACTCCCAGCCAGTTCCCATCGAAGTCCACCACCTCGTGCATGCTCCAAAGCGCCAAGAGGCCATGAACGCGGCAGAAGTCGGTGCTACACTTCAGAAATGGGCAGCAGGGGCTCTGTGTTTAAACATGTCTTCCTCAGGATGTTTGCGGCTTGTCCCACAAATTCAGGCCTCGGGTGGGTGTTCTCCAAACAGACAGGGTCGGACTGGGACAAGAAATAGGCCCGGTCACCCAAAAAGAAGGTGGCACGCCCATCGCCTCACGACCCTTGACTTCTGATGACATCACCGGAAGTGATGTCATTTGACCCCACCCCAAAGTGACATCCGGGGAAGCGATGAAACACAACCTTTCACCCCTTGACAAAACAGGAAGTGGCATCAAATAGCATTGTTCCTAAGTACACTAAATTACTGTGAATCCAAGCAGACGTCCAAGGCCAAATGATAATATGTTATTGCATAGCACTTACGCTGTAGCTCTTTTTTTATAGCGCAAATATGGATACAATATCACCCAACATGTGTTGGTACTCATTTATCGGCCTAAGAAGGATGAAAGGCGTTTTGAAAGAAGAAAAAAAAAAAGTATTTTTTTCTTCTCCAAACCTGCCCAGGCATGGCCAGAAACTGGGCCCCACTCCCCAGTGACGATTAGAGGGCATTCCGACCCTGCAAACAGACCTGCCTTGTCATGCAGAAGTGAACTACAGTGAACTGCAGAAGTGGGGGCACAGGCCAGGTCCGAGTAGGTCTGTGAAATAGAAGCGCAGACTTCGCTTGTTTGCTTGTTTGTTTGGATATGCACTTGGAGGGGTGGACAGGGGGTGCAGCCTAGCCAGTTCCGTGACAGTCTTGACAAAGCCAGGAGGTCTAGTGTCACCCCAATAAGGAAGCAAGGGGTGCACCTGCTGTGGCCTGGCCCCAGTGCTGAAACCCAGTTTCAAGCAGCTTTTTCTTCCCGCTATTTCAATGCATTTGGCGGCCAGGCAGCTTCTTGTAAACATGAGGCTCGAGTGATGGGTTCCTTAAGCACCAAGCAAGGCGTACCCTGTTACCCTGGCCCTGTGCGAGTTGCTTTAACGACGCGTCTGTGGTTTCTTTCGCGCTATTCTGACAAGTCTTTGCTTCCTGTTTATTCAGCAGGAAGCAGGAAGCCTGCCCTTGAGGGGAAATAGAGCGGCTATTACCCACAGCGCCTCTGCCCCGTCCTCACTTCCAGGCGGAGAAGAGCGGCCCTGTGCATCCTCGGCGGACGGCAGCCCTGCGGACCAGTCCGCGGACCCAGGTAGGTGAGCCTGCCCACAAGGCCATCACTTGCATGCGCTTCATCTGCTGAGTGTGCACGGCTGCTGTTTGCATGACCCATGCTGTGCTTAGCAAGGAACATCTGGAGTTTATGAAATGCTGGGGCAGGAAGGGAAGCCTCCCGCTGCCCAATGAATGAAGTTACATCACAGACGGAAACTGCCCTCGGAGCACAGCTGCCAGGGTGCATGGCATCAGCATTGTACTGTATGCACCAATTTCTCTGTTGAGTCTTTGTGAGTTTGGGATGTGGTCAAGTGGCTAAACTTGCAGTTTGGAAACAGAACCCGAGGTCAACCCCCAGCACCAGGCAGCGGCCAGAGCACGTGCGCGCCTGTGAACGTCTCTTCAGATCAGCGCTATGTACATTACAGTCTGTCGAAGATCAGCTGTGTCTGCACTGGAAATCTGCGCAATGGCACAATGTAAAGATAGAAAACGCACAGGGGGAACAAGCCAAACAGCTGTAGAGGGCGTCTTCTGGTTAAACACCCCCATCTCCAGCCTCATCTTGTGGAGGCGTTGGCAGTCGGCGCTCAACCGACCATACGTTCCCTGCAGGTCTATGGCTTTTGCAATTCAATGTCCCCGTGTTTCCATGTGTACCACTGTGGCATGTCATTTGGAACCGGGTATACATAGAATTCATGCCAGTGTCGGGCAGTGCCTGCTTAGGATGCCCTTTCCACAAGATGGAGGAGACTTGAGTGAAAGTCACTGGATGATTGGGGTTGGAGTAGACAGTTTACAAAAATTAAGACCATTGATTGGTAATATTTATATATTTTATTATTTATAAAGCGCTTTATACCTGAGTTCGGTTTCTAAGCGCGGATCCGGGTTTCCCTGACCAGCACGTTGCCCCTGTGCTATCCTCCATTCACTTTCCCTCGTGCGGATAGCATTTCGCATCAGCACTAGAGCAAGCGTTGCCCTGTTGCAAAAATAGCTCACTAGTGTTTGCCCTAGTGCTAGCTCCGTGCAAACTTGCACGTGCACTGGTGCACCATTTCTGCGGCGAGGCCCCGGTGCTTTCTGTGATTATTTTGATGTGTCCTATTGTACCTCTGGGCCTGGTTTGCACCGGAAGGGCCTTTAAAGGAAAACCCACACGTTAGTAACTAAAGGAAGGACCGCGAGGAAGCGCCTGGCTAGACAGCGCTGTGTGTGAGTGTGTGTGAGTGTGTTTGCAGGACTCCAGTCCCGGAAGGAACTCGGCCTCGGGCATTGTGTCGCAAACAGCCACTGCCATGTGGCGAAACACTTTACCGCACGCCTGCTAGGTGGGATTGCAAGCAGCACAACAGTCAACATACTTCAATACACTTACACGTTAATGGAACATTTCATAGCAGACAAGCTGATTTTAATGATAGTCCAGTGTTCATTTCAAGGATAAGTACTCACAAAACATACATACAAAGTACACCCCTAGACTTGTGCATGCACGAGGCATGTTACAGAACACCAAAGAACGAACGAAATCCTCAAATCATGTAAAATGCATTAATGGGATCCGTGCAGACTATGAGAGCAGGCATTGGCAAAGCCAACAGCTTTGGTTTTTTTGTAGGTGAGGGGTAAGGATTTGCCAGGCTCTGCCATGAGGGCACTACCCGGCCATAAAATGGCAACAGGTGGAACATGGTGTGATTACCGGGGCATACGATCCATGAGAGGAGGGACTGGCAAATGCCTATCTAATACCTATACAGAAGCAAAAACTCTTCGATTTGCCAATGCTTGGTTTTAACAGAACTTCAGTGCAAGGAACAGGTGAGAGGACACACATACAGCTTGTAAGACATTGTTGATACACCTGTAGCACTACTACAATTGCAATCGAGCCATTTACTCTCAGAAAACTGCTCCCCAATAACAGTGGCAGGCCCTAGGCCATACAAGCTTCGATGTTACTATTCATAGATCCTACCAATGATACATAGGGCGCTATATAAATGCAAAGTAACATAACATTTGACTGAGCTACCTCAAAGAGACCCCAGGTGGCTGTGTTTTGCTTGGGGACGGGCAGGTAGTGGTGGGGATGGTCATAGGAATTAGCACAGCCCTGGCAGCCAACAGGTGACTAAGTAACCAAACAACAACTACAAACTGTGTGCCCATCCTCACAATCTTGTTCACTCCTATCTGCAGTCCAATGCAAAAGTGCTGGCACGTAGCTGCCACTGAATAGACACAACTTAAAAAGACAGGTGGTTTGAGATAAGAATGATGGTGTCTTCATTACAAAAATGCTTAACGTGAGATCTAAAACGTGCAATGAAGGCCACCATCATAAAAAGTGGCAACTCATTTATTTTATTTTTATTTATTAATGCACATCTGTATGGCGCCTACATAGCAGAAGTGTTTCCAGGCGCCCACAAGACTAGGGGGGAAAGGGGAACAGAGGAGGATAAAAACAACAATAAACGGTCCTACTAGGCCTTGTGACATTCGGATCGTGCAAGTTCAGCAACAGGAAGTGCAGGGGGGGTGGAGGTGTAGGGCGAGGGGATAAAGGAGGGAAGTGGCCCAAGGTGCTGTGTAAGTGCCAGCGGGGGCCTGGAGGGCAAGTGTGATGGGGGGGTGGGAAGAGGTTCAAGTAGTGCGAGGAGGGGGGTTGGACAAGACTCAGTAGTCCAATCAAGGAAGGGTGCCCACAGGCAAGTGCTGGTAAGGGGCGGGTGCTGATGCAGACTGGTTGAGGGAAGGCTTGTCCCTGTATGACTCAGAAAGCACCAGGCAGCCAGTCGTATCAGCGGGGGGCATTAGCAAGGAAGGGGGAGAGGGAAGAGGGGGGAGAAAAGGTCCTGAGAAGCTTCCGGAACTTCTGAGAGGGGCAGACTAATTAGAGGCGAGCACTTGAGCCAAGCTTCCAGCATGCGCGTTGCAATAGCATTGCCTAAATGTGATGAAATGCTGAGCCGGTGATCTCATTGTCAGCATGCAGATATAGCAGTGGGGCTTGTCTTAGTTTTCAAGGAGGTATATACATAACTGCTGTTGTTCTTATCCGGGTTATCGGGACGTAGGGGAATGTCCACTTTCTTGATGGCCAATACCAGTTCTGTCCAGATGTTTAAATGCATGTCACATGTAGGTGGTGATGATATCCAGAGCACAGAGACGCTGGATTTCTTCTAGAAAGCTCTATACATTTAGATACGTTCAGTAACCCACAATTATAAAAAGAGAGATTACACCCCGACCCCCCGATATATTATTTCATCTGCATAAGGTAAGTAATCGCTGATTGGCCGAAACCCCCCGCCCCAAAAAAAAACAACGGCTGATGCTACACGTCTTAAAAACTGACATTTGCAGTAGAGTGAAACAGAAGAAATAATTGCACATGCATTATGGGTTGTCAAGGACAGTCACAGGATGCACTATCCTAAATCCCTGGCCGCTCCCAGCCTTAAACCACTCCTGCCATCCAGGGTTAGTGGCCATAGGCCTATTCTAAAGGAAGCAAGAACCATCTGTTTCTGAGGAAGAAGGTCTTTGAAATCCACGAATGAACTCCAACAGAGATATCCATGTGTGCCCTAGACCCTCATCTCACTCCTAGCAAGAAGGCCTAGACCCTCAGCTCATTCCTAGCAAGAAGGCCTAGACCCTCAACTCACTCCAAGCAATAAGACCTAGACCCTCAACTCACTCCTAGCAAGAAAGCCTAGACCCTCAGCTCACTCCTAGCAAGAAAGCCTAGACCCTCAGCTCACTCCTAGCAAGAAGGCCTAGACCCTCAATTCTCTCCAAGAAAGAAGGCCTAGGCCCTCAGCTCACTCCTACCAAGAAGGCCTAGAACCCCAGCTCACCCCTAACAAGAAGGCCTAGACCCTCAGCTCACTCCAAGCAAGAAGGCCTAGACCCTCAACTCACTCCAAGCAAGAAGGCATAGACCCTCAACTCACTCCAAGCAAGAAGGCCTAGACCCTCAACTCACTCCAAGCAAGAAGGCCTAGACCCTCAACTCAATCCTAGCAAGAAAGCCTAGACCCTCATCTCACTCCAAGCAGGAAGGCCTAGACCCTCAGCTCACTCCAAGCAAGACGGCCTAGACCCTCAGCTCACTCCTAGCAAGAAGGCCTAAACCCTCAGCTCACTCCTAGCAAGAAGGCCTAGACCCTCAACTCCCTCCAAGCAAGAAGGCCTAGACCCTCAACTCACTCCTAGCAAGAAGGCATAGAGCCTCAGCTCACTCCTAGCAAGAAGGCCTAGACCCTCAATTCACTCCAAGCAAGAAGGCCTAGACCCTCAGCTCACTCCCAGCAAGAAGGCCTAGACCCTCAGAAGGCCTATACCCTCAGCTCACTCCTAGCAAGAAGGCCTAGACCCTCAACTCACTCCTAACAAGAAGGGTACACAAATTAATCCTTACCCCACAGTCTCCCAGTGGGGCAAGGTTGTGTTATATCGCTCGTACAATCCTTTTCCTACGGTCTCCCAGTGGGGCACGTTTCTGTTATATCACTCATCTACACTCCATTTCCTACAGTCTCCCAGTGGGGCAAGGTTGTGTTATATTACTCAACGTACAATCTATTTCCTACAGTCTTCCAATGGGGCACGTTTGTGTTATATCACTCATCGTACAATCCTTTTGCTACAGTCGCCCAGTGGGGCAAGATTTTGTAATATCACTCATTGTATGATCCTTTTGCTACAGTCTCCCAGTGGGGAAAGATTGTGTTATATCACTCAACGTACAATCCTTTTGCTGCAGTCTCCCAGTGGGGCAAGGTTGTGTTATATCACTCAATGTACAATCCGTTTCCTATAGTCCCCCAGTGGGGCAAGGATGTGTTATATCACTCATCATACGATCCGTTTCCTACAGTCTCCCAGTGGGGTACGATTGTGTTATATCACTCAACGTGCGATCCGTTTCCTACAGTCTCCCAGTGGGGCACAGTTGTGTTACATCACTCAACATACGATCCGTTTGCTACAGTCTCCCAGTGGGGTAAGGTTGTGTGATATCACTCAACGTACGATCCATTTGGTACAGTTTCCCAGTGGGGCCAGGTTGTGATCACTCAACGTACAATCCGTTTCCTACAGTCTCCCAGTGGGGCAAGGTTGTGTTTATATCACTCATCGTACAATCTGTTTGCTACAGCCTCCCAGTGGGGCAAGGTTGTGTTATATCACTCATCGTACAATCCGTTTGCTACAGTCTCCCAGTGGGGCAAGGTTGTGTTATATCACTCACCGTACAATCTGTTTGCTACAGTCTTCCAGTGTGGCAAGGTTGCGTTATATCACTCATCCTACAATCCGTTTGCTACAGTCTCCCAGTGGGGCAAGGTTGTGTCCTATCACTCATCGTACAATCCTTTTCCTACAGTCTCCCAGTGGGACCCGGTTGTGTCATATCACTCATCGTACACTCCTTTTCCTACAGTCTCTCAGTGGGGCAAGGTTGTGTTATATCACTTATCGTACAATCCTTTTCCTACAGTCTTCCAGTGGGGCACGGTTGTGTTATATCACTCATCGTACACTCCTTTTCCTACAGTCTCCCAGCTGGGCAAGGTTGTGTTATATCACTCATTGTACACTCCTTTTTCTACAGTCTCCCAGCGGGGCACGGTTGTGTTATATCACTCATCGTACACTCCATTTCCTACAGACTCCCAGTTGGGCACAGTTGTGTTATACCACTCATCGTACAATCTTTTTTCTACAGTCTCCCAGTGGGGCACGGTTGTGTCATATCACTCATCGTACAATCCTTTTCCTACAGTCTCCCAGTGGGGCACGGTTGTGTCATATCACTCATCGTACAATCCTTTTCCTACAGTCTCCCAGTGGGGCACGGTTGTGTCATATCACTCGTCGTACACTCCTTTTCCTACAGTCTCCCAGCTGGGCAAGGTTGTGTCATATCACTCATCGTACACTCCTTTTTCTACAGTCTCCCAGTGGGGCACGGTTGTGTTATATCACTCATCGTACACTCCTTTTCCTACAGTCTCCCAGTTGGGCACGGTTGTGTTATATCACTCATCGTACAATCTTTTTTCTACAGTCTCCCAGTGGGGCACGGTTGTGTTATATCACTCATCGTACACTCCTTTTCCTACAGACTCCCAGTTGGGCACGGTTGTGTTATACCACTCATCGTACAATCGTTTTCCTACAGTCTCCCACTGGGGCACGGTTGTGTCATATCATCGTACAATCCTTTTCCTACAGTCTCCCAGTGGGGCACGGTTGTGTCATATCACTCATCGTACAATCCTTTTCCTACAGTCTTCCAGTGGGGCAGGTTTGTGTCATATTACTCATCGTACACTCCTTTTCCTACAGTCTCCCAGCTGGGCAAGGTTGTGTCATATCACTCATTGTACACTCCTTTTTCTACAGTCTCCCAGTGGGGCACGGTTGTGTTATATCACTCATTGTACACTCCTTTTCCTACAGTCTCCCAGTTGGGCACAGTTGTGTTATATCACTCATCGTACAATCTTTTTTCTACAGTCTCCCAGTGGGGCACGGTTTTGTTATATCACTCATCGTACACTCCTTTTCCTACAGACTCCCAGTTGGGCACAGTTGTGTTATATCACTCATCGTACACTCCTTTTCCTACAGTCTCCCAGTTGGGCACGGTTGTGTTATACCACTCATCGTACAATCCTTTTCCTACAGTCTTCCAGTGGGGCAGGTTTGTGTCATATCACTCTTCGTACAATCCTTTTCCTACAGTCTTCCAGTGGGGCAGGTTTGTGTCCTATCACTCATTGTACACTCCTTTTCCTACAGTCTTCCAGTGGGGCAGGTTTGTGTCCTATCACTCATCGTACACTTCTTTTCCTACAGTCTCCCAGTGGGGCAGGTTTGTGTCATATCACTCATCGTACACTCCTTTTCCTACAGTCTTCCAGTGGGGCAGGTTTGTGTCATATCACTCATCGTACACTCCTTTTCCTAGAGTCACCCAGTGGGGCACGGTTGTGTTATATCACTCATCGTGCACTCCTTTTCCTACAGTCTTCCAGTGGGGCAGGTTTGTGTCCTATCACTCATCGTACACTCCTTTTCCTATAGTCTCCCAGTGGGGCAGGTTTGTGTCATATCACTCATCGTACACTTCTTTTCCTAGAGTCTCCCAGTGGGGCAGGTTTGTGTCATATCACTCATCGTACACTCCTTTTCCTACAGTCTTCCAGTGGGGCAGGTTTGTGTCATATCACTCATCGTACACTTCTTTTCCTAGAGTCTCCCAGTGGGGCAGGTTTGTGTCATATCACTCATCGTACACTCCTTTTCCTACAGTCTTCCAGTGGGGCAGGTTTGTGTCATATCACTCATCGTACACTTCTTTTCCTAGAGTCTCCCAGTGGGGCAGGTTTGTGTCATATCACTCATCGTACACTCCTTTTCCTACAGTCTTCCAGTGGGGCAGGTTTGTGTCATATCACTCATCGTACACTTCTTTTCCTAGAGTCTCCCAGTGGGGCAGGTTTGTGTCATATCACTCATCGTACACTCCTTTTCCTACAGTCTTCCAGTGGGGCAGGTTTGTGTCATATCACTCATCGTACACTTCTTTTCCTAGAGTCTCCCAGTGGGGCAGGTTTGTGTCATATCACTCATCGTACACTCTTTTTCCTACAGTCTTCCAGTGGGGCAGGTTTGTGTCATATCACTCATCGTACACTTCTTTTCCTAGAGTCTCCCAGTGGGGCAGGTTTGTGTCATATCACTCATCGTACACTCCTTTTCCTACAGTCTTCCAGTGGGGCAGGTTTGTGTCATATCACTCATCGTACACTTCTTTTCCTAGAGTCTCCCAGTGGGGCAGGTTTGTGTCATATCACTCATCGTACACTCCTTTTCCTACAGTCTTCCAGTGGGGCAGGTTTGTGTCATATCACTCATCGTACACTTCTTTTCCTAGAGTCTCCCAGTGGGGCAGGTTTGTGTCATATCACTCATCGTACACTCCTTTTCCTACAGTCTTCCAGTGGGGCAGGTTTGTGTCATATCACTCATCGTACACTCCTTTTCCTACAGTCTTCCAGTTGGGCACAGTTGTGTTATATCACTCATCGTACACTCCTTTTCCTACAGTCTCCCAGTTGGGCACGGTTGTGTTATACCACTCATCGTACAATCCTTTTCCTACAGTCTTCCAGTGGGGCAGGTTTGTGTCATATCACTCATCGTACAATCCTTTTCCTACAGTCTTCCAGTGGGGCAGGTTTGTGTCCTATCACTCATTGTACACTCCTTTTCCTACAGTCTTCCAGTGGGGCAGGTTTGTGTCCTATCACTCATCGTACACTTCTTTTCCTACAGTCTCCCAGTGGGGCAGGTTTGTGTCATATCACTCATCGTACACTCCTTTTCCTACAGTCTTCCAGTGGGGCAGGTTTGTGTCATATCACTCATCGTACACTCCTTTTCCTAGAGTCACCCAGTGGGGCACGGTTGTGTTATATCACTCATCGTGCACTCCTTTTCCTACAGTCTTCCAGTGGGGCAGGTTTGTGTCCTATCACTCATCGTACACTCCTTTTCCTATAGTCTCCCAGTGGGGCAGGTTTGTGTCATATCACTCATCGTACACTTCTTTTCCTAGAGTCTCCCAGTGGGGCAGGTTTGTGTCCTATCACTCATCGTACACTCCTTTTCCTATAGTCTCCCAGTGGGGCAGGTTTGTGTCCTATCACTCATCGTACACTCCTTTTCCTATAGTCTCCCAGTGGGGCAGGTTTGTGTCATATCACTCATCGTACACTTCTTTTCCTAGAGTCTCCCAGTGGGGCAGGTTTGTGTCATATCACTCATCGTACACTCCTTTTCCTACAGTCTTCCAGTGGGGCAGGTTTGTGTCATATCACTCATCGTACACTCCTTTTCCTAGAGTCACCCAGTGGGGCACGGTTGTGTTATATCACTCATCGTGCACTCCTTTTCCTACAGTCTTCCAGTGGGGCAGGTTTGTGTCCTATCACTCATCGTACACTCCTTTTCCTATAGTCTCCCAGTGGGGCAGGTTTGTGTCCTATCACTCATCGTACACTTCTTTTCCTAGAGTCTCCCAGTGGGGCAGGTTTGTGTCCTATCACTCATCGTACACTCCTTTTCCTATAGTCTCCCAGTGGGGCAGGTTTGTGTCCTATCACTCATCGTACACTCCTTTTCCTATAGTCTCCCAGTGGGGCAGGTTTGTGTCATATCACTCATCGTACACTTCTTTTCCTAGAGTCTCCCAGTGGGGCAGGTTTGTGTCCTATCACTCATCGTACACTCCTTTTCCTACAGTCTTCCAGTGGGGCAGGTTTGTGTCCTATCACTCATCGTACACTCCTTTTCCTACAGTCTCCCAGTGGGGCAGGTTTGTGTCCTATCACTCATCGTACACTCCTTTTCCTATAGTCTCCCAGTGGGGCAGGTTTGTGTCCTATCACTCATCGTACACTCCTTTTCCTACAGTCTTCCAGTGGGGCAGGTTTGTGTCCTATCACTCATCGTACACTCCTTTTCCTATAGTCTCCCAGTGGGGCAGGTTTGTGTCATATCACTCATCGTACACTTCTTTTCCTAGAGTCTCCCAGTGGGGCAGGTTTGTGTCATATCACTCATCGTACACTCCTTTTCCTACAGTCTTCCAGTGGGGCAGGTTTGTGTCCTATCACTCATCGTACACTCCTTTTCCTAGAGTCTCCCAGTGGGGCACGGTTGTGTTATATCACTCATCGTACACTCCTTTTCCTACAGTCTTCCAGTGGGGCAGGTTTGTGTCCTATCACTCATCGTACACTCCTTTTCCTATAGTCTCCCAGTGGGGCAGGTTTGTGTCATATCACTCATCGTACACTCCTTTTCCTACAGTCTCCCAGTGGGGCAGGTTTGTTTCATATCACTCATCGTACACTCCTATTCCTAGAGTCACCCAGTGAGGCACGGTTGTGTTATATCACTCATCGTACACTCCTTTTCCTAGAGTCTTCCAGTGGGGCAGGTTTGTGTCATATCACTCATCGTACACTCCTTTTCCTACAGTCTTCCAGTGGGGCAGGTTTGTGTCATATCACTCATCGTACACTTCTTTTCCTACAGTCTCCCAGTGGGGCAGGTTTGTGTCCTATCACTCATCGTACACTCCTTTTCCTACAGTCTCCCAGCTGGGCAAGGTTGTGTCATATCACTCATTGTACACTCCTTTTTCTACAGTCTCCCAGTGGGGCACGGTTGTGTTATATCACTCATTGTACACTCCTTTTCCTACAGTCTCCCAGTTGGGCACAGTTGTGTTATATCACTCATCGTACAATCTTTTTTCTACAGTCTCCCAGTGGGGCACGGTTTTGTTATATCACTCATCGTACACTCCTTTTCCTACAGACTCCCAGTTGGGCACAGTTGTGTTATATCACTCATCGTACACTCCTTTTCCTACAGTCTCCCAGTTGGGCACGGTTGTGTTATACCACTCATCGTACAATCCTTTTCCTACAGTCTTCCAGTGGGGCAGGTTTGTGTCATATCACTCATCGTACAATCCTTTTCCTACAGTCTCCCAGTGGGGCAGGTTTGTGTCATATCACTCATCGTACACTCCTTTTCCTACAGTCTCCCAGTTGGGCACGGTTGTGTTATACCACTCATCGTACAATCCTTTTCCTACAGTCTCCCAGTGGGGCACGGTTTTGTTATATCACTCATCGTACACTCCTTTTCCTACAGACTCCCAGTTGGGCACAGTTGTGTTATATCACTCATCGTACACTCCTTTTCCTACAGTCTCCCAGTTGGGCACGGTTGTGTTATACCACTCATCGTACAATCCTTTTCCTACAGTCTTCCAGTGGGGCAGGTTTGTGTCATATCACTCATCGTACAATCCTTTTCCTACAGTCTCCCAGTGGGGCAGGTTTGTGTCATATCACTCATCGTACACTTCTTTTCCTACAGTCTCCCAGTGGGGCAGGTTTGTGTCCTATCACTCATCGTACACTCCTTTTCCTACAGTCTTCCAGTGGGGCAGGTTTGTGTCATATCACTCATCGTGTACAGAGGGTGAATGGAATTATGATGAAATGTTCTTTGTATTAAAGAGATGTTATAATGTTTGGGATAAAGCGCCCTCTGGCGTACGCTCTGAGCAGTTTCATGAGCAAGGGGACTGAGGTGACTTGCTGCACGGTGGGGCACATTGTGTTCCTTGTAATCCATGGCCACGGCATGTCCGTTGCCATGGTTTTATCCAAGTCAATTGCTCTGCGAGAATTTACTTCGACGGAATCGCTTTCATATATTTATATAGTATGTATTTGGGGAGAGGTAATATCGGAGCGAGGGTTCTGAAGGGGGAGACTCCCATTAACAAAAGAAAAATACACCCAGAGTGATTGCTTCATCTAATGTTAGACAGGTTCTGGATATAATGCAAAGAGTCCATGTAGAATCTTTCTGGATTTACAAAAACACTCATCGCAGCTTGAAATGTGTCGCAGAAAAGTAGTTTAAGCAGTTTAATAAAATGCATCTAAAAACCGTGTTGTGCTTTAAAATGAAAGCACGCGTTTCTATTCCTGCTCACCCCCAAAAGTGTCCAAAATCAACATACTGGCAGTTAGACATGTATGTCCTTATGAATGGAGGGCCCTACGTAGTGCTGGAGTTCCAGCTGGAAGACGCTCTAGGCTGGCTCAGCGCAGAGCAGGCGCCGTGACGTCACACGCGGCTGTAATAACCGGTTACAGTTGCGCCAGCGATGCCATGTTCTTCTTACAGGCCGTAGTGACGTCACATGCAGCCTGTGATAAGACCATTCTTTTCAGTGCTGTGCACAGGTATTGCACTCTGCCATGCAGTACAGCCGATGCAGTGCACACATGGACAGTCTTATTTGGAAACGGATCTGGGACGTGTGCAAATATGGACCCCAGCAGGACTGCAGCTGGACTGTTTTTGGGGGCCACTATGCTTGTGGCCGAGAGAGTACTGCTCAGGGCTCTAATGGGAGATTATTTGCCCGGGTTTACAAGAACCCGAATGAGAAAGGGCCAGCGGTGAAGGCTTCTCAGCTACACGTCAATGTTTCATGCTGGAGTTTAGTGAGCTAACCCGGGCTAAGCAGCAGCAAGAGTCCCCGTTTAGGTGTACTCAGTATATTGTGTCGTGTTCGGAAAAAAGACGGCTTACTTAGTCCTTATACAAATGTGTACTTCTGTGGGGTGAGGGCATGCGTGATGCAGCAACGCACACCTGCAAGCACAACTCCTACTGGATTTTCTGAATTGATTAAAGTTTGAAATGAGAAACATGGCAGCGGGTAAGTAGCTTGGCACTCACCTGCAGTGAAGCGAGAGATCGCCCTATCCCCCGGGAGGGTGCAGGGGGGTGGTTCAAGATGTTTGCGGAAAGATGGCACATCTAGGTAAAAGGAAACAGGGTGCTTCCGAGTCTTCAGGCCTGGCCTGAAGTAGAAAGGGCGGCCTGTTGTTAGGGTAATTTCTGGGGTCGGCAGAGCCGTACCTAAGGTCCCGTGGACCTCCAGCTCAGGCCCTAACTCCTTCCAATGTCCCAAAGAAGTCGAGGTCCACACAAGGAGCAAAGGGTTACTACTGTTTACTATAGCAAACAGGCAGGGATAACACGCATGGAGCAAAATCCAGCCCAGGCACATCTCATAGATTTTGGGCTCGCAGGCCACTTTTCCACAGTTGTGACGTCCCACTCAGCGTCACTCACCAAAATCCGTCCCGAACCTAACGCCACTTCGGATTGGCTCCCAGAGTGGTAGGTCCAGTATAGGGACATATAGAGCGTAAAATTATTGCTGGCCACTGTGCCAGGTGGTCTACTTGGATCGTCCCTGAAAATGGCTATCTGAGAACTGTTACATTAGAAACCCTGATGGTTGGTTGCAGATTCCAGCCGCCAACCCCTAACCCCCAGTGTCCTCAATGGTCAGGCCGCGGGCCCCCAAGCCTGGGACTACTGTTGTTCCCAGCCCGCAAGACACCTGCTTTCGTACAATGTGTATCAACAAGGTGTGACTATGTGACAGTGTACAACAATGGGAGGTCTTAGTAATGCCATTAGAGCGGGCCAGTCCCAGCACATTTTGTAGATTGATTGTTGCAATGTTGTTGCAAGCTCAGTCCCAGACGTGAGACGACTGCATCTTCCCAGCTTCCAGGCCTTGGTATCCTGTCAGGTCGGACGGATCACGTGTGAGCAGACCACTGGTGCAGCCAAATGACTTCGATTTGATTTGTATTGTAGCTTGGGATATTCTCTCCTGTAGCTGGGCCCACCATGGCGCGGTAAGCAAGGAATGTCACTTGCAACATCGTGGCCTTGGCGGTCCCTGCCAGGGTTATTCTGCATGCACAGCAACTTGCGGCCTCAGGATTTCTTGTGAGATGATTCTTGTGTGCTGGATTTGTCTGAGGCCTACTTCAGCTCTGGTTACACATTTGACATAATTGTCCATAGGTTAGGGTTTGTCATGGTTGGTCAGGTCTCTTGAATGCTCCTGACCAGCCATAGAGTTAGTAGCATGTTGCGTCTGCAAGCATATACACAAGCTCTTCTGGCTTCATGCGTTTCTGCGGTGCGGTAGTGAACCTATGTGGCAAAATAACAACATGCAGACAGTATATATATATGTCACTGTCATCTAGCTCATAGAACTGTACACGTATGTTCTTCGTGTGGATTTGTGTGTGTGAGTGTCCCGACTGTGCAGATTGCACATGTGCTTCTTGTCTAACGCGACTATGTCGTCATGGAGTCTCTAAGGACCTACAGCAGGGCTTGCGGAACATCAATCAATTCGGTCCATACAATCATCTCCAGCTCGGTCTTGGTTGTCGTTGCTTGGATTGGATAGAGTTCGTACCACAACGGGGTTGTATGGTCGAATGGCTCGGTACCGTTCGTGATGTGTGATTATGCTGGGAGCAGTGGGGATTGGTGAGATCTCGTGTGGTCGATAGCTATTCTGTCGGGGTGCTTCTTCCGGTTGGGGGCCCCATCAGGAGGGAAGGGACATTCAGATTTTTCCTCTTCACTGTATCAGGCCGTGATGGCTTGTCCTCAGTACGTCAACAGGCACCCAAACTAGGCAGGTGCAAGGGTAATCAAGAGAACATTGTGCGTAGGTGAGTTATATGGCACCAACCTAGCGAGAAAGGAGTATTGCACAAGTACAGAGTGTGGCACATTGCAGGGGTTGGCTCAGTGGTGGGGGAGTTGTGATTGGTAGCTTCTCATCATACGTTTACGGTTAGTTTTAGCAGCTGGGAGGGAGCCAGCTTGAGTTTGATGGGATGTTGTTCCAGAGTCTGGTGGCTGGATAATGCTTTGTTTCTTGTCTTCTCCTTCTTGCACTGCTTGGATTCCAGCCTGTAAATGTTGTGCCCCCTATTGTGGGGTTGGCCTAGGGGGATAGTGACTTTCTCAGCCGGGCATGATGGTGGCTTCCTCAGCCGTGCAGGGTGGTGACTTTCTCAGCCAGGCAGGATGGTGATTTTCTCAGCCATACAGGATGGTGTCTTTCTCAGCCAGGCAGAATGGCGACATTCTCAGCCGCGCAGGATGGTTACTTTCTCATCCAGGCAGGATAGTATCTTTCCAGCCTGGCAGGATGCTGGCTTCCTCCGCCGTGCTGGAGGGTTACTTTCTCATCCAGACAGGATGGTGAATTTCTCAGCCAGGTGGGATGGTGTCTTTCTCAGCCAGGCAGGATAGTGGCCTTCTCAGTCGTGCAGGATGGTGGCATTCACAGTCATTCAGGATGGTGGCTTTCTCAGGCAGGCAGGATGGTGGCTTTCTCAGCCAGCTAGCATGGTATCTTTCCAGCCAGGCAGGATACTGGCTTCCTCTGCCGTGCAGCATAGTGACTTTCTCATTCAGACAGGATGGTGACTTTCTCAGCCAGGTGGGATGGTGTCTTTGTCAGCCAGGCAGGATGGTGACTTTCTTAGTCAGGCAGGACGGTGACTTTCTCAGCCAGCTAGGGTGGTGGCTATCTGAGTTATGCAGGATGGTGGCTTTCACAGCCAGGCAGGATGGTGACTTGCTCAGCCAGGCAGGATGGTGTCTTTCACAGCCAGGCAGGATAGTGGCTTTCTTAGTCGCACGGGATGGTGGCTTTCACAGTCATTCAGGATGGTGGCTTTCTCAGGCAGGCAGGATGGTGGCTTTCTCAGCCAGCGAGGATGGTATCTTTCTCATCCAGGCAGAATGGTGGCCTTATCAGCTGTGCAGCATGATGACTTGCTCAGCCAGGCAGGATGGTGTCTTTCACAGCCAGGCAGGATGGTGACTTGCTCAGCCAGGCAGGATGGTGGCTTTCTCGGCGAGGCAGAGTGGCGACTTGCTCAGCCAGGCAGGATGGAGACTTGCTCAGCCAGGCAGGATAGTGGCCTTCTCAGCGAGGCAGAATGGTGGCTTTCTCAGCGAGGCAGAGTGGCGACTTGCTCAGCCAGGCAGTATGGTGATTTTCTCAGCCATGCAGAGTGGCGACTTGCTCAGCAAGGCAGGATGGTGACTTGCTCAGCCAGACAGTATAGTGGCTTTCTGCAGAGTGGCAACTTTCTCAGCCGGGCAGGATGGTGGCTTTCTCAGCGAGGCAGAATGGTGACTTGCTGAGCTAGGCAAGATGGAGACCTACTAAGCCAGGCAGGATGGTGACTCGCTCAGCCAGGCAGGATGGTGACCTACTCAGCCAGACAGGATAGTGGCTTTCTGCAGAGTGGCAACTTGCTCAGACAGGCAGGATGGTGACTTTCTCAGCCAGGCAGGATGGTGACTCTCTCAGCGAGGCAGAGTGGCGACTTGCTCAGCCAGGCAGGATGGTGGCTTTCTCAGCGAGGCAAAATGGTGAGTTGCTGAGCCAGGCAAGATGGAGACCTACTCAGCCAGGCAAGATGGAGACCTACTCAGCCAGGCAAGATGGAGACCTACTCAGCCAGGCAGGATGGTGACCTACTCAGCCAGGCAGGTTTGTGGCTTTCTCAGCGAGGCAAAATGGTGAATTGCTCCCAGAGGGCTTAGCAGGAAATTACATCACATTGTATTTGACCCTAATGCAAACACAGGAAGTGATATCACATGCCATTTCCTTCTAGTGGAATCAAAGGAAGTGGCAGCACCGAAATGTAATAAAATGACATTTTAGTTACCAGTCCTTTAAGGTGACTTTGTGATATGCCAGAAACACATCCAGCACCTTTATCCGGTTAGGGCACTGCCCCAAATGCACCTGCAGGCTTTCATGTGCAGCTAATGACTCAGATACCCATGTGCTATACATCTATATCCTCACATGCTTTCATACTGGCACAACCGGTAAAGTAGCTCAGCGGGTTGAACACTCGCTGCTGCCAAGTGTATGTGGTCTGTAGGTCACCAGTTAAGGCCAACTCATCCTTTCACCCTTCTGAGGTTGATAAATGAGTACCAACTTGGATTGGGGGATATTGTATGTACATATGTTCTGTGTAAAGCGCTTTGGCCAAAGCGCTATATAAATGACGCGTGCATCAGTCTCATGTTATGCTACACAGAGCCTCATCTACCAGCTAGTATCGTCATGTGATATATAGATACAGCAGCATATCTCGTCAACCAGACGCCCCATCCACTGGCTTCCTGTCCAAGATAGGATCACATTTAAAATCCTTATCCTCACCCACAAATGTCTTGCCAACAATGCACCAGCTTACTGCAGACCTACACGAGCCTCGTACGCTCACCTCACTGCTACACCGAGATTCAAGAGACAGAAAGCAGGCAGTTCCAGCTTCCCAGGAGTAGCCGCTAAACTGTGGAACACCCTGGCACCCCAACTAAGAAATGACCCATCCCTCTGGTCCTTCCGAAAATGCCTGAAAACCAGACGACTTCTCTGCCTGGACTCCCAACATTGAGTCACCAGGCATAGATTAGACAGTCCACTCCCAACCTACTATATGATGAAGACCTGCAGGCACACCCACCCTCGTATCAATACCGGTTACTTCCAGTACCAGTTGCCATGAATAACAATCACTTACCTGGTAACTAGGTGAATCATACAGGTCATGCCTGCCTTGTATATCTGCACACCTGTATTCTGTAATTTACATGTCAAAGTGCAACTGTAACTGTTGAAGTTCTCTTATGTAACCAATTTCTTAAGCTCTAGCGCCTAGATGCCTCTGGGCTATGTGCGCTTTATAAATGTCAAAATAAAATAAAATAAATAAATGTGCCCACTTGCGCCCATCGTGCAGCAAGGGCGGCCTCATGTGTACAGCCACTACCACTACATGGCATGCATTGGCTCAGGCTTCCATGGTCTGATAGCATGTGCCATGCACAGCTTCACGTGCCAGGGTGCTGCCACTGCCTGCCGGCTAGCACAGCCTCAGCTGCCATTTATAATGGCCATATACGACTGATCAGAGAACACTGTTAGCCTCACCATTATACGGCATGTTGCAACCCTTATGTTTTTTGATAAATGACTCGATGTTTTCTTTTAACATTCCTGTTCTTTTCTAGGGAAACCTGTTTCACATTTGCCCTCCCTCCATAACCCTATGGCCTTTAGTTCACTGGTGAGCCCGAGACCCCCATTTCAGGACTATGCAGCGAGCTGTTAATGCACTCCAGTGCTGACAGGTTTCCCTCTTTAGACTGCTTCAATCAAATACATCAGGTCAATACATGAAAAACTTCAGTTGGCTAATGTGTATGTAGGGATTGGGGAATAGGGAGGGGATGGGGATGGGATTATCCCCAAACCCCCAAAAAAGCTCAATAGCAACTTCACTAAAAGTGATCGACCAAGCTGCTGCCTTTCAAATGTTGAAAACAAGTAGAACCATTTCAGAGGCAATGGGCAGTACCAGTGGGCATGAAAAAGCAATGTGAAAATGTTTTCTATTTTTCTAGGCCAGCACCCACCACACCATAACACCAGGGAAATAAAGACACTGATTCAATGGGTGACACTGATCTTCTTCTGTTTCTCTTTGGTAGGGATCAATATCTTGTCATCGCAAAGACCAGTCCTTAGAAGACAGCAACGTCTTGACCACAGTTTTGAGGCCACGGCAGAAGACCCTTGGGTGAGGATTTCGGACTGCATAAAAAGCCTATTTAACCCTGTCGTAACCGAAGAGAGTAATCCTTCGGACATTGAATCGAACATCTGTACAAGCGAAGACATTCACGATTCCACCTGCCCCGATACGGCAATGGAGATATCGGAACGAGACGCGTGTCAAGTCGAAGAAACGGGTGGTATGAAGAGAGGTCCTCCCGTGGCTCCAAAACCGGCTTGGTTTCGCCAGAGCCTCAAAGGTTCGAGGAATACAATTTCCGATCCTCTCACAAATGGCAATAAAACCACAACTGCAAAAAACAGAATTCCCGGGCGAGAGCAGGAGTCAAGTTTACGGAATCCTTCAACGCGAACCTCATCGATAAAGCAGAAGATAAGCTCCTTCGAAACTTTCAGCACAAGTCAAGTGCTCGAAAAAGAAAGTAGAACCCCTACCCCTAAACCAACCACAGAGACAGTAGAACATAGTTCAGCCGGAGAAGGGCCTGATTCTATCGCAATTTGGTCACGCCATGTCCTCTCAGCGAACAACATCAAACCTCAAAGCTCAGACACCGGTCCAGGGATATCCAATGTTTCTTTGACTTTTGAAGCAAGAGACACAGAGCTGATGTCCCAGTCACAACCAGCGCTCTTGTACAGCACAAGGAGAAGGAGTAGCGCAAGCAGTGAACAAGCCCCAGACCCGCTAGGCGTTCCTCCGGCCGAACCTCTGCTGACCAAAACGCCCAGCCAGAGGACACGGAGCTTCCCGCTTACAGCCAACCAATCTTCTGAGCTCCTGAGGAGCGAGGAACACCGCAGCAAGATCTACTCCATCAGCAACCAGGTGTCCTTCGCGCTGATGAAATCCCTGCTGTCCCTTCCTCAGTCCCCGGGACAACATGGCGGCAACGCAGGGAGCTCTCATGACGAGTCGTCGGACTCCTTTGCGGAAGACGACGACAATCCTCCTTCCGTCACCAGCGATGGTCCACACTCGGACACAGGATTCTCTGTAAAGTAAGGTGGTCTGCTTTATTCCATTGCAGAGGGTGGAGTGTGTGAGCTAACGCATGGACAGTGTAGGGCAGGCATGCACACCACACCACAAGCAGTCACAGGCATGCAGAAATCAAAGAGGAGATACATTAGCGGTTCAGTAATAAAGAGACAATTGATATGAACGTTTTTTTCATGGAAGTGCAAAAACAAACACACACACCCACACGTTTTGACATCATTAATGTGTGGTTTACACAGCGGTGACATCTCTGACAGGATGGAAAGTAGGACAGAGAAAGGGGAAATGACCAGACATCTGTGAGCTCAGCTTCCGCTCCACATCCTGCCTTTCAGAAACCCACAGTAGTGAAATCATTTGCGTAAATTATATTTAAGCATTGGAGGGAATCACACATCAGTAGTACGCCCCTCAAGCTGCCCCCCCCCCCTTTAACCCGGGCTCTATGGCCTCCCCATGCACCATTGGCTTTGGCCAGAAGCCACTTTAACATTCAAGCTTCACAGCCCCTTTACGCTGCTCAGGCCCCATGGCTCAGCCAGGCAGGAGGCCACAGCCCCTGTGCGCTGGGTGGTCCTCTTCAGGTGTGCGCTAACCCGTATTACTGCACGCCAGTCCTTCTTTCATTTTTATACGCACTGTTTGAATAAATCCCCTTTTATGTGAAAGTCTTGCTCTATCTAGTTCATTTGGAAGCAGGGAAAGCCCTACTTAAAGTAGGTCGTGTTATGGGAAGAGGCCCAGATGTGGCGGAGAGGAAACCAGGTAACAGCAAACATGTTCTTGCTGAATTTATGACTCTCAACGACTGCAGAGCTTCATCCCAACA
The DNA here is from genome assembly GCF_040938575.1 of Ambystoma mexicanum. Lineage (NCBI taxonomy): Eukaryota > Metazoa > Chordata > Amphibia > Caudata > Ambystomatidae > Ambystoma > Ambystoma mexicanum. Next base: position 1,466,062,575 of record NC_090934.1, on the reverse strand, counting down.
CATGGTGGCTCAGGGTCATACACAAAAGAAAACTGGCCTCGGCAGCCACTTTCAGGGGCCACACCAATGCCATGGTAACATTCTTCATCACCTGGGGAGTGGCGCCAGCCAACCAGGAGGCTAGGAACACAGGCGTTAACTAGCGTTAAAAGCCTGCATTTCTTTCCAGCCTCCAGCACCAGTTTTTCGGTGCTGCAGGTTTCTTTTTGCCGTGACCCCATCCCTCCGGTCCCTGTCACCACCCTCCTCTTACCCCCAGTACCTCTCCCCAGCCTGTCCAGTGCCCCCTCTGGCCTGCTTCAGTGTCCAGCATCAGCATAGAAAAAGGACTTGCTCCCTTTTCTATGTTGCGTGGTCGTTATATAGTTTCTGTTTAAAAAAAAGTACACCTGGTTAGTGCGTTAAACGTGCACCCTAATCCCTTAAACATGTGTTAGTATATAAGCACCCTGGAGGGAGCCGCAGGGGCCATTAATGGATTCAAGGCTATGGGGGCAGGCTTGGGCCTACATGGCTCGGGCTAGTGGGCTGTTACAGGCTAATAACAGCCCACTCAGAGTTTCATTGCACAATCTATTGGTTATAAGACCCATTAGAAGCATGGGCTGGAAAGTACTTTAAGAACATATGACAAGGTTACGTCAAGATATATAGCACTTTTTGAATTTTAATACTCTGACTGTCAGTGAACAAAACCACCTGGCCTAGATATGTCAGTGAACAAAAACAAGTGGTCCAGATATGTGATATCATCAGTGATGTCATCAATGACATTTGTGATGTCATCTTTGATGTCATGGGTGTTAGTCCTTGCAGTGCACGGTGGTTGCGCGAGTTATGGTTGCTTAGCTTACCATAACTGGCGAATTTCTGAGTTTTATTTTGGTTTTACTTGTAACCACAGCGTCTGTTTAACAAAGTTTTTCATTGAATTTCATAGGTTTTTACTAGTGCAACTTAACTTAACCATAACAATATATATATATATATATATATATATATATATATATATATATATATATATATATATATATACATATGTGGATTGTGAGGAGGCAGCAATTGTTAAACTGCAAACACGGGCAATGTCCATTTCTTTCTATTGCAATGTGAATTTATTTTAAGCATGAATTGCTAATTTTTCTCTCTAGCCTTTCAGAACTGAGGGAATACAAAGTCGGGCAGAAAGATGAGGAGAAAGGTGAAAGTAAACCGGAACAGTATCATTCTCAGTCATCGGGGTCATCTGGGCAATCGGTCATATCGCTGCTTCCCCCAGAGGAACTGGACCAACTTGTACAGGAAGTAAAATCATTGGACGAAGACACGTTGAAGGTGGGTCTCCTTCTTATGAGTGTGCAATGTACGACTGTCAGTCACAGGAGTTGGATAAACCTGGAAACAACTCTTGTCGTCCATCTCCAATGCAATTAAGAGCCCAATTTATAGAAAATGCACATGCAAAGTCCTCTGCGCGTAACACCACTTTGCGCGTACCTGCACGCAAAAGCATGTTATGTGTGATCCGCGTATTCATGGAATTTGAACCGCAAAGTAACACCAGGCACAAGAAGCAGCCGCAGCACCCGCAACACACCCACATGCAAAGCAGATCTAGCCACATATACCAACCTTTCTGCACATCCCCGCCATCATGCACCCCGTCAACACTACGGGCCGTCCCACTGCAATCAAAGCAGCACCCCATGCAGGGGTCCCCCGTAACTTCAACTGCACCCCAATAAAATGCATTATATGTCACGTAACTCAAGTCGACTCCCGATAAATCTGCATGTGATCCCCCGTAAATGACGGCTGCACTCCGCTAATCTGCATACACGCACCCCTAACTTCAATCAGCAACTCAACTGCATGCCGGTACTCCTACATTCCTGACTGTACCTTACCTTTGCGCGTTGTTTTCTATGCGATTGGGACTTTACGGATACTTTCATGTGGCGGTAGGATCGCAAGGTTTGCATGCTTGCTCACCCGACGTGACGTTGCACGGTCAGGTCCATGAATACGCTTGTGTCTGTGCATTGCTGGGCATGCGATTCCTTTGCGTAGCCCGTCCCTCGACACGCCCACATAAGTCCTTGTTCTTCCTCATTCTGCGTGGGGAATGGGGAATATGCATGTCCCTCCCCCTATTTATTTCTCTGCATAGGCCCATCCCACATTTTGCGTGTAGTCTCGCAGAGGGCACCCGACTGCATACAAAGAGGTGATGGAAATACACACTCCACTTTACTTACCCTCGTCCGACCAGATCGATTTGGTCTTCTGGTCCCCAAGGTCAGTTGTACCAAGCCTTTATATTTCCCAATGGACACTGTTTTTAAGTGTCCAAGTTACGATAGCATTTTAGCTACAAGTAACCACACCATTTAATGTTTCCACTTCAGGGGTTCATCATTTTAACGGTTCAGAAGAAGGCATGTTAAATCAGTCGCTGCTGAAACGTCTCAGGCAAGGGACAGCAAGTCCACCATGCACACATTGTACTAACAATTATTGACGTCGACCAAATGCAACCTCTACTTTGCCTCAGAAGTATCAATCTAGGAACATAAACACATATAAATCAGTACAAACGATGAGCACAGCTTAGAATATGGACATATGGACCAAACTATAGCTTTTGGGTCACCAATATGCACACTTATTTAAAATGAAGTATTGTTGTCTATGTGATTCTGCATATACTAAAACCAGGATTTCTGTATGTCTCTTTATACATAGGACAAACAGAAGTAGCCCTACCACCAATGTTGACACTTACTTGGTCATTTATTTGAACTTGGTGTGTCAAAGTATTAGGACATTTACATTTCCAAACATTTAGACCAACACTGTGTCGTAGAAACACTCTGATGCACTATGTATAGAATAACAAGACTTTTTATTGTGGTTATAAAAAAGCCAAATGTTAGATATATTTAGAACTTCCTTTCAAACAGGAAATTGGAAGGATAACTGAGAAAAAAAGCAATGGCATGAAGCAATAAAAGGAAAGAAAAGAAAAGACCCAGTGATAAAAGTTTTCTTTAAACAAAAGTTAGGATAGAAAGCCAAGAGACAGAGTGGATGCTGTTATCAGCAAACAGCTACTACAGGTCTAGTTAACACAACAGTAATCACCAAGTATTTTACGGCACTTCATAAATGATGATGTAAGTTCCTAAACATTTTTCGAACATAAGACTTTGTGAAACACATTCATTCTTTCAAGTGGAGGACACACAGGGAAACTAATTCATATGTAGTTCAGCATTAGTTGAAATGATAAGAGGTGATTATTCATGGCTCATATTTCTGCAGGGATTCTGTCAAAATGTTCCTTCTGATTTGAAAGGATTTTTGAAGACGGAGAATCATTGGGTCTGCCTACGTGACAAGAAGTAATAATGGAACCAATTTGAGCTGGGATGAGGATGTTGTGGACAAAGTTCAAGAAAACCGCAGCAGTGGTCACGTTCCGGCGGCGGTCAACTGTCCATGGCCGCCTTCTTCAGGGCGTGGCTGTGTAAAAATACAACTAGACACTCAGTATAGTTAGTGTAGGTCAGTTTTGCATATTGCTGACACTTTAATATTTTTCTTAAAGGCAATAAAGTTTATCTGTGGTCAGTAGTTGACCTATGTAGGAACAACAAGAGGTTGGGCGTAACTAATTCCCTCTGCGTGAGTATACAAATTACTCAATTTTCATATAAACATAAACAAATAATTCTGTGAACAACGTAAGCAAAGAAAAAAAAAGAGAAAGGGTTTACAGATCACAATGCATGCTGTACCGTAGCTAAATTAGTACAGTTACAATGTTGTTCCAACAATGGGGAATATCTGAACAGGAAAGGAAGTTCCCAAAAGGCATTAATTCCTGCAGATTGGCCATTCAGTGCAAAACATTGTAAATGCATACAAAGCAGTATAGCATGTATCTGAAAAGAAAAGAATAGAAAATGTGCGTACATATCTACACCTAACTTAGGGCAACAGATACTGTCTATTAGTGTCTTAGACCGACACTTAAGCTTTGTGTAGTTTTTTTTGTGTCAACCTAGTAAAAGGTATAGCCAATATAGTTTGTCTAGGAGACAGGACCTTGGGGAGGTCTACTAGAGCCAGGCTAAAGGGTGACCTCAGTGCCAGCATGATGTGATCTCTTCTCGTCAGGTTAAGGAGTGGTCTTGCTTTTGCGCTTTGTATTCATTGTAGCTTCCTCGGCAAGTTTTCTGGCATTCTGATGTAGATGTTGTGGGCGTAGTCTATTCGTGACATGACGAGGGAGATGATGGCGAGCTTTCTGTGTGTGAAAGAGAAGTAGAACAGCACTTTCTTTATTATGTGTAGGTGGAAGAAGTATTTCTTGACTACTGTGGTTACTTGTGGTTCTAGTGTTAGCTCGTTTCCATTAGGATTCCAATATTTTTGACCACCTTAGAAGATTCTGGCGAGTTGCCTAATTTGGCACACCATGGAATGTTCTGGTGTTTGCCAGGTCGTTGGGTGTAACCATGATTTTGGTTTCGCCTGGTTGAATTTAAGGCTGTTGCTGCTCATCCATTGGTTTAGTTAAATGGGCAATTGAGTCTAAGTCTTCTGTTAAATGTACTTTGATATTTCCTACACTCATTCTAAGGCCAAGAAAGTTTGTTGGCTTACATATACTGAACATTTTTTGCATTTAATGGATGTGGTCACCAGTTTGGTTCTAGGCCTGAAATGGCTCAAGCATTTTTGCCAGCAGCTGGTTCAATGCTACAAAACATTTCTGGACAAACTCTTGGAAAAGCTGGCAATCTCACAGCTTAACCTCCACTCCGATTCTGTTGGTTGTCTCCATGATCATTAGTCTGGCTTCAGAGCTGCCAGAAGCACGGAAACTGCTCTCCTGAACATCCGTGAAGATCTACTCTTCAACCTTGACTCTAACATCCCTTCTGCCCTCATCCTACTCGATCTCTCTTCTGCCTTCGACATGGTCAACCAAACCATCCTGCTCAACCGTCTCCGTGTCAATCTGGGTATCACTAATAGGGCGCAGGCCTGGCTGACTTGATTCCTCTCTGATCGACCCTCCCAGGTCCAACTTGGGTCCTTCCTTTCCTCTATCTCCCGCTCTACCTGCAGTGTTGCCCAGGGGTCTAACCTCTCCAACAGTTTTTTTCCAATACCTGGGAACTCTCGCCCATCGCATTGCCTCTTTCTGCTCTAATATTCAGTGCTACGTTGACGACACTCAACTCATTTTCAGGCTTCTCGCGGCCACGTCTTCTCCTTCTCTCATCTCTGATTGCCTGTCTGCTATTCAGGAGTGGTGTACCGCCAACGATCTCTGTCTCAATGCCAGTAAGACAGAGTTCCTCCTCATCGGCACACCCACTCCCTCCTTTCCTGTTACTCTCTAGCCAGCCCCCCCAGCCCTCCTCCTACCCCCACTTGCGAGGCTAAGAACCTCTGGGTCATTTTACACTCCACACTTTCCTTTTCTGTCCACATCTCTGATGTCTCTAAAAAGGCAAACTTCCAAATGCACCTCCTCAGAGGTACTCTGCCTTTCCTCTCCTTCTCCCAGAAGCTCACTGTATCTCGAGCCCTGGTTCTCTCTAGGCTGGATTACTGCGACAGCTTCTTTCTGAATCTACCTGCTTCTACTCTCCCCCCTTTGCAACTTATCCAGAACAGGACTGCGAGAGTTGTCCTTGGCCTCAAGCCCTGGGATCATAGCTCTCCAGCCCTGAAATCTCCCCATTGGCTCCCAGTGGATGCAAGGATTAAATTCAAGACCCTTTTCATTGTCCACAAGGCTTTCAGGGGCCTGGGTCCAAAATACCTTCAACTTACCCTCAGCAAATACCTTCCCTCTCGAGCTGTTCGCTCCTCTGCCTCCAATTGCCTCAGGGTCCATTGTTTCTCAAAGAAACAAGCTGGGGGTAGATCGCTATCTTCGGCTGGGGCCTCCCTTTGGAATAGCCTCCTTGCCACTCTGAAACTTGAGGAGGACCATCTCCGGTTCCAGAAGCAACTCAAGACCTTCCTCTTTGCTTCTGCCTTCTCTCCTCCTCTCCCCTGTTGATCTGTTCTGCTTAGGCACCATGCACCTGGTTACCCTCTGATTTAGGGCCCAGGTACCTGCCCACCCTGCCACGCACCTGCACTGCCCCCTGGCAACCCTCGCACTTTGGAATCTATATCTGTAATCCTACAGTCCCCCCTTTTCTCTGCACTTATTCAGACACCCCTGGTCTGTACCTTTAACCTAGCACTTGCCACTTGCTGGCTGCATTATCATTGGTTGTTTTTCATTCCTGTGCTCAGCACTTGCTACTTCCTCCTACCCCCCTGCAGCCCCCCCTTCCCTCTCCCCTGCACTTGCGCATTCTCAATGCACGGGGGCTTGTAAGATCGTTGTTTTGTTCTCCCTTGTTACCCCTCCCTTGCCTTGTCGCGCTCTGAAACACTTGTGTATGAGCGCGATACAAATAAAATATCAATATCAATACAGAAGCAAGTGTGGGAATTATGCTTTGAGCTGGATCATTGCCCCAGGTTCAAGAGTAGCCCCAACACTGAATCCAAACCCATCATCTTATTAAGCAGAGAGGCTTGAAGACCGGTCTGGCCCACCTGTGTCTCGGTGGCATAGAGGCACACCTGATGAAGAGACCTGTATCCACGATGAGACATGCATTGGCACGGCTTAGCTTGTGTTTCTGTGTTGTGATAATTTGGCTGTAGGAAGGATCTGATTTGTGTACCCCAAAATGGCACAGACTTGAATTTAAGCATCGTGGTGCTGCCTTCTGTTCAAATGGCAAGTCAGGCGACCCTCTTTACTATATTAATGTACTGAAATCGTCACTTAAGTAGAGCTTTGGATGTAAGCGGACTTACACACATGTTCTTTTTTTCCTGTTTTCAGCAATTTGATGATATTCATGTGGTCATTCTCCACAAGGAGGAAGGTGCAGGGCTGGGCTTCAGTCTGGCCGGAGGAGTCGACCTGGAGAACAAGTCTATCACGGTAAGTACCGTGTAACCAGGGTGTGGTGATTAGTGCACCGGCTCACAGGTAGCACCGCCGCAGAGGAGGCTATGCCGGCAGGTGTATCGGGCAATGTGTGTCCATGCCAGAACTGGAGGGGAGCAGTATACAACACTCAGAAGAAGAGGATGGGTTATTTTACGGAAATGGATGAAACACCAGGATCAAGGTACCCATTACTGATGACAGAGGGCAGCATATGTCAACAGCACAGCACAAGGTTGGTCCATGTGGTGCCAACTACACCCCACAGGCTCTCGGGAAGTTTGTCCATCCAGCCGCACCACACATGAAGGATTCCCTATTACAAACTTAAACTTTAATTCACGCTACGCCACTTCTGGACAATACTCATGCTAACTTTAGTATCATCAATTTAAAGTACCGAATATTTAAAGGGCGTGTTGTGAAGAAGCCGGGTACTGTTTGTTAAGGCTTAGGTTGATGTGTAAGGAACATGGTTTGTATTAGGTAAAGCCTTCGGTGTGTGCACCCTGATTAAGAGATACGTGGTGTACCAGCCACTTTGACTCCTTAAAACAGAAAACTGCTCCAAACAGAAACAAAAGGAAGTAAAAATACTCCCAACAAAAAACAGGAAACCACAGCTCTCTAAGAGTAAGCCACCTGGTTCCACCAATACCACTTCAGGGATATGTGTCATTAGTGGTACCAGCAGGGCGGCGCAACAGGATTAGCTCTGTACTATTACTCTCTGGTCTAAAGAGGAACTTTAATATGTCCAGGTTTGGGGGATCTAGGGGCTCCTGAATCTATGGGCCTCATTCCGAGTATGGCAGTAAGGGATAGCGGCCACCGGTAACGAGACCGGTGGTGGTGATCCCTTACCGCCATACTCCGAGTTCCCTTTGCGCCCTCGCCCTTAACGCCTGCTTTGAGCAGGTGTTAAAGTCGAGGGCGCAAAGGGGCCTCCAAGCCAATAACGGTGACCGTAATGAACGGTCACCGTTATTTGCATCTTCCCCATTCCCATTGAGCCCTATGGGGGCTCATTTGGGAATGGGGAAGAGCCTTGGTGAATGGGGAATTACCGCCCCGCTAACCTTGGAACGGGGCGATAATTCCACCATCCACCAAGGCGCTGCCGGTCCGGGTACGGCGTCAACCAAGGCGTTAATAGCGCCATTGGTTAGCACCGTACTCAGAATGAGGCCCTATGTTTGTGTAAACCGAATCACTGGACAGACGGCTCGCTGAATGTTCCGTGCGCCAAAGACAGGGCTGCCGAAAGGGTGGTCTGCTTTCTATGTCTAGTGTTCACTGCACAGAGGCAGGAAGTGGATCCTGGCGAGGAGAAACTGGTAAGGAGGGTATGGGCGAATGGGATTAAGGGGCATGCAGCGGGCAGGGTCACTGGGAGGGGCAATAGAGGGGAAAGATTACAGTGGAGCTGGGGATTGTGCAGAAGTGGTTTGTGAAGGGGAGTCTGGGTGGTAAACACCCATTTGAGAGCAGAGGGTAGGCAGGCATAGGGGGTGCATTCAGGGAAACAGAGTTTGCCTGGAGGGGCTGCGGGAGAGGTGTTCGGTGGGTGGGCTTTGGTAGCCGGGGTTCGAGGGAGCCTTATTCGAGAGAGTGGTAGTTAGCACGACCACATAGATCCACAAATGCATCATTTAATTTGCCTGAATGGCCATATTGTCAATTTATGGTCGCCCGAAAATCGTTTTACTCTCAATTTTTTAAAAAACGACAAAAATCCGCCCACTTCCAAATCTTTTCTGCAGTCCTGTTTGTACTTTAATACCGATAATCCCACTACGCGTGGGCCCCAGCTCCACCTTTTCTCAGGTAGTAACATGAACTGTTTTGAAGGCCTTGTTTTTTCCATTTGTATTCCGAATTTAAGTTTTGTGTGTGTTCCAATTTGAATGTGCACATGTATGTTCCACGTGAACCAACTGCATCCTGCCTTTAAGTGTGTAGAACATGTGTGCTGTCTCTGCCTGTTAAGTTGTACAGCTGTAATGAGTAGCATTCTGTGCATGTGTAGCTCACCATCCAGGTTGTGTTATACTATTTACACAATTACACTACACATTAAAGCTTAACTCACACTACCCCAGTTCTCCTGAAGTGCTGTAGTGGGAGAGAAGGTGACATGTACAGTGTATAGTGGTTTTCATCATTGCAATACTTGATTGGGACTGAGTGTTTATGCCTTGGCAGTCCCACTCTGCCTATACTGCTTATTGTGTTAGTTGTGTGGTTAGCTGCTTAGACTACTGAGAATATTTGAGATGAATAAAGAAACGCCTTTTCTGCGTTGTGTGTTGTGTGCCTCCTTATTAGTATTTCTCAATAATTGGACCAACACTGCCTCTTTTTTCTGAGATGTATGTTTTCATTCCAGGTCCTTCTGCAGCCCCCCCCTTAGTTTCTTAAAGATTATTATTCTATAAGATTGATTTGCTTTTACAAACAAGGTTGGACTTCTTGAAGAAAACATAGATGGCCTAAAGTAAGAAGGATGAGCATTGCCAGATTGCAGAGGCATTCAAGAAGACTGCAGTTAGTTATTGACCCCACCAGGGAGCCAGGGAAACCCCTAAAATGTCCAGCACTAAGTGTACTGGGCCTAAAGCTAATGCTACTTTAGCACTCTCCCTTTTTTGCTGCAATGCACAGAAACCTCTTGGGAAAATGTGTGTCTTTTCATTTTCGGAATTCATTCTTAAAAGGAATTTTTGAACATTTCTTTAAAATGTATATGACAATTGGAAGAGCTACTTACAAAATCATACACAACAAGGCACAGTTGAAGTATACTTGAAATGCACACACGATTTTAAAGTGTGATTATTATTTATTTATTGTGTTTCTTTATAAAAATTGCACATTTACACAAACATAAAAGTGTGATTATGCATTTGGCAAACATTAAATGCCTTTCATATAAAGAAAGTATAGGTGGGTGCAAACAACTGCGCCCCAGGCCAACACATATATCACGTGCACAGACACCTATTATTCACACATGAAGAAAAACAAATTCTAACTAAAACATTCAAATATACAAGATTATGGCATTTTAACTCAAAATTGCACAGCAATATATAGTATAATGAAAGCATTGACTACAATGAAAACGTTAAATTCCCTTAAATGTATATTTTAAAGCATTTCTGACTAGTATGACCACTTGTTTTCCAGACAAAAACATTGAAATTACTGACAGTGTGCTGAAAAGTTAAACTTCCTTAAAGACATACTAAACAAAACAAGCTTGTGATTTTCTTAGACTGTCGAGAATTGCTTTTTCTGTGACATGCTTGATCCTTGTAACATGAGAAAAGGCTAGTCACTTTTAAAATGAATAGGTTTTGGATAAATCGATGGAATCGGCACATGAATGACTCCTGTATGACGTCCATGTTGAACAGGTACACAGAGTATTTCCTGCCGGCCTGGCTTCACAGGAAGGGACTATCCAGAAGGGAGATGAAGTCTTGTCCATCAATGGGAAGTCTCTGAAAGGTACCACGCACAGTGATGCCTCCGGGATCTTGCGCCAGGCTCGGCACCCAAAGCCTGCGGTTATCGTGGTCAAGAAGTCGAAAGAGGCAGATAGAGGTCTTAGCTCGGTGGACTCTGAACCATCTGCCACAATGCAAACATCGACAGAGTCAGGTGAGGTTAATGCTTTAATCTTTCAGGACTCCACTAAGAACTAATTCATATTGTGCACCATTTTGGAAAATGAAATCTTTGTGAAAAGGCATTTAAAGGATTACTTTTTGAGGGATCCAGGCATAAATGAGTGCGGCCAGTTGCCTCATAATTATATTGTAAATGTACACCTGACACTAAGCCTATTCTGTACCCTTTGGTGCGGCTGAGAAGACAATTCAGGCACTTAGGATACGCGTTGCGTTGGAAAGGTACACCGGCTTTTAAACTGCAATACGCTTCTGGTTATTATAAATCAGAAGAGACGCAGCATTATTACTGAACCGCAGGTGAACCAGCTAAAGTGTAAATGTATAGCACAAACAAAACTGGCCTGCCATAATTACGTTTGTGCATCCCTGATGGGAGGCAAGGTTAATCTGTGGTGCATTAGCAGATAATGAAGCAGCCTCAGGCCCCAGAAATGAATAAAAGCACCCAGACTGACACTGTGCATATATTGACCCTTAGCAATGAATTGGTTAATTTTTGAAGTGCCTTTACAACCTATATATAGGCCCTATATCTACCTACCTGTCCATTCATCTATCTGTATATTCAGTGAAAAAACCTTAGTTAAAGGGATGTTACGGTGAAGTGATGTTAAGGCGATGGTTTAATGCACCAAATCCTTTGAAAAAAGGCAAGTGTTGGAAACTAGAAAAATAAATGATGCTTGGTTTCTGCCCTATTCTAGTGTCTATATATATTGAACAAATGTTGTAGAGACATTCAAAAGTGGTCATCAAATAATGTCACTAATTGTTTAGAACTCTAATATACCTCAAAAAGTTGCACAATATGATTTATTGTGCTTTTATATCAAATTTCCCAAAAACTACTTAAGCCATTTATTGTGCTTTCATATCAGGTTTCCAAAAATCTACTCGAGCCGACACGTGTTTCGAGCTCAGCTCTTCCTCTGGGATCTTAAAACAACATATACTAGGTGCTGCCTCAAAACTCAAATTAATAGTTGAATTATGTTAGTAACAGAAATCTGATTTGCTGTGGTACATATGCTAATTCAAAGCACAAGTGTCTAACGCCTTCGTTGTGGCCTTTTAATCTTCTTTTAGAAAATTCCACGGAAACTGTTACATCAGCTTACAATTAAATGGTGATCATAATGTGGCCGTTGAGCTTGGAATGGCGCGTGTGACAGCACAAGTCATTTACTTAATCTGAAACAGGCTTGCGATCGTCCTAGTCCAGACTGCTTTTCTTTTTCAAGGAAATGTGGTCTGGACGAAGGCGTAGACACTTGTGCTATCAATTAGCATATGTAGAACAGCAAATCAGATTTCTGTTACTAATTTCATTCACCTAATTAATTTGAGTTTTGAATGCACAATCTAATCTATGTTGTTTTAAGAGCCCTGGGGAAGAGCTAAGCTAGAAACACATGTAGGCTTGAGTAGCTTTTTGGAAACCTCATATGAGGATACAATAAATCATATTGTACAAACATTTAAAGTAAATTGAAGGTCTCAACAATTAAGGATATTATTTGATCACCATGTTTGTTTGTCTCTACAACAATATTTCAATATGAATGCACTAGAATAGTGCAGGCGCTTTTAGAAGCCAAGTATCCTTTATTTTTATACTAATATCTGAGGGACGCTAGGAAAACGTCTCCCCTGGTTTGGTGCGACAACCGACCATATACTTTTAATAGCGCAGATATCTGGGGTTTAGGCTTCCCTTAATCTCCCAAGTGTTGGAAACTCCACCACCTAAACTCTGAACCCCCTGTTGTGCAGCCCATGGCCACACTGATGACATTATAGATGACATCACACGTGACATCACTTATTGCATCATTATACTGTTGATGGCCCATTGCCACATTGCTGGGGCCTAGCCTGCCCCGTAAAGCCACCCACGTAGCCCCAAAAGAGGGTTTGTTGGGCAGTAGCCATGACCTATAGCGATGCCCATACAGGCAACACACCCCTGTGCCCTGCATAGAATCAATAGTAGCCACAGGTTAGCCATGCATATCTACCTCACTCTGAACCCCCTACCAGGACTGTGATTGCTCACTAAAGTGTTTCAGGCCTCCAAAGTATGCCATGCTATGTTAGTTGGCATTTGTGTAGGACCCCTCTGCTACTGTAGTGGCCTCATAGTGCTATTGCCCAGTCTGGAGGGTGTGGGCTCGTAGATAGAAGGGTGCATGCTTGGCATGTGTTCGTTGTTGATCATATTGGAGAGTGTGTGTGTGTGTGTGTGCGCTCGCGCGCGCGTGTTTGTGTGTGTGTGTGAGTATGTGTGAGAGAGCGTTAGAGATGTGCTCTGATAATAGTGCTGCATTCTTGCTGCGGCATCTAATATGTGCCTGTGCTGGTGAGCAAAACTATAGGCGCATGATACAGGCCCGCTGCATCAATCCACCGTAACTTAAGTGCCTCATGTGTTTATGCAGCACGGGCTCTAGCAACTCACCTACTATATTATTATATAATATTAGTATAAAGGGGGGAACAGTGAAGGGTGAAGAACAGCCATTGACCAGCCTTTTTGCCTCTTAGCCTATGCGCCTTCGCTTTGCTGTGTCCTGCTACTTGTTTGTAAGTACCCTTAATTGCTTCTTCTCAGCTTCCCCCTCACCATGCATTCCTCAAGCTATCACTTCCTTTCTTATCCACTTATCGCTTCACTCTCCTCCGCTCAGAACCATCTCAACTCTCTTCCCATCCCTATCATTTCTTCTCCTTGACACCACCTCTCTTCTTGCTCCACTACTCCCTCTTTCATAAGGCCTACTCCAACCCTAACTTCCATTACACATCTCATTCTCGCATCTATGACCAGTGCCTTTCTATTTCTCAGACTCAACATTGCTATACTTCTACATCTCACTCTCTATTGGTCTTTGTAATGCACAATCTGTTTGAAATAAAACCTCCTTTACCTCCGACTTCTTCCTTTCTCATTCTCATTCTCTTGACCTCATTAACCGCACTGAAACGTTGATCACTGCCTTGGACTCTGTAACCCTTGATGTCCTTCATGATCCTGTCTACACCTTCACCTACTGCTCCCCCCAGTGGCAGGGGTGGTGGTAAATGACTATTTTGATCCTCAAAACGTCTTATCTCTCCTACTCCCCTATCTTCTGCTAATTCACCCTCTTGAATACACTATCTCCATAATCACTGACCCCTACGGCATACATACTATCTCTCTCTCTATCGGCCACCTGGTCTGTAGATCAATTCTTCGACCACATCTCCCAACTAATTGACTCTCTACCTCCCAGTCACCACCTCATTGTCATTGTTGACTTCAACCTCCCCTCTCTCTGCTGCTCCATCCACTGACCTTAACTCTGTTCTCCTTATCCACTCACTCTCTTCTGTCCACCCATTCAAATGGAAACTCCCTTGACCTCATTCTTATCTCCTCTCAACTCTCTCCCTCTAATATCGCCACTGTGCCTTCTCCTTCTGATCACTCTATCACCTTTGCCTCAATCTCCACTCCTGCTTCTTCCTCACTCACTCCATCAACTACAACCATTACCAAGCACAGGTTTCCGTCCTCCAATCTCCCTGACTACCTCTGTGACCGCCACCACTCTCTCTCTCCTCCTACGCTGAGCTCGCCTTTCCATCCACTGAAGAAGCCTTCACTAACTTTAACACTGCTCTATATGCTCCCTTCTCCTCCCACTACTCTCTTACTACACTCACTCCTAAATCCTTGCCTCCATGACCCTGTATTACACCTCTCATCCGCACTCTGAGAACCACACTGCGGGAAAAGCTTAGCAATTGGCAAAGGTCAAGACACTCCTCCGATCTACAACTCCATCTCACTGCTCTTCAAAACTATTCCTCTGCCCTTCACTCTTCCAAACATGACTTCCATCTCTCTATCATTTCATCTCAATCCTCCCAATGTAGGCACTTCCAAAATCTCTCAACTCAATACTCTCACCTCCTAAACCCTCGCCCATCTCCTCCACTCTTTCTGCAAATGATCTTGCTCCCTGCTTTGCATCTAAAATTTCACCCATTCACAATGCACTCCCCACTTATCTTCTATGCCCTCCTCTGCCACTACTATGTCCTCCTTTGGTCCCACCAACCCTGATGAGATGATTACCCTAGTCCTCAAAGCTAACCCGTCTTTTGCCTACTAGGACCCACTGTCTTCACACATTGTGAAGCGCATAAGTCTCAGTGTGGCTTCACATCTTGCTTCTCTCTTCAACTCCTCTCTTGCCAATGCCACCTTACCCTCATCCTATAAGATTGGCACTGTCGCCACCTTGCCCCCATCCTATAAAACAGCTACGGTCATTCCTTTGCTTAAGAAACCTGGTCTAGATTCTGACTGTCCTGCCAACTTTCGCCCTGTCTCTCTTCTACCTCTCTATTCTGAAATCCTACAGCTAATAGTATTCAATTGCCTCACTTAGTTCCTTGATACCGTGCGCAGGCCGGGACATGGGAGTTTGCCCTTAGTGTGTCTAGTTTCCCATTGCAGCTCTAATCAGGTCACGTGCAAATCTTGTCGGCTTGGCCCCAGCTGCTACTATTTTTCCACTTAATTTTGATCCTGTGGGTGATAGAATTCTGACTAAAAGGTCAAAATACACTGTGAATTGCTTTATGCTTAATGCCAGCTCTATGGTTGTGCATGCTCAACACTGCAAAAACCTTCTCGAAGATCATAATCCGGATCTTGCATTTGTTTCGGAGACCTGCTTTCGGGGCTCATTCTGAGCCATCAGTTATTCAGATCCTACCCCCTAACTATGAAATGGTGTGCTGCGATCGCAGCTCACCACATTCGGGTGGAGGGGTTGCAGTCATTTTTAACAGCGACCGTGAAGTTGCTTCTATTCAATTTAATCACTTTCTGAATGTGGACGGGATCCTTGTCCGCATTTCACTCTCTGCTACTAGCACCTTATTTGTCCTTTTGATCTATCGTCCCCCTGGCTATGATCGCAAATTCTGTGATGAATTCCCTGCTCTTGTGGTGGCACTGCATCAGAAATATCCTAATTTGACTATTGTGGGGGATTTCAATCTTCTGATGAACACATCTAACTGCCATTTGGCCAGTCAATTCCTGGCTACAATGCTGGATCTGGGCTTCCCCCAATTGGTCATTTATCCTACGCATCAGTTGGGCAATATGCTCAATTTCATCTTTGCGCCTTTAGCATCTTTGTCTATTTTTCCTACGTTTCCTATCGTCTGGTCAGATCACTTGGTGGTTCCCTTCTCTACGAAGGTTGAGACCTCCTTTTCTCCTTGGACTCGTCAGTTTATTATGAAGCGCCGCTGACATTATGTTCCTCCTCAGAATCTCAGTCATCTGATTCTGAACCGTTGTACTAATACCGCTGATTGCACGCTGACGACAATTTCTCAGGCGCTCAAATCAACGGCTGATACTCTTGCACCTTTTAAACGCTGCTTCATGAACTCTCATCGTTCTGAGGCCTGGTTCACGGCTGAGCTTAGAGCACTTAGACTTCACCATAGAGAGGTTCAAAGGAAATGGAGAATGGCATATTTGCCAGCTGACAAAGCCCTCTATTATATGGCCTCTGCTAAATATCAGAAAGCAAGATGGGCAGCTAAACAAATATTCTTTAGCACCAATATTGAACGGGCTATCAATCGGCCTAAAGCCCTATTTGAGGGAGTTCAATCTCTAACAGTGCAATCTAAACCCCATTCCACTACTTCATCCTCGCAGAAACTCTGTGAGTCCCTCTCTTCATTGTTTGACAATAAAATAGCTACTATTCGTAATGCCATCTCTATGACTTGCCCTCAGGCTTCCCGGCCTCGGTCATTACTTGGCCTACCTTCCAATCAGCCTACAGTTGCTGCTCACTGGTCCTCCTTCCTGGTCTTTTCTTACCAGGATGTCTTGGCCGCTATCAAACGTTTAAAATCAACGTCACCTAGTGACCCTATTGCGCTTCTAATCTTGAAGGATGTTTCAGAAGCAATTGTCCCGTGGCTGGGTAGGGCTGTCAATGACTCCTACTCTTCTGGGGTGATTCCTGACGATCTTAAACATGCCCTTATAATTCCTCTGCTTAAAAAGCCAGGCTTGGATCTGATGATTCTCTCCTATTTCCATCCTATTACTCTGTTTCCTTTCTTGATGAAATTACTTGAGTCTCTGGTCTCTCCACTTCTTAGCACTTTTTGGAATCTTCTGGGTTTTTTGATCCATTTCAATCAGGCTTTCGCCCTGGCCGAGGCACGGAATCGGTTTTGGTATCAGTGATTGACGATTTGGCACGGCTGGTTAACCAGGGTGGGGTGGGTGCTCTGATCCTGCTGGATCTGTCTGCTGTGTTTGATACCGTAGACCGCCCCACCCTGGTCGCTTGCCTGTCTTCCGCTGGCCTCTCTGGACACGGTTTGGCCTGGTTTTCCTCCTTTTTAGCAGGCCATTCACAGTCTGTGTCTCTGCCACCCTTTCGCTCTCTCCCTGTTCCTCTGTTGTATGGAGTCCCTCAGGGTTCCTCACTGTCTCCCACTCTGTTTAATATTTATATTCAGGCACTTCTTGGCATCATCCACGTACATGGCTTCTTACGCCACTCATACACCGACGATACGTACATTATTGTGCTTGTTGATTAGTTCAGCCCGAGATGGCTGGTCAACTGAGGAGTTGCCTGAGGACAGTGGGCGATTGGATGTCCAAAAACTGGCTAAAGCTGAATGGTGAGAAAACAGAGGTGTTGGTGGTCGGTACAACCACCCGCTCTCTGTTCTGGAGCCTGGAGTTCTGGCCTGAAAGTCTCGGTCCTTTCCCTTTACCTGAGCCATCATTAAAAGATCTAGGTGAGAAGATCACGGCATCGCTGTCCATGGCCGAACAGATGTCATCTACTTGTCAGAAGGGACACTTTAAACTGAGGACCCTGCAGAAGGTCTTTCCTTATATTCCATCTAAATTCCATGCTCCAGTGATGTCACCGCTGGTAATCAGTGGTATTGACTATTGCAATGCAATGTACCTGGCTCTTCCACAACATCTGCTCCATTGTCTGCAACTGTTGCAGAATATGACAGCAAGAGCGGTTCTTCACCCCCCGTATGGTGCCCATATGACGCAGTTTCTCTGCCAGCTTCACTGGCTTCCCGTTGAACATCGCGTTAAGTTCACGTCTCTGTGTCTGGTTCACAGAGCCTTTTATAAAACAGGAGCATAATATCTTCAAGCTAAGATCTGCGCATACAAGACCTGTAAATCACGTTGCTCTCAATCCTCTAGAACTATTCAGCCCCCGAGGATTAGACTCTCTCGGGTTGGAGGCCGTGCCTTTTCAGTGGCTGTGGCAAGGGCATGGAATTCTCTTCCTCTTTGTCTGCGGGCTACGGAGGCCCATCATCCCTTTCGACGGGCCCTTAAGACTTTTCTTTTTCAGTAATTGATTCACTCGTCTGTCCGTATCTCTCATCGTTTATAGCGCCATGATGCCTTTGGGCAAACAATGCACTTCATAGTATTACTAAAATAAGACACTCATAACCTCTGGGAGCCTCTTCAATCTGGCTCCTGACCTCTGCATTCTACTGAGACAGCCCACCTCTACGTCAGCAACGTCATCTCTTCCGTTCGGCATCTGACCTTTCATCTATTCTTATTCTTGTGGATCGCTCTAGTGTCTTTGAAACAATCGACCATTCTGACCTTCCTGTACATTATCTCTCCTGGGCATCAGAGATAAGGCCCTCGTTGGTTTGCTTCATACCTTTCCCCAGACACTTTCAGGTGTTCTGGAACAGCCTTACCTCCCCACTTACCCCCCTTACTGTTGGAGTTCCCCAAGGTTCTGGCCTTTGTCCACTTTTCTTCACTCTCTGTACTTCTGCTCTTGGTGCCCTGACCTCCTCTTACCGCTTGTCCTATCAACTCTTCACTGATGACAGTGACATCTACTTCTCTTTTCACTCCTTACCCGATGAGCTGTTGTCAAAAGTGTCAAACTGTCTCTCCGCCATCGAATACTGAATGGCATCTCACTTGCTCATACTCATCTCCATTAAGACTGAGGTTTTCTTCTTCCCAGACAAACAGACTATCTGTTCCTCGCCTCCTTTCTACTTATCTCTTCCGACAACCTTCCTTACACTGCTTCCGCTCATAACCTTTGTGTCACCTTCGACCCATCGTACAACCTCTCGCTGTTCATCTCCAAATCTGCCACTGCAGCCAGCCGCAACTCCTCAATATCAGAGAAAACTGTCATCTTCTTCCTTTCAATACTGCTAAACAGCTAATCTCCTAATTTGTCCTTTCTCGATCTGACTACTGTGCCAGTATCCTCTATAGCCTTCCAAACTATGCTGTTTCACCTCTGCACAAAGTCCTCAAATTATTGGTCCACATACTTTTCAACCTTTCTCGCTTTACCTGTACCCACTCTGCCTGTCGCCAGATATGCGGCTATCTATAAAACTAATGGCTAAGTATAAACGTCTTCTCAGCATCAAAACTATCCATTGACTAGCCCCATCCCACCAGTCTGCTAATCTCACTCCCTGCCTATCTGCTCATCTCACTCCCCACCTATCTGCCCATCTCACTCCCCAACTATCTGCTCATCTCACTCCCCACCTATCTGCCCATCTCACTCCCCAACTATCTGCCCATCTCACTCCCCAACTATCTGCTCATCTCACTCCCCACCTATCTGCTCATCTCACTCCCCACCTATCTGCCCATCTCACTCCCCAACTATCTGCTCATCTCACTCCCCACCTATCTGCCCATCTCACTCCCCAACTATCTGCTCATCTCACTCCCCAACTATCTGCTCATCTCACTCCGCACTCTCCTCCTCGGTCATTAAGATCATCCTCGCTCATCTCGATGCCACCACTCGAGCCCCCACCACTCTCTCTCATTCCTGATCTATCTCTCTCTCTCTCCTCGCTCCTCTACTCTGGAATGCTCTTCCTTTCCCCCTCTGTAGTACTCCAACTCTAACACTATTTAAATCAACCCGAGAGACTTCCTTCTTTCTGAAGAACCTGTTTCCTAGCACTCTATGCTGCTCCATCACCCTGTTTATCTCTCCCGCTGCCCTTCATGGGCAACCCTACAGCACTGCTCAATCACCCTGTTTATCTCTGCTGCTGCCCTTCATGGGCAACCCTACAGCACTGCTCGATCACCCTGTTTATCTCTCGCGCTGCCCTTCATGGGCAACCCTACAGCACTGCTCCATCACCCTGTTTATCTCTGCCGCTGCCCTTCATGGGCAACCCTACAGCACTGCTCGATCACCCTGTTTATCTCTCGCGCTGCCCTTCATCGGTGCACTGCTCCATCACCCTCTTTATCTCTCGCGCTGCCTTTCATGGGCAACCCTACAGCACTGCTCCATCACCCTGTTTATCTCTCCCGCTGCCCTTCATGGGTGCACTGCTCCATCACCCTGTTTATCTCTCGCGCTGCCCTTCATGGGCAACCCTACAGCACTGCTCCATCACCCTGTTTATCTCTCCCGCTGCCCTTCATGGGCAACCCTACAGCACTACTCCATCACCCTGTTTATCTCTTCCGCTGCCCTTCATGGGTGCACTGCTCCATCACCCTGTTTACCTCTCGCGCTGCCCTTCATGGGCAACCCTACAGCACTGCTCCATCACCCTGTTTATCTCTCCCGCTGCCCTTCATGGGCAACCCTACAGCACTGCTCCATCACCCTGTTTATCTCGCACTGCTCCATCACCCTGTTTATCTCTCCCGCTGCCCTTCATGGGCAACCCTACAGCACTGCTCCATCACCCTGTTTATCTTGCACTGCTCCATCACCCTGTTTATCTCTCGCGTTACCCTTCATGGGCAACCCTACAGCACTGCTCCATCACCCTGTTTATCTCTCCCGCTGCCCTTCATGGGCAACCCTACAGCACTGCTCCATCACCCTGTTTATCTCTCCCGCTGCCCTTCATGGGCAACCCTACAGCGCTGTTCCATCACCCTGTTTATCTCTCCCGCTGCCCTTCATGGGCAACACTACAGCGCTGCTCCATCACCCTGTTTATCTCTCCCACTGCCCTTCATGGGCAACTCTACAGCACTGCTCCATCACCCTGTTTATCTCTCCCCTGCCCTTCATGGGAAACCCTACAGCACTGCTCCATCACCCTGTTTATCTCTCCCGCTGCCCTTCATGGGCAACCCTACAGCACTGCTCCATCACCCTGTTTATCTCTCCCGCTGCCCTTCATGGGTGCACTGCTCCATCACCCTGTTTATCTCTCGCGCTGCCCTTCATGGGCAACCCTACAGCACTGCTCCATCACCCTGTTTATCTCTCGCGCTGCCCTTCATGGGTGCACTGCTCCATCACCCTGTTTATCTCTCGCGCTGCCCTTCATGGGCAACCCTACAGCACTGCTCCATCACCCTGTTTATCTCTCCCGCTGCCCTTCATGGGTGCACTGCTCCATCACCCTGTTTATCTCTCACGCTGCCCTTCATGGGCAACCCTACAGCACTGCTCCATCACCCTATTTATCTCTCCCGCTGCCCTTCATAGGCAACCCTACAGCACTGCTCCATCACTCTGTTTATCTCGCACTGCTCCATCACCCTGTTTATCTCTCCCGCTGCCCTTCATGGGCAACCCTACAGCACTGCTCCATCACCCTGTTTATCTCTCCCGCTGCCCTTCATGGGTGGACTGCTCCATCACCCTGTTTATCTCTCGCGCTGCCCTTCATGGGCAACCCTACAGCACTGCTCCATCACCTTGTTTATCTCTCCCGCTGCCCTTCATGGGCAACCCACAGCACTGCTCCATCACCCTTTTTATCTCGCACTGCTCCATCACCCTGTTTATCTCTCGCGCTACCCTTCATGGGCAACCCTACAGCACTGCTCCATCACCCTGTTTATCTCTCCCGCTGCCCTTCATGGGCAACCCTACAGCACTGCTCCATCACCCTGTTTACCTCTCCTGCTGCCCTTCATGTGCAACCCTACAGCGCTGCTCCATCACCCTGTTTATCTCTCCCGCTGCCCTTCATGGGCAACCCTACAGCGCTGTTCCATCACCCTGTTTATCTCTCCGGCTGCCCTTCATGGGCAACCCTACAGCGCTGCTCCATCACCCTGTTTATCTCTCCCGCTGCCCTTCATGGGCAACCCTACAGCGCTGCTCCATCACCCTGTTTATCTCTCCCGCTGCCCTTCATGGGCAACCCTACAGCGCTACTCCATCAACCTGTTTATCTCTCCCGCTGCCCTTCATGGCCAACCCTACAGCAATGCTCCATCACCCTGTTTATCTCGCACGGCGCCATCACCCTGTTTATCTCTCGCGCTACCCTTCATGGGAAACCCTACAGCACTGCTCCATCGCCCTGTTTATCTCTCCCGCTGCCCTTCATGGGCAACCCTACAGCACTGTTCCATCACCCTGTTCATCTCTCCCGCTGCCCTTCATGGGCAACCCTACAGCGCTGCTCCATCACCGTGTTTATCTCTCCCGCTGCCCTTCATGGGCAACCCTACAGCGCTGCTCCATCACCCTGTTTATCTCTCCCGCTGCCCTTCATGGGCAACTCTACAGCACTGCTCCATCACCCTGTTTATCTCTCCCCTGCCCTTCATGGGCAACCCTACAGCACTGCTCCATCACCCTGTTTATCTCTCCCGCTGCCCTTCATGGGCTACCCTACAGCACTGCTCCATCACCCTGTTTATCTCTCCCGCTGCCCTTCATGGGCAA
This sequence comes from Ambystoma mexicanum, assembly GCF_040938575.1. NCBI lineage: Eukaryota > Metazoa > Chordata > Amphibia > Caudata > Ambystomatidae > Ambystoma > Ambystoma mexicanum. The sequence goes on along the minus strand of NC_090934.1, from coordinate 1,466,040,088 downwards.
CCCTACAGCGCTGCTCCATCACCCTGTTTATCTCTCCCGCTGCCCTTCATGGGCAACCCTACAGCACTGCTCCATCACCCTGTTTATCTCTAACTGCTCCATCACCCTGTTTATCTCTCGCGCTACCCTTCATGGGCAACCCTACAGCACTGCTCCATCACCCTGTTTATCTCTCCCACTGCCCTTCATGGGCAACCCTACAGCACTGCTCCATCACCCTGTTTATCTCTCCCACTGCCCTTCATGGGCAACCCTACAGCGCTGCTCCATCACCCTGTTTATCTCTCCCGCTGCCCTTCATGGGCAACCCTACAGCACTGCTCCATCACCCTGTTTATCTCTCCCGCTGCCCTTCATGGGCAACCCTACAGCACTGCTCCATCACCCTGTTTATCTCTCGCGCTGCCCTTCATGTGCAACCCTACAGTGCTGCTCCATCACCCTGTTTATCTCTCCCGCTGCCCTTCATGGGCAACCCTACAGCGCTGCTCCATCACCCTGTTTATCTCTCCCGCTGCCCTTCATGGGCAACCCTACAGCGCTGCTCCATCACCCTGTTTATCTCTCCCGCTGCCCTTCATGGGCAAACCTACAGCGCTGCTCCATCACGCTGTTTATCTCTCCCGCTGCCCTTCATGGGCAACCCTACAGCACTGCTCCATCACCCTGTTTATCTCACACTGCTCCATCACCCTGCTTATCTCTTGCGCTACCCTTCATGGGCAACCCTACAGCGCTGCTCCATCACCCTGTTTATCTCTCCCGCTGCCCTTCATGGGCAACCCTACAGCGCTGCTCCATCACCCTGTTTATCTCTCCCGCTGCCCTTCATGGGCAACCCTACAGCGCTGCTCCATCACCCTGTTTATCTCTCCCGCTGCCCTTCATGGGCAACCCTACAGCGCTGCTCCATCACCCTGTTTATCTCTCCCGCTGCCCTTCATGGGCAACCCTACAGCGCTGCTCCATCACCCTGTTTCTCTCTCCCGCTGCCCTTCATGGGCAACCCTACAGCACTGCTCCATCACCCTGTTTATCTCTCCCGCTGCCCTTCATGGGCAACCCTACAGCACTGCTCCATCACCCTGTTTATCTCTCCCACTGCCATTCATGGGCAGCCCTACAGCGCTGCTCCATCACCCTGTTTATCTCTCCCGCTGCCCTTCATGGGCAACCCTACAGCACTGCTCCATCACCCTGTTTATCTCTCCCGCTGCCCTTCATGGGCAACCCTACAGCACTGCTCCATCACCCTGTTTATCTCTCCCGCTGCCCTTCATGGGCAACCCTACAGCGCTGCTCCATCACCCTGTTTATCTCTCCCGCTGCCCTTCATGGGCAACCCTACAGCGCTGCTCCATCACCCTGTTTATCTCTCCCGCTGCCCTTCATGGGCAACTCTACAGCACTGCTCCATCACCCTGTTTATCGCTCCACTGCCCTTCATGGGCAACCCTACAGTACTGCTCCATCACCCTGTTTATCTCTCCTGCTGCCCTTCATGGGCAACCCTACAGCACTGCTCCATCACCCTGTTTATCTCTCGCGCTGCCCTTCATGGGTGCACTGCTCCATCACCCTGTTTATCTCTCGCGCTGCCCTTCATAGGCAACCCTACAGCACTGCTCCATCACCCTGTTTATCTCTCGCGCTGCCCTTCATGGGTGCATTGCTCCATCACCCTGTTTATCTCTCGTGCTGCCCTTCATGGGCAACCCTACAGCACTGCTCCATCACCCTGTTTATCTCTCCCGCTGCCCTTCATGGGTGCACTGCTCCATCACCCTGTTTATCTCTCGCGCTGCCCTTCATGGGCAACCCTACAGCACTGCTCCATCACCCTGTTTATCTCTCCCACTGCCCTTCATGGGCAACCCTACAGCACTGCTCCATCACCCTGTTTATCTCGCACTGCTCCATCACCCTGTTTATCTCTCCCGCTGCCCTTCATGGGCAACCCTACAGCACTGCTCCATCACCCTGTTTATCTCTCCCGCTGCCCTTCATGGGCAACCCTACAGCACTGCTCCATCACCCTGTTTATCTCTCCCGCTGCCCTTCATGGGTGCACTTTTCCATCACCCTGTTTATCTCTCGCGCTGCCCTTCATGGGCAACCCTACAGCACTGCTCCATCACCCTGTTTATCTCTCCCGCTGCCCTTCATGGGCAACCCTACAGCACTGCTCCATCACCCTGTTTATCTCGCACTGCTCCATCACCCTGTTTATCTCTCGCGCTACCCTTCATGGGCAACCCAACAGCACTGCTCCATCACCCTGTTTATCTCTCCCGCTGCCCTTCATGGGCAACCCTACAGCGCTGCTCCATCACCCTATTTATCTCTCCCGCTGCCCTTCATGGGCAACCCTACAGCGCTGCTCCATCACCCTGTTTATCTCTCCCGCTGCCCTTCATGGGCAACCCTACAGCGCTGCTCCATCACCCTGTTTATCTCTCCCGCTGCCCTTCATGGGCAACCCTACAGCACTGCTCCATCACCCTGTTTATCTCTCCCGCTGCCCTTCATGGGCTATCCTACAGCACTGCTCCATCACCCTGTTTATCTAGCACTGCTTCATCACCCTGTTTATCTCTCGCGCTACCCTTCATGGGCAACCCTACAGCGCTGCTCCATCACCCTGTTTATCTCTCCCGCTGCCCTTCATGGCCAACCCTACAGCGCTGCTCCATCGCCCTGTTTAACTCTCCCGCTGCCCTTCATGGGCAACCCTACAGCGCTGCTCCATCGCCCTGTTTATCTCTCCCGCTGCCCTTCATGGTCAACCCTACAGCGCTGCTCCATCGCCCTGTTTATCTCTCCCGCTGCCCTTCATGGGCAACCCTACAGCGCTGCTCCATCGCCCTGTTTATCTCTCCCGTTGCCCTTCATGGGCAACCCTACAGCGCTGCTCCATCGCCCTGTTTATCTCTCCCGGTGCCCTTCATGGGCAACCCTACAGCGCTGCTCCATCGCCCTGTTTATCTCTCCCGCTGCCCTTCATGGGCAACCCTACAGCGCTGCTCCATCACCCTGTTTATCTCTCACGCTGCCTTTCATGGGCAACCCTGCACCGCTGCTCTATCACCATGTTTATCTCTCCCGCTGCCCTTCATGGGCAACCCTGCAGCGCTGCTTCATCACCCTGTTTATCTCTCGCGCTGCCCTTCATGGGCAACCCTGCAGCGCTGCTCCATCACCCTGTTTATCTCTCGCGCTGCCCTTCATGGGCAACCCTGCAGCGCTGCTCCATCACCCTGTTTATCTCTGCCGCTGCCCTTCATGGGAAACCCTACAGCACTGCTCGATCACCCTGTTTATCTCTCGCGCTGCCCTTCATCGGTGTACTGCTCCATCACACTCTTTATCTCTCGCGCTGCCCTTCATGGGCAACCCTACAGCACTGCTCCATCACCCTGTTTATCTCTCCCGCTGCCCTTCATGGGTGCACTGCTCCATCACCCTGTTTATCTCTCGCGCTGCCCTTCATGGGCAACCCTACAGCACTGCTCCATCACCCTGTTTATCTCTCCCGCTGCCCTTCATGGGCAACCCTACAGCACTGCTCCATCACCCTGTTTATCTCACACTGCTCCATCACCCTGTTTATCTCTCGCACTACCCTTCATGGGCAACCCTACAGCACTGCTCCATCACCCTGTTTATCTCTCCCGCTGCCCTTCATGGGCAACCCTACAGCACTGCTCCATCACCCTGTTTATCTCTCCCGCTACCCTTCATGGGCAACCCTACAGCACTGCTTCATCACCCTGTTTATCTCTCCCGCTGCCCTTCATGGGCAACCCTACAGCACTGCTCCATCACCCGGTTTATCTCGCACTGCTCCATCACCCTGTTTATCTCTCGCGCTACCCTTCATGGGCAACCCTACAGCACTGCTCCATCACCCTGTTTATCTCTCCCGCTGCCCTTCATGGGCAACCCTACAGCACTGCTCCATCACCCTGTTTATCTCTCCCGCTGCCCTTCATGGGCAACCCTACAGCACTGCTCCATCACCCTGTTTATCTCTCCCGCTGCCCTTCATGGGTGCACTGCTCCATCACCCTGTTTATCTCTCGCGCTGCCCTTCATGGGCAACCCTACAGCACTGCTCCATCACCCTGTTTATCTCTCCCGCTGCCCTTCATGGGCAACCCTACAGCACTGCTCCATCACCCTGTTTATCTCACACTGCTCCATCACCCTGTTTATCTCTCCCGCTGCCCTTCATGGGCAACCCTGCAGCGCTGCTTCATCACCCTGTTTATCTCTCGCGCTGCCCTTCATGGGCAACCCTGCAGCGCTGCTCCATCACCCTGTTTATCTCTCGCGCTGCCCTTCATGGGCAACCCTGCAGCGCTGCTCCATCACCCTGTTTATCTCTGCCGCTGCCCTTCATGGGAAACCCTACAGCACTGCTCGATCACCCTGTTTATCTCTCGCGCTGCCCTTCATCGGTGTACTGCTCCATCACACTCTTTATCTCTCGCGCTGCCCTTCATGGGCAACCCTACAGCACTGCTCCATCACCCTGTTTATCTCTCCCGCTGCCCTTCATGGGTGCACTGCTCCATCACCCTGTTTATCTCTCGCGCTGCCCTTCATGGGCAACCCTACAGCACTGCTCCATCACCCTGTTTATCTCTCCCGCTGCCCTTCATGGGCAACCCTACAGCACTGCTCCATCACCCTGTTTATCTCACACTGCTCCATCACCCTGTTTATCTCTCGCACTACCCTTCATGGGCAACCCTACAGCACTGCTCCATCACCCTGTTTATCTCTCCCGCTGCCCTTCATGGGCAACCCTACAGCACTGCTCCATCACCCTGTTTATCTCTCCCGCTACCCTTCATGGGCAACCCTACAGCACTGCTTCATCACCCTGTTTATCTCTCCCGCTGCCCTTCATGGGCAACCCTACAGCACTGCTCCATCACCCGGTTTATCTCGCACTGCTCCATCACCCTGTTTATCTCTCGCGCTACCCTTCATGGGCAACCCTACAGCACTGCTCCATCACCCTGTTTATCTCTCCCGCTGCCCTTCATGGGCAACCCTACAGCACTGCTCCATCACCCTGTTTATCTCTCCCGCTGCCCTTCATGGGCAACCCTACAGCACTGCTCCATCACCCTGTTTATCTCTCCCGCTGCCCTTCATGGGTGCACTGCTCCATCACCCTGTTTATCTCTCGCGCTGCCCTTCATGGGCAACCCTACAGCACTGCTCCATCACCCTGTTTATCTCTCCCGCTGCCCTTCATGGGCAACCCTACAGCACTGCTCCATCACCCTGTTTATCTCACACTGCTCCATCACCCTGTTTATCTCTCGCACTACCCTTCATGGGCAACCCTACAGCACTGCTCCATCACCCTGTTTATCTCTCCCGCTGCCCTTCATGGGCAACCCTACAGCACTGCTCCATCACCCTGTTTATCTCGCACTGCTCCATCACCCTGTTTATCTCTCGCGCTACCCTTCATGGGCAACCCTACAGCACTGCTCCATCACCCTGTTTATCTCTCCCACTGCCCTTCATGGGCAACCCTACAGCACTGCTCCATCACCCTGTTTATCTCTCCCGCTACCCTTTATGGGCAACCCTACAGCACTGCTCCATCACCCTGTTTATCTCTCCCGCTGCCCTTCATGGGTGCACTGCTCCATCACCCTGTTTATCTCTCGCGCTGCCCTTCATGGGCAACCCTACAGCACTGCTCCATCACCCTGTTTATCTCTCCCGCTGCCCTTCATGGGCAACCCTACAGCACTGCTCCATCACCCTGTTTATCTCACACTGCTCCATCACCCTGTTTATCTCTCGCACTACCCTTCATGGGCAACCCTACAGCACTGCTCCATCACCCTGTTTATCTCTCCCGCTGCCCTTCATGGGCAACCCTACAGCACTGCTCCATCACCCTGTTTATCTCGCACTGCTCCATCACCCTGTTTATCTCTCGCGCTACCCTTCATGGGCAACCCTACAGCACTGCTCCATCACCCTGTTTATCTCTCCCGCTGCCCTTCATGGGCAACCCTACAGCACTGCTCCATCACCCTGTTTATCTCTCCCGCTACCCTTCATGGGCAACCCTACAGCACTGCTTCATCACCCTGTTTATCTCTCCCGCTGCCCTTCATGGGCAACCCTACAGCACTGCTCCATCACCCGGTTTATCTCGCACTGCTCCATCACCCTGTTTATCTCTCGCGCTACCCTTCATGGGCAACCCTACAGCACTGCTCCATCACCCTGTTTATCTCTCCCGCTGCCCTTCATGGGCAACCCTACAGCACTGCTCCATCACCCTGTTTATCTCTCCCGCTGCCCTTCATGGGCAACCCTACAGCACTGCTCCATCACCCTGTTTATCTCTCCCGCTGCCCTTCATGGGTGCACTGCTCCATCACCCTGTTTATCTCTCGCGCTGCCCTTCATGGGCAACCCTACAGCACTGCTCCATCACCCTGTTTATCTCTCCCGCTGCCCTTCATGGGCAACCCTACAGCACTGCTCCATCACCCTGTTTATCTCGCACTGCTCCATCACCTTGTTTATCCCTCGCGCCACCCTTCATGGGCAACCCTACAGCGCTGCTCCATCACCCTGTTTATCTCTCCCGCTGCCCTTCATGGGCAACCCTACAGCGCTGCTCCATCACCCTGTTTATCTCTTCCGCTGCCCTTCATGGGCAACCCTACAGCGCTGCTCCATCACCCTGTTTATCTCTCCCCCTGCCCTTCATGGGCAACCCTACAGCGCTGCTCCATCACCCTGTTTATCTCTCCTGCTGCCCTTCATGGGCAACCCTACAGCGCTGCTCCATCACCCTGTTTATCTCTCCCGCTGCCCTTCATGGGCAACCCTACAGCGCTGCTCCATCAGCCTGTTTATCTCTCCCGCTGCCCTTCATGGGCAACCCTACAGCGCTGCTCCATCACCCTGTTTATCTCTCCCGCTGCCCTTCATGGGCAACCCTACATCGCTGCTCCATCACCCTGTTTATCTCTCCCGCTGCCCTTCATGGGCAACCCTACAGCGCTGTCCATCACCCTGTTTATCTCTCCCGCTGCCCTTCATGGGCAACCCTACAGCGCTGCTCCATCACACTGTTTATCTCTCCCGCTGCCCTTCATGGGCAACCCTACAGCACTGCTCCATCACCCTGTTTATCTTGCACTGCTCCATCACCCTGTTTATCTCTCGTGCTACTCTTCATGGGCAACCCTACAGCACTGCTCCATCACCCTGTTTATCTCTCCCGCTGCCCTTCATGGGCAACCCTACAGCACTGCTCCATCACCCTGTTTATCTCTCCCGCTGCCCTTCATGGGCAACCCTACAGCGCTGCTCCATCACCCTGTTTATCTCTCCCACTGCCCTTCATGGGCAACACTACAGCGCTGCTCCATCACCCTGTTTATCTCTCCCGCTGCCCTTCATGGGCAACTCTACAGCACTGCTCCATCACCCTGTTTATCTCTCGCGCTGCCCTTCATGGGTGCATTGCTCCATCACCCTGTTTATCTCTCGCGCTGCCGTTCATGGGCAACCCTACAGCACTGCTCCATCACCCTGTTTATCTCTCGCGCTGCCCTTCATGGGTGCACTGCTCCATCACCCTGTTTATCTCTCGCGCTGCCCTTCATGGGCAACCCTACAGCACTGCTCCATCACCCTGTTTATCTCTCCCGCTGCCCTTCATGGGCAACCCTACAGCGCTGCTCCATCACCCTGTTTATCTCTCCCGCTGCCCTTCATGGGCAACACTACAGCGCTGCTCCATCACCCTGTTTATCTCTCCCACTGCCCTTCATGGGCAACTCTACAGCACTGCTCCATCACCCTGTTTATCTCTCCCCTGCCCTTCATGGGCAACACTACAGCACTGCTCCATCACCCTGTTTATCTCTCCCGCTGCCCTTCATGGGCAACCCTACAGCACTGCTCCATCACCCTGTTTATCTCTCCCGCTGCCCTTCATGGGTGCACTGCTCCATCACCCTGTTTGTCTCTCGCGCTGCCCTTCATGGGCAACCCTACAGCACTGCTCCATCACCCTGTTTATCTCTCGCGCTGCCCTTCATGGGTGCACTGCTCCATCACCCTGTTTATCTCTCGCGCTGCCCTTCATGGGCAACCCTACAGCACTGCTCCATCACCCTGTTTATCTCTCCCGCTGCCCTTCATGGGTGCACTGCTCCATCACCCTGTTTATCTCTCCCGCTGCCCTTCATAGGCAACCCTACAGCACTGCTCCATCACTCTGTTTATCTCGCACTGCTCCATCACCCTGTTTATCTCTCCCGCTGCCCTTCATGGGCAACCCTACAGCACTGCTCCATCACCCTGTTTATCTCTCCCGCTGCCCTTCATGGGCAACCCTACAGCACTGCTCCATCACCCTGTTTATCTCTCCCGCTGCCCTTCATGGGTGGACTGCTCCATCACCCTGTTTATCTCTCACGCTGCCCTTCATGGGCAACCCTACAGCACTGCTCCATCACCTTGTTTATCTCTCCCGCTGCCCTTCATGGGCAACCCTACAGCACTGCTCCATCACCCTTTTCATCTCGCACTGCTCCATCACCCTGTTTATCTCTCGCGCTACCCTTCATGGGCAACCCTACAGCACTGCTCCATCACCCTGTTTATCTCTCCCGCTGCCCTTCATGGGCAACCCTACAGCACTGCTCCATCACCCTGTTTATCTCTCCTGCTGCCCTTCATGTGCAACCCTACAGCGCTGCTCCATCACCCTGTTTATCTCTCCCGCTGCCCTTCATGTGCAACCCTACAGCGCTGTTCCATCACCCTGTTTATCTCTCCCGCTGCCCTTCATGGGCAACCCTACAGCGCTGCTCCATCACCCTGTTTATCTCTCCCGCTGCCCTTCATGGGCAACCCTACAGCGCTGCTCCATCACCCTGTTTATCTCTCCCGCTGCCCTTCATGGGCAACCCTACAGCGCTACTCCATCACCCTGTTTATCTCTCCCGCTGCCCTTCATGGCCAACCCTACAGCAATGCTCCATCACCCTGTTTATCTCGCACGGCTCCATCACCCTGTTTATCTCTCGCGCTACCCTTCATGGGAAACCCTACAGCACTGCTCCATCGCCCTGTTTATCTCTCCCGCTGCCCTTCATGGGCAACCCTACAGCACTGTTCCATCACCCTGTTCATCTCTCCCGCTGCCCTTCATGGGCAACCCTACAGCGCTCCTCCATCACCGTGTTTATCTCTCCCGCTGCCCTTCATGGGCAACCCTACAGCGCTGCTCCATCACCCTGTTTATCTCTCCCGCTGCCCTTCATGGGCAACTCTACAGCACTGCTCCATCACCCTGTTTATCTCTCCCCTGCCCTTCATGGGCAACCCTACAGCACTGCTCCATCACCCTGTTTATCTCTCCCGCTGCCCTTCATGGGCAACCCTACAGCACTGCTCCATCACCCTGTTTATCTCGCACTGCTCCATCACCCTGTTTATCTCTCGCGCTACCCTTCATGGGCAACCCTACAGCACTGCTCCATCACCCTGTTTATCTCACACTGCTCCATCACCCTGTTTATCTCTCGCACTACCCTTCATGGGCAACCCTACAGCACTGCTCCATCACCCTGTTTATCTCTCCCGCTGCCCTTCATGGGCAACCCTACAGCACTGCTCCATCACCCTGTTTATCTCTCCCGCTACCCTTCATGGGCAACCCTACAGCACTGCTTCATCACCCTGTTTATCTCTCCCGCTGCCCTTCATGGGCAACCCTACAGCACTGCTCCATCACCCGGTTTATCTCGCACTGCTCCATCACCCTGTTTATCTCTCGCGCTACCCTTCATGGGCAACCCTACAGCACTGCTCCATCACCCTGTTTATCTCTCCCGCTGCCCTTCATGGGCAACCCTACAGCACTGCTCCATCACCCTGTTTATCTCTCCCGCTGCCCTTCATGGGCAACCCTACAGCACTGCTCCATCACCCTGTTTATCTCTCCCGCTGCCCTTCATGGGTGCACTGCTCCATCACCCTGTTTATCTCTCGCGCTGCCCTTCATGGGCAACCCTACAGCACTGCTCCATCACCCTGTTTATCTCTCCCGCTGCCCTTCATGGGCAACCCTACAGCACTGCTCCATCACCCTGTTTATCTCACACTGCTCCATCACCCTGTTTATCTCTCGCACTACCCTTCATGGGCAACCCTACAGCACTGCTCCATCACCCTGTTTATCTCTCCCGCTGCCCTTCATGGGCAACCCTACAGCACTGCTCCATCACCCTGTTTATCTCGCACTGCTCCATCACCCTGTTTATCTCTCGCGCTACCCTTCATGGGCAACCCTACAGCACTGCTCCATCACCCTGTTTATCTCTCCCACTGCCCTTCATGGGCAACCCTACAGCACTGCTCCATCACCCTGTTTATCTCTCCCGCTACCCTTTATGGGCAACCCTACAGCACTGCTCCATCACCCTGTTTATCTCTCCCGCTGCCCTTCATGGGTGCACTGCTCCATCACCCTGTTTATCTCTCGCGCTGCCCTTCATGGGCAACCCTACAGCACTGCTCCATCACCCTGTTTATCTCTCCCGCTGCCCTTCATGGGCAACCCTACAGCACTGCTCCATCACCCTGTTTATCTCACACTGCTCCATCACCCTGTTTATCTCTCGCACTACCCTTCATGGGCAACCCTACAGCACTGCTCCATCACCCTGTTTATCTCTCCCGCTGCCCTTCATGGGCAACCCTACAGCACTGCTCCATCACCCTGTTTATCTCGCACTGCTCCATCACCCTGTTTATCTCTCGCGCTACCCTTCATGGGCAACCCTACAGCACTGCTCCATCACCCTGTTTATCTCTCCCGCTGCCCTTCATGGGCAACCCTACAGCACTGCTCCATCACCCTGTTTATCTCTCCCGCTACCCTTCATGGGCAACCCTACAGCACTGCTTCATCACCCTGTTTATCTCTCCCGCTGCCCTTCATGGGCAACCCTACAGCACTGCTCCATCACCCGGTTTATCTCGCACTGCTCCATCACCCTGTTTATCTCTCGCGCTACCCTTCATGGGCAACCCTACAGCACTGCTCCATCACCCTGTTTATCTCTCCCGCTGCCCTTCATGGGCAACCCTACAGCACTGCTCCATCACCCTGTTTATCTCTCCCGCTGCCCTTCATGGGCAACCCTACAGCACTGCTCCATCACCCTGTTTATCTCTCCCGCTGCCCTTCACGGGTGCACTGCTCCATCACCCTGTTTATCTCTCGCGCTGCCCTTCATGGGCAACCCTACAGCACTGCTCCATCACCCTGTTTATCTCTCCCGCTGCCCTTCATGGGCAACCCTACAGCACTGCTCCATCACCCTGTTTATCTCGCACTGCTCCATCACCTTGTTTATCCCTCGCGCCACCCTTCATGGGCAACCCTACAGCGCTGCTCCATCACCCTGTTTATCTCTCCCGCTGCCCTTCATGGGCAACCCTACAGCGCTGCTCCATCACCCTGTTTATCTCTTCCGCTGCCCTTCATGGGCAACCCTACAGCGCTGCTCCATCACCCTGTTTATCTCTCCCCCTGCCCTTCATGGGCAACCCTACAGCGCTGCTCCATCACCCTGTTTATCTCTCCTGCTGCCCTTCATGGGCAACCCTACAGCGCTGCTCCATCACCCTGTTTATCTCTCCCGCTGCCCTTCATGGGCAACCCTACAGCGCTGCTCCATCAGCCTGTTTATCTCTCCCGCTGCCCTTCATGGGCAACCCTACAGCGCTGCTCCATCACCCTGTTTATCTCTCCCGCTGCCCTTCATGGGCAACCCTACATCGCTGCTCCATCACCCTGTTTATCTCTCCCGCTGCCCTTCATGGGCAACCCTACAGCGCTGTCCATCACCCTGTTTATCTCTCCCGCTGCCCTTCATGGGCAACCCTACAGCGCTGCTCCATCACACTGTTTATCTCTCCCGCTGCCCTTCATGGGCAACCCTACAGCACTGCTCCATCACCCTGTTTATCTTGCACTGCTCCATCACCCTGTTTATCTCTCGTGCTACTCTTCATGGGCAACCCTACAGCACTGCTCCATCACCCTGTTTATCTCTCCCGCTGCCCTTCATGGGCAACCCTACAGCACTGCTCCATCACCCTGTTTATCTCTCCCGCTGCCCTTCATGGGCAACCCTACAGCGCTGCTCCATCACCCTGTTTATCTCTCCCACTGCCCTTCATGGGCAACACTACAGCGCTGCTCCATCACCCTGTTTATCTCTCCCGCTGCCCTTCATGGGCAACTCTACAGCACTGCTCCATCACCCTGTTTATCTCTCGCGCTGCCCTTCATGGGTGCATTGCTCCATCACCCTGTTTATCTCTCGCGCTGCCGTTCATGGGCAACCCTACAGCACTGCTCCATCACCCTGTTTATCTCTCGCGCTGCCCTTCATGGGTGCACTGCTCCATCACCCTGTTTATCTCTCGCGCTGCCCTTCATGGGCAACCCTACAGCACTGCTCCATCACCCTGTTTATCTCTCCCGCTGCCCTTCATGGGCAACCCTACAGCGCTGCTCCATCACCCTGTTTATCTCTCCCGCTGCCCTTCATGGGCAACACTACAGCGCTGCTCCATCACCCTGTTTATCTCTCCCACTGCCCTTCATGGGCAACTCTACAGCACTGCTCCATCACCCTGTTTATCTCTCCCCTGCCCTTCATGGGCAACCCTACAGCACTGCTCCATCACCCTGTTTATCTCTCCCGCTGCCCTTCATGGGCAACCCTACAGCACTGCTCCATCACCCTGTTTATCTCTCCCGCTGCCCTTCATGGGTGCACTGCTCCATCACCCTGTTTGTCTCTCGCGCTGCCCTTCATGGGCAACCCTACAGCACTGCTCCATCACCCTGTTTATCTCTCGCGCTGCCCTTCATGGGTGCACTGCTCCATCACCCTGTTTATCTCTCGCGCTGCCCTTCATGGGCAACCCTACAGCACTGCTCCATCACCCTGTTTATCTCTCCCGCTGCCCTTCATGGGTGCACTGCTCCATCACCCTGTTTATCTCTCCCGCTGCCCTTCATAGGCAACCCTACAGCACTGCTCCATCACTCTGTTTATCTCGCACTGCTCCATCACCCTGTTTATCTCTCCCGCTGCCCTTCATGGGCAACCCTACAGCACTGCTCCATCACCCTGTTTATCTCTCCCGCTGCCCTTCATGGGCAACCCTACAGCACTGCTCCATCACCCTGTTTATCTCTCCCGCTGCCCTTCATGGGTGGACTGCTCCATCACCCTGTTTATCTCTCACGCTGCCCTTCATGGGCAACCCTACAGCACTGCTCCATCACCTTGTTTATCTCTCCCGCTGCCCTTCATGGGCAACCCTACAGCACTGCTCCATCACCCTTTTCATCTCGCACTGCTCCATCACCCTGTTTATCTCTCGCGCTACCCTTCATGGGCAACCCTACAGCACTGCTCCATCACCCTGTTTATCTCTCCCGCTGCCCTTCATGGGCAACCCTACAGCACTGCTCCATCACCCTGTTTATCTCTCCTGCTGCCCTTCATGTGCAACCCTACAGCGCTGCTCCATCACCCTGTTTATCTCTCCCGCTGCCCTTCATGTGCAACCCTACAGCGCTGTTCCATCACCCTGTTTATCTCTCCCGCTGCCCTTCATGGGCAACCCTACAGCGCTGCTCCATCACCCTGTTTATCTCTCCCGCTGCCCTTCATGGGCAACCCTACAGCGCTGCTCCATCACCCTGTTTATCTCTCCCGCTGCCCTTCATGGGCAACCCTACAGCGCTACTCCATCACCCTGTTTATCTCTCCCGCTGCCCTTCATGGCCAACCCTACAGCAATGCTCCATCACCCTGTTTATCTCGCACGGCTCCATCACCCTGTTTATCTCTCGCGCTACCCTTCATGGGAAACCCTACAGCACTGCTCCATCGCCCTGTTTATCTCTCCCGCTGCCCTTCATGGGCAACCCTACAGCACTGTTCCATCACCCTGTTCATCTCTCCCGCTGCCCTTCATGGGCAACCCTACAGCGCTCCTCCATCACCGTGTTTATCTCTCCCGCTGCCCTTCATGGGCAACCCTACAGCGCTGCTCCATCACCCTGTTTATCTCTCCCGCTGCCCTTCATGGGCAACTCTACAGCACTGCTCCATCACCCTGTTTATCTCTCCCCTGCCCTTCATGGGCAACCCTACAGCACTGCTCCATCACCCTGTTTATCTCTCCCGCTGCCCTTCATGGGCAACCCTACAGCACTGCTCCATCACCCTGTTTATCTCGCACTGCTCCATCACCCTGTTTATCTCTCGCGCTACCCTTCATGGGCAACCCTACAGCACTGCTCCATCACCCTGTTTATCTCTCCCACTGCCCTTCATGGGCAACCCTACAGCACTGCTCCATCACCCTGTTTATCTCTCCCGCTGCCCTTCATGGGCAACCCTACAGCGCTGCTCCATCACCCTGTTTATCTCTCCCGCTGCCCTTCATGGGCAACCCTACAGCACTGCTCCATCACCCTGTTTATCTCTCCCGCTGCCCTTCATGGGCAACCCTACAGCACTTCTCCATCACCCTGTTTATCTCTCCCGCTGCCCTTCATGTGCAACCCTACAGCGCTGCTCCATCACCCTGTTTATCTCTCCCGCTGCCCTTCATGGGCAACCCTACAGCGCTGCTCCATCACCCTGTTTATCTCTCCCGCTGCCCTTCATGGGCAACCCTACAGCGCTGCTCCATCACCCTGTTTATCTCTCCCGCTGCCCTTCATGGGCAACCCTACAGCGCTGCTCCATCACCCTGTTTATCTCTCCCGCTGCCCTTCATGGGCAACCCTACAGCGCTGCTCCATCACCCTGTTTATCTCTCCCGCTGCCCTTCATGGGCAACCCTACAGCGCTGCTCCATCACCCTGTTTATCTCTCCCGCTGCCCTTCATGGGCAACCCTACAGCGCTGCTCCATCAGCCTGTTTATCTCTCCCGCTGCCCTTCATGGGCAACCCTACAGCGCTGCTCCATCACCCTGTTTATCTCTCCCGCTGCCCTTCATGGGCAACCCTACATCGCTGCTCCATCACCCTGTTTATCTCTCCCGCTGCCCTTCATGGGCAACCCTACAGCGCTGCTCCATCACCCTGTTTATCTCTCCCGCTGCCCTTCATGGGCAACCCTACAGCGCTGCTCCATCACACTGTTTATCTCTCCCGCTGCCCTTCATGGGCAACCCTACAGCACTGCTCCATCACCCTGTTTATCTTGCACTGCTCCATCACCCTGTTTATCTCTCGTGCTACTCTTCATGGGCAACCCTACAGCACTGCTCCATCACCCTGTTTATCTCTCCCGCTGCCCTTCATGGGCAACCCTACAGCACTGCTCCATCACCCTGTTTATCTCTCCCGCTGCCCTTCATGGGCAACCCTACAGCGCTGCTCCATCACCCTGTTTATCTCTCCCACTGCCCTTCATGGGCAACACTACAGCGCTGCTCCATCACCCTGTTTATCTCTCCCGCTGCCCTTCATGGGCAACTCTACAGCACTGCTCCATCACCCTGTTTATCTCTCGCGCTGCCCTTCATGGGTGCATTGCTCCATCACCCTGTTTATCTCTCGCGCTGCCCTTCATGGGCAACCCTACAGCACTGCTCCATCACCCTGTTTATCTCTCGCGCTGCCCTTCATGGGTGCACTGCTCCATCACCCTGTTTATCTCTCGCGCTGCCCTTCATGGGCAACCCTACAGCACTGCTCCATCACCCTGTTTATCTCTCCCGCTGCCCTTCATGGGCAACCCTACAGCGCTGCTCCATCACCCTGTTTATCTCTCCCGCTGCCCTTCATGGGCAACACTACAGCGCTGCTCCATCACCCTGTTTATCTCTCCCACTGCCCTTCATGGGCAACTCTACAGCACTGCTCCATCACCCTGTTTATCTCTCGCGTTACCCTTCATGGGCAACCCTACAGCACAGCTCCATCACCCTGTTTATCTCTCGCGCTGCCCTTCATGGGCAACCCTACAGCACTGCTCCATCACCCTGTTTATCTCTCCCGCTGCCCTTCATGGGCAACCCTACAGCGCTGCTCCATCACCCTGTTTACCTCTCCCGGTGCCCTTCATGGGCAACACTACAGCGCTGCTCCATCACCCTGTTTATCTCTCCCACTGCCCTTCATGGGCAACTCTACAGCACTGCTCCATCACCCTGTTTATCTCTCCCCTGCCCTTCATGGGCAACCCTACAGCACTGCTCCATCACCCTGTTTATCTCTCCCGCTGCCCTTCATGGGCAACCCTACAGCACTGCTCCATCACCCTGTTTATCTCTCCCGCTGCCCTTCATGGGTGCACTGCTCCATCACCCTGTTTGTCTCTCGCGCTGCCCTTCATGGGCAACCCTACAGCACTGCTCCATCACCCTGTTTATCTCTCGCGCTGCCTTTCATGGGTGCACTGCTCCATCACCCTGTTTATCTCTCGCGCTGCCCTTCATGGGCAACCCTACAGCACTGCTCCATCACCCTGTTTATCTCTCCCGCTGCCCTTCATGGGTGCACTGCTCCATCACCCTGTTTATCTCTCGCGCTGCCCTTCATGGGCAACCCTACAGCACTGCTCCATCACCCTGTTTATCTCTCCCGCTGCCCTTCATAGGCAACCCTACAGCACTGCTCCATCACTCTGTTTATCTCGCACTGCTCCATCACCCTGTTTATCTCTCCCGCTGCCCTTCATGGGCAACCCTACAGCACTGCTCCATCACCCTGTTTATCTCTCCCGCTGCCCTTCATGGGCAACCCTACAGCACTGCTCCATCACCCTGTTTATCTCTCCCGCTGCCCTTCATGGGTGGACTGCTCCATCACCCTGTTTATCTCTCACGCTGCCCTTCATGGGCAACCCTACAGCACTGCTCCATCACCTTGTTTATCTCTCCCGCTGCCCTTCATGGGCAACCCTACAGCACTGCTCCATCACCCTTCTCATCTCGCACTGCTCCATCACCCTGTTTATCTCTCGCGCTACCCTTCATGGGCAACCCTACAGCACTGCTCCATCACCCTGTTTATCTCTCCCGCTGCCCTTCATGGGCAACCCTACAGCACTGCTCCATCACCCTGTTTATCTCTCCTGCTGCCCTTCATGTGCAACCCTACAGCGCTGCTCCATCACCCTGTTTATCTCTCCCGCTGCCCTTCATGTGCAACCCTACAGCGCTGTTCCATCACCCTGTTTATCTCTCCCGCTGCCCTTCATGGGCAACCCTACAGCGCTGCTCCATCACCCTGTTTATCTCTCCCGCTGCCCTTCATGGGCAACCCTACAGCGCTGCTCCATCACCCTGTTTATCTCTCCCGCTGCCCTTCATGGGCAACCCTACAGCGCTACTCCATCACCCTGTTTATCTCTCCCGCTGCCCTTCATGGCCAACCCTACAGCAATGCTCCATCACCCTGTTTATCTCGCACGGCTCCATCACCCTGTTTATCTCTCGCGCTACCCTTCATGGGAAACCCTACAGCACTGCTCCATCGCCCTGTTTATCTCTCCCGCTGCCCTTCATGGGCAACCCTACAGCACTGTTCCATCACCCTGTTCATCTCTCCCGCTGCCCTTCATGGGCAACCCTACAGCGCTGCTCCATCACCGTGTTTATCTCTCCCGCTGCCCTTCATGGGCAACCCTACAGCGCTGCTCCATCACCCTGTTTATCTCTCCCGCTGCCCTTCATGGGCAACTCTACAGCACTGCTCCATCACCCTGTTTATCTCTCCCCTGCCCTTCATGGGCAACCCTACAGCACTGCTCCATCACCCTGTTTATCTCTCCCGCTGCCCTTCATGGGCAACCCTACAGCACTGCTCCATCACCCTGTTTATCTCTCCCGCTGCCCTTCATGGGCAACCCTACAGCGCTGCTCCATCACCCTGTTTATCTCTCCCGCTGCCCTTCATGGGCAACCCTACAGCACTGCTCCATCACCCTGTTTATCTCGCACTGCTCCATCACCCTGTTTATCTCTCGCGCTACCCTTCATGGGCAACCCTACAGCACTGCTCCATCACCCTGTTTATCTCTCCCACTGCCCTTCATGGGCAACCCTACAGCACTGCTCCATCACCCTGTTTATCTCTCCCGCTGCCCTTCATGGGCAACCCTACAGCGCTGCTCCATCACCCTGTTTATCTCTCCCGCTGCCCTTCATGGGCAACCCTACAGCACTGCTCCATCACCCTGTTTATCTCTCCCGCTGCCCTTCATGGGCAACCCTACAGCACTTCTCCATCACCCTGTTTATCTCTCCCGCTGCCCTTCATGTGCAACCCTACAGCGCTGCTCCATCACCCTGTTTATCTCTCCCGCTGCCCTTCATGGGCAACCCTACAGCGCTGCTCCATCACCCTGTTTATCTCTCCCGCTGCCCTTCATGGGCAACCCTACAGCGCTGCTCCATCACCCTGTTTATCTCTCCCGCTGCCCTTCATGGGCAACCCTACAGCGCTGCTCCATCACCCTGTTTATCTCTCCCGCTGCCCTTCATGGGAAACCCTACAGCGCTGCTCCATCACCCTGTTTACCTCTCCTGCTGCCCTTCATGGGCAACCCTACAGCACTGCTCCATCACCCTGTTTATCTCGCACTGCTCCATCACCCTGTTTATCTCTTGCGCTACCCTTCATGGGCAACCCTACAGCGCTGCTCCATCACCCTGTTTATCTCTCCCGCTGCCCTTCATGGGCAACCCTACAGCGCTGCTCCATCACCCTGTTTATCTCTCCCGCTGCCCTTCATGGGCAACCCTACAGCGCTGCTCCATCACCCTGTTTATCTCTCCCGCTGCCCTTCATGGGCAACCCTACAGCGCTGCTCCATCACCCTGTTTCTCTCTCCCGCTGCCCTTCATGGGCAACCCTACAGCACTGCTCCATCACCCTGTTTATCTCTCCCGCTGCCCTTCATGGGCAACCCTACAGCACTGCTCCATCACCCTGTTTATCTCTCCCACTGCCCTTCATGGGCAACCCTACAGCGCTGCTCCATCACCCTGTTTATCTCTCCCGCTGCCCTTCATGGGCAACCCTACAGCACTGCTCCATCACCCTGTTTATCTCGCACTGCTCCATCACCCTGTTTATCTCTCGCGCTACCCTTCATGGGCAACCCTACAGCACTGCTCCATCACCCTGTTTATCTCTCCCGCTGCCCTTCATGGGCAACCCTACAGCACTGCTCCATCACCCTGTTTATCTCTCCCGCTGCCCTTCATGGGCAACCCTACAGCGCTGCTCCATCACCCTGTTTATCTCTCCCGCTGCCCTTCATGGGCAACCCTACAGCGCTGCTCCATCACCCTGTTTATCTCTCCCCCTGCCCTTCATGGGCAACCCTACAGCACTGCTCCATCACCCTGTTTATCTCTCCTGCTGCCCTTCATGGGCAACCCTACAGCACTGCTCCATCACCCTGTTTATCTCTCGCGCTGCCCTTCATGGGTGCACTGCTCCATCACCCTGTTTATCTCTCGCGCTGCCCTTCATGGGCAACCCTACAGCACTGCTCCATCACCCTGTTTATCTCTCGCGCTGCCCTTCATGGGTGCATTGCTCCATCACCCTGTTTATCTCTCGTGCTGCCCTTCATGGGCAACCCTACAGCACTGCTCCATCACCCTGTTTATCTCTCCCGCTGCCCTTCATGGGTGCACAGCTCCATCACCCTGTTTATCTCTCGCGCTGCCCTTCATGGGCAACCCTACAGCACTGCTCCATCACCCTGTTTATCTCTCCCGCTGCCCTTCATGGGCAACCCTACAGCACTGCTCCATCACCCTGTTTATCTCGCACTGCTCCATCACCCTGTTTATCTCTCCTGCTACCCTTCATGGGCAACCCTACAGCACTGCTCCATCACCCTGTTTATCTCTCCCGCTGCCCTTCATGGGCAACCCTACAGCACTGCTCCATCACCCTGTTTATCTCTCCCGCTGCCCTTCATGGGTGCACTTTTCCATCACCCTGTTTATTTCTCGCGCTACCCTTCATGGGCAACCCTACAGCACTGCTCCATCACCCTGTTTATCTCTCCTGCTGCCCTTCATGGGCAACCCTACAGCACTGCTCCATCACCCTGTTTATCTCTCGCGCTGCCCTTCATGGGTGCACTGCTCCATCACCCTGTTTATCTCTCGCGCTGCCCTTCATGGGCAACCCTACAGCACTGCTCCATCACCCTGTTTATCTCTCGCGCTGCCCTTCATGGGTGCATTGCTCCATCACCCTGTTTATCTCTCGTGCTGCCCTTCATGGGCAACCCTACAGCACTGCTCCATCACCCTGTTTATCTCTCCCGCTGCCCTTCATGGGTGCACAGCTCCATCACCCTGTTTATCTCTCGCGCTGCCCTTCATGGGCAACCCTACAGCACTGCTCCATCACCCTGTTTATCTCTCCCGCTGCCCTTCATGGGCAACCCTACAGCACTGCTCCATCACCCTGTTTATCTCGCACTGCTCCATCACCCTGTTTATCTCTCCTGCTACCCTTCATGGGCAACCCTACAGCACTGCTCCATCACCCTGTTTATCTCTCCCGCTGCCCTTCATGGGCAACCCTACAGCACTGCTCCATCACCCTGTTTATCTCTCCCGCTGCCCTTCATGGGTGCACTTTTCCATCACCCTGTTTATTTCTCGCGCTACCCTTCATGGGCAACCCTACAGCACTGCTCCATCACCCTGTTTATCTCTCCCGCTGCCCTTCATGGGTAACCCTACAGCGCTGCTCCATCACCCTGTTTATCTCTCCCGCTGCCCTTCATGGGCAACCCTACAGTGCTGCTCCATCACCCTGTTTATCTCTCCCGCTGCCTTTCATGGGCAACCCTACAGCGCTGCTCCATCACCCTGTTTATCTCTCCCGCTGCCCTTCATGGGCAACCCTACAGCGCTGCTCCATCACCCTGTTTATCTCTCCCGCTGCCCTTCATGGGCAACCCTACAGCGCTGCTCCATCACCCTGTTTATCTCTCCCGCTGCCCTTCATGGGCAACCCTACAGCACTGCTCCATCACCCTGTTTATCTCGCACTGCTCCATAACCCTGTTTATCTCTCGCGCTACCCTTCATGGGCAACCCTACAGCACTGCTCCATCACCCTGTTTATCTCTCCCGCTGCCCTTCATGGGCAACCCTACAGCGCTGCTCCATCACCCTGTTTATCTCTCCCGCTGCCCTTCATGGGCAACCCTACAGCGCTGCTCCATCACCCTGTTTATCTCTCCCGCTGCCCTTCATGGGCAACCCTACAGCGCTGCTCCATCACCCTGTTTATCTCTCCCGCTGCCCTTCATGGGCAACCCTACAGCACTGCTCCATCACCCTGTTTATCTAGCACTGCTCCATCACCCTGTTTATCTCTCACGCTACCCTTCATGGGCAACCCTACAGCGCTGCTCCATCGCCCTGTTTATCTCTCCCGCTGCCCTTCATGGGCAACCCTACAGCGCTGCTCCATCGCCCTGTTTATCTCTCCCGCTGCCCTTCATGGGCAACCCTACAGCGCTGCTCCATCGCCCTGTTTATCTCTCCCGCTGCCCTTCATGGTCAACCCTACAGCGCTGCTCCATCGCCCTGTTTATCTCTCCCGCTGCCCTTCATGGGCAACCCTACAGCGCTGCTCCATCGCCCTGTTTATCTCTCCCGTTGCCCTTCATGGGCAACCCTACAGCGCTGCTCCATCGCCCTGTTTATCTCTCCCGGTGCCCTTCATGGGCAACCCTACAGCGCTGCTCCATCGCCCTGTTTATCTCTCCCGCTGCCCTTCATGGGCAACCCTACAGCGCTGCTCCATCACCCTGTTTATCTCTCACACTGCCCTTCATGGGCAACCCTGCACCGCTGCTCCATCACCCTGTTTATCTCTCCCGCTGCCCTTCATGGGCAACCCTGCAGCGCTGCTTCATCACCCTGTTTATCTCTCGCGCTGCCCTTCATGGGCAACCCTGCAGCGCTGCTCCATCACCCTGTTTATCTCTCGCGCTGCCCTTCATGGGCAACCCTGCAGCGCTGCTCCATCACCCTGTTTATCTCTGCCGCTGCCCTTCATGGGCAACCCTACAGCACTGCTCGATCACCCTGTTTATCTCTCGCGCTGCCCTTCATCGGTGCACTGCTCCATCACCCTCTTTATCTCTCGCGCTGCCCTTCATGGGCAACCCTACAGCACTGCTCCATCACCCTGTTTATCTCTCCCGCTGCCCTTCATGGGTGCACTGCTCCATCACCCTGTTTATCTCTCGCGCTGCCCTTCATGGGCAACCCTACAGCACTGCTCCATCACCCTGTTTATCTCTCCCGCTGCCCTTCATGGGCAACCCTACAGCACTGCTCCATCACCCTGTTTATCTCACAGTGCTCCATCACCCTGTTTATCTCTCGCACTACCCTTCATGGGCAACCCTACAGCACTGCTCCATCACCCTGTTTATCTCTCCCGCTGCCCTTCATGGGCAACCCTACAGCACTGCTCCATCACCCTGTTTATCTTGCACTGCTCCATCACCATGTTTATCTCTCGCGCTACCCTTCATGGGCAACCCTACAGCACTGCTCCATCACCCTGTTTATCTCTCCCGCTGCCCTTCATGGGCAACCCTACAGCACTGCTCCATCACCCTGTTTATCTCTCCCGCTACCCTTCATGGGCAACCCTACAGCACTGCTCCATCACCCTGTTTATCTCTCCCGCTGCCCTTCATGGGTGCACTGCTCCATCACCCTGTTTATCTCTCCCGCTGCCCTTCATGGGCAACCCTACAGCACTGCTCCATCACCCTGTTTATCTCGCACTGCTCCATCACCCTGTTTATCTCTCGCGCTACCCTTCATGGGCAACCCTACAGCACTGCTCCATCACCCTGTTTATCTCTCCCGCTGCCCTTCATGAGCAACCCTACAGCACTGCTCCATCACCCTGTTTATCTCTCCCGCTGCCCTTCATGGGCAACCCTACAGCACTGCTCCATCACCCTGTTTATCTCTCCCGCTGCCCTTCATGGGTGCACTGCTCCATCACCCTGTTTATCTCTCGCGCTGCCCTTCATGGGCAACCCTACAGCACTGCTCCATCACCCTGTTTATCTCTCCCGCTGCCCTTCATGGGCAACCCTACAGCACTGCTCCATCACCCTGTTTATCTCGCACTGCTCCATCACCTTGTTTATCCCTCGCGCTACCCTTCATGGGCAACCCTACAGCGCTGCTCCATCACCCTGTTTATCTCTCCCGCTGCCCTTCATGGGCAACCCTACAGCGCTGCTCCATCACCCTGTTTATCTCTTCCGCTGCCCTTCATGGGCAACCCTACAGCGCTGCTCCATCACCCTGTTTATCTCTCCCCCTGCCCTTCATGGGCAACCCTACAGCGCTGCTCCATCACCCTGTTTATCTCTCCCGCTGCCCTTCATGGGCAACCCTACAGCGCTGCTCCATCAGCCTGTTTATCTCTCCCGCTGCCCTTCATGGGCAACCCTACAGCGCTGCTCCATCACCCTGTTTATCTCTCCCGCTGCCCTTCATGGGCAACCCTACAGCGCTGCTCCATCACCCTGTTTATCTCTCCCGCTGCCCTTCATGGGCAACCCTACAGCGCTGCTCCATCACCCTGTTTATCTCTCACGCTGCCCTTCATGGGCAACCCTATAGCGCTGCTCCATCACCCTGTTTATCTCTCCCGCTGCCCTTCATGGGCAACCCTACAGCACTGCTCCATCACCCTGTTTATCTTGCACTGCTCCATCACCCTGTTTATCTCTCGCGCTACTCTTCATGGGCAACCCTACAGCACTGCTCCATCACCCTGTTTATCTCTCCCGCTGCCCTTCATGGGCAACCCTACAGCACTGCTCCATCACCCTGTTTATCTCTCCCGCTGCCCTTCATGGGCAACCCTACAGCGCTGCTCCATCACCCTGTTTATCTCTCCCACTGCCCTTCATGGGCAGCACTACAGCGCTGCTCCATCACCCTGTTTATCTCTCCCGCTGCCCTTCATGGGCAACTCTACAGCACTGCTCCATCACCCTGTTTATCTCTCGCGCTGCCCTTCATGGGTGCATTGCTCCATCACCCTGTTTATCTCTCGCGCTGCCCTTCATGGGCAACCCTACAGCACTGCTCCATCACCCTGTTTATCTCTCGCGCTGCCCTTCATGGGTGCACTGCTCCATCACCCTGTTTATCTCTCGCGCTGCCCTTCATGGGCAACCCTACAGCACTGCTCCATCACCCTGTTTATCTCTCCCGCTGCCCTTCATGGGTGCACTGCTCCATCAGCCTGTTTATCTCTCCCGCTGCCCTTCATGGGCAACCCTACAGCACTGCTCCATCACCCTGTTTATCTCTCCCGCTGCTCTTCATAGGCAACCCTACAGCACTGCTCCATCACTCTGTTTATCTCGCACTGCTCCGTCACCCTGTTTATCTCTCCCGCTGCCCTTCATGGGCAACCCTACAGCACTGCTCCATCACCCTGTTTATCTCTCCCGCTGCCCTTCATGGGCAACCCTACAGCACTGCTCCATCACCCTGTTTATCTCTCCCGCTGCCCTTCATGGGCAACCCTACAGCACTGCTCCATCACCCTGTTTATCTCTCCCGCTGCCCTTCATGGGTGCACTGCTACATCACCCTGTTTATCTCTCGCGCTGCCCTTCATGGGCAACCCTACAGCACTGCTCCATCACCCTGTTTATCTCTCCCGCTGCCCTTCATGGGCAACCCTGCAGCACTGCTCCATCACCCTGTTTATCTCGCACTGCTCCATCACCCTGTTTATCTCTCGCGCTACCCTTCACGGGCAACCCTACAGCACTGCTCCATCACCCTGTTTATCTCTCCCGCTGCCCTTCATGGGCAACCCTACAGCACTGCTCCATCACCCTGTTTATCTCTCCCGCTGCCCTTCATGTGCAACCCTACAGCGCTGCTCCATCACCCTGTTTATCTCTCCCGCTGCCCTTCATGGGCAACCCTGCAGCGCTGCTTCATCACCCTGTTTATCTCTCGCGCTGCCCTTCATGGGCAACCCTGCAGTGCTGCTCCATCACCCTGTTTATCTCTCGCGCTGCCCTTCATGGGCAACCCCGCAGCGCTGCTCCATCACCCTGTTTATCTCTCGCGCTACCCTTCATGGGCAACCCTACAGCACTGCTCCATCACCCTGTTTATCTCTCCCCTGCCCTTCATGGGCAACCCTACAGCACTGCTCCATCACCCTGTTTATCTCTCCCGCTGCCCTTCATGGGCAACCCTACAGCAGTGCTCCATCACCCTGTTTATCTCTCCTGCTGCCCTTCATGGGCAACCCTACAGCGCTGCTCCATCACCCTGTTTATCTCTCCCGCTGCCCTTCATGGGCAACCCTACATCACTGCTCCATCACCCTGTTTATCTCGCACTGCTCCATCACCCTGTTTATCTCTCGTGCTACCCTTCATGGGCAACCCTACAGCACTGCTCCATCACCCTGTTTATCTCTCCCACTGCCCTTCATGGGCAACCCTACAGCACTGCTCCATCACCCTGTTTATCTCTCCCGCTGCCCTTCATGGGCAACCCTACAGCGCTGCTCCATCACCCTGTTTATCTCTCCCGCTGCCCTTCATGGGCAACCCTACAGCACTGCTCCATCACCCTGTTTATCTCTCCCGCTGCCCTTCATGGGCAACCCTACAGCACTGCTCCATCACCCTGTTTATCTCTCCCGCTGCCCTTCATGTGCAACCCTACAGCGCTGCTCCATCACCCTGTTTATCTCTCCCGCTGCCCTTCATGGGCAACCCTACAGCGCTGCTCCATCACCCTGTTTATCTCTCCCGCTGCCCTTCATGGGCAACCCTACAGCGCTGCTCCGTCACCCTGTTTATCTCTCCCTCTTCCCTTCATGGGCAACCCTACACCGCTGCTCCATCACCCTGTTTATCTCTCCCGCTGCCCTTCATGGGCAACCCTACAGCGCTGCTCCATCACCCTGTTTATTTCTCCCGCTGCCCTTCATGGGCAACCCTACAGCACTGCTCCATCACCCTGTTTATCTCGAACTGCTCCATCACCCTGTTTATCTCTCGCGCTACCCTTCATGGGCAACCCTACAGCACTGCTCCATCACCCTGTTTATCTCTCCCGCTGCCCTTCATGGGCAACCCTACAGCACTGCTCCATCACCCTGTTTATCTCTCCCGCTGCCCTTCATGGGCAACCCTACAGCGCTGCTCCATCACCCTGTTTATCTCTCCCGCTGCCCTTCATGTGCAACCCTACAGCGCTGCTCCATCACCCTGTTTATCTCTCCCGCTGCCCTTCATGGGCACCTCTACAGCACTGCTCCATCACCCTGTTTATCTCTCCCCTGCCCTTCATGGGCAACCCTACAGCACTGCTCCATCACCCTGTTTATCTCTCCTGCTGCCCTTCATGGGCAACCCTACAGCACTGCTCCATCACCCTGTTTATCTCTCGCGCTGCCCTTCATGGGTGCACTGCTCCATCACCCTGTTTATCTCTCGCGCTGCCCTTCATGGGCAACCCTACAGCACTGCTC
This sequence comes from Ambystoma mexicanum, assembly GCF_040938575.1. Classification (NCBI taxonomy): domain Eukaryota; kingdom Metazoa; phylum Chordata; class Amphibia; order Caudata; family Ambystomatidae; genus Ambystoma; species Ambystoma mexicanum. The sequence goes on along the minus strand of NC_090934.1, from coordinate 1,466,013,427 downwards.
CATCACCCTGTTTATCTCTCGCGCTGCCCTTCATGGGTGCATTGCTCCATCACCCTGTTTATCTCTCGCGCTGCCCTTCATGGGCAACCCTACAGCACTGCTCCATCACCCTGTTTATCTCTCCCGCTGCCCTTCATGGGTGCACTGCTCCATCACCCTGTTTATCTCTCGCGCTGCCCTTCATGGGCAACCCTACAGCACTGCTCCATCTCCCTGTTTATCTCTCCCGCTGCCCTTCATGGGCAACCCCACAGCACTGCTCCATCACCCTGTTTATCTCGCACTGCTCCATCACCCTGTTTATCTCTCCCGCTGCCCTTCATGGGCAACCCTACAGCACTGCTCCATCACCCTGTTTATCTCTCCCGCTGCCCTTCATGGGCAACCCTACAGCACTGCTCCATTACCCTGTTTATCTCTCCCGCTGCCCTTCATGGGTGCACTTTTCCATCACCCTGTTTATCTCTCGCGCTGTCCTTCATGGGCAACCCTACAGCACTGCTCCATCACCCTGTTTATCTCTCCCGCTGCCCTTCATGGGCAACCCTACAGCACTGCTCCATCACCCTGTTTATCTCGCACTGCTCCATCACCCTGTTTATCTCTCACGCTACCCTTCATGGGCAACCCTACAGCACTGCTCCATCACCCTGTTTATCTCTCCCGCTGCCCTTCATGGGCAACCCTACAGCGCTGCTCCATCACCCTGTTTATCTCTCCCGCTGCCCTTCATGGGCAACCCTACAGCACTGCTCCATCACCCTGTTTATCTCTCCCGCTGCCCTTCATGGGCAACCCTACAGCACTGCTCCATCACCCTGTTTATCTCTCCCGCTGCCCTTCATGGGTGCACTGCTCCATCACCCTGTTTATCTCTCGCGCTGCTCTTCATGGGCAACCCTACAGCACTGCTCCATCACCCTGTTTATCTCTCCCGCTGCCCTTCATGGGCAACCCTACAGCACTGCTCCATCACCCTGTTTATCCCTCGCGCTACCCTTCATGGGCAACCCTACAGCGCTGCTCCATCACCCTGTTTATCTCTCCCGCTGCCCTTCATGGGCAACCCTACAGCGCTGCTCCATCACCCTGTTTATATCTCCCGCTGCCCTTCATGGGCAACCCTACAGCGCTGCTCCATCACCCTGTTTATCTCTCCCGCTGCCCTTCATGGGCAACCCTACAGCGCTGCTCCATCACCCTGTTTATCTCTCCCGCTGCCCTTCATGGGCAACCCCGCAGCACTGCTCCATCACCCTGTTTATCTCTCCCGCTGCCCTTCATGGGCAACCCTACAGCACTGCTCCATCACCCTGTTTATCTCACACTGCTCCATCACCCTGTTTATCCCTCGCACTACCCTTCATGGCCAACCCTACAGCGCTGCTCCATCACCCTGTTTACCTCTCCCGCTGCCCTTCATGGGCAACACTACAGCGCTGCTCCATCACCCTGTTTATCTCTCCCACTGCCCTTCATGGGCAACTCTACAGCACTGCTCCATCACCCTGTTTATCTCTCCCCTGCCCTTCATGGGCAACCCTACAGCACTGCTCCATCACCCTGTTTATCTCTCCCGCTGCCCTTCATGGGCAACCCTACAGCACTGCTCCATCACCCTGTTTATCTCTCCCGCTGCCCTTCATGGGTGCACTGCTCCATCACCCTGTTTGTCTCTCGCGCTGCCCTTCATGGGCAACCCTACAGCACTGCTCCATCACCCTGTTTATCTCTCGCGCTGCCCTTCATGGGTGCACTGCTCCATCACCCTGTTTATCTCTCGCGCTGCCCTTCATGGGCAACCCTACAGCACTGCTCCATCACCCTGTTTATCTCTCCCGCTGCCCTTCATGGGTGCACTGCTCCATCACCCTGTTTATCTCTCGCGCTGCCCTTCATGGGCAACCCTACAGCACTGCTCCATCACCCTGTTTATCTCTCCCGCTGCCCTTCATAGGCAACCCTACAGCACTGCTCCATCACTCTGTTTATCTCGCACTGCTCCATCACCCTGTTTATCTCTCCCGCTGCCCTTCATGGGCAACCCTACAGCACTGCTCCATCACCCTGTTTATCTCTCCCGCTGCCCTTCATGGGCAACCCTACAGCACTGCTCCATCACCCTGTTTATCTCTCCCGCTGCCCTTCATGGGTGGACTGCTCCATCACCCTGTTTATCTCTCACGCTGCCCTTCATGGGCAACCCGACAGCACTGCTCCATCACCTTGTTTATCTCTCCCGCTGCCCTTCATGGGCAACCCTACAGCACTGCTCCATCACCCTTTTCATCTCGCACTGCTCCATCACCCTGTTTATCTCTCGCGCTACCCTTCATGGGCAACCCTACAGCACTGCTCCATCACCCTGTTTATCTCTCCCGATGCCCTTCATGGGCAACCCTACAGCACTGCTCCATCACCCTGTTTATCTCTCCTGCTGCCCTTCATGTGCAACCCTACAGCGCTGCTCCATCACCCTGTTTATCTCTCCCGCTGCCCTTCATGTGCAACCCTACAGCGCTGTTCCATCACCCTGTTTATCTCTCCCGCTGCCCTTCCTGGGCAACCGTACAGCGCTGCTCCATCACCCTGTTTATCTCTCCCGCTGCCCTTCATGGGCAACCCTACAGCGCTGCTCCATCACCCTGTTTATCTCTCCCGCTGCCCTTCATGGGCAACCCTACAGCGCTACTCCATCACCCTGTTTATCTCTCCCGCTGCCCTTCATGGCCAACCCTACAGCAATGCTCCATCACCCTGTTTATCTCGCACGGCTCCATCACCCTGTTTATCTCTCGCGCTACCCTTCATGGGAAACCCTACAGCACTGCTCCATCGCCCTGTTTATCTCTCCCGCTGCCCTTCATGGGCAACCCTAAAGCACTGTTCCATCACCCTGTTCATCTCTCCCGCTGCCCTTCATGGGCAACTCTACAGCACTGCTCCATCACCCTGTTTATCTCTCCCGCTGCCCTTCATGGGCAACCCTACAGCACTGCTCCATCACCCTGTTTATCTCTCCCGCTGCCCTTCATGGGCAACCCTACAGCGCTGCTCCATCACCCTGTTTATCTCTCCCGCTGCCCTTCATGGGCAACCCTACAGCACTGCTCCATCACCCTGTTTATCTCGCACTGCTCCATCACCCTGTTTATCTCTCACGCTACCCTTCATGGGCAACCCTACAGCACTGCTCCATCACCCTGTTTATCTCTCCCACTGCCCTTCATGGGCAACCCTACAGCACTGCTCCATCACCCTGTTTATCTCTCCCGCTGCCCTTCATGGGCAACCCTACAGCGCTGCTCCATCACCCTGTTTATCTCTCCCGCTGCCCTTCATGGGCAACCCTACAGCACTGCTCCATCACCCTGTTTATCTCTCCCGCTGCCCTTCATGGGCAACCCTACAGCGCTTCTCCATCACCCTGTTTATCTCTCCCGCTGCCCTTCATGTGCAACCCTACAGCGCTGCTCCATCACCCTGTTTATCTCTCCCGCTGCCCTTCATGGGCAACCCTACAGCGCTGCTCCATCACCCTGTTTATCTCTCCCGCTGCCCTTCATGGGCAACCCTACAGCGCTGCTCCATCACCCTGTTTATCTCTCCCGCTGCCCTTCATGGGCAACCCTACAGCGCTGCTCCATCACCCTGTTTATCTCTCCCGCTGCCCTTCATGGGCAACCCTACAGCGCTGCTCCATCACCCTGTTTATCTCTCCCGCTGCCCTTCATGGGCAACCCTACAGCACTGCTCCATCACCCTGTTTATCTCGCACTGCTCCATCACCCTGTTTATCTCTTGCACTACCCTTCATGGGCAACCCTACAGCGCTGCTCCATCACCCTGTTTATCTCTCCCGCTGCCCTTCATGGGCAACCCTACAGCGCTGCTCCATCACCCTGTTTATCTCTCCTGCTGCCCTTCATGGGCAACCCTACAGCGCTGCTCCATCACCCTGTTTATCTCTCCCGCTGCCCTTCATGGGCAACCCTACAGCGCTGCTCCATCACCCTGTTTATCTCTCCCGCTGCCCTTCATGGGCAACCCTACAGCGCTGCTCCATCACCCTGTTTCTCTCTCCCGCTGCCCTTCATGGGCAACCCTACAGCACTGCTCCATCACCCTGTTTATCTCTCCTGCTGCCCTTCATGGGCAACCCTACAGCACTGCTCCATCACCCTGTTTATCTCTCCCGCTGCCCTTCATGGGCAACCCTACAGCGCTGCTCCATCACCCTGTTTATCTCTCCCGCTGCCCTTCATGGGCAACCCTACAGCACTGCTCCATCACCCTGTTTATCTCGCACTGCTCCATCACCCTGTTTATCTCTCGCGCTACCCTTCATGGGCAACCCTACAGCACTGCTCCATCACCCTGTTTATCTCTCCCGCTGCCCTTCATGGGCAACCCTACAGCACTGCTCCATCACCCTGTTTATCTCTCCCGCTGCCCTTCATGGGCAACCCTACAGCGCTGCTCCATCACCCTGTTTATCTCTCCCGCTGCCCTTCATGGGCAACTCTACAGCACTGCTCCATCACCCTGTTTATCGCTCCCCTGCCCTTCATGGGCAACCCTACAGCACTGCTCCATCACCCTGTTTATCTCTCCTGCTGCCCTTCATGGGCAACCCTACAGCACTGCTCCATCACCCTGTTTATCTCTCGCGCTGCCCTTCATGGGTGCACTGCTCCATCACCCTGTTTATCTCTCGCGCTGCCCTTCATGGGCAACCCTACAGCACTGCTCCATCACCCTGTTTATCTCTCGCGCTGCCCTTCATGGGTGCATTGCTCCATCACCCTGTTTATCTCTCGTGCTGCCCTTCATGGGCAACCCTACAGCACTGCTCCATCACCCTGTTTATCTCTCCCGCTGCCCTTCATGGGTGCACAGCTCCATCACCCTGTTTATCTCTCGCGCTGCCCTTCATGGGCAACCCTACAGCACTGCTCCATCACCCTGTTTATCTCTCCCGCTGCACTTCATGGGCAACCCTACAGCACTGCTCCATCACCCTGTTTATCTCGCACTGCTCCATCACCCTGTTTATCTCTCCTGCTACCCTTCATGGGCAACCCTACAGCACTGCTCCATCACCCTGTTTATCTCTCCCGCTGCCCTTCATGGGCAACCCTACAGCACTGCTCCATCACCCTGTTTATCTCTCCCGCTGCCCTTCATGGGTGCACTTTTCCATCACCCTGTTTATCTCTCGCGCTGCCCTTCATGGGCAACCCTACAGCACTGCTCCATCACCCTGTTTATCTCTCCCGCTGCCCTTCATGGGCAACCCTACAGCACTGCTCCATCACCCTGTTTATCTCGCACTGCTCCATCACCCTGTTTATCTCTCGCGCTACCCTTCATGGGCAACCCTACAGCACTGCTCCATCACCCTGTTTATCTCTCCCGCTGCCCTTCATGGGCAACCCTACAGCGCTGCTCCATCACCCTGTTTATCTCTCCCGCTGCCCTTCATGGGCAACCCTACAGTGCTGCTCCATCACCCTGTTTATCTCTCCCGCTGCCTTTCATGGGCAACCCTACAGCGCTGCTCCATCACCCTGTTTATCTCTCCCGCTGCCCTTCATGGGCAACCCTACAGCCCTGCTCCATCACCCTGTTTATCTCTCCCGCTGCCCTTCATGGGCAACCCTACAGCGCTGCTCCATCACCCTGTTTATCTCTCCCGCTGCCCTTCATGGGCAACCCTACAGCACTGCTCCATCACCCTGTTTATCTCGCACTGCTCCATAACCCTGTTTATCTCTCGCGCTACCCTTCATGGGCAACCCTACAGCACTGCTCCATCACCCTGTTTATCTCTCCCGCTGCCCTTCATGGGCAACCCTACAGCGCTGCTCCATCACCCTGTTTATCTCTCCCGCTGCCCTTCATGGGCAACCCTACAGCGCTGCTCCATCACCCTGTTTATCTCTCCCGCTGCCCTTCATGGGCAACCCTACAGCGCTGCTCCATCACCCTGTTTATCTCTCCCGCTGCCCTTCATGGGCAACCCTACAGCACTGCTCCATCACCCTGTTTATCTAGCACTGCTCCATCACCCTGTTTATCTCTCGCGCTACCCTTCATGGGCAACCCTACAGCGCTGCTCCATTGCCCTGTTTATCTCTCCCGCTGCCCTTCATGGGCAACCCTACAGCGCTGCTCCATCGCCCTGTTTATCTCTCCCGCTGCCCTTCATGGGCAACCCTACAGCGCTGCTCCATCGCCCTGTTTATCTCTCCCGCTGCCCTTCATGGGCAACCCTACAGCGCTGCTCCATCGCCCTGTTTATCTCTCCCGTTGCCCTTCATGGGCAACCCTACAGCGCTGCTCCATCGCCCTGTTTATCTCTCCCGGTGCCCTTCATGGGCAACCCTACAGCGCTGCTCCATCGCCCTGTTTATCTCTCCCGGTGCCCTTCATGGGCAACCCTACAGCGCTGCTCCATCACCCTGTTTATCTCTCACGCTGCCCTTCATGGGCAACCCTGCACCGCTGCTCCATCACCCTGTTTATCTCTCCCGCTGCCCTTCATGGGCAACCCTGCAGCGCTGCTTCATCACCCTGTTTATCTCTCGCGCTGCCCTTCATGGGCAACCCTGCAGCGCTGCTCCATCACCCTGTTTATCTCTCGCGCTGCCCTTAATGGGCAACCCTGCTGCGCTGCTCCATCACCCTGTTTATCTCTGCCGCTGCCCTTCATGGGCAACCCTACAGCACTGCTCGATCACCCTGTTTATCTCTCGCGCTGCCCTTCATCGGTGCACTGCTCCATCACCCTCTTTATCTCTCGCGCTGCCCTTCATGGGCAACCCTACAGCACTGCTCCATCACCCTGTTTATCTCTCCCGCTGCCCTTCATGGGTGCACTGCTCCATCACCCTGTTTATCTCTCGCGCTGCCCTTCATGGGCAACCCTACAGCACTGCTCCATCACCCTGTTTATCTCTCCCGCTGCCCTTCATGGGCAACCCTACAGCACTGCTCCATCACCCTGTTTATCTCACAGTGCTCCATCACCCTGTTTATCTCTCGCACTACCCTTCATGGGCAACCCTACAGCACTGCTCCATCACCCTGTTTATCTCTCCCGCTGCCCTTCATGGGCAACCCTACAGCACTGCTCCATCACCCTGTTTATCTTGCACTGCTCCATCACCCTGTTTATCTCTCGCGCTATCCTTCATGGGCAACCCTACAGCACTGCTCCATCACCCTGTTTATCTCTCCCGCTGCCCTTCATGGGCAACCCTACAGCACTGCTCCATCACCCTGTTTATCTCTCCCGCTACCCTTCATTGGCAACCCTACAGCACTGCTCCATCACCCTGTTTATCTCTCCCGCTGCCCTTCATGGGTGCACTGCTCCATCACCCTGTTTATCTCTCCCGCTGCCCTTCATGGGCAACCCTACAGCACTGCTCCATCACCCTGTTTATCTCGCACTGCTCCATCACCCTGTTTATCTCTCGCGCTACCCTTCATGGGCAACCCTACAGCACTGCTCCATCACCCTGTTTATCTCTCCCGCTGCCCTTCATGGGCAACCCTACAGCACTGCTCCATCACCCTGTTTATCTCGCACTGCTCCATCACCCTGTTTATCTCTCGCGCTACCCTTCATCGGCAATCCTACAGCACTGCTCCATCACCCTGTTTATCTCTCCCGCTGCCCTTCATGGGTGCACTGCTCCATCACCCTGTTTATCTCTCCCGCTGCCCTTCATGGGCAACCCTACAGCACTGCTCCATCACCCTGTTTATCTCTCCCGCTGCCCTTCATGGGCAACCCTACAGCACTGCTCCATCACCCTGTTTATCTCGCACTGCTCCATCACCTTGTTTATCCCTCGCGCTACCCTTCATGGGCAACCCTACAGCGCTGCTCCATCACCCTGTTTATCTCTCCCGCTGCCCTTCATGGGCAACCCTACAGCGCTGCTCCATCACCCTGTTTATCTCTTCCGCTGCCCTTCATGGGCAACCCTACAGCGCTGCTCCATCACCCTGTTTATCTCTCCCCCTGCCCTTCATGGGCAACCCTACAGCGCTGCTCCATCACCCTGTTTATCTCTCCCGCTGCCCTTCATGGGCAACCCTACAGCGCTGCTCCATCAGCCTGTTTATCTCTCCCGCTGCCCTTCATGGGCAACCCTACAGCGCTGCTCCATCACCCTGTTTATCTCTCCCGCTGCCCTTCATGGGCAACCCTACAGCGCTGCTCCATCACCCTGTTTAACTCTCCCGCTGCCCTTCATGGGCAACCCTACAGCGCTGCTCCATCACCCTATTTATCTCTCACGCTGCCCTTCATGGGCAACCCTATAGCGCTGCTCCATCACCCTGTTTATCTCACCCGCTGTCCTTCATGGGCAACCCTACAGCGCTGCTCCATCACCCTGTTTATCTCTCCCGCTGCCCTTCATGGGCAACCCTACATCACTGCTCCATCACCCTGTTTATCTCGCACTGCTCCATCACCCTGTTTATCTCTCGTGCTACCCTTCATGGGCAACCCTACAGCACTGCTCCATCACCCTGTTTATCTCTCCCACTGCCCTTCATGGGCAACCCTACAGCACTGCTCCATCACCCTGTTTATCTCTCCCGCTGCCCTTCATGGGCAACCCTACAGCGCTGCTCCATCACCCTGTTTATCTCTCCCGCTGCCCTTCATGGGCAACCCTACAGCACTGCTCCATCACCCTGTTTATCTCTCCCGCTGCCCTTCATGGGCAACCCTACAGCGCTGCTCCATCACCCTGTTTATCTCTCCCGCTGCCCTTCATGTGCAACCCTACAGCGCTGCTCCATCACCCTGTTTATCTCTCCCGCTGCCCTTCATGGGCAACCCTACAGCGCTACTCCATCACCCTGTTTATCTCTCCCGCTGCCCTTCATGGGCAACCCTACAGCGCTGCTCCATCACCCTGTTTATCTCTCCCGCTGCCCTTCATGGGCAACCCTACAGCGCTGCTCCATCACCCTGTTTATCTCTCCCGCTGCCCTTCATGGGCAACCCTACAGCGCTGCTCCATCACCCTGTTTATTTCTCCCGCTGCCCTTCATGGGCAACCCTACAGCACTGCTCCATCACCCTGTTTATCTCGAACTGCTCCATCACCCTGTTTATCTCTCGCGCTACCCTTCATGGGCAACCCTACAGCACTGATCCATCACCCTGTTTATCTCTCCCGCTGCCCTTCATGGGCAACCCTACAGCACTGCTCCATCACCCTGTTTATCTCTCCCGCTGCCCTTCATGGGCAACCCTACAGCGCTGCTCCATCACCCTGTTTATCTCTCCCGCTGCCCTTCATGGGCAACCCTACAGCGCTGCTCCATCACCCTGTTTATCTCTCCCGCTGCCCTTCATGGGCAACCCTACAGCGCTGCTCCATCACCCTGTTTATCTCTCCCGCTGCCCTTCATGGGCAACCCTACAGCGCTGCTCCATCACCCTGTTTATCTCTCCCGCTGCCCTTCATGGGCAACTCTACAGCACTGCTCCATCACCCTGTTTATCTCTCCCCTGCCCTTCATGGGCAACCCTACAGCACTGCTCCATCACCCTGTTTATCTCTCCCGCTGCCCTTCATGGGCAACCCTATAGCACTGCTCCATCACCCTGTTTATCTCTCCTGCTGCCCTTCATGGGCAACTCTACAGCACTGCTCCATCACCCTGTTTATCTCTCCCCTGCCCTTCATGGGCAACCCTACAGCACTGCTCCATCACCCTGTTTATCTCTCCCGCTGCCCTTCATGGGCAACCCTACAGCGCTGCTCCATCACCCTGTTTATCTCTCACGCTGCCCTTCATGGGCAACCCTATAGCGCTGCTCCATCACCCTGTTTATCTCTCCCGCTGCCCTTCATGGGCAACCCTACAGCACTGCTCCATCACCCTGTTTATCTTGCACTGCTCCATCACCCTGTTTATCTCTCGCGCTACTCTTCATGGGCAACCCTACAGCACTGCTCCTTCACCCTGTTTATCTCTCCCGCTGCCCTTCATGGGCAACCCTACAGCACTGCTCCATCACCCTGTTTATCTCTCCCGCTGCCCTTCATGGGCAACCCTACAGCGCTGCTCCATCACCCTGTTTATCTCTCCCACTGCCCTTCATGGGCAATACTACAGCGCTGCTCCATCACCCTGTTTATCTCTCCCGCTGCCCTTCATGGGCAACTCTACAGCACTGCTCCATCACCCTGTTTATCTCTCGCGCTGCCCTTCATGGGTGCATTGCTCCATCACCCTGTTTATCTCTCGCGCTGCCCTTCATGGGCAACCCTACAGCACTGCTCCATCACCCTGTTTATCTCTCGCGCTGCCCTTCATGGGTGCACTGCTCCATCACCCTGTTTATCTCTCGCGCTGCCCTTCATGGGCAACCCTACAGCACTGCTCCATCACCCTGTTTATCTCTCCCGCTGCCCTTCATGGGTGCACTGCTCCATCAGCCTGTTTATCTCTCCCGCTGCCCTTCATGGGCAACCCTACAGCACTGCTCCATCACCCTGTTTATCTCTCCCGCTGCTCTTCATAGGCAACCCTACAGCACTGCTCCATCACTCTGTTTATCTCGCACTGCTCCATCACCCTGTTTATCTCTCCCGCTGCCCTTCATGGGCAACCCTACAGCACTGCTCCATCACCCTGTTTATCTCTCCCGCTGCCCTTCATGGGCAACCCTACAGCACTGCTCCATCACCCTGTTTATCTCTCCCGCTGCCCTTCATGGGCAACCCTACAGCACTGCTCCATCACCCTGTTTATCTCTCCCGCTGCCCTTCATGGGCAACCCTACAGCACTGCTCCATCACCCTGTTTATCTCTCCCGCTGCCCTTCATGGGTGCACTGCTCCATCACCCTGTTTATCTCTCGCGCTGCCCTTCATGGGCAACCCTGCAGCACTGCTCCATCACCCTGTTTATCTCGCACTGCTCCATCACCCTGTTTATCTCTCGCGCTACCCTTCATGGGCAACCCTACAGCACTGCTCCATCACCCTGTTTATCTCTCCCGCTGCCCTTCATGGGCAACCCTACAGCACTGCTCCATCACCCTGTTTATCTCTCCCGCTGCCCTTCATGTGCAACCCTACAGCGCTGCTCCATCACCCTGTTTATCTCTCCCGCTGCCCTTCATGGGCAGCCCTACAGCACTGCTCCATCACCCTGTTTATCTCTCCCGCTGCCCTTCATGGGCAACCCTACAGCGCTGCTCCATCACCCTGTTTATCTCTCCCGCTGCCCTTCATGGGCAACCCTACAGCGCTGCTCCATCACCCTGTTTATCTCTCCCGCTGCCCTTCATGGGCAACTCTACAGCACTGCTCCATCACCCTGTTTATCTCTCCCCTGCCCTTCATGGGCAACCCTACAGCACTGCTCCATCACCCTGTTTATCTCTCCCGCTGCCCTTCATGGGCAACCCTACAGCACTGCTCCATCACCCTGTTCATCTCTCCTGCTGCCCTTCATGGGCAACCCTACAGCGCTGCTCCATCACCCTGTTTATCTCTCCCGCTGCCCTTCATGGGCAACCCTACATCACTGCTCCATCACCCTGTTTATCTCGCACTGCTCCATCACCCTGTTTATCTCTCGTGCTACCCTTCATGGGCAACCCTAGAGCACTGCTCCATCACCCTGTTTATCTCTCCCACTGCCCTTCATGGGCAACCCTACAGCACTGCCCCATCACCCTGTTTATCTCTCCCGCTGCCCTTCATGGGCAACCCTACAGCACTGCTCCATCACCCTGTTTATCTCTCCCACTGCCCTTCATGGGCAACCCTACAGCACTGCTCCATCACCCTGTTTATCTCTCCCACTGCCCTTCATGGGCAACACTACAGCGCTGCTCCATCACCCTGTTTATCTCTCCCGCTGCCCTTCATGGGCAACTCTACAGCACTGCTCCATCACCCTGTTTATCTCTCGCGCTGCCCTTCATGGGTGCATTGCTCCATCACCCTGTTTATCTCTCGCGCTGCCCTTCATGGGCAACCCTACAGCACTGCTCCATCACCCTGTTTATCTCTCGCGCTGCCCTTCATGGGTGCACTGCTCCATCACCCTGTTTATCTCTCGCGCTGCCCTTCATGGGCAACCCTACAGCACTGCTCCATCACCCTGTTTATCTCTCCCGCTGCCCTTCATGGGTGCACTGCTCCATCAGCCTGTTTATCTCTCCCGCTGCCCTTCATGGGCAACCCTGCAGCACTGCTCCATCACCCTGTTTATCTCTCCCGCTGCTCTTCATAGGCAACCCTACAGCACTGCTCCATCACTCTGTTTATCTCGCACTGCTCCATCACCTTGTTTATCTCTCCCGCTGCCCTTCATGGGCAACCCTACAGCACTGCTCCATCACCCTGTTTATCTCTCCCGCTGCCCTTCATGGGCAACCCTACAGCACTGCTCCATCACCCTGTTTATCTCTCCCGCTGCCCTTCATGGGCAACCCTACAGCACTGCTCCATCACCCTGTTTATCTCTCCCGCTGCCCTTCATGGGTGCACTGCTCCATCACCCTGTTTATCTCTCGCGCTGCCCTTCATGGGCAACCCTACAGCACTGCTCCATCACCCTGTTTATCTCTCCCGCTGCCCTTCATGGGCAACCCTGCAGCACTGCTCCATCACCCTGTTTATCTCGCACTGCTCCATCACCCTGTTTATCTCTCGCGCTACCCTTCATGGGCAACCCTACAGCACTGCTCCATCACCCTGTTTATCTCTCCCGCTGCCCTTCATGGGCAACCCTACAGCACTGCTCCATCACCCTGTTTATCTCTCCCGCTGCCCTTCATGTGCAACCCTACAGCGCTGCTCCATCACCCTGTTTATCTCTCCCGCTGCCCTTCATGGGCAACCCTACAGCACTGCTCCATCACCCTGTTTATCTCTCCCGCTGCCCTTCATGGGCAACCCTACAGCGCTGCTCCATCACCCTGTTTATCTCTCCCGCTGCCCTTCATGGGCAACCCTACAGCGCTGCTCCATCACCCTGTTTATCTCTCCCGCTGCCCTTCATGGGCAACTCTACAGCACTGCTCCATCACCCTGTTTATCTCTCCCCTGCCCTTCATGGGCAACCCTACAGCACTGCTCCATCACCCTGTTTATCTCTACCGCTGCCCTTCATGGGTGCACTGCTCCATCAGCCTGTTTATCTCTCCCGCTGCCCTTCATGGGCAACCCTACAGCACTGCTCCATCACCCTGTTTATCTCTCCCGCTGCTCTTCATAGGCAACCCTACAGCACTGCTCCATCACTCTGTTTATCTCGCACTGCTCCATCACCCTGTTTATCTCTCCCACTGCCCTTCATGGGCAACCCTACAGCACTGCTCCATCACCCTGTTTATCTCTCCCGCTGCCCTTCATGGGCAACCCTACAGCACTGCTCCATCACCCTGTTTATCTCTCCCGCTGCCCTTCATGGGTGCACTGCTCCATCACCCTGTTTATCTCTCGCGCTGCCCTTCATGGGCAACCCTACAGCACTGCTCCATCACCCTGTTTATCTCTCCCGCTGCCCTTCATGGGCAACCCTGCAGCACTGCTCCATCACCCTGTTTATCTCGCACTGCTCCATCACCCTGTTTATCTCTCGCGCTACCCTTCATGGGCAACCCTACAGCACTGCTCCATCACCCTGTTTATCTCTCCCGCTGCCCTTCATGGGCAACCCTACAGCACTGCTCCATCACCCTGTTTATCTCTCCCGCTGCCCTTCATGGGCAACCCTACAGCGCTGCTCCATCACCCTGTTTATCTCTCCCGCTGCCCTTCATGGGCAACTCTACAGCACTGCTCCATCACCCTGTTTATCTCTCCCCTGCCCTTCATGGGCAACCCTACAGCACTGCTCCATCACCCTGTTTATCTCTACCGCTGCCCTTCATGGGTGCACTGCTCCATCAGCCTGTTTATCTCTCCCGCTGCCCTTCATGGGCAACCCTACAGCACTGCTCCATCACCCTGTTTATCTCTCCCGCTGCTCTTCATAGGCAACCCTACAGCACTGCTCCATCACTCTGTTTATCTCGCACTGCTCCATCACCCTGTTTATCTCTCCCGCTGCCCTTCATGGGCAACCCTACAGCACTGCTCCATCACCCTGTTTATCTCTCCCGCTGCCCTTCATGGGCAACCCTACAGCACTGCTCCATCACCCTGTTTATCTCTCCCGCTGCCCTTCATGGGTGCACTGCTCCATCACCCTGTTTATCTCTCGCGCTGCCCTTCATGGGCAACCCTACAGCACTGCTCCATCACCCTGTTTATCTCTCCCGCTGCCCTTCATGGGCAACCCTGCAGCACTGCTCCATCACCCTGTTTATCTCGCACTGCTCCATCACCCTGTTTATCTCTCGCGCTACCCTTCATGGGCAACCCTACAGCACTGCTCCATCACCCTGTTTATCTCTCCCGCTGCCCTTCATGGGCAACCCTACAGCACTGCTCCATCACCCTGTTTATCTCTCCCGCTGCCCTTCATGTGCAACCCTACAGCGCTGCTCCATCACCCTGTTTATCTCTCCCGCTGCCCTTCATGGGCAACCCTACAGCGCTGCTCCATCACCCTGTTTATCTCTCCCGCTGCCCTTCATGGGCAACCCTACAGCGCTGCTCCATCACCCTGTTTATCTCTCCCGCTGCCCTTCATGGGCAACCCTACAGCACTGCTCCATCACCCTGTTTATCTCTCGCGCTGCCCTTCATGGGTGCACTGCTCCATCACCCTGTTTATCTCTCGCGCTGCCCTTCATGGGCAACCCTACAGCACTGCTCCATCACCCTGTTTATCTCTCCCGCTGCCCTTCATGGGTGCACTGCTCCATCAGCCTGTTTATCTCTCCAGCTGCCCTTCATGGGCAACCCTGCAGCACTGCTCCATCACCCTGTTTATCTCTCCCGCTGCTCTTCATAGGCAACCCTACAGCACTGCTCCATCACTCTGTTTATCTCGCACTGCTCCATCACCCTGTTTATCTCTCCCGCTGCCCTTCATGGGCAACCCTACAGCACTGCTCCATCACCCTGTTTATCTCTCCCGCTGCCCTTCATGGGCAACCCTACAGCACTGCTCCATCACCCTGTTTATCTCTCCCGCTGCCCTTCATGGGCAACCCTACAGCACTGCTCCATCACCCTGTTTATCTCTCCCGCTGCCCTTCATGGGTGCACTGCTCCATCACCCTGTTTATCTCTCGCGCTGCCCTTCATGGGCAACCCTACAGCACTGCTCCATCACCCTGTTTATCTCTCCCGCTGCCCTTCATGGGCAACCCTGCAGCACTGCTCCATCACCCTGTTTATCTCGCATTGCTCCATCACCCTGTTTATCTCTCGCGCTACCCTTCATGGGCAACCCTACAGCACTGCTCCATCACCCTGTTTATCTCTCCCGCTGCCCTTCATGGGCAACCCTACAGCACTGCTCCATCACCCTGTTTATCTCTCCCGCTGCCCTTCATGTGCAACCCTACAGCGCTGCTCCATCACCCTGTTTATCTCTCCCGCTGCCCTTCATGGGCAACCCTACAGCACTGCTCCATCACCCTGTTTATCTCTCCCGCTGCCCTTCATGGGCAACCCTACAGCGCTGCTCCATCTCCCTGTTTATCTCTCCCGCTGCCCTTCATGGGCAACCCTACAGCGCTGCTCCATCACCCTGTTTATCTCTCCCGCTGCCCTTCATGGGCAACTCTACAGCACTGCTCCATCACCCTGTTTATCTCTCCCCTGCCCTTCATGGGCAACCCTACAGCACTGCTCCATCACCCTGTTTATCTCTACCGCTGCCCTTCATGGGTGCACTGCTCCATCAGCCTGTTTATCTCTCCCGCTGCCCTTCATGGGCAACCCTACAGCACTGCTCCATCACCCTGTTTATCTCTCCCGCTGCTCTTCATAGGCAACCCTACAGCACTGCTCCATCACTCTGTTTATCTCGCACTGCTCCATCACCCTGTTTATCTCTCCCGCTGCCCTTCATGGGCAACCCTACAGCACTGCTCCATCACCCTGTTTATCTCTCCCGCTGCCCTTCATGGGCAACCCTACAGCACTGCTCCATCACCCTGTTTATCTCTCCCGCTGCCCTTCATGGGTGCACTGCTCCATCACCCTGTTTATCTCTCGCGCTGCCCTTCATGGGCAACCCTACAGCACTGCTCCATCACCCTGTTTATCTCTCCCGCTGCCCTTCATGGGCAACCCTGCAGCACTGCTCCATCACCCTGTTTATCTCGCACTGCTCCATCACCCTGTTTATCTCTCGCGCTACCCTTCATGGGCAACCCTACAGCACTGCTCCATCACCCTGTTTATCTCTCCCGCTGCCCTTCATGGGCAACCCTACAGCACTGCTCCATCACCCTGTTTATCTCTCCCGCTGCCCTTCATGGGCAACCCTACAGCGCTGCTCCATCACCCTGTTTATCTCTCCCGCTGCCCTTCATGGGCAACTCTACAGCACTGCTCCATCACCCTGTTTATCTCTCCCCTGCCCTTCATGGGCAACCCTACAGCACTGCTCCATCACCCTGTTTATCTCTACCGCTGCCCTTCAT
This sequence comes from Ambystoma mexicanum, assembly GCF_040938575.1. NCBI lineage: Eukaryota > Metazoa > Chordata > Amphibia > Caudata > Ambystomatidae > Ambystoma > Ambystoma mexicanum. The sequence goes on along the minus strand of NC_090934.1, from coordinate 1,465,996,821 downwards.
GGGTGCACTGCTCCATCAGCCTGTTTATCTCTCCCGCTGCCCTTCATGGGCAACCCTACAGCACTGCTCCATCACCCTGTTTATCTCTCCCGCTGCTCTTCATAGGCAACCCTACAGCACTGCTCCATCACTCTGTTTATCTCGCACTGCTCCATCACCCTGTTTATCTCTCCCGCTGCCCTTCATGGGCAACCCTACAGCACTGCTCCATCACCCTGTTTATCTCTCCCGCTGCCCTTCATGGGCAACCCTACAGCACTGCTCCATCACCCTGTTTATCTCTCCCGCTGCCCTTCATGGGTGCACTGCTCCATCACCCTGTTTATCTCTCGCGCTGCCCTTCATGGGCAACCCTACAGCACTGCTCCATCACCCTGTTTATCTCTCCCGCTGCCCTTCATGGGCAACCCTGCAGCACTGCTCCATCACCCTGTTTATCTCGCACTGCTCCATCACCCTGTTTATCTCTCGCGCTACCCTTCATGGGCAACCCTACAGCACTGCTCCATCACCCTGTTTATCTCTCCCGCTGCCCTTCATGGGCAACCCTACAGCACTGCTCCATCACCCTGTTTATCTCTCCCGATGCCCTTCATGTGCAACCCTACAGCGCTGCTCCATCACCCTGTTTATCTCTCCCGCTGCCCTTCATGGGCAACCCTACAGCGCTGCTCCATCACCCTGTTTATCTCTCCCGCTGCCCTTCATGGGCAACCCTACAGCGCTGCTCCATCACCCTGTTTATCTCTCCCGCTGCCCTTCATGGGCAACCCTACAGCGCTGCTCCATCACCCTGTTTATCTCTCCCGCTGCCCTTCATGGGCAACTCTACAGCACTGCTCCATCACCCTGTTTATCTCTCCCCTGCCCTTCATGGGCAACCCTACAGCACTGCTCCATCACCCTGTTTATCTCTCCCGCTGCCCTTCATGGGCAACCCTACAGCACTGCTCCATCACCCTGTTCATCTCTCCTGCTGCCCTTCATGGGCAACCCTACAGCGCTGCTCCATCACCCTGTTTATCTCTCCCGCTGCCCTTCATGGGCAACCCTACATCACTGCTCCATCACCCTGTTTATCTCGCACTGCTCCATCACCCTGTTTATCTCTCGTGCTACCCTTCATGGGCAACCCTACAGCACTGCTCCATCACCCTGTTTATCTCTCCCACTGCCCTTCATGGGCAACCCTACAGCACTGCTCCATCACCCTGTTTATCTCTCCCGCTGCCCTTCATGGGCAACCCTACAGCGCTACTCCATCACCCTGTTTATCTCTCCCGCTGCCCTTCATGGGCAACCCTACAGCACTGCTCCATCACCCTGTTTATCTCTCCCGCTGCCCTTCATGGGCAACCCTACAGCGCTGCTCCATCACCCTGTTTATCTCTCCCGCTGCCCTTCATGTGCAACCCTACAGCGCTGCTCCATCACCCTGTTTATCTCTCCCGCTGCCCTTCATGGGCAACCCTACAGCGCTACTCCATCACCCTGTTTATCTCTCCCGCTGCCCTTCATGGGCAACCCTACAGTGCTGCTCCATCACCCTGTTTATCTCTCCCGCTGCCCTTCATGGGCAACCCTACAGCGCTGCTCCATCACCCTGTTTATCTCTCCCGCTGCCCTTCATGGGCAACCCTACAGCGCTGCTCCATCACCCTGTTTATTTCTCCCGCTGCCCTTCATGGGCAACCCTACAGCACTGCTCCATCACCCTGTTCATCTCGAACTGCTCCATCACCCTGTTTATCTCTCGCGCTACCCTTCATGGGCAACCCTACAGCACTGCTCCATCACCCTGTTTATCTCTCCCGCTGCCCTTCATGGGCAACCCTACAGCACTGCTCCATCACCCTGTTTATCTCTCCCGCTGCCCTTCATGGGCAACCCTACAGCGCTGCTCCATCACCCTGTTTATCTCTCCCGCTGCCCTTCATGGGCAACCCTACAGCTCTGCTCCATCACCCTGTTTATCTCTCCCGCTGCCCTTCATGGGCAACCCTACAGCGCTGCTCCATCACCCTGTTTATCTCTCCCGCTGCCCTTCATGGGCAACTCTACAGCACTGCTCCATCACCCTGTTTATCTCTCCCCTGCCCTTCATGGGCAACCCTACAGCACTGCTCCATCACCCTGTTTATCTCTCCCGCTGCCCTTCATGGGCAACCCTACAGCACTGCTCCATCACCTTGTTTATCTCTCCCGCTGCCCTTCATGGGCAACCCTACAGCGCTGCTCCATCACCCTGTTTATCTCTCCCGCTGCCCTTCATGGGCAACCCTACAGCACTGCTCCATCACCCTGTTTATCTCGCACTGCTCCATCACCCTGTTTATCTCTCGCGCTACCCTTCATGGGCAACCCTACAGCACTGCTCCATCACCCTGTTTATCTCTCCCGCTGCCCTTCATGGGCAACCCTACAGCACTGCTCCATCACCCTGTTTATCTCTCCCGCTGCCCTTCATGGGCAACCCTACAGCGCTGCTCCATCACCCTGTTTATCTCTCCCGCTGCCCTTCATGTGCAACCCTACAGCGCAGCTCCATCACCCTGTTTATCTCTCCCGCTGCCCTTCATGGGCAACTCTACAGCACTGCTCCATCACCCTGTTTATCTCTCCCCTGCCCTTCATGGGCAACCCTACAGCACTGCTCCATCACCCTGTTTATCTCTCCTGCTGCCCTTCATGGGCAACCCTACAGCACTGCTCCATCACCCTGTTTATCTCTCGCGCTGCCCTTCATGGGTGCACTGCTCCATCACCCTGTTTATCTCTCGCGCTGCCCTTCATGGGCAACCCTACAGCACTGCTCCATCACCCTGTTTATCTCTCGCGCTGCCCTTCATGGGTGCATTGCTCCATCACCCTGTTTATCTCTCGCGCTGCCCTTCATGGGCAACCCTACAGCACTGCTCCATCACCCTGTTTATCTCTCCCGCTGCCCTTCATGGGTGCACTTCTCCATCACCCTGTTTATCTCTCGCGCTGCCCTTCATGGGCAACCCTACAGCACTGCTCCATCACCCTGTTTATCTCTCCCGCTGCCCTTCATGGGCAACCCCACAGCACTGCTCCATCACCCTGTTTATCTCGCACTGCTCCATCACCCTGTTTAACTCTCCCGCTGCCCTTCATGGGCAACCCTACAGCGCTGCTCCATCACCCTGTTTATCTCTCCCGCTGCCCTTCATGGGCAACCCTACAGCACTGCTCCATCACCCTGTTTATCTCTCCCGCTGCCCTTCATGGGCAACCCTACAGCACTGCTCCATCACCCTGTTTATCTCTCCCGCTGCCCTTCATGGGTGCACTGCTCCATCACCCTGTTTATCTCTCGCGCTGCTCTTCATGGGCAACCCTACAGCACTGCTCCATCACCCTGTTTATCTCTCCCACTGCCCTTCATGGGCAACCCTACAGCACTGCTCCATCACCCTGTTTATCCCTCGCGCTACCCTTCATGGGCAACCCTACAGCGCTGCTCCATCACCCTGTTTATCTCTCCCGCTGCCCTTCATGGGCAACCCTACAGCGCTGCTCCATCACCCTGTTTATATCTCCCGCTGCCCTTCATGGGCAACCCTACAGCGCTGCTCCATCACCCTGTTTATCTCTCCCGCTGCCCTTCATGGGCAACCCTACAGCGCTGCTCCATCACCCTGTTTATCTCTCCCGCTGCCCTTCATGGGCAACCCCGCAGCACTGCTCCATCACCCTGTTTATCTCTCCCGCTGCCATTCATGGGCAACCCTACAGCACTGCTCCATCACCCTGTTTATCTCGCACTGCTCCATCACCCTGTTTATCCCTCGCGCTACCCTTCATGGGCAACCCTACAGCGCTGTTCCATCACCCTGTTTATCTCTCCCGCTGCCCTTCCTGGGCAACCCTACAGCGCTGCTCCATCACCCTGTTTATATCTCCCGCTGCCCTTCATGGGCAACCCTACAGCGCTGCTCCATCACCCTGTTTATCTCTCCCGCTGCCTTTCATGGGCAACCCTACAGCGCTGCTCCATCACCCTGTTTATCTCTCCCGCTGCCCTTCATGGGCAACCCCACAGCACTGCTCCATCACCCTGTTTATCTCTCCCGCTGCCCTTCATGGGCTACCCTACAGCACTGCTCCATCACCCTGTTTATCTCGCACTGCTCCATCACCCTGTTTATCTCTCGTGCTACCCTTCATGGGCAACCCTACAGCGCTGCTCCATCGCCCTGTTTATTTCTCCCGCTGCCCTTCATGGCCAACCCTACAGCGCTGCTCCATCGCCCTGTTTATCTCTCCCGCTGCCCTTCATGTGCAACCCTACAGCGCTGCTCCATCGCCCTGTTTATCTCTCCCGCTGCCCTTCATGGTCAACCCTACAGCGCTGCTCCATCGCCCTGTTTATCTCTCCCGCTGCCCTTAATGGGCAACCCTACAGCGCTGCTCCATCGCCCTGTTTATCTCTCCCGCTGCCCTTCATGGGCAACTCTACAGCACTGCTCCATCACCCTGTTTATCTCTCCCCTGCCCTTCATGGGCAACCCTACAGCACTGCTCCATCACCCTGTTTATCTCTCCCGCTGCCCTTCATGGGCAACCCTACAGCACTGCTCCATCACCCTGTTTATCTCTCGCGCTGCCCTTCATGGGTGCACTGCTCCATCACCCTGTTTATCTCTCACGCTGCCCTTCATGGGCAACCCTACAGCACTGCTCCATCACCCTGTTTATCTCTCCCGCTGCCCTTCATGGGCAACCCCACAGCACTGCTCCATCACCCTGTTTATCTCGCACTGCTCCATCACCCTGTTTATCTCTCCCGCTGCCCTTCATGGGCAACCCTACAGCACTGCTCCATCACCCTGTTTATCTCTCCCGCTGCCCTTCATGGGCAACCCTACAGCACTGCTCCATTACCCTGTTTATCTCTCCCGCTGCCCTTCATGGGTGCACTTTTCCATCACCCTGTTTATCTCTCGCGCTGCCCTTCATGGGCAACCCTACAGCACTGCTCCATCACCCTGTTTATCTCTCCCGCTGCCCTTCATGGGCAACCCTACAGCACTGCTCCATCACCCTGTTTATCTCGCACTGCTCCATCACCCTGTTTATCTCTCGCGCTACCCTTCATGGGCAACCCTACAGCGCTGCTCCATCACCCTGTTTATCTATCCCGCTGCCCTTCATGGGCAACCCTACAGCGCTGCTCCATCACCCTGTTTATCTATCCCGCTGCCCTTCATGGGCAACCCCACAGCACTGCTCCATCACCCTGTTTATCTCTCCCGCTGCCCTTCATGGGCTACCCTACAGCACTGCTCCATCACCCTGTTTATCTCTCGCGCTACCCTTCATGGGCAACCCTACAGCGCTGCTCCATCGCCCTGTTTATCTCTCCCGCTGCCCTTCATGGCCAACCCTACAGCGCTGCTCCATCGCCCTGTTTATCTCTCCCGCTGCCCTTCATGGGCAACCCTACAGCACTGCTCCATTACCCTGTTTATCTCTCCCGCTGCCCTTCATGGGTGCACTTTCCATCACCCTGTTTATCTCTCGCGCTGCCCTTCATGGGCAACCCTACAGCACTGCTCCATCACCCTGTTTATCTCTCCCGCTGCCCTTCATGGGCAACCATACAGCACTGCTCCATCACCCTGTTTATCTCGCACTGCTCCATCACCCTGTTTATCTCTCGCGCTACCCTTCATGGGCAACCCTACAGCACTGCTCCATCACCCTGTTTATCTCTCCCACTGCCCTTCATGGGCAACCCTACAGCGCTGCTCCATCACCCTGTTTATCTCTCCCGCTGCCCTTCATGGGCAACCCTACAGCACTGCTCCATCACCCTGTTTATCTCTCCCGCTGCCCTTCATGGGCAACCCTACAGCACTGCTCCATCACCCTGTTTATCTCTCCCGCTGCCCTTCATGGGTGCACTGCTCCATCACCCTGTTTATCTCTCGCGCTGCTCTTCATGGGCAACCCTACAGCACTGCTCCATCACCCTGTTTATCTCTCCCGCTGCCCTTCATGGGCAACCCTACAGCACTGCTCCATCACCCTGTTTATCTCGCACTGCTCCATCACCCTGTTTATCCCTTGCGCTACCCTTCATGGGCAACCCTACAGCGCTGCTCCATCACCCTGTTTATCTCTCCCACTGCCCTTCATGGGCAACCCTACAGCGCTGCTCCATCACCCTGTTTATCTCTCCCGCTGCCCTTCATGGGCAACCCCACAGCACTGCTCCATCACCCTGTTTATCTCTCGCGCTGCCCTTCATGGGCTACCCTACAGCACTGCTCCATCACCCTGTTTATCTCGCACTGCTCCATCACCCTGTTTATCTCTCGTGCTACCCTTCATGGGCAACCCTACAGCGCTGCTCCATCGCCCTGTTTATCTCTCCCGCTGCCCTTCATGGCCAACCCTACAGCGCTGCTCCATCGCCCTGTTTATCTCTCCCGCTGCCCTTCATGTGCAACCCTGCAGCGCTGCTCCATCGCCCTGTTTATCTCTCCCGCTGCCCTTCATGGTCAACCCTGCAGCGCTGCTCCATCGCCCTGTTTATCTCTCCCGCTGCCCTTCATGGGCAACCCTGCAGCGCTGCTCCATCGCCCTGTTTATCTCTCCCGCTGCCCTTCATGGGCAACCCTGCAGCGCTGCTCCATCGCCCTGTTTATCTCTCCCGGTGCCCTTCATGGGCAACCCTGCAGCGCTGCTCCATCGCCCTGTTTATCTCTCCCGGTGCCCTTCATGGGCAACCCTGCAGCGCTGCTCCATCACCCTGTTTATCTCTCGCGCTGCCCTTCATGGGCAACCCTGCAGCGCTGCTCCATCACCCTGTTTATCTCTCCCGCTGCCCTTCATGGGCAACCCTGCAGCGCTGCTCCATCACCCTGTTTATCTCTCGCGCTGCCCTTCATGGGCAACCCTGCAGCGCTGCTCCATCACCCTGTTTATCTCTCGCGCTGCCCTTCATGGGCAACCCTGCAGCGCTGCTCCATCACCCTGTTTATCTCTCGCGCTGCCCTTCATGGGCAACCCTGCAGCGCTGCTCCATCACCCTGTTTATCTCTCGCGCTGCCCTTCATGGGCAACCCTGCAGCGCTGCTCCATCACCCTGTTTATATCTCCCGGTGCCCTTCATGGGCAACCCTACAGCGCTGCTCCATCACCCTGTTTATCTCTCCCGCTGCCCTTCATGGGCAACCCTACAGCGCTGCTCCATCACCCTGTTTATCTCTCCCGCTGCCCTTCATGGGCAACCCCACAGCACTGCTCCATCACCCTGTTTATCTCGCACTGCTCCATCACCCTGTTTATCTCTCGTGCTACCCTTCATGGGCAACCCTACAGCGCTGCTCCATCACCCTGTTTATCTCTCCCGCTGCCCTTCATGGGCTACCCTACAGCACTGCTCCATCACCCTGTTTATCTCGCACTGCTCCATCACCCTGTTTATCTCTCCCGCTGCCCTTCATGGGCAACCCTACAGCACTGCTCCATCGCCCTGTTTATCTCTCCCGCTGCCCTTCATGGGCAACCCTACAGCGCTGCTCCATCGCCCTGTTTATCTCTCCCGGTGCCCTTCATGGGCAACCCTGCAGCGCTGCTCCATCGCCCTGTTTATCTCTCCCGCTGCCCTTCATGGGCAACCCTGCAGCGCTGCTCCATCACCCTGTTTATCTCTCACGCTGCCCTTCATGGGCAACCCTGCAGCGCTGCTCCATCACCCTGTTTATCTCTCCCGCTGCCCTTCATGGGCAACCCTGCAGCGCTGCTTCATCACCCTGTTTATCTCTCGCGCTGCCCTTCATGGGCAACCCTGCAGTGCTGCTCCATCACCCTGTTTATCTCTCGCGCTGCCCTTCATGGGCAACCCCGCAGCGCTGCTCCATCACCCTGTTTATCTCTCGTGCTACCCTTCATGGGCAACCCTACAGCACTGCTCCATCACCCTGTTTATCTCTCCCGCTGCCCTTCATGGGCAACCCTACAGCACTGCTACATCACCCTGTTTATCTCGCACTGCTCCATCACCCTGTTTATCTCTCCCGCTGCCCTTCATGGGCAACCCTACAGCACTGCTCCATCGCCCTGTTTATCTCTCCCGCTGCCCTTCATGGGCAACCCTACAGCGCTGCTCCATCGCCCTGTTTATCTCTCCCGGTGCCCTTCATGGGCAACCCTGCAGCGCTGCTCCATCGCCCTGTTTATCTCTCCCGCTGCCCTTCATGGGCAACCCTGCAGCGCTGCTCCATCACCCTGTTTATCTCTCACGCTGCCCTTCATGGGCAACCCTGCAGCGCTGCTCCATCACCCTGTTTATCTCTCCCGCTGCCCTTCATGGGCAACCCTGCAGCGCTGCTTCATCACCCTGTTTATCTCTCGCGCTGCCCTTCATGGGCAACCCTGCAGCGCTGCTCCATCACCCTGTTTATCTCTCGCGCTGCCCTTCATGGGCAACCCCGCAGCGCTGCTCCATCACCCTGTTTATCTCTCGCGCTACCCTTCATGGGCAACCCTACAGCACTGCTCCATCACCCTGTTTATCTCTCCCGCTGCCCTTCATGGGCAACTCTACAGCACTGCTCCATCACCCTGTTTATCTCTCGCGCTGCCCTTCATGGGTGCATTGCTCCATCACCCTGTTTATCTCTCGCGCTACCCTTCATGGGCAACCCTACAGCACTGCTCCATCACCCTGTTTATCTCTCCCGCTGCCCTTCATGGGCAACTCTACAGCACTGCTCCATCACCCTGTTTATCTCTCGCGCTGCCCTTCATGGGTGCATTGCTCCATCACCCTGTTTATCTCTCGCGCTGCCCTTCATGGGTGCATTGCTCCATCACCCTGTTTATCTCTCACGCTGCCCTTCATGGGCAACCCTGCAGCGCTGCTCCATCACCCTGTTTATCTCTCCCGCTGCCCTTCATGGGCAACCCTGCAGCGCTGCTTCATCACCCTGTTTATCTCTCGCGCTGCCCTTCATGGGCAACCCTGCAGCACTGCTCCATCACCCTGTTTATCTCTCCCGCTGCCCTTCATGGGCAACCCTACAGCGCTGCTCCATCACCCTGTTTATCTCTCCCGCTGCCCTTCATGGGCAACTCTACAGCACTGCTCCATCACCCTGTTTATCTCTCGCGCTGCCCTTCATGGGCAACCCTACAGCGCTGCTCCATCACCCTGTTTATCTCTCCCGCAGCCCTTCGTGGGCAACACTACAGCGCTGCTCCATCGCCCTGTTTATCTCTCGCGCTACCCTTCATGGGCAACCCTGCAGCGCTGCTTCATCACCCTGTTTATCTCTCGCGCTGCCCTTCATGGGCAACCCTGCAGCGCTGCTCCATCACCCTGTTTATCTCTCCCGCTGCCCTTCATGTGCAACCCTACAGCACTGTTCCATCACCGCCTGCATCCTTAATTCAGCACTTTCGCCACCATCCCGTTCCTATGTCATTCTGTCCTGTCCTCGTCTCTGGTTTATGTTTCCACCTTCCCCGGCAACATCTGGTCTTCAAGTCCCATTCTCTCCCCCCCCCGCACTGTAAAGGACCCATGTCCTCCGCTCTGTTATCAATGGTACATTTTGTACGAGTTTTTGTGCCGAACCCACATTACATCGCCTGCGATTTTAATTAATTAATAAATGTAAAAAATTAAAATAGAACATTACATTTGTTTCCAGTGTTCTCATTAGCGCAACTTTTCACCAATGCACGCGCAAAGTTGCACTAGTGCAAACATGTTTTAAACTTGTTTTTTTACCACGGCAGTGTTTGACCTAATTGTAAGAGTGTGTCTTAATAGCACTATGGCAATCATTTCCCTCGTGCAAAACTGCATTGAAAGAATACCTTTTCTACCCTAGTGCTAAGACCGTGCAAAAGTGTGCTTGCACCAGTGCAGAGTTTTTCCTCCGAGGCACCGGATCTTCAACTTAGTATCTAGAAACCCCAACCTATTGACAACTGAGCGCCAGCATTTCATATAAAGTCGCAGACATGATAGGTCATTTATAACGCGCTTAATAACCAGAGGTTTCTAAGCGCGGACCCGGCGATCGAACCTGTGTGGCTCAGTGTCGTTTTGCTTCCAAAGCGAGCACGTTGCCCCTGAGCTATCCTCCCGAGATATAGCACCGCCTGCACATGTATCTCTCCCCGCAATGACAGCGACGAGTCGACATATAAAGTGCGCACAACACTTCCCTTCCTCGTCAGAAGCATCTCCCTTCTTTCTAACTGCAACACAAATTGAAAAATGCTACATTATCAAAGCTTGACTGTCCAAACTGCACTATTAATAGTGAACAGGTTTAAGCACAATGCTGGCTTCATCCAAAGTTAAATCTGCAAGACTAAATTATTAAATAAAAAATGCTGATGTTCAAAAAAGATTGAGCAAAACTAAGTCAATGGCGGCAACGAGAACATGTCGGCGGAAGTTGCTGTGATTTTGCTAGCCGTTCAGGGTAAAAAAGTTCACATGGGTTACAAGAAACAAGAAAACTAAAAACAGAAGTGTTAAAAACAGCGAGCCACATTTTGTCCAATGTTGATGTCCGGAAGTTATTGGGGGAGGCCTTTGTAGACTTGCAGAGAGCCTTGTCCTACATCTTAAGTCGTGCATTGGCGCGGTATTTTGGTAGATACCGTGTTAATTCGAGGTGTATCTCTGACGAGTTCCATCTTGACTCCAGCCAATCTCGTTCGTGGTCGTCTGCAAGGCCTATGGCACAATCTTAGGGTCTAGCGGCTTGAACAAGAAAGAGGAAGGAGTCAATGTTGCGGCGAAGATGCTGAATTAAGCAGTTCATTACTGGGAACTAGGAAAACTTCGTGTGACTTCCTCTAACCTTATTTCTAAATATTTTACATTACCCTCTACATAAGTTGAATTAAAATGAACCCTCGTGTCCTGACTTTGCCAGAAATGTTGTTGAGGGTGGCAGAAAGTTATGTTTCTTCTTACCAAGCACATGTCAGCACAACGTCTCAGATCATAACTGACACATCACAAATGCTCTGGTTTAAAACATCCTACTGTTGTAAAATGAAATATTTACATATATATATATAGTTAGCATATATACGTGCCGTTGCCCGGGCTACAAAGGAACCACACTTTTTATATGTTTTTCCACTGCTGCCCTGGCCGAGCATCCGACGACTCTATCTGCATCGTCTGGCTTGTCTCTGTTCTGGCGTGTTGCTGTCTCAGTGCTACCCGTCTGCTTGCTTGAAGTCTTTAATGGCATTATCTGTCTCTGCTGCCCTGGCTGCCTCTTCACACCAAGCATCCGACAGCTGTATCTGTATCTTGTCTGGCTTGCCTCTGTTCTGGAGTGTTGCTGTCTCAGTGCTGCCTGTCTGCTTGCCTGAAGTCTTTGACAGCGTTAACTGTCTCTGCTGCCCTGGCTGCCTCTTTACAACGAGCATCTAATGACTGTATCTGCATCTTGTCTGGCTTGTGTCTGTTCTGGCATGTTGCTGTCTCAGTGCTACCCGTCTACTTGCTTGAAGTCTTTGATAGCGTTAACTGTCTCTGCTGCCCTGGCTGCCTCTTTACACAGTGCAGCCGACATCCGTATTTGCAAATTGTCTGGCTTTTCTCCGTTCTGGCGTGTTGCTGTCTCAGGGCTGCCCGTCTGCTTTCTTGAAGTCTTTGACAGTGTTAACTGTCTCTGCTGCCCTGGCTGCCTCTTTACGCAGAGCATCCGACGTCTGTATTTGCAGATTCTCTGGCTTGTCTCTGTTCTGGCGTGTTGCTGTCTAAGTGATGCCCGCCTGCTAAGTGATGCCCGCCTGCTTGTTCGAAGTCTTTGATAGCGTTGTTCAACTGTCTCTGCTGCCCTGGCTGCCTCTTTAACCCAAGCATCCGACACCTCTGTATCTGCATCTTGTCTGGCGTGCCTCTGTTTTGGTGTGTTGCTGTCTCAGTGCTGCCCATCTGCTTGACTGTAGTCTTTGATAGCGTTAACTGTCCCTGCAGCCCTGGCTGCTTCTTCACGCTGAGCATCCGACGTCTGTATTTTCAGCTTCTCTGGCTTGTCTCTGTTCTGGCATGTTGCTGTCTCAGTGCTGCCCGTCTGCTTGCTTGAAGTCTTTGATGGCATTGTTCAACTGTCTCTGCTGCCCTGGCTGCCGCTTTATGCCAAGCATCTGACAGCTGTATCTGCATCTTGTCTGGCGTGCCCCTGTTCTGGCGTGTTGCTGTCTCAGTGCTGCCTGTCTGCTTGCCTGAAGTCTTTGACAGCGTTAACTGTCTCTGCTGCCCTGGCTGCCTCTTCACGTCCAGCATCCGACGTCTGTATTTGCAGCTTCTCTGGCTTGTCTCTGTTCTGGCGTGTTGCTGTCTCAGTGCTGCCCGTCTGCTTGCTTGTACTTGAAGTCTTTGGTGGCGTTGTTCAACTGCCTCTTTATGTCAGGCATCAGATTACTTTCCAAAAGTAGATTTTCTCTTGGGTGGCATGATGTTTGAATTAAAGTTTTTTTGTCACTGGGGTTCTGCCCTTCTTGTGTGTGTCCATAAGACACATCTCCCAGAGTTTCTTGTATTAATTTTCCCGGATTACTTGTACGAATGTTTGGCACATTTTTAGCTTTTGTTATGGTCGTTTGCTAAGCATCGGTTATGATTTCATCCACCAGGGGGCACCACTTTAGCAACTTTATGACACACCAACAGATTGCTTGTAAAGTGATGCCCCTGTTAGTCCCCTTTGGAGCCATGTAGATAGTTCCCCCTTCATTTCTATAGCAGACAACTAGGCAGACAGTCACATTTTTTTTTGGGGGTGTTATGATTTTTTTTTCTCCAAATTTAATATGCGCAACAACACCCTTAACATTCTGTGAACATCTTTAGTTGAAGCGATGTTAAGTGGCGGTTTAATGCACCAATAATCCTGAATTTACGAGCCCCCCCCACACACATTGGGCTGCCCAAGCACACATTGATGACATCACATATGATATCACTGAAAACTACCCGTCAGAGTGAACCATTCTCTTGCTCGATTTCATGACATTCAACAAACATATTCTACAGGTATACACGCGGTGCATGATGTAACAGGGGTGTAATTGGCCCTTTCGGCATGTCATGTGTACTTAACTGAATACAGTGAAGCTTGTTTCAAGCATCAAAAACTACAAACAAATTCTTCTTAGGAAGTTGTTCCTGCTCCCTGTAATCTTCAATTTTGTAAACACTAGAAATGTCACAAATGCACGCAGTAAAGAACATTAGCTTCTTTTTATTTATTTATTTATTTATTGGGCATTTTTACGGTGCCTATACAGCAGAAAGTGATTCCAGGCCCCACAACACAAAGAACGGTGGAGGTGGAACAGGGAAGGATAAACAACAAGAAACGGTCCTACTAGGCCTTGTGACATTCGCATCATGCAAATGCAGTCAGCGGGTGGGGGAAGGTCCCGGACTGAGGCAGGGTAAGTGCTACGGGAGCCCCCAGAGGGCAAGTACGAAGGGTAAAAGTGCGAGGAAGAGCGGTGGACCAGACTCAGTAGGCTGGCCAGGGAACGGTGTCTGAAGGCAAGGGCTGGTAATGGGGTACTGCAGAAGACAAGTAGGAGGAGGGCCTGGAACCTGTAGGACTCAGAAGGGGCCAAGCAGCCAGTCGTAGCAGCAGGGGGGGGGCATTAGCAGGGGAGGGGGAGAGGGAAGGAGGGGGAGAAGAGGAAGGTCTTGAGGAGTTTCCGGAACTTAAGGAGATCCGGCTCAAGTCTGAGAGGGGCAGGGAGACCATTCCAGAGGGAGGCTCCTGCCGAGGAAAGAGATCTACCCCCTACTCTCTGCCCAGAGAGTTAGAGCCAGAGGACTGAAGAGCTCTAGCTGGGAGGTACTTAGGGAGGGAAAGCTGGATATAGCCTGGTCTCAGGCCCTAGAAAGCCTTGTGGATGGTACAGAGGGTCCTGAATTTGATCCTTGCAGCCACCGGGAGCCAGTGGCGAGATTTTAGGGCTGGAGAGATGCAGTCCCTGGGCTTGAGGCCAAGGATAAGTCTCGCAGCCCTATTCTGGATTAGTTAGAGAGGGTGGAGGGAGGAAAGAGGCAGATTGAGGAAGAGGTTGTTGCAGTAGTCCAGCCTGGAGAGAACCAGAGCTTTGGAGATATTGAGTTTCTGGGGGAAGGTGAGGAAAGGGGGAATGCCCCTGAGGAGGTGTAGCTGAAAGTGGGCCTTCTTGGCAAGGTCTGTGATGTGAGGAGAGAAGGAGAGAGAGGGGTCGAATATGACTCCCAGGTTTTGCCTCACAGGAGGCTAAGGGGAGTGGGCCCAAGGAGAGCATCCATAGATTAGGGGGAAGGAAGGGGCAGGAGTTACTTACTGGCATTAAGACGGAGATCATTAGCAGCACACCATGCCTGAGTAGCAGTCAGACAATCAGGAATGAGAAAGGATGGAGGGGAGGTAGAGGAGGGCAGCTTATAGGACAGCGTAACACTGGAAATGAGGGGAGAAGGTGGAGATCAAGTGGGCAAGAGGGGAAAGGTAAATATTGAAGAGCCCCGGCGAGAGGATAGAGCGCTGCGGGACACCTCAGATAGAGAGTGAGGTAGAGGAGAGAAAAGGGCCAGTTTGAACCTGGGAGGGCCGATTTGAAAGGAAATATGTCAACCAAGCCAGTGTACGGTTCGTGATACCCAGAGTATCACGGAGATGATTTAAGAAGGTGGCATGATTGACAGTGTCAGAAGCAGAGGACAGATCCAGGAGAATGAGAACAGAGGGAGAAGAGGAGTCACGATTAGAGAGCAAGTCATCACAGGTGTTCTGGAGAGTTGTTTTTGTGCCTCTAGCTGCTCTGAAGCCAGACTGGTGGTCATGGAGACAGCCAACAGTGTCAGTGTGGTAGGTTAGTTTGGAGATGGACAACTTCTCTAATAGTTTTCCCAAGAAAGGGGTTGTGGAGATAGGGCGGTAGTTAGGAGGGCAGGCTTTCAGATGTCTTTTTTTAAGAGGGGGTGAACAAGAGAGTACGTGAGAGGTTGTGGGAAGGAGCCAGTGGCAAAAAAGTGGTTGCAGAACTCAGCCAAAGAGGGAGCCAGGCCAGGAATATTGTCCTTGATAGTTCTAGAGGATCGGGGAAGCACCTGTTTGGAGGAGACTTTCATAGGGCAAACAGTCTTGGTGACCTCATCAGGGGCTGTGGGTGAGAAGGAGGAGAGTAGGACAAGATGTCATGAGTTTTTGTTGAGAATTGGCAGGCCAAGGCCATGCAGAGGGTCTGGGAAGGGAGAGGAGAAGCAGAGACTGCAGTAGGATTTGGAAAAGTTCAGCCGTGTCCTTGGTGGCTCCCGTCAGGTGGGCTTGGACATGGGCCCGCTTCTCAGACCAGATCGAGAGTATGTAATGCCTTTGGAGCAGGCAGCAGGCCAGATTGTCAGAGGATGTGCAAGAAGCCAGCCATTTCCGTTCCGCAACTCTGCACTTGCGTGGCTAAGTCAGAATCGTACCAACTATTGCATTTGGAGGCAGGCTTCATGTGGATCCTCATGGTAGAGACAAGGATGTCAAGAGTGTTGGAGATGGAAAGGTGAAGGTTAACAAGGGGTGTGTCAGAATGAGAGTCAAGAGCAGGGGGAGGGATAAAAGAGGGGGCAGAGAAAGCTACTGACACTCGCTTCATAGGTCAGATGACGGAGAAGGAGGCTGGCCGTGCAGACAGAAGCTTAGATGGGGAGCACAGGAGCTCCAGGTGAGAGGAGAGGCAGAGAATGATCAGACCAAGAGTAAGGTGTACTGAGAGGGTAAGAGAGAGAGAGAGACGTCCGCTCAGATGAGCGCATCAAGGGTGTGCCTGGTTGAGTGAACCGGACTAGAGGGAAGAATGGTGGGAGAGAAAGAGTCATAGAGGTTGCGGAAGAGGAGGGCTGCATCAGGGGAATCAAGATGAATATTAAAGTCTTTGAGGAGGAGAAGCTTAGAGGTAGAGATCAGGAGAGAAGAGCTGAGGTTGGCCTTCTCCAATAGGAAGAGGGAGACCAGCCCAGAGGTCCTGTAGATGGTAGCAAGAGTGATGCAAAGCTTACAGACAAGACATGCAAAGTGGAGTAGAATTGAATGGGAATGATAGAAGCAGGGATCCATTCAGGAAAGACTAGGGCCACACCACCTTCTGGCCGGTAAAACCAGGACTTAGAGAGGTTTGTGTAGCCCTCCGGTAGAAGAGTGTCAAAAGCAGTGACAGAGCTGGCATTGAACCACATCTTGGTGAGCACGAGGACATCAAGGTCAAAGTCTTCAAGGAGGTGGCAGATGTCAAAAGAGTGTTTGACAGCAGAACGAGAGTTAAGGGTAGCTAAGTGATGCTTATTTCCCCCTTTCAAGGTTTTCCGAGGCGGGCTACAGGGACGTGGTACCACCACTAGAGGGGGAGGAAGGAGGGTGGTGGAATGCAGGTGGTGTGGCAGGAGAAGGGAGAAAGTTGAAGAGAGACCAAAGACGCCTGTCAATGATGCACCTGGATAATGAGAAGTGTGCCAAGAGCACTTCCCATCTTGTTCCTCCCTTAATGGGTGAGGAAGAAAATGGGCAGAGGATAGCGACCATATGGGGAGTCCATAGGTCAGGAGAGGGAATGACAAAGGGAATGTTGGTGATAGTCTGCCTGGAGGCAGCATTGACATAAGTGTCGGCAATGGGCAGACCAGGGTTAGAGACTAGGAGAGCCCTATGAAAAGTTTTCCTTCCAGGCTTCGAAAGAGACAGAGGATAGGTGATGAGAAGCAGTTTGAATAGATGTGGGGGATGGAGAGAACCATGGGAGGGAGAGTGATGCCCAAGGCAGAGAGACAGAGAACTGCACAGCGCACAAAGAAATCACCAGGCGGCCTTGCAGCCAAGCAGTAACAGATGGAGCATATTCAAATGAGGGCAGCAGAGTTAAAAACACACGGGTTTGAAAGTTCAAGCATACATGAGGTGTGCCAGAGCAGGGCAACACATTTTACATACACCCAGATATGGGATTCTAAGAACACAGGGAAAGCACAGCCCTGGATCTTTTAGAGGCACCTGGATTTGAAATTCAAACAGTCATGAAAGAGCAGGCAATGTGGCAGGGCAGCAGTTCTTAAAAATGCCTAGATGTGAGTTACACAGCACTCATGAAATGCAAGCAGTTCAATGAGGCATGTAAGGTAGACATAGAGGCAAGGATCAAGCAGCAAAGTTTGTCGGAGGTGGCAAGTTCATCAACAAAAGTGCATCGGGGCGGCAAGGTGGTTTCATGGTGAACGTTCAGTCAATGCTCGAGTGAACATACATAGAGGGGGGTAAAGGAAACAGTAGAGAATGCTTGGTTTGTAAGTTCAGCACAAACCTAGTATCTGCACACTGAGATGGAGGAGGAGGGTGTTAAGGCAGGGTAAGGGAAGGGTTGACCGATGAAAAGCACTTACTCAAAGAATGGAGGGAGCGAGATGGTAGGCCCCAGAAGGACTGCAGGAGCACTGGCAGGAAACAAAATGAGGAGCAGAGAGATTCCTGGGGGCCCGGCGGCCACACCTAGACAGGGGCCTTAGTAATGGGCCTTTGTGGGGGGCCAGTTCACACCTGCCGGCTCCTGCCGGCTCCTGGATGGTCTATAGGTGGAGGATTTGACCAATTACAACAGCCATTGGCGGGCTGAGGAGGCACTGCTGGGCAAGTAATGGCGGCGGCCATGTTAGAAGTGTATGGCCCCAGGTTTAAACAGCCCCACTGGGATATGCAGATGCTTCACCTTCAGGACACCGGTCCAGTTCAAACGGGCAATGAGTGATGAGTAAATACTGGTAAATAACAGAGCAATCATGTGTAGTCCAGGTGGGCTTTACCTCGCGTTGCAGATAGCTTGTTGGTGGTGCACGTTGTGGTCTTGGAGTGAAGGCCTGCGACCACCAGCAGGCAAGATGCAGAACTAATCGCCTTTTGTCCTAAAAACATGTAACTGTATTTTACTTGCGATTGACCTTTAGAGGTCATCTAACATAATCATGACCATTTCACATAGTTGAGGCCTCCATTCTACTTACTGTGCGTTTCTTGTGATATATAAAAAAGAAAGGTATTCTGAAAACTGTTTCCTATCCTTCTGTGGACTGCTGCAACTTCAAAGTCACAATGCCCACAATACACTGTGACTGTTAATGCCCGATGAACCATCCAATATTGAATTGACCAAGGTCATGTTCATTCAATGATGTACCTACACTCTTTAAAACATAAAACGTGTTTAATATTTAATGTAAACCAAACAATACTCCAGAGAAGAGATATTATTTTCACTACCAAAATAACTGTTGTGCCATTTGCTTGAACAGCGACTGAAGAGTTGCCGTGCACGATGACGGTCACACTGGAGAAGACGTTGGCTGGACTTGGGTTCAGCCTGGAAGGAGGAAAAGGCTCCATCCATGGGGACAAACCCCTGGTCATCAAGAGGATTTTCAAAGGTAAGGATGGCTTCCTGGTCATTGCTCATTCACTTCACAGTGTCTCCCAAGATGTGTTGGACTGCGACTCCAATGATCCCTCACCATTGACTATGTGGCTAAACCTGATGGAACATCTAGTGAGCAAACTTTGTAGACTCCTGCAGAACAGTGTTTTTCCCAAAGTCCCATGGCACAGGTTGGCCAAGCAGTGGCTCGGAAATGGTAAAACACTGCCACAACCAACAGTGACTCAGACTTCAGTAAATTCTTGGCGAAACCGCATCCCACCGTGAGTAGGATGTTTCTAGATTGAAATTAGTAAGCACTCGTGCACCCCTTTCCTCTGCACTGATTAAATCCCTAACAGCTACTTTTGGGGAACATCTGGTCCAGAGACAAAGAAAAGGTGGAAGGACCGTGCGCTCTTGTTAGGGGCGTTATAGTGGCTGAACATGATTATGAACCCCCCACCCCAATTCCTGGCGGTTAATATTTATTATAATATGCTATAATACCCTCATACCGGTCATTATCTTTTATAATATGCTATAATACCTCTATAATATGCTATAATATACTCATACCCCTCATACCGGTCGGTATTTATTATAATATGCTATAATACCCTTATAATATGCTATAATACCCTCATACTGGTCATTATCTTTTATAATATGCTATAATACCTCTATAATATGCTATAATACACTCATACCCCTCATACCGATTGGTATTTATTATAATATGCTATAATACCCTTATAATATGCTATAATACCCTCATACCGGTCATTATCTTTTATAATATGCTATAATACCTCTATAATATGCTATAATACACTCATACCCCTCATACCGGTCGGTATTTATTATAATATGCTATAATACCCTTATAATATGCTATAATACCCTCATGCCGGTCATTATTTATTATAATATGCTATATTACCTCCATAATATGCTATAATACCCTCATACCGGTCATTATTTATTATTATATGCTATAATACCTCTATAATATGCTATAATACCCTCACACCCTTCATACCCATCATTATTTACTATTATATGCTATAATACCTCTATAATATGCTATAATACACTCATACCCCTCATACCGGTCGGTATTTATTATAATATGCTATAATACCCTTATAATATGCTATAATACCCTCATACCGGTCATTATCTTTTATAATATGCTATAATACCTCTATAATATGCTATAATACACTCATACCCCTCATACCGGTTGGTATTTATTATAATATGCTATAATACCCTTATAATATGCTATAATACCCTCATACCGGTCATTATCTTTTTTAATATGCTATAATACCCTTATAATATGCTATAATACCTTCATACCGGTCATTATTTATTATAATATGCTATAATACCTCTATAATATGCTATAATACCCTCATACCGGTCATTATTTATTATAATATGCTATAATACCTCTATAATATGCTATAATACCCTCATACTGGTCATTATTTATTATTATATGCTATAATACCTCTATAATATGCTATAATACCCTCATACTGGTCATTATGTATTATTATATGCTATAATGGCCTCATACCGGTCATTATTTATTGTCATTATTTATTATAATATGCTATAATACCCTCACACGGGTCATTATTTATTATAATATGCTATAATACCCTCATACACCTCATACCGGTCATTATTTATTATAATATGCTATAATACTTCTATAATATGCTGTAATACTCTCATACTGGTCATTATTTATTATAATACGCTATAATACCTCTATAATATGCTATAATACCCTCACACGGGTCATTATTTATTATAATATGCTATAATACCTCTATAATATGCTATAATACCCTCATACTGGTCATTATTTATTATAATATGCTATAATACCTCTATAATATGCTACAATACCCTCATACTGGTCATTATTTATTATAATATGCTATAATAGCCTCATACGGGTCATTATTTATTGTCATTATTTATTATAATATGCTATAATACCCTCACATGGGTCATTATTTATTATAATATGCTATAATAGCCTCATACGGGTCATTATTTATTGTCATTATTTATTATAATATGCTATAATACCCTCATACTGGTAATTATTTATTATAATATGCTATAATACCTCTATAATATGCTATAATACCCTCACACCGGTCATTATTTATTATAATATGCTATAATACCTCTATAATATGCTAGAATACCCTCATACTGGTAATTATTTATTATAATATGCTATAATACCTCTATAATATGCTATAATACCCTCATACTGGTCATTATTTATTATAATATGCTATAATGGCCTCATACAGGTCATTATTTATTGTCATTATTTATTATAATATGGTATAATACCCTTACACGGGTCATTATTTATTATAATATGCTATAATACCCTCATATGATATGATATGATATGATATGGCATTTGTAACGCGCCTATACACAAGTGTTTCAAGGCGCGACGAGGCAGGGATGGGGGAACAAGGGGAAGACAGACAACGATCCTACTAGGCCAGGTGTCATTCAGACCGTGCAAGTGCAGGGGGAGGGGGAAGGGAAAGTGCAACGGGAAGGGGAGGGGGGAAGTGCAGTTCAAGAAAGTAGAATAAAGTAAATAAATAGGACCAGCTGGTGGCGAGTGCAAGGTAAGTGCAGACAAGTGCTGGGAAAGGGGGGGGCTGTAGGGATACAGAGACAGTCCCTCAGTGCAGGGGTTGCCAGGGAGGCAGTGCAAGAGGAGAGTGGCTGGGCCCAGGACCGAGGTAGTGAGAGTGG
Organism: Ambystoma mexicanum; assembly: GCF_040938575.1. NCBI lineage: Eukaryota > Metazoa > Chordata > Amphibia > Caudata > Ambystomatidae > Ambystoma > Ambystoma mexicanum. Next base: position 1,465,975,557 of record NC_090934.1, on the reverse strand, counting down.
CCCAGTTGTAGATTAGGTGCAGATTCAGTCGAGAATTTAGCAGGGGAGAGGGAGAGAGAAAGCAGAAGCAAAAAGGAAGGCTTTGAGGTGCTTCCTGAACCGGAGATGGTTCTCCTCAAGTTTCAGGGAGGCAAGAAGGCTGTTCCAGAGGGAGGTCCCTGCCACGGCGAGAGATCTACCCCCAGCTCGTTGCTTCGAGAAGCGGCTGACCCTGAGGGAGTTGGAGATGGATGAGCGAAGGGCTCGGCAGGGAAGGTATTTAGGAAGAGAGAGTTGAAGGTATTTAGGCCGCAGGCCCCAGAAGGCCTTGTGGACAATGCAGAGGGTTTTGAACTTAATCCTCGCAGGCACTGGGAGCCAGTGTAGAGATTTCAGTCCTGGAGAGATACGGTCCCTGGGCTTGAGGCCAAGGACAAGTCTCGCAGTTCTGTTCTGGATGAGTTGTAGGGGGCGGAGAGTGGAGGCAGGCAGATTAAGATAGAGGCTGTTACAGTAGTCCAGCTTCGAGAGAACCAAGGCTCTGGAGACAGTGAGCTTCTGGCGGAAGGAGAGGAAGGGAAGAATACCTCTGAGGAGGTGCAGCTGGTAGTGTGACTTCTTAGAGACGTCAGATATATGAGGAGAGAAGGAGAGTGTGGAGTCGAAGATGACCCCGAGGTTTTTTGCCTTGCAGGTAGGAGCAGGAGGAGGGCCAAGCGAGGCTGGCCAGAGTGCTACAGGGAAGGAGGGAGTGGGTGTGCCGATGAGTAGAATCTCAGTCTTACTAGCATTAAGGCAGAGGTCAGTGGCGGCACACCATTCCTGGATGGCAGACAGACAGTCAGAGATGAGGGAAGGAGAGGAGGAGGCCGAGGGTAGCCTGAAAATGAGTTGGGTGTCATCCGCATTGCACTGAAAGTAGGGGCAGAGAGCGGCGATGCGGTGGGCAAGGAGTGCCAGATACTGGTTGAAAAGCCAGGGAGAGAGATTAGATCCCTGGGGAACACCACAGGTGGAGAAAAAGATGTCAGAGAGGAAGGACCCAAGTTGGACCTGGGAGGGTCGATTGGAAAGGAAAGAGGTCAGCCACGCCAGAGCCTGACCAGTGATATCCAGGTTATCACGGAGACGGTTGAGCAGGATGGCATGGTTGACAGTGTCAAAGGCAGAAGAGAGATCGAGCAGAATGAGAACACACGGAGTGTTAGAGTCGAGGTTCAAGAGCAGGTCCTCACGGATGTTCAGAAGAGCAGTTTCCGTGCTTCTGGCCGCTCTGAAGCCAGATTGATGGTCATGGAGACTACCAACAGTTTCAGCATGGAGGTTAAGCTGGGAGATGGCCGGTTTCTCCAGGAGCTTGCCCAGGAAGGGAGTGATGGAGATTGGGCGATAGTTAGCCGGGCAGGAGGGGTCGGAAGAGGGTTTCTTGAGAAGAGGGTGCACAAGGGAGTGCTTGAGGGGGGATGGGAAGACTCCAGAGGCGAAGGAGTGGTTGCAGAAGTCAGCCAGGGCAGGAGCCAGGGAGTCGATGTGGTCCTTGATAGTTTTGGAGGAACAGGGGTGAACCTGTTTAGACGAGACTTTCATAGATCGGACTTGTCTGGAAACCTCGTCAGCAGAAAAAAGTGGAAAGGCAGAGAATGAGGGAGGAGGGGTGGCTGCAGAAGGGCCAGAGGAAGAGCCGGGAAGAGAGTGAGGGAGGTGATAGGAGGAGAGTGAGGACAGGATGTCCTGAGTTTTTGAGATGAAGTGAGAGGCCAGTGCAGTGCAGAGGGCCTGGGAGGGGACAGGAGAGGTAGAGACTGCAGCAGGGTTGGCAAGCTCCTTGCAGATTTTAAAGAGTTCAGCCGAGTTGTTGGATGCCGCAGAGATGCGGGCTTGGATAAGGGCTCTCTTTTTGGTGAGAACGGAGAGACGGTATTGCCTTTGGAGCAGGCAGCAGGCCAGTTTATCAGAGGATGAACATGAAGCACGCCATTTCCTCTCAGCCACCCTGCACTTGTGTTTTAGGGTGACGAGATCCGAGTCATACCAGGAGTTACATTTGGCTTTGGGCTTCAGGCGGATTCTCATGACAGGGGCAAGGGTATGAAGAGTATTAGATATAGCAGAGTACAGCATGGAGAGGGCTGTGTCAGGGTGGGAGTCAGCCGAAGGGGAGGGGGGGTGAGAAGGTGGCAGCGAAAGCCTCAACTGACACACGCTTCATGGGTCGGATGACCGAGAAGGTGGGTGGCAGTGATGAGGGTGGCTTTGCCTGTGGGGTAGGGAGGGTGAGGTGGGAGGTTAGGAGAAAGTGATCACTCCAGGAGAGAGGAATGGCGAGAGGGACAGAGAGGGGAAGGTCAGAAGAGATCAGAGCATCAAGAGTGCGCCCTGCAGAGTGAGTAGGCCCAGACGGGAGAATAGAGATTGAGAGAGAGTCGCAGAGGTCACGAAAGAGTCCACTGGGGGGACAGGAGGCATCAAGGTGGATGTTGAAGTCACCAAGAAAGAGGAGTTGAGTGGTTGAGGACAGGAGTGAGGAGGAGAGGTCAGCCCACTCAGAGAGGAAGGAGGAAATTTGACCAGGTGGCCGATAGATAGTAGCCACGGTAAGGGAATGGCTAGGAGAGAGAGAGAGTCTGCAGACAAGACATTCAAAAGAGGAGTAGGTCTGCGTAGGAGTGAAAGTGGCAGGAATCCACTCAGGGAAGATAAGGGCAACACCCCCACCTGCGCGGTTGGGCCTGGGCACGGAGAAGATCTTGTAACCGTCAGGTAGGAGTGTGTCAAAGCGGGTGACAGAGCTGGCTGTGAACCATGTCTCAGTGAGACCGAGGACGTCAAGGTCCAGTTCCTCAAGAAGGCGACAGATATCAGAGGAATGCTTGATGGCAGAGCGAGAGTTAAGAGTGGCAATGTGGAGAAGGTTGCCATCCTTGAAGAACATCCGGGGAGGGGTACAGATCAGAGGTACGCCCTGCGGAGGTGTAGCAGAAGGAGGTGAAGAAGGAGCACGAGAGGGGGCAGGGAGGGAGGGTAGAGGCAAGGTAGCCGAGGACAGAGGAGGGGGGACAGCAGGAGAGGAGAGGAAGTTGATGAGGCGAGGGAAGCGTCTATCAAAGAGGTGAAGGTTGGCCTGAGGACCTTGGACCAAGACGGTCCCATTAGCGTAGACATTAATGATGGCCTTAGAGGAGCGGAAGGGGGCCAAGAGGACATCCCAATGGGTGCCACCATTAATGGGAGCAGAGGAAAAAGGAGAGAGCACAGAGACCATATGAAGGGTCCATAGGTCAGGTGAAGGCACGAAAAAGAGGATGTCAGTGAGAGTTTCCTTAGAGCAGGCACTAGTGTAGGTGTCAGCGATAGGGAGGCCTGGGTTGGAGACCAGGATGTCCTTTTTAAACTTTTTCCTACCAGATTTAGTGAGGAGAGCAGGATAGTCAATGGAGAAGCAGTTAGAGAAGATAGGCGAGACAGAGAGCACCATGGAGTAGGAGGGAGTGGGGGGGGGAGACAGACGATGCGAGCGCCCGCAGACAAGGAATAGAGCGGCAAGCACAGGTTGCGCAACAACAGTAATGCGTATTAGGTACACAGAGGAGAGCCCACCTAAGTTTGAGAATCCTGCGAGGGGAGAAAAAAAAAACCTAGTTTACCACAACTGTTGAACACAGTGAGGTGAAGATACCAATGCGAATGTAATGACCCAGTGTAGGTGGGGTGGGGTGGGCCGGGAGAAGGTGGAGATAGCAAGTGATGCTGGCACCTGGCGTCCCCTGCAGACACCTGCAGACACACAGGGAGCCGCAGCTGTAGGAGTCGCCCTTGGCCTAGGGGCCGTTAGCCGCAGGGGGCTGCCGGGCAGAGGGCTGCCCAGGAGGGATTGGTTATTAGAAGAGGAAGGGGAGGGGGGGTGTGGGCGGGCAGGGAGGCGGGAGGGAGAGGAGGACCAGGAAGTGGGAGGGGAGGGGAGAGCAGGCACAACAACACACTCAGAGCGCGGATGCAAAAAGCATCAATGGAGAAAAAAAAAAAGAAAACACTCTAATACACCTCATACCAGTCATTATTTATTATAATATGCTATAATACCTCTATAATAAACTATAATACCCTCATACTGGTCATTATGTATTATAATATGCTATAATACCTCTATAATATGCTATAATACCCTCACACGGGTCATTATTTATTATAATATGCTATAATACCTCTATAATATGCTATAATACCCTCATACTGGTAATTATTTATTATAATATGCTATAATAGCCTCATACAGGTCATTATTTATTGTGATTATTTATTATAATATTCTATAATACCTCTATAATATGCTATAATACCCTCATATTGGTCATTATTTATTATAATATGCTATAATACCCTCATACACCTCATACCGGTCATTATTTCTTATAATATGCTATAATACCTCTATAATATACTATAATAGCCTCATACGGGTCATTATTTATTGTCATTATTTATTATAATATGCTATAATACCTCTATAATATGCTATAATACCCTCATACTGGTCATTATTTATTATAATATGCTATAATACCCTCATACACCTCATACCGGTCATTATTTCTTATAATATGCTATAATACCTCTATAATATACTATAATAGCCTCATACGGGTCATTATTTATTGTCATTATTTATTATAATATGCTATAATACCTCTATAATATGCTATAATACCCTCATACTGGTCATTATTTATTATAATATGCTATAATACCTCTATAATATGCTATAATACCCTCATTATTTATTATAATATGATATAATACCCTCACACGGGTCATTATTTATTATAAAATGCTATAATACCCTCATACACCTCATACGGGTCATTATTTATTATAATATGCTATAATAGCCTCATATGGGTCATTATTTATTATAATATGCTATAATAATAATTTATTATAATATGCTATAATACCCTCATACCGGTCATTATTTATTATAATATGCTATAATAATAATTTATTATAATATGCTATAATACCCTCATACTGGTCATTATTTATTATAATATGCTATAATACCCTCATACACCTCATACCGGTCATTATTTCTTATAATATGCTATAATACCTCTATAATATACTATAATAGCCTCATACGGGTCATTATTTATTGTCATTATTTATTATAATATGCTATAATACCTCTATAATATGCTATAATACCCTCATACTGGTCATTATTTATTATAATATGCTATAATACCTCTATAATATGCTATAATACCCTCATTATTTATTATAATATGATATAATACCCTCACACGGGTCATTATTTATTATAAAATGCTATAATACCCTCATACACCTCATACGGGTCATTATTTATTATAATATGCTATAATAGCCTCATATGGGTCATTATTTATTATAATATGCTATAATAATAATTTATTATAATATGCTATAATACCCTCATACCGGTCATTATTTATTATAATATGCTATAATAATAATTTATTATAATATGCTATAATACCCTCATACCGGTCATTATTTATTACAATATGCTATAATAATTATTTATTATAATATGCTATAATGCCCTCATACTGGTCATTATTATAATACCCTCATACGGGTTATGCTATAATAATTATTTATTATAATATGCTATAATAGCCTCATACGGGTCATTATTTATTATAATATGCTATAATAGCCTCATACGGGTCATTATTTATTATAATATGCTATAATAGCCTCATACCAGTCATTATTTATTATAATATGCTATAATACCTCTATAATATGCTATAATAGCCTCATACGGGTCATTATTTATTGTCATTATTTATTATAATATGCTATAATACCCTCATACGGGTCATTATTTATTATAATATGCTATAATAATTATTTATTATAATATGCTATAATACCCTCAAACGGGTCATATGCTATAATAGCCTCATACGGGTCATTATTTATTATAATATGATATAATAGCCTCTTGTCAGCTGAGCGTGTGGGGGTTGATGCCCACATGGCAAGCCTAACTATGGGTGCTGTCAATTTAGAGCAACATTTTCTTTACCTTTGGGCCAAATAAGATGTCCACCTTTCTAATGTTAGTCGGTGTCTGACCGCAGTGCTCCGTGTTCCTGCCATAGGACCATGCAGGATGTGTGCAATCAGAAGAAAGCCCAGGGGGTGCGGGCACCCACTGGCTCCCAGGGTGCCCTGCGGCACATGATGGCACCGAGCTTGTGATCAGGCGCACGTGTGGCCATGCTCACCAGAGAGGAAGCTTAAGATCTGTGACAGCCGCCATTCCCATGTGCCATGAAACTGGACTTTAAGAACACCGGAGGGTAGGGAAGGGAAGCAGCAGAGGGGAACTGCACCTGCATAAGCAGAAGAGAGAGTGTGGCAAAGGCAACGAAGGGCAGAGGTCATGCAGGAGCATCCCCAGACGCCCACGACTGCCTGACCCTGTCTTGGAAGCGTGGCCATACTATGGACAGGCATCTTGCCATCCACAGCAGAGAGCTCCTGGACCAACAGCAGGTTGGGTTTGGCCCTGTTAAGGCATGCTAGCTGCCCAGACTTCTCTCCCTGCAGCCTGGGTTCCACTACCCTCATCCGCACTGGACCTGCCCTACCTGCTGAGTGAGTTTCATCACGCACTCATCACTCTTGGACTTCTGCTGCTTCAGTCCCAGTGTATCATATCACTCCACCCACGTGCACCCTGCCCCAAGCCCCACCCACAGCCCTGTGTAAATGAATCCTAAAGTCTTCATTTGTATTTCGGCCACCGAAGGCCTCGCTGAAATGATAACTTTGCCCCGTCTAAAGTGCGCTCTTCTATGTTGGATACTAATAGCCCTGCTTTGCTTTGCAGCCACCCATGGATGCCCATGGACACTGGTACCGACTGATAACTCCACTCTGTGGCCTGCCAGCCATTCATGGATATCCATGGACACTGGTACCGACTGATAACTCCACTCTGTGGCCTGCCAGCCATTCATGGATACCCATGGGCACTGGTACCGACTGATAACTCCACTCTGTGGCCTGCCAGCCATTCATGGATACCCATGGGCACAGGTACCGACTGATAACTCCACTCTGTGGCCTGCCAGCCATTCATGGATACCCATGGGCACTGGTACCGACTGATAACTCCACTCTGTGGCCTGCCAGCCATTCATGGATACCCATGGGCACTGGTACCGACTGATAACTCCACTCTGTGGCCTGCCAGCCATTCATGGATACCCATGGGCACTGGTACCGACCGATAATGCAGCCATTCACCCAGCCATTCACCAAGCCATTCACCCCCCCACCACACACACACACACAAACACCTCTGCCTCACCCCTCATACTCCTCCTCCCACTATGCATCCCTCACTCCCATTACTGTTACTACTCACACTCTGCTTGCCTCTCTCCCAGACCCCCCTCCTAAACTCTTCCACTCCTTCTCTCGATCCTTATAGCCTTTCCCTGCCTTCCACCTCACGATCAAAAGGCCTCCCAGGTGACTTGTCTACCCCAATCTCATCCATCTCCCAATACTTCTTCCTTCCTCCCACACTCAAGCACTACCATTCCACTTGCCCTTGGAACGTAAAATGTATCTACAAAAAGCCTCCTTCGTCACAGATTACTTTGAGTCTCAGAGCCCCCCAGCCCATGTGGCCATGGGCATCACTGCGATATGGATCAACAATCATGACACCGACCACTGCTGCCCCACACATTGCCCTTTCTGCCCTGCACATTGCCCCTGCTGCCCCACACATTGGCCCTGCTGCCCCACACATTGCCCCTGCTGCCCCACACATTGCCCCTGTGGCCCCACACATTGCCCCTGCGGCCCCACACATTGCCCCTGCGGCCCCGCACATTGCCCCTGCAGCCCCGCACATTGCCCCTGCGGCCCCACACATTGCCCCTGCTGCCCCACACATTGCCCCTGCGGCCCCACACATTGCCCCTGCGGCCCGCACATTGGCCCTGCTGCCCCACACATTGCCCCTGTGGCCCCACACATTGGCCCTGCTGCCCCACACATTGCCCCTGTGGCCCCACACATTGCCCCTGCGGCCCCGCACATTGCCCCTGCGGCCCCACACATTGGCCCTGCTGCCCCACACATTGCCCCTGCTGCCCCACACATTGCCCCTGCGGCCCCGCACATTGCCCCTGCGGCCCCACACATTGCCTCTGCTGGCCCATACATTGCTCCTGCTACCCCGCACATCACCCCTGCGGCCCCGCAAATTACCCCTGTGGCCCTGCACATCGCCCCTGCTGCCTAACACATTGCCCATGCGGTCCCACACATTGCCCGGCTGGCCCAGACATTGCCCCTGCTAGCCCACACATTGCGTCTGCTGGGCCAGACATTGGCTCTGCGGCCCCACACATTGCCCCTGTGGCTCCACACATTACCCCTGCTGCCCCGCACATTGCCTCTGAGGCCCGGCACTTTGCCCCTGTGGCCCAACACATTGCCCTTCCCCCGTCCCACAATCTTCCTGCTACTCCAGAAGAGGGGGTAAGTTTAGCCTTATGATAAACAAGGCTCATTCCTCTGCCCCCTTACATTTTCTACCACTCTCCTTTGAGTTCACTGCTACCCAATTCCTCCCACCTATCCCTCTCACCTTCCCCCTGATTGATCAGCCCCGGGGCCCTCTCAACCCCTTCTTCTCTTAGCTGGACCTCCTCAACACCATACGACCTGAAGTACCAGTAGTGCTCCTAGGTGCTTTCACGCACCCCAAATCGCCCGAATTCATGCACTTCAACTTGGCTCCATCCTCTATGTCCACTCCCTTAAAAAGGTACCAGACCCCTCCCAGGGGAACCCCTTACCTTGTCTCCACGTCCTCCTGCGTTTCACATATAAGCTCTCGATTGATCCCTCCCCTTGTGACCACTGTATCCTCCATTTCAGGGTTGCACCCCCTTTCCCCTGCTCTTCCTCTCTTCCATCTCCAAATGAAGATTCCAAACTTACGCCATGCCCCCCCCCCCACCTTGGCTAAGTCGTGTCCTCGTTTCACTCTTCCTTTCCATTTTGGACAGGCCATCTCAGACTTCAAGATATCTCTCTGCCCCCACTTAGATAACCACTACCCCCCTTGTACTTTCAGTCCTTTCACCCCTAGCCGCCAACCTTGGATGGCTTCTGAGACCCTCCTCCTCAAAACAGATTTACAACCTCACCTGTGTTAGTGGAGCAAAGACCTTATCGCCCCCCCCTTCTGCTGACCTAAAATAATGAGCTTCTCGCCTTCATCATGGCCCAACTCTGCCACATCACCCCTTTTCACCAATCACATTACTGCTCTTGACTCTCACCCTCACAAACACTCCTCCACACTGCAAGCCATTCTGCCTCCTCTTCACCCTTGTATGATCCCTTCTTTGCAATACGCTAGTGAATTTGACCACTACATCCGATATCAGATTGCAAAAATGTATAGCACCCTCATCACCCAACTCGCCCTTCCTCACACCTTCCACCCCAATTCTTTCTCCCTCACAACCATGTCCATCACCTCGCATCTGGCACCCATCCTGATGTCAGCCAATCTGTTGTTCCGCCCCCACTTTGATCCATTTGCCCCTAAGGCAGTCAAATGAACTTTCACCTCTGACCTCCTCCAACCTCTCCTCTCTCTTCAACATCTCTCCTCCCCTTGTGATATTCAGTCCCGATTTAGGATATCAACTGTCCTGTCAATCCTAAAGAAGTCCGCATTTGATCCATCCTGAACTATCGGCCAGCATAACTTCTCCAAGTCCTCATCTGATCCATCCTGAACTATTGGCCGGCATAATTTCTCCAAGTCCTCATCTGATCCATTCTGAACTATCGGTCGACATAACTTCTCCAAGTCCTCACCTGATCCATTCTGAACTATCGGCCGGCATAACTGCTCCAAGTCCTCATCTGATCCATCCTGAACTATCAGCCGGCATAACTGCTCCAAGTCCTCACCTGATCCATTCTGAACTATCGGCCGGCATAACTTCTCCAAGTCCTCACCTGATCCAATCTGAACTATGGGCCGGCATAACTTCTCCAAGTCCTCATCTGATCCATTCTGAACTATCAGCCGGCATAACGTCTCCGTCATTATTCTAAAATCCTTGACCTGCTCGTCTCAAGAGGTTCACAACCTAACTGCTCACTAATGGCCTTCGCCAACAATTCCAATGTGGATTTTGCTACTGTCATTTTTGATAATTAGCACTCAACCACATCTCCAACTTTGTGACCTCTGCTGATCATTGTAAATTGTCCTCTTTCTACATCCTACCGGACCTCTCAGCCGCCTTTGATACGGAGGACCCGTCTCTTCTTCCAACCCTCACCGATCTTGGAATCCAGGACACCTCTCTCGGCTGGATAGCTTCCTATTTTTCCCATTGGTTTTCTCCATCTCACAAAACACAGGCACCTTTGGCACAACCTCCCTCCCCATTGCCACCCCCAAAGGTTCTGTCCCAGGCCCCTTCACACTCTGCATACCCGTCTTGCTCAGCTGATGCCTTTCTTTAACTTTTCCTATCGCCCATTTGAGGACAACCTGCACATCTTCTCTTTCCTTGCTCCTGATCTCTCTGCATGCATTTCTGCTAGCCTCTCAACCAACCACCAGTGCATGGCACTTTGCGGTTTAATATTTAACCCTTGCATGATCAAAGTAATTCAGCTTCTGGCCTCCAATGCCCCTCCCATTCTTTTTCCCATCCAATTCCACTTGGCTTACTCTACACCTTGCCCAATATGGCCACCATTGGGGTCTACCTTGATAGTGATCTCCACCTAGACAACTGTGTTGCTCCAACCTTTTCTGCGGCAAGTATTAGCTTGCTTAATAGCAGCAAAATCTGTCGCCTCCCCCCTTACAACGGTACTAAATCCTGAGTTCTCACTCGTCTCGACTACGGTTCTACCCTCCTCCTAGACCTTCCCCCTTCTGATTGACTCAACTTTGCCACCCGTACCCTATGCAGTCTTTCCTGTTCTCCCACCGCCAAACAGCACCTGGTTGGTTCTCCATGAAAAACTGTCCACTCTTCGACTTCCTACTGCATTGTTTTCAGATCCATGCATGAGCTTGCAAGCAATTACTTATCTGATCTGATTACCTATCCTCTTGCAACCTCCACTTTAGCTCACTATCTGTGCGTTCTCCAACAATCCTGTGCTTCCTCTTGCTTTTGCCGCTTCCATGCCCCACACTCCTGGAAATCCCCTATTGGCTGCTCCTTTAAAGCTCCACCTCCTCAACCAAGGAGGACCCTCTGGTTCCACACACATTACTCTCCCTCCCCATCTAATATGTTGCTAACTTCATTGCATGCACTACCCTGCACACACTCAGTCCCCTTGGAATCCTGTCTGTCATGAGTCTAGTCCTGTCCCTGATTTCTGTACTATATACTCCCCACTATCCACCTGTCATTTGGCCTGCTGCCTTTCCACCCAATGTACAGCACTTCAATCAGGATTGTCCTGATGAATGCTCTTTAGCATGTAAGTGGGTCTGAGTGAAACACATTGTTCTCTTAATAACTATAGCGCCTCTGCCCAGGTCATTGAAGCCCACATGTACTGCATGGCAACCTTTGTGATTCAGTCAATCTGGCTATTAACCAGTCAAAATCAAGCAAGACTTTAGTATGTGCTAGTTCTTAACACATTCGTGTTAGTGCCTCTGACAATCGCAGTTTAATAACATGCTCTTACTTCGAGTTTTCAATAGACTGTTTATACCCCTACATGTAATGGGCTGTGATCGCGGTCGGTGTTCACGTGATATCACTTTCTGCGATCTTATTGAGATGCACGTGGTCTGGTGAGATCACTCCATCCAATGGTTTAGAAGACATTCTGCCAATGTTCCCACTGTCGCTGGATAATGTTCGCATGAACGCCTATTTATGAAAACAAATTCTTATTTTGTTTGCAATTGGTGTCATTTGAGACTCAGTCACATAATAGTTGAGGGAACACGGCCATAACATTTCGACAGGCATTTTAAGATCTTAGTTGGCTTTATTGATTATTGGTATGGAATACAACATTTCTAGAATGAGTACTATGCAATCTATTGATTATTCAGTTTTTATAAACCTCGCTTTGATCAGACATTATTGGCTGTACAGTGTGTCAATTACATTAGGTGTTTGTCTGAGAAACTTTAAGGACAAGAAATCCTTTATCATGCTAAAATCATAAAACCTTCCTTAATAAAACAGATAGAAATTGACTATTGCTGGAATTGGCCCTAAAGATATAAATATTTCATTCCCTCAGGTGCGGAACCAGAAGGAAGCCTTGTCCAGCCTGGCGATGAGATCCTGCAAGTGCACACGCATTCCATGCCTGGCCTCACCCGATTTGAAGCTTGGAATATCATCAAATCCCTCCCAGATGGACCGGTCAGGGCGATTATTAAGAGAAAAGGCCAAACGCCTTCCAAAGACAGCCCGGCGGAGGCGTGAGGAAACGGCCTAAAAGACATCCCAGGGGCTGCTTCTTGGCAGTGCTGTTTTCAAAATCATTCTCCACCTGGTCTGGCGAGAGCTCCACAGACAATTGTCCCTTTCTATATTCCACGGAGGATGCCGGAGCAAACCGGAACACGTCCCGACTGCCGAATGCGCCGTTATGCTGGAAATGAGTAATCCAGTATTCATTACCAGCTGTTAGAGACGCAAGATTTGTAAAAAAAAGATATATTTTAAGTAATATAATGGTGTAATAAAATGTTTGCCAATGGCATTTAATTTATGCAAATATCTTTTATCTCTGGGCTTCCTCCTGCTAAAGCTGCCCATTTTATTGACGGCCGGGGTCCAGTAACTTAAATCTTTCTGAAATCCATCTGTATATCTGCTATAAAGAGAATTGTTTTATTCCAAAGTATATTTCCTGTTGCAGGAGAGAAATATGTTAGGATCGCATTTGGTGTCTCTTCTTTTCTCGCGCTGTTTTTTAAAATGTTAGAAAGAGTCTGGAAGAACTATCTGCCTCGACTAAACCTATTCAATAATCAAGGATGCCTGGAAAATGTTGTAAATAAACTATTTTTAATGTTGGTATTGTGTTCCCTTTGATAACATTACTTTAACAATTCTAATTTCTTTTATTCAGAGCTAAAGACAAATGACTAAGGAGTGGACGTATTAGGTTTAAATGCCAGATAGGAGTAGTGCTGATCTTAGCCAAGAAGAAGTGGATTTATCCAAAGAAAGGCCAGGCACATAGGAAGCAAGGTCTGTTTCCTCATATGTGGAGTGGAAACAATGATCTGACATGCATGCACAAGAATCCATGTCCATGTTAATGCATGCATCCTGGCAGTAACACACACCTGCTGATTGCATTTACTTTTAATGGCAGCTCCTAAATTCTACTTCAGTGTGGGTTGCCTCTCCGCTTACTTACGGGCTGTGGGTGTCTGCAAGCTGCGGCTCGCCAAAGGTTGACCACAACACCCACGATCCCTCACCACTGACTAGGCTAGCCCAGAGTTAATGGGAGTTGTAGTAGAAAACATCTCGAGAGCCAAAGGTGGCAATCCCCTATACCCTCTCTCGGTCCATTCTAAGGTCTAACCACTCATGATGTAGATAGATCAGCAACGAGCTGTGCTCGTGCAGCACATCTCTGGGTATCGGGCCTTCCTCGCGGGAGCGGTGAATCCAGTAGGCTTTTCTGGGTAGGGCAGAGGTCGGAAATACCGGCTTTCAGAGACTGCACCTGGTTTTCACGGGTATTGCAGAACTGCACACGATCCGCCAGAGTAGATCCGAGGCCGTGGACCTGAGCATTTCCATGCAGAAACGATCCATGCCACGATCGCGACATGGAATTAGTCGCCGTCATAATTTTCCAGACGCAGCCGTTTGCTCATGAAACCTATCTGACTGCTAAGATCGGAAAGAGCTTTTTGATGAGGAAAGGGATTTTGGAGGGGGGGGGGGGAAGAGGGGGTGCCACCACATTTTTAAACTGAGAAATGTAATGCAATGTAGTGTAATTTTACATTTGTACCTTGCCTCAAAGCGCTCTAGGTGAACGCCCTTGGGGGACCAAAGTGCACGTTATGGGAAATTCGTCAGAGAAATATAGAATGCAAGTGTGCATTTTAGCCAATACGAAGCTAGGTATGGGTGGCAAGTCCCTGCTAGCGACCCATGTTGAGCTGGCATGTGGATGGGTGCTATGCGGAAGTCGGGAGAGTATGCGAGTGCAGGAGACTCATTATGTGTCCAGCTAGACTGAATTACTGTCGTGGGACGTTGCTGCTTTCTTATGAAAGTGATGTTGTGCGTTGGGTCTTGAAATCGTGCATTATAGCAGATGCGTGCGGGTGGATGGCCTTGGCCATACACATGGAATACAATACGGACCCGAGTGTCCTGCCTGGTTTCTTGGTTTCATAGATATGGCGTTGATCCTGTCCAGTGGTTTGCTGGAGTTTATTTTCTCTGTCGCTCAGTACATTTCATGAGGGGTTCATTGTTGCCAATAATTAATCTTAAAACTATAATAAACGTATTCTGCCTACAGATAGACTTCTTTAAATCATGTGTTTAAATAACCTGAAAAAGGACCATGGGTCACTCACTTGCAAACCCACTTGTTAGCAGAGCTGGAGCTCTCTCCCACATTTAAAACATGGGCAATGCTTAAAGTTGGGGCAATCGTTTTGAGGTTTGTGCTGTGAAGGCATCATGAGGTAAGACACAGACAACAGATTCACTTCTCTAAAATAAAAGGGTTTATTTCTTAAATGTCAGGAAGGAGTAAGGTCTAACTTGACCTATGCTAAGGTGGGATTTTCCCTACCCGAAGGAAACTAAGGAGAGCCTGTGCCATTAAGTTCAACTTAAGTCTGTCTGTGTCCAAAACCTATGCTTGCCCTCACAACTAAACATATACAATGTGTAGGGATGTCAGTGTGAAAAGAAATAGTGCTCAAAATAAAGTTCAGAACTTCTTCCAGCTCCTGGCTCGCATTTCAGCTCCCCTCCCCCAAGTTCAAATGAGTTCCACAAAAAGGCTTCAGAGTTTCTTTCCCCAGGTGGCAAGGGGACCCCAACACAAAGTGTTGCGGTCCCCTTGCCAAAGAAGGCAGCTCTTCTAGTTTCAAAATCACAGTCAGTTCAGTTCTCTTAGCTTTCCAAGGGTATTCCAAATGAAATCTGTAACCTTTCAGGCATTTCAACAGTTCACATAGCTTGTCCCTTTCTTTAATTACTTTAACAATTGTTAGGCACAACAGCTTCAGTATTTTGACTTTCCTTGGTTCACTCCAAGTAGGGGTTACTCGGTCTAGGCGCAGTTGTCAGACCACCCGGGCCACCCCTTACAGGTCACGCAACCGATAACTCTTGGCACGTTGTGATGTCCCCTTGTTCTCATTGGGTTTCATTGCCAACACAGACGATCTCTCTGAAGCTGTGTCATTAGTCCACTTTCAGTTCTATATTTCTCCTTGGCAGTCGCTTGACTCTGCCACAATGTGACTTTCAAACAGTTCTCTTTGTGGTCTTTATTTCTTATCAACACCTTTCACCAGCGCTTTGGTATAAAGCGCTATATAAGATAAATAAATACAAATACAAATACATTATCCAATAGTGCTTATCATTTGCTTCACAAGCTCTCATTACTGGCTTTCATCTGGCTCGTACTTTCACATTGGGCCTCATTACGACCCAGGAGGAGGACCATGGTGCTAATAGCACCATGGTCCATGCCGGTAGCTTACCGACTCCGCCATGGAGAAAGGGGGAATTACCACCCTATTCCAAGGTTGGCGGGGCGGTAATTCCCCCTTCCTCCATGGCCCTTCCCCATTCCCATTTTTGCCCCATAGGGCTCAATGGGAATGGGGAAGGCGCTAAGTACGGTACCGCAAATTGCGGTACCGTACTTAGCACAAAGGTCCCTTTGCGGGTCCCTACTTTAACGGCTGGTGTAGACCAGCCGTTAAGGTCGGGTCCCGCAAAGGGACCTCGTAATCAGGCGCTAATGGGTTAACGGCGCTGCAGCCTTTTACGGCGCCATTAACCCATTAGCGCCAGGGTCGTAATGAGGCCCATTGTCTGTCAACGCTTATTAGTGGTTTTCACTGTGTTCATGAATGCATATCACTTTCTATTTACTCGTGCAGTATTTTTCATATACTTTGCATATCTTTTCCTTAGTTTGGTATTCAATAACTCTTAAAGTACTTTGCAGCTTGTTCAGTATTCAATCATCTACTATTTGGTCTCAAGACCCATTCATTACAAGTTTTCATTCGAACAGCATCTTCCTCTGCCCAAATCCAGCCCCAGGAGCGCCCCGGCATGAGTGTTCCCTCTCTGTCACTCATAGGTCTGCGGCCACTCCCCAGGTGCCTTTGGTTTTTTTCCTCTGGCTTTCTCTCGCTCCCCCTTCACTGGTTAGGCGCTCCGGCGAGCAGCACTCACCTTTTCCAAAACATGCTGCAGTGGTTATGCGACGTGCTGTAGTATTCTGCCTTTGGTTTTTTTCCTCTGGCTTTCTCTCGCTCCCCCTTCACTGGTTAGGCGCTCCGGCGAGCAGCACTCACCTTTTCCAAAACATGCTGCAGTGGTTATGCGACGTGCTGTAGTATTCTGCGTCCCGCAGCTCCAGCAGGGGAGACACAGCTCTGGGATCTGCAGGGCTCTCAACACTCTTGTGGCCCGTTCTGGTTTTGGCGTTCTTCTTGCTGTTCCTCAGTGCTCAGAGTCCTTTTCACCGGCCCCTCTCAAGCCTGCTCCACGTCGGGTTACCACGTCCTCGTTCCCAGGCGGGTTTTCCCTTTCCTCTCGCCTCTCTGTGCTTCTATGCACCTGTAGACTATCAGTTGGCTGCAGGTGCAAGTCGTTTGCATGAGCATAGTTAGCCTCATTAGTGGGACTTGCCTGACCATTGCACTGATGCTTTGCAGTCTTCCTCCTCGTATCAGTATAGCTGGTGTGCACCAATGGAAGTGTGCATTACTCCCAGTTGCCTCTTCCTCATCGCAGTCTTAAAGGAATATGAATATGGGACAGTTTCTGTGTGTGAAAGAGGGGTAGACTGATAACCTACAAAGGTAGGGGGACGGTAGGGTGCATTTTGACAAGGGAAAGGGGGATACCATGCATCACCTGAAAACATCCTCTCCCAAATCCCAAAGTTCTCTCCACCCAGGTGATCCTCCCTCACCTATCCACCCCCAGGGGCAGGATCCAAGAGCGATGGCCTTTCCGTAGCCACCTGAGAGGAAGATCCAGGGGGAGTAAAAGGGAGTTTGCCCTCAGGTTCCGCACAGCGCATATAGGCCTTTCAGTGCAGTGTATATTGCCATGTGATGCCAGAATTTATAAAGGCAAAAAGTCACTATCAGCATGTTCAGCAATTTTGACCTTTTAAGTCCCCTCATATTGAAGGGCTAAACTTTGATGTGTGAAGGTGTGTTTCAGATTTGTATGGGGGTGCAACGCCCGTTGGTGGCTGAAAGTTGTTAGGATCGTAGAATATTATTGGGCAGTTAGGAGCCTGTGCTTTCGGCGTTGACACTTCAAGGCCACCAGATGGACCGGGAAGGCCTTTGCTGCTCTGCTCTGTCCAGGCAGTGACTGGGATTGGTGGGTGCACATACACTAAAGCAACTCGAACTGTGATTGGCCAGGTAGAATGTCCGCTGGTGTTTGGATGAGCAGCTGGTTATGCTGGCCTGGCCGCCCGAGGAGAGGGTCCCATGTGGGAGCTTTCTCATGGAGGACCTGACCCTGTCAGCCATGGCCCCTTGTGAAGCAAGTGCACACCTAGCAATGAGAAAGGTGTTTGATGCCACCACCTGCTTCTGAGTCACTGATGACTAGTGCCCTACCTCACCTAAGAGGCCCAGACAAGATGAAGCGAGGAGAGTTGTGCTTGTGATAATGCTTGAAGGAAAGCCAATTACTGGCGAGTGCCACGATTTGAGTAAATGTGGCAGAGAAAGGAAGGTGGAGGGGCTTCCTGGAAGGTAAGCCTTCTCCTCTGGAAACTTGAGGGTAGGTACAAAGAAGTATCTTTTCAGGGTAATAACAAGATGGCACAATAGGTCCAACCATGGAGGGTGAATCGAAAAGCAGAGACATACCCAAAACACTTGCGGTTGGCCCATAGCCACTAATAACTGCACTATGAGAACCAAACAGAGGTCGGAATAATACATAGCTATTAAGATACCAATAAAGAGAAAAAAAAGTCAACAAACGGAGTAACTCCAAGTGCACGAGAAAACCCAGCTTTATTCCAATGCAGACGGCAGCTGAGAGCGCATACAAGGGACAATGTCAAAATGGCGCTAGGAAGAACATGTTTTTAAATGAAGCAATCGTCATAGTTCACGTCATAGTTAGTATAATCATAAAAACACGTCTCTTCTCTTACTTGATTTGGTTGTAGAGTATAGAACATATAGTTTCCTATAAGTGAAGCTACACTTTTAGTTCTTCTACAATGAATATCTCCTCTCTAGGAGCAGCCATCTACAGATGATACATTTCAATCTTACGCGCTATTGGTTGCCAACCCTCTACATATGTTGATAAGAAGAACATACTTTTATTGGCTGGTTGTTTTCTTGTCTGAACTCGAACACTTTTATGCAGCGCCAGATTAGGAGGGGGGGACGGTGAGGGGGCTGAACCGCTATGATCCAGTTAGAAGAAAGGACTCCCTTCTTGTTCCCAGGCCGGAGGTCTTACCTTCCCATTCGTTCCTGGCCTTGGCAAGTCGTCTCGGTGTCTAGATGTGCTGATGCAGTGGCAGGTGTGCCATCTAATTAGGCCTGGAATAAATGCCCATTGTTCGGATCACATGTTAGAGCTCAATTCCATCAATTTATTCAATTTTCTGTTATCCTCACATGTGTGTGCTTTCCTTCGGGAACCACTTGGGGTGCTGTATGATGGGATCAGTTGGCACAGTAGCTATTTGCACTTGCCATTTAAGGATATCTCTATTTCCCCCACTGTTACCAACGGAACTAATTTACTTTAATAATTGTCTGCTGCGTGCCCTGGGAAATGCTGTCTGGTGTGGTTTGAGCTTGCTAAACTGAACTCCCCTCGGTGCACTGACTGGCCGTAGTGTTTGAGGCCCGTCTGAGCATTGTGAGGCCTGGAATCTTGTTTTAAGCCATTTTATGTCAGACTGCAGTATTTCAGAATTGAAGCCCTGCAGAGTTTGGTCTGAGTAATGGCGATACTTCTCTTCATTCTCCGCCATGTTGTGTTCTTCGTGCCTACATCTGAGTGTTCTTAGTGTCTACTGCGTGTCGCAATTTAATTATTCCCAGCCTGTGTATGCAGCAGCTTCCTACTTATTTGAATGCAACAACCTATTCTACTCTAAACAGCAGCTGCGTGTCCCTTAGTGTTTTACTGTTTGTAGACACGTTCTCAGCTTGTATCTTCATGCCCACTCTGGGACGGGGGGGGGGCGGCGGGGGGGGAGAATTCGGCCAGACCTGCAAACATCCTCTCGATTATTACATACCTGTTCTAAAAGAATGAAGCTTGTGGTAGGAAAAATGATTCCGTATCCACTTGGACCTTGAAAGAGGAGTGTTGAAAAGACATTTGGTGTACCCAATGCGCTTCAGGTTGAGCACAATATGGAAAAATTGGCAAGATCACAAAAGGCGTCATCTGTGTGTCCTAAGGACATGGGTGGGGGGGGGGTAATGAGGGGAAAGGGTGACAGCTCAATAGTGGCAACCCCTTGATCATTTTTAAGTGTCGAAGCAGTATGCAGGATACCCAGGAATTTCACCAATTACTTGGTTGAAAGTTCTGTGCTTTTAGACAAGCGCACGAGAATATCTACCTGCCACAATGTATTTTATATAGTGCTTGTTTATTAACATTGCACAAAGTGGTGGCATGGTCCAAATTGGTTTTGAGACATCCTAACACTGCCTCCTGATGGTGGAGTAGCTCTCGGAGGCAGAAGGTGTAATGCGCTTTCTGTGCCCTGTGATGAGGTCATCACTCCTTCCCCGTACAGTAGCCTTTCCTCATCTGGCCAGGGGATGGCAGCCGCTAACTGATCCGGGCTGTGGGAGGAGCTATGCAAGGCAGGATCACATCAGAGGAGACGGCCCTCAGAGGGATGGACATGCATAATCAGATGAGACATGGTATCCCCACTTTCCTTTCAGGATTGCCCCCTCGATTTACCGTGCTTTATGCTTATGGAATATTGTGACAAAGACTCTCAACCTCCTGTAAAAGCTGCTGACAGACCTCACAAACGCTTCCCACCTTGTGAAATAACGTGTACTGAGACGAAGAAGATGCTGCAATGAGCAAGAGTGTGAGCCAAAATACCCAGTCTAGGGTTCTGAAGAATGTGATTGGTCCAAGCCACTTTCCCGCCTGGAGGCGGGAGTTTAAATCAGCTGCTGTGCGAAAATGGAGAGACCTTCCTTTTCCAAGCATCGGCTTAGAGACGGACGAGACACGGGGTGCAGTGCAGAACAGACGGTGTCCCAACCTGAGAGTGTACCCGAAGGCAGGCGAGAGAAAGAGAGAGAGAGAGCGCTGGCCCAAGCACTCGTGGCAAGTCAGGAAGACCAGGAAGTAGCCGGGAACAAGAGCCAGGCCTGCCGAGCACTACCGGCAAGCAGAGAAACACAGAGGCAAGCTCTGCACCAGCCGCATAGGGAAGCAGTGCCGGTGGACCATGGAACCACCAGCAGAAGAAGAGAGAAGTCACAACGGGAACTGGGAGTTAGGACAGGCTTTGTTCTGATGCGAGGAGTGAGAATGCTCCATGCCGCTGACTGGGGAAAGCCACGGGAGTCCAGCAGATACCCGAGGCGAGTAGCCGAATGTGTAGGATTGCAGTGAGAGTATGAACTCAGAGGGGAGAAGGGAATGCCGAAACTGAGGCAAAGAAACCCTGAAAGAGTGAATTGGTTGCGAAGAGTGGGGAAGAGAGTAATTCTCATTGGAATCAGTGTCATCTTCATCTTCATAGTACTCTGCCATAAAGTAACTTGGGGAACACCCGTGCCCCCTTGAAGTGAATTAGAGAGATTGTAACAAACTCCTGGCCGAAGAGTATAGCAGGTGAAGTGCGGATCTGGACCTGCACCCGTAAAGAATTGCATAAGAGAACCTGGCAGGGGAGTATACCAGGTGCTGTGCGAGACTGGGACTGAATCCACGTTGTGTTATATTGAAAGAAAAATCCTAAGGAAGACTCATGCCCTTAAGGTTTTTAAATTGTATTGAATGTGGAAAAAAGCCTGGGGAGGGGAGTCATTTCTCCTAGAGTGAATTGCAACTCAAGACAAGGGAGATATCCTCTTGGGCTATAAGGAACCTGGTTGTTCTTTGAAGTTTTGTGTTGGTGGTGAGAATCCTTGGGAAGGAAGTCATTCCCTTCGAAACTGGGAACATTATCCATTTGGAACTTTTTGTTGGAGTTTTACCTTTTGTTGCACTTGAACATTTGGCACTTTCTAAGCCGAAGACAATTCCCTTAACTAGGGGTGTCGCTAGGTCTGGAAAAGATTGGGGCTACACTAATGTCCACACTCTCAGGACTTGGGGCTAGCTAGCCTTTTGGTTGTAGCCCCTGAGCTTGTATCCGGGGCTACAACCAAAAGAACCGGGGCTATAGCCCCCTCAGCAACGCCTCTGCCCTTAACACTTCAGAGTTAGTTTTAGAATTTGAGGGCTAGGATAGGATTTTGGACAAAGAAAATTTTCGCTTTGCACATCTTGGCACTTGACGGACCCTTAGTTATGGTTGAGATAGGGAAATACTTCTTAGATTAAGGACAGTGAGGCATTTTCCAACCCATTCATCATTTCAATATAAGTCCAAAAGAACCACCATGAATCCTCTGTGTCCGCCTCTCATTCCTGGATCCTCACAGCCCTCAGTGTGACCTTTCTATTCCCGCTTGAGAAACCCAAGACCATAAGAAAGCCATCCCTGCGAGTGAAGCCCACACACATTCCAGGTAAGTGAACCCCACAAAACAGCTTCAGTCGATAGATCTGAAACTCGGGGCCATAGAGAAACATATATTGATGCACGGTAAACACCAGGTCTCCCATCTCTCTCCTTTTCTACACAGGAGACCTGTTGGAAAGTGGGTTTCTCTTGTTGTCTCTGCATAGAATATTCAAAAAGTTGAATGTTGTGTTTAGCTCCAACACGCGTGAAAATGTGAGTGTGGAGGAGCTGTTTTGAGAGAGTTGGGAATTAGGTGTTACAAAAATGCAAGATTGGGGCTCTTTCCATTTAGTGATGGACATTACATTGTGAATTTATTATGTTACTGTTTTCTTGTGAAGTGCATTTATATTAACAATTGGCTTCTCTGCGCTAGACTGCTCCAGCCTGCACCAATGAGAGTTAAATCTTCACGAGGTGAGTTTACGACATGGAGATGATCTTCTGTGTTTCTAACAAAAGTGGGGAGCACATTCCAAATGGAGGGTGCCATTGAGGAAGAGGCTCCAATGCCAGTTCTGTTTCAGGGGCGATTATCAGGCAATGTGGGGAAGCATCACCTGATCATTTCTAGTTGGAAGAACACAGTCTTGACAACCTTGGGATCTGTGGACTGGTGAAAAATCACCATCCAGGATCACAACAAAGTGTTTCACTTAGAGGAACTGCGATGAGCTTTTGTCTATGTTAGGGGGGAACAGAACAAGAGGCGATCTAAGGCTAGACAGCCAACCACCATCTCTGGTTACGTGCACTCTTGATATATACAAGATTCAAAAACAGGCTTCTAGCAAGGTGTCTCCAAGTACGTTCCATCGAGCAAAGGTGGCCTTATCGGCCTATCAAAGACATGTTGCATTGATTGCATATGTAAAGCAGCTATGCAGGCTGTGACATCAATTTTCTGCAAGCACTAGTGTATGGATGTAAACTGAAGAGACAATAATCAGTTTGGTTAGACAGTCTGTCACAGTCGATTTGACTGCATTAGGATTTGGTCCAACTTTCTTTCAGGTTTCAGTGTGAAGTCAAATTCGAAATTAATGCATACTACAGAGTGAATAAAACCCTCTAGGGAAATAAGCCAGGTGATAGCTTGCAAGGATAACACGGTTTTAATTGTACAGAATACAAAATATCAGCAAAGGACTCTGCTACTCGACAATGTTCTGGTTCATCTTAGTACAAGCAGAGGCTTTAAAAGGCTGTGTAGCGTCATCACATACAGTAAACACTGGTGCCACTGATTGGCCAGACCATATAAATGGGACCAGTTCAAAGGGGATGTCAGGCTACAATTGGTTGGTTTCTCCACCGTCTATCAGGCTCCATGTGGGTCAGCTGGGCTCATCTTGTTGTCTGGTAAAGGTCATGTTGCTCATAAAATACAGCGTTACATTTAAACTAGTACACTTGGCCTACTACTACGTTATTATGGCATGCACCTGGGCGGCTTGGGGATCGGTGCCAGGGGCGAAGGGAGGATGAAATACAGTCACACTGACACAGTCTGGGCTTCGTTAATACCGCTCCTCTAGCACCAGCCACCCTGGGTTTTGATCTATAATGTATCACTCCCTGTACCTTGCGTTACAAAGGATGTATTTTATGCTGCGGGTGAAACAGCTGCGTGTGCTCAGATCTTTTATGGACACTTGATTTGTGCTGGGACAGGGGTGTCACTTGCTTATCATTGAATGCAGGGGTGTGGGGGTTGGGTCAGTGGTGTGGGGTTGGCTTTGGGCTGGCTGTGTGGGGGTTAGAGGCCTGCTGACAGCTTGTGGTGATGAATGGACATTGCGCGCAGTCAGGTGTTGTCTCACGCTCTTGCAGGGGGAAGTGGACATCCGTGAGAACTGGCGCGCAGATTCATTCGGCCTTAATGATGTTGGGCCTAGTGAAATCTTTCCATGGAGCTCAGCTGGTGCAGTGCAGTCATGCAAGCCTGTGCTTTCGTCTACAAAATGGCATTTATTTGTATGTGTCTACTAGTGCCATGCATCTGCTAGTTGCGCTATATTACTTTTGCACAAGTTTCATAGTTCAGTTCTCACCCCCTTATACACTACACTATCTCATAGGGGATTCGCCTCACGTGAAAGCGCTTAGGGGGGGTGGGATAAACTCATTTTCATCCCAACATCCCCCCTTTCGTTACTTCTACAGTAACAAATTCTCCTCCCCCATATTTAGGCTCATCGGCCCTCTTCACTGCTTCCCCTCATGCGGGTGTTCCTTTCATTGGCATCCAAACCCTACACATGTCTTACACTTTCCCCCGCTTGCGCATATTGCTCAGGTGCACATGTCTTGTAAATGCACCCCCCTTCTCCAGTCAAGTCTACCCACACTTACTTGTAATTTTTGGGGTCAGGGAGGGGAATAATTGTTGTGTGGTATAGGTTATCTACTATGTCTCCAACAGGGAGTGGAACCATGGGGTGTACAGGGTGGTCAGTTTGTACTTCTATTTCCTTTGTATCATGAGGTACTTTAGTATTACCAATAGAAACCATAATCATTGTGCTATTAGGCGCTGCTTTGGCACAGCACCGGAGGCCCAACTGGCACGTGCAGAATATCACCAAGATAAATACAATGATGGGCACCAGCATTTACACCACTGCTCCAAGTCATGATAGGGCCCAGCTGAAGGGCATAGTGAGCCAATTTTCTTCTTGAGCGCCAGCTTATTTTTTTCATCTTCACCCCTAGTTCGTGTACTGCTGCAATGACGTGTGACAATGTCCCATTTTCAGCATCTTCGGAAGGTACGAATGTGCAACATAAACTCCCGATCTTTTTGCAAACACCTCCTTCTATGGCTGTCAGGAGATCCAACACATACTGGTTCTGCATTGTCATTAGTCTAAGGGCTCTTAGCTCTACTATTATGACGTAGAACCCTTGTTTGGTGTCGTTTGCCAGCTGGATCACCTCCCATCTTACGATCTGGAGTCATTTTGCATTGGCTCGCGTCTGGATGCTGGGTATTAGGGATGCACAAATAGAGCTTGTACTCATCAGGTATTTGCTCAAGCAGTTCGGATGAGTCTTTCAATAGCTAATTCGAGGATCTTTTTCTTCTTCACAGCTGGTAATAGGGCTCTTTCTCAGGGAGGATGCAAAAGTCTGGTTTGGCATCATGTGCTACGCTTCAATTTTTGGGGGCACTGTGGGCACTTCATCCGACAGGGGTCCCCCTTTGAGGTGTTCTTCTGGTACTAACAGGGCAAAGTGTAGCATAGCTAGCCAACAATAGACCCTCCAAGAAGGCGGCAGGTGCAAGTACGCTTGCTGGCAGCAGATTCAATAATCGTCCATCAGTGCTGCAGTGCCTTTTCAAAGGTCTGGAATGAGGATTGTTCGGTTACACCGTTCGTTCAACCCAACAGAAACAGTTCCTTCACTGTAAAAACATAGTTAATAATTTTCTTGATGTATTTTTACTGGTTTTTCAATAGCTGCAATCCAAGTTAATTTGGTGATGTGCTCCATCTGTGTTTGTGTGCAAGTCTACTCCATGAGTGCTGTCATTTTTTTCAGGCAACCCTAAATGTCCTTCAGCAGTGCATGCATGTATTGTTTCTTGCCACTCGTTAAAATATCTCGCCCCTTCGATCACCAGATGGAGTTCTTTCAGACGGTTGGGGTTGGTAGAACTCGTTTTGCATTTTTGGGTGTCTGGACTAACAAGCTCTAGGTGGACGTTGGGGGCCTGGAAAGTGCCTTTGATGGAATCGTACAAAAATGTCGACTTGGGAATTGTGAAGGCTGAAAATACTGACTTTTTTTTTAAACACCCCCATTACAACACATATATATGTGGGGGGTAATGGGATATTATAGAAATATGAGGGGTTGTGGGGGGTCTCCCCCCGCATATCTATGCGGTGTAAAGGGGATTTAATTTTTTTAAAAAGTCAGCATTTTTGGCCGTTGCAATAACATGTGGTCGCAGTGATCACATAGATCCCCTTTGATCCTACATAGCGCAGGATGAATTAGGCATTGGGTCTCTATCATGGGTACTTCTTGCGGTACTAAGACCTTGGGTGCCCCAGATGCGTGCGGTATTAAGGAACAGACGTAGCAACTCCCATTGGTAGTTTGCCTTCCCACTGCACTCATGTCGGAATACCAAATGTTTGATTGCTCAGGATGACAAATATCTTCTACATCTAGGCCCGAACCATGGTATGCATCATATTTATGCTGGCACGCTTCTCTTTTCCTTCTGTTATTACGTATTGCGTGCCTTTTTACTATTTTACATCTGCTGCTGGTCACATTTACATTACTGCTTCAATTACACAAATAGTTTTTTACATTTGGCATTAGTATTTGGAACATTTTGCTTGTGCATACAGTTGTGTGGGAGCTGTTACTGTTTGCAGGGGCCATATTATGTTAGTATGTTGATTGGTTCAGTGGGTTTAAATAGTACACTTTCATTCATTCTTTCTTTCATGTCTGGGCTAGAACTCATTGTATGGGAGTAACTTCAGTGGGTGCCATTATCAGATCTTACAACGTCACACACCCCAGCAGGGGAGGACCTCCCAGACAAGGAATTTGGCAGCACACTGGGCATCTGGGTGGGCACATGGACCAGCTACGACCCATCTGGAGAATGGACACACCACCACAATCAAATATCGTGCCCCATGGCATTGTTTCCCCATGTCTGCATAGTGAATGTGCAGCTCACGGAATGGGCCGACGGGGCAGGGTAGAGTTCCTCGCAGCATTCTGAGCGCCATTCCTGTACTAAACACTTGGCATGTGGTACATTGAACAACCACAGTTGAGAGGTTTTCCTGTAAATTGGGGATAAACCAATCTTCTTGAATGTCTGTTGCAATGTGTTGTTTAGAGGGTTATTTATAATGTGCTTAATACCCAGAGGTTTCTAAGCGCGGACCCGGAATTGAACCTGTGTTGCTCTGTGTCGTCTTGCTTCCATGGTGAGCACGTTGCACCTGAGCTATCCTGCCGAGACAATATCTCCATAATATGATAATAACTCCACTGGCATCTGTACTTTTCCTGTACTTTGTTGTCTCCACAAAAGGTCAGTGGGGGATTGCACGCACCCATGTTTGAGCCATATGTCCTGCTCTTCTGGGTGTGCGCTATGCTGCAGCTTGATTATCTGTGTGATAGGGAGAGCTGTGTATGCTTCTGTATCTGTCCTGGCGTTCACTGTTGTTACAAAGTATCCAGCAGATGTGGGCACAGAGAGATAAACTGCAGTTTTTGCTGCTGCATCGGCGTTTGCATTTCCCAGTGAGATTTCCTCTGTATTGTGTGTATGTGCTGCGCATTTAACGTCCGCTACCACAGAGGGTTCTGCGAGGGTGGAAATCAGTGTGTTGAGCAGGGCAGCATGCTGTACTGGTGAGCTATCTGCAATCCGAAACCCTCTTCTTCTCCAATGCGACAGACCGTCATGGTGACATAGGCAGACTCTGAATAGATGGTAACATAGCACACCTTAGATGCCCGCAGGGCTTCAATGAGTGCTACCAGTTTGGCTGCTTGAGCTGAATAATATATGGGCAGTCTCTTCATTACAAGTGTTTCATATTCTCCTTCCTCTAGGTGCACCACTGCTGCTCCAGCATGTCTTTCACCTCTCTCTTGATCAATTGATGCTGAACGGTCAATGAAGAGGATCTCTCCCTCTTCTAGGTGGGCTGTCTTTGGCTTTGGGGATATCTTCACCTTCATAAGATGCACAGTCATACTGTTGCAAATCTTCGGCGGTGCATGGTTGTGTGAGCAACGTGGCTGGGTTTACTGTCTTGCACCTTACAACATGAATGTGGGGACTTGACAATATGATTTCATAAGCTGATGCTCTCTGTGTGGTGAGTGTGGACTTTGAGCGATCCAAAAACAAGAAAAGTGAGTGCTCCACATACAACATTACTGAGCACCCAATGACAATTGTGGAGCTCTTTTACATTGCAATGGCCGCAGCAGCAAAGCTTGTTCGCAGGCGAATTGTCCCTGAATGACAGAGTCGATTGTGCCACTGAACTATGCCAGTGGCTTATGGCCCATTGTGCTCTTCTGCATCAGTACTGCTGTCATGAGGGTGCCATTTGAGTACAAGAAAATCTAAAACTCCTGTATGTAATCTGGGGTGGCAAGGACAGGTGCTATCGATATTACTTCTTTTAAGTCCTTGAAACTTGTCATCATCTCTGGGGTCCACGCTATTTTGTTGCTCTCTTTTTATGCTTCCTTGAGGCCCTGTAGGAGTGACCTTGTGTATGCTGCATTATCTAGAATCCATGCCGTGCGATAAGTACCATTCGAAATGGGATAATAACTGTTACCACAGTGCTTAAAGGCTGAAGGAATTTGGCTAAAAGTGCTATATAAGAGCACATAGTCCCTTTCCACATGTTATTGGCATAGCCTCCGTACACATGCATCAGCACATCTCCTCTCTGCACATGCTAACTGAGCATCTCTTTTCTGCATGTGCCAGTGGCACATGGCCTCCCTGCATGTGCTAATGGCAAATATTCAGTTCCCGGGCTGCCTCACATCTCTCGTGCAGGGTAATGGAACCGTTCCTCCCTGCATGGGGTAACAGCCCATCTCTCGTGGTATAGCCTAACAGCAAGCGCACGTCTTACTACAGCCAGCATAACTTTATAAATTCTATATTACAGAGCAGGTTTGCAACAAGCCATGGTGCAGCAAGTAAAGGTATTACTGCAGATGTGTTGGCTCCCGCCCCTTTATTTCAGCACTGTGAGGGGTGAGGTTGGGTTGGCTGGTGGCTTGTGAGAGTGAGCCGACCTCCCTTCCATGCAGGGGCGCAACAAAACCTACGTTTCGGAGGGGCGAGGGGGGAATTAGGCCGTGATGGGAGGGGCCACTTCAGAAAATAGGCAGGGCAAACTTGGAGGCTCTGTCCCCACTGTTCTACCCACCTCCCCCCATGGTCTGGAGTGGGGACCAACTATCAATGAGTATATTTTAAAGCGCAATATGATGGAGGACTTTCTTGAAAGTAACAGCTTTAAAGTTTTATTGCGTTTGTTCAAGTACATTTTTCTGAACAAACACAGTAAAACTTTAATGCCGCCAGTTTCGGTAAAAGGCTTCCCGCACCTCTCTGCCTAACAAAATGCAAGTGCGCACATCCAGCGGTGCACCTAGGTTAAAATGTAGGCATGGGCTAACCCTTCAAATGTTGGGAGGGGCACTAACTTCAGAGACTGAGGAGGAGTGGCAAACTTACTTGTGTAGGGGCATCTAACTTCATGAACCATTGTAATAAGAATATTCTAGTGCAGCTTCAATGTTACAATCAGTTAACTGCTCCCTCCATTCAGTCTGAAACGCCCACTTCTTGCTGATCCTAAAGGTCCTAGTAAGTGTGAAAATGGCAAATGGTGTGCAATGAAAGACTCAATATCATAGCAAAACAGGACATTGCAGAGTGTGGGGCAGTACTCTGGACGGCCCAAGCAACTTCAGTGGCTGGGAGCAACACAGGAGAAAATGTAATGTTGGTTCTACCACAGTCCGCTATAGTAGAATCTCTGGTGCACTGACTGGCTGGTGAGACTATGTCTGTCTGTGAAATCCAGTGTTACAAGACTGCGAGAGGGCCAGTGCAGCAATAATGCAATTCTATGCAGCAGTATTCGAGCCACTTGCAGAGGAGCACCAGGATACACCAATGTGTCCCTACACTTATTAAAACGGTCCTATTGTAAGGGTGTAAACTTAATCATTTATAAGCACTCCAATTTTTGCAATTGAATTCAGGGTGAGATTACATTATTTGCCCAGGATCACAGACTTGCGCTAAACAGTGAATCTTCGATTTTAACCCACTTTTCAATTTGGGCACAGCCACCTTCTTCTGTGTTTTACTTGGAACAAGAATTTAAGTTTTGGGTGTCAAGACCTACAATAATACTGTCCTACAGAGTTTATTTGCAAGAATTGCATAGAAAAGCATCATGACAACATGTAAATCCTTATAGCAGCATGTTGGGCAGAAATAATATCACTGTATGTTTATTTTCCACATCTGAATGGAAAGCTATAAGATGCAAAAGGCAAAACATCCTGATTTACCCACTTTATTTTCAGCGCTTTAAAAACACACAAAAAATAAGTTCTGCCATAAACTCACTTAGGTTTGGAGATTTGTCACAAACCTCCACTGTGTTATTATTTATGGTTAAAGAACATTCAACTAAAGACATCAAAGTAAACTTTACTTTTTAGTATATGAAGCTATTAGACGCTATGGGTATGACACATTTTATGCTGCTGATGACAAAAGAAACGCTACAGTGCCATCTAGTGGTGGAAAGTATGTTTTTTAAATAAATAAATACAGCGTAAACGGTACACAGTTGAAAAACAAAATCATCCGTATTGGCTACAATTACATGCGTAAAAAGGCACAATACGCACCTTATCTGGAGGGCAGGATATATATAAGTATGTATGTATGTATATATATATATATATATATATATATATATATATATATATAATACATTACTCACCGTAATCGTATTTCTGATGCTTGTATCTGCTTAGATTCACATGCTGTGCATAGGCCGTCATCTAGTGGAAGCTATGGAGTATTACAGTTGTTGTTTTTCGAAATTCAAAAAGGGACGTCGACAGGGCATGCCAGTAATACTATCCCTAGTGTGACATCCACTGTACCCATGGTCCTTAATGCGTCGAGGTCCCTCAGATTGTTTTGTTTCTGACATGAGGTAGCATGAAGTGTAGCGTGAGTACCGGTTTATCCAAGCAGATATGTATCAGACAAGCTCATAAAGCATCCATGCATCTTCTCTCCAAGGGGAAGAAGGGTGGGCGCATGTGAAGCTAAGCAGATACAAGCATCAGAAATACGATTGCAGTGAATAATCTATCCCTTGTGAGGCTTGTGGAATCTGCTTAGATCACATGCTGTGCATAGATTAGTGAGCATTGTTTGGAGAAGGTGGTGGGTTGTGAGAAGGTTCACTGGCAAACAGATGTTTTAGAACCGATTGTCCCACCTGTGTATCTGTCTTGGAAATGCAGTAGTGCTGAGTGAAAGTGTGTACTGAGCTCCATGTAGCTGCCTTGAAAATGCTGTCCAGGGGGACATTTGCGATGAAAGCCAGAGTGGCTCCTGTGCTCCTTGTGGAGTAAACTCTTGGCATGAAAGGCAGTGTCTTGTTTAATAAAGAATGGCACTGACTATCCATCTGGAGATGGCATTCGTGGAAATGCAGTCTCCTTCTCTGCCTGGTGCTACAGAGACAAACAGTTGATCTGTTTTCCTCAGCGGTCTGGTCTTGTTTACATAGTAAAGACCGCCCTCATTACATCTAGTGTGTGGAGTTTAAGCTCAGCTGAGCTGGTGGGTTTCTGGAAGAAGCCGGTAGCTCAATGGACTGGTTTACATGAAATTTAGAGATGAACTTAGGGGAAAACCTAGGATGAGTGCATAAAACCAGTTTGTCCTAGTGTATGACAAAGAAAGGATCCTACACTGACAATGCTTGTAATTCAATAACTCTTCTTATGGAAGTAATAGCCACTAAGAAGGCAGTCTTGTAGGTCAAGCGCTTAAGACTTGACATATGCATAGGCTCGAAGGGGTCCCCCATGAGCTTTGCGAGTACTACATTGAGATCCCATCCCGGCGGTGGGTTAGAAATGGGACAGTGAAATCGTTTTTACTCCACCATGACTGCTTTAATGACCGGTACCTTCCACCACAATACTTTATTGTGGGGGGGGGGCATGTAAACCGATAAAGCCGCCAGTTGGACCTTTATAGAGTTGAAGACTAACCCCAAATCTAGCAAATGGAGCATATCATTTAGAATGTGTGATGGAGTACATTCTATGGGGTTTATTTGTTTAGAATGGCACCAAACTACAAATCGCCTCCACTTGTCGAAAGAACAGTGCCTAGTGTTAGGTTTTCTTGCTTCCTTTAGGATGTCCATACACCTTTGCGGCAGGTTAAGATGTCCTAACTCTATGACTTCAGGAGCCACGCGGCCAAGCTCATAGACTGAGGTTGAGGATGCACTGTTGATCCCCTGTGCTCATTGAGTAGATGGGTCTGGCACTGGATTTTGATGGGAATCGCACATCGCCAGTTTGCACAGATGTGGATACCATGGCTGCCTTGGCCACATGGGAGCAACTAGGATGAGCGTCCCTGTGAATCTTGTTCACAACCTTGTTCATGAGAGGAGCGGATGGAAAAGCGTAAGCAAACCTCCCTGACCAGTTCATCCAAAGGGCGTTCCCCCTGGAGCCTGGTTGTGGGAACCTGGATGCAAAGTCTAGGCATTGCTTGTTTTCCCTTGTATCAAACAAGTCTAGCGTGGTGTAACCCCATTGAGAGAAGAGGTGATCTACGACTTCTGTGTTTAGTTGCTGTTCGTGTTCCTCTGGTAGGGGATCTCTACTTAGAGAGTTTGCAAACGTATTGAGTTCCCCTGGAACGTGTTGTGAGAATAGGAATATCTTCTGTTTGAGTGCCCATTTCCAAATCTGTTGTGCTAGTTTGGACAGATTTGGAGAGTGTGTGCCCCCTGTTTGTTGATGTAGAACATAGCTGTTGTGTTGTTGGTGAGGATTTGTAACGACAGATTTGTTAGCTGTATCACAAATGCCTGAAGGGCCTTGAATATTGCCAGCAGTTCTAACAGGTTGATGTGGTTCTGTGCCATGGCATAATTCCACAGACCCTGAGCCGTGTGATGAAGGTGATGAGCCCCCCCACCCGGCAAGCGAGGCATGTCATCACTATAGCTTGCACCACCAGCAAAGGTTTTGTACTAGTGTTGGCGAAACAAACACTAGATCGTCCCACTAACCACTTGCCTGAGACTACTGTTTCGCCAACCACTCCTGCATGGGAAGCATGCGCAGGCGTGCAGCACCAGGTAAATGCAAGATGCCATCATGCCCAGCAATCTCATCGCTTTGCGTACGCTTATTTGACGACCGGCCTGATAATGTGTTATTTGCAGTAACATATGTTGGACTCTTTCCTCTGCGGGGAAGATTAAAGCCTCCCTTGTGTCTCTTACAGCTCCTAGGCACTGTTTGGTTGCGCTTGGCACTAGGCTTGATTTTTTCTCGTTTATTGAGAAGCCCAATTGAAAGAGAAGATTTATCGTTCTTTGAATGTTTGTCCTAGAAATTTGGGGGGTTTCCCCTGTAATCACCCAGTCGTCCAGGTAAGGATACACTGGGATTGACTCCCTGCGTTGGTGTGCTGCACCACCGCCATTACCTTTGTGAATACCCTTGGAGCAGAAGCTATGCCGAAGGGTAGCACTTTGAATTGGTAGTGCCGGTTTGCTACCTTGAATCGCAAGAATTTTCTGTGTGCTGGGAACATTGAAATATGAAAATAAGCATCTTTCATATCCACAGTTGCCATGTAGTGCCCCCACTTTAGCAGAGGGATTGTAGTGTAGTCATGCAGAATTTTTGTGGCTTGACATATTTGTTTGCAGGGCATAGGTCTAATACTGGGTGCATTGTTCAATCTTTCTTTGGCAAAAGGAAGTAGGTTGAATAAATACCCTTGTTTACCTGGTTTGCCGGGATGACTTCTATGGCGTCCTTTAGGAGCAGCATTGCAATTTCCTTGAGAAGGATGCGTTTTTCTTCCTCCGAGTGTGTCTTTTAGCGTGGGGGGTGGTTCTGGGGTCTCTGGATTAGTTCGTCACGGTACCCGCCCGCCATGGTGGATATCACCCATTTGTCTGAGGTGATCCCCTACCATGCTTGGGTGAAGTTTGAAATACGCCCTCCTACTGGAGAGGCATGGGAGGAGTCCTGAAGCGGGTATTCACTGTTTTGGAGGTGCTGCTCCACCTCTAGAGGTGGAGGACCTTCCCCGGCCACGAGATCAGCGCTGTCCCCTCTGGTAATCCTGTGAGGCTCAGCCTTGATTGTTACCCCAGGATGCCCCTTGGTTTTGACCATACCTTGAACCCCTCTGGGAATTTCATCCTCTGAAGCGACAAAAATGACTATTCCCTTTTTGGCCACAGGGTTTATCTGTAAGTTATCCCAAGGACTTCAGAGTATCGTACTTGTCTTTTGCAGACATTAGTGAATCGTCTACTGCCTTTCCAAAGAGGACGCTGGGCTCAACGGGCATATTTAACAGTGTTGCTTGAGTTTCCTGCTTTAATCCGGATTGGCAAAGCCAAGCATGGCGCTTAATAATCGTGCCTTCCGCAATAATTCTTCCTGCATTATCAGCGACATCTAAATTATTTTTTAGGATGCAGCTAGAGACTGCTCTGCCCTCT
Organism: Ambystoma mexicanum; assembly: GCF_040938575.1. Lineage (NCBI taxonomy): Eukaryota > Metazoa > Chordata > Amphibia > Caudata > Ambystomatidae > Ambystoma > Ambystoma mexicanum. Next base: position 1,465,941,187 of record NC_090934.1, on the reverse strand, counting down.
GCTTCTACCTGGGCCAACTGCATTCTCAGGGGCTCAAGGGCTGATGATAGTAGTGCGGACACCTCGTCCCACTTATGACAATTGTAGCTAGATAAGAGAGTAGTATTGTTAGCTATCCTAGCCTAAAACGCAGCAGAAGAGGCTACTTTCCTGCCCATGGTGTAGAGGGGTTTGCTTTCTTTGTCATGTGGTTCCTCAGAGGAAGCTAATGGTGTACCGGCTCTCTTTCCGGTGGTTGTCACTACCAGAGAGTCTGGTTTAAGCTGGCCCCTGATACAGAGGGGGTCCGTAGGTGCTGGGGGAAAAGAGTTTCTCAATGCGTGGGTTAACCACACACGTTTGGTTTGGTGTCTCTAGAGAAGGCTGGATCCTTCTCTGGATGGATTGCAGGATTGGAATAAACAGTGTAACTGCTTTTTTATCCCAGAGGATATCCTCAATAAATTCTTTGTCCTGCTGAGTCTCTTGTTTTTTTATGTGGAAATTCTCAGCAGCCTTAATGAGCATGTCATTTAGAAGGGGCTGGTTGTCAATAGGTGAATCCGCCACAGCGGGGTTTTGGGTGAGGGAAGAGGCTATTTTTTGTTGTTGTTTTTTTTATTGGTTTAGTTGATAAATCAACTTTTCAATATAAGTTTACATTTATAAATTTGCATTAGTAAAAAAATTACATTTGAAAAAAAAACAAAAACAAATTTTCATAAAAGACTAAAAGTTAGTTCATCATTCGAAAATTCGATGATACTTAACATACACACACAATTGTCCATTAAGGCATAACATAAATAAAATTACATTTTCTTTTAACCATCTACTAAGACAAAAATTACGTAATGTAAAAATAAAAACATATTAAAACAGATAAAGCAAGACAAAACAAAGTAAACTGCGCATATTCAGTCACTGATGTATTACGTTGTTAGGAAATTTTCCCTTAACTTTAGTGCTTTTAGAAAATTCACTACAGCCAATCTTATCGTAGTTATCTGCGTGTTGTAAATACGATACCAAAGGTTTTCAATTGTAAGAGGTGTGTACATTTCGAAGTGCTTTTTAAAGTGCTTTTTAAAGTGCTCAATTCTCTTGGGTAATAATACCTGGCATTCTGCTATCCGATGAAATGTAGTTTCTGCATTATCTGTTTTTTTACAAAATCTGCAGAAGTTCTCTGTTTTACTAATGACATTCCACTTGGCTAGATTATTTCTGGTGTGCCACCAGTTCATTCTGAACCTCAGAAATGCATTTCTTGGTTCCGCACCTGGAAATTTTAGCAGGTAGCTTTCAGTAGTTCGAACTTTTTTCATGGTGATTTTATGGAGGGTAGCATGGGCGGTCTTTTGACAATTCTCATATGTCTTTACCCAATCCCATATAATAATTTTTTCTTTCACTCTTTCAGGATTCATAACTAATAGCTCTTCTGAAACCTCTGTTTTCGCCATAAAATTCTTGACCTGTTGTCGCCACACGCTCACTCGTTCTTGTATAACTAGACAAGATTTGCAATAAAGAATTATCCTGTTTTGCCACAATGCATTTCCAGTACAGGCTACATAATCTCCACATATACATACAGTTTAGAGAGGAGATACCCAATTCATATCTCAATAGACACAACTGAGCAGCTTTTGGTATATGTAGGACCTTTTTCCAGAGTTGGCCTTCCAATCTTTGCCAGACCATCTCGTCTCTCCAAGCCTTGGTTTCTGCACCATAAAGGACAATTAGGACTACCCTTTGACAATAAAAGGTGATTATAGGTTTCAGAGAAAAAGTGCAGAATCTATAATTTATGAAAGATGCCTGAGAAACAGAGGTTCCAATTTTTATTTTTAGTTCATCAATGTATGGTGTATCTACTCTGGAGGTGTTTACATTTATTCCTAGGTACTTATATTGAGTAACATTTTCCAGTATTTTCGTTCCTAGAGATAACGAGAGACGAGATGCCCCGGCTTTTTTATTGGGTACAATCATAAGAATTTTTGTTTTCGGGATGCTTATTACTAGCTCATTATCTTGTACATACTTTCCTAGTTGGCCCAGTAGATTTTGTAGCCCTTTAATAGTTTTCGCTAATAGGACTAAGTCGTCCGCATAAAATATCCATGGTATAAGATGTTTACCAAGGCGCGGAGCGTCTGCCGGAACTGTGCTGAATTCCTTCACCACATCGGAGATGAAATAATTAAAAAGAGTTGATGCCAGCAGACACCCCTGCTTCAGACCCCTGTATGTTTTAATTGATCTGGATAGTGTACCGTCCATTAACAGACGTACTTGAATAGATGTCCCCGTGTGAAATTGCATTATCCAATGTAACAAGTACTTTGGGCATGCATTTTTCTTTAATTTATCACACAAAAGGGTTCTCGACACAGAATCAAATGCGGTCTCAAAATCTACAAAGGCCATGTAGAGAGGCTGATTTACTTGTAATTCGTGTTGTTTTATGGCTTCCAGAGGTCGCAAGTTTACCGAGGTCCCTACACCAACAATAAAGCCCGTTTGGTAAGGATCATTCAAATTCGCTTCTCTGGTCCATTTATTAAAGTCTCTCAATACCAGACGGGCGAAGATTTTCCCAGGCACATCAAGAAGCGCAATAGGTCTGTAATTTTTGGGATTCAAT